>NW_026647121.1:0-600000 GCF_950295315.1 Erinaceus europaeus | reverse complement strand
CCAGAGAGATACCTGCAGCACATCTGCACCACTTGTAAAGATTTCCCACTGCAGGTCGGAACCAGGGTCTTGAACCCAGGTCCTCCTACAGTTTAACATGAGTGCTTAACCAGGTGAGGCACCACCTGCTAAGCTTAATGTGACATTTTTTTAGCAATGAAAAGAAATTCTCTTGGCTAGGTAAGAAACAAATAAAATAAATATAAGTAAATAAAAGTGCTTTTACGTTTACACAGTGGAAACACACACTGGGACATATTCTTGTATAATACTTGTATTATTTATTTATTTATTTATTGCCACAAAGGGTTATTGCCATAGCGCAGTACCAGTACCACTAATCCACTGGTCCTATGTTGCATTTTTCCCCTTTTGCTGCCCTTGTGGCTTGAATATTGTGGTTATTAATAATATTATTATTGTTGTTGTGATAGTTACTGTCCTTGCGGAGAACAGAGAAAAATGGAAAGAGGAGGTTAAAGAGAGATGGGGGAGAGAAAGATAGGCACCCTGAAGATCTGCTTCACTAAATAAATAAAGCACATTTTCATTTGACTCAGTAGAAACACAGAGACACGTATACATGTATAATACCTGCATTTTTTATTTATGTATTCTTTATCTAATGACTAATTGATTGACTGATTGATTGCCTCCAGGGTTATTGTCAGGGCTAGGGGCCTGCACCACGAACCCACTGCTCCTGCAGACCATGTTTTCCCCTTTGGCTGCCCTTGTTGCCTGAACTTTGTTGTGGTTATTCTTATCGTTGTTGTTGCTGTTACTGTCCTTGCATAGGACAGAAAGGGAGAGAGGAGTGGAAACACAGAAGGGTGAGAGAAAGGTAGACCCCTGCAGGTCTGCTTCACTAGATAAACAAAAAGCATGTACATTTATTTACAAAGTGGATACACCGACACATGTGTACATGTATATTACCTGTATATTTTCTCTATGAGTTTATATATATATATATATATATATATATATATATATATATATATGTATGTATGTATGTATTTATTGCATCCAGGGTCACTGCCGGTGCTCAATACATATACCTGGAATCCACTGCTCCTGCAGACCATTTATTCTCCTTTTGCTGCCTTTGTTCCTTGATCACTGTTGTGCTTCTTCTTATTGTTGTTGTTGTTACTGTCCTTACATAGGACAGAGAGAAAGGGATAGGGGAGGGGAAAGTCAGAGGTGGAAGAGAAAGAACCCCTGAAGATCTGCTTCACCCCCTGTAAAGCTACTCCCCTGCAGGTGGGGGTCTGGGGGCCATACCGCAGATCCTTCTGCCTGTCCCCTCGTTTCCTCCACCACCTCTTAACCCTCTGACTTTCTGCCCAATCTCCCTGGATTTCCTTTTTACAGCAATATGACCTGTCTATTTTTTGAATCCTCAATATCCTGAGGATCAGTCTTGGAAATAGTGTCATGAGAAGACACAGGGGGATCTCTGGAATCAGAGAGGGCCTGGAACAGCAGCTGGGGCTCTAGAGCCAGGGCATGGTCCATATACCCATCCACCCTCCACGGAGGCCACCTGCCTGCAACTTGGTCCTGCTCCCTCGAAAAAAGATTTTTCCCTTGTTTCACTGAGAAACAGGCATCACACAGGAGAGTCAGGCAGTGGAAAAAAAAAAAAGCCTTTTTTTATTTTTTTACCCTACTGATGGACCAGCTTCTGGGAAGTACAGGTTTTGAACCTGAAAACGCTGTCTGCCTCTGCCTGTCTCTGAGTCCACTGGAGGAGCCACTGCCCCAGGCAGTCCTTGTGCTCAGAGTGGGGTGTTTTCGCCAGTCCTAGGCTTGCACAGCGCACTTGGGATTGGGTTGCCTGAGATCCAAATGTTACACTGTAGATTGTTTGCAGTTCCGGCTCCCCAGGACATTGGACAGACCCAACTCCTCTGGGGATACCCAGAGAAAAAGACTCTTCCCATCCTTAGTGCAAATGGAGTGGAGGGGGAGGGGAGAGATGTGCATGTGTGGGATACTCATGCCCAGGTGTGTGTGAGGGGCCCTGACAGGGGGTAGAAGGGGGTTGAGGGGCAGAAGGAGACTGTTTGGGGGGCAGGCTGCAGGCAGGGGAGCCCCTGCATAGGTGCAGGGCTGTGTGTGCCTGTGGTGGCAGGGCGTTAGGGCAGGTCCCCCTGCAGGATGGTGAAGATGGCAGCAGGGCCCCCAGGGCTGGAGGGCAGCAGCAAGCTGGCAGGAAAGGAGGCAAACAGTAGATGACAGTTGGGGAGCTGGGGGACAGGGGGCAAGGGGAAAAGGGGGCATCCTTGCGGAGGAGGGGGAGGGGGCTGGACTGGAGAGTGGGTGGAGCTGGAGGCAGGCAGGTCCCAAGAATCAGGAACTGACAGGGCCAGATACCTGCACCCACCCACTGGATAGCAGCTGCAGCAGCCAGAGCAGCAGCCCTGGCTTGCCTAGGCCAAGGGCCCTGAGTGAGTCCCTCTGAGGATGAGGAAGGGGACGGGGAGGGGTAGAGGGAGGGGGAGGAGGGCCGCTGTCAGCAGGCAACGGGGTCTACAGGGGCCTCCACTATGGAGGCCTGTGTCCAGGTGGCTGCCCGCCAGAACCGGGGCAGCTCAGGCCTCCCAGGGCCCTGGTGGGTGTCTGTGGGTTGGGGGCTGTCAGTCAGTCAGTCTGTCTGTGTGTCAGTGCACTTGCTTGGACAGGGGCCTGGCGGCCCTTGGACCCCAGCCCTGGGCTGTCAGATGCCGGCCCCGCCCCCGGACACGCCCCCACCGTGCCCCTTGCCTCAGAGCCCTGCCCACCTGCACTGGCTGTTGCCTGGGGCTCTGGCTCTGGTGGCTGGCCACCACACCTCAGATCAAGTTCAGGGTGGGTGTCATGGCTGCTGCCACCACCAGTGCCTCCCTAGGGGTCAACTGGGTGGGCGGGGTCCTCGTGGCCTAGCATCTCTGGAGCCCTCTGTGATGTCTCCCCCCCCCAGGATTCTGTGCGCATGCGCACTGGCACTGGGCAGCCCAACTGTCCTGCCACTATGTCAGGCGGCAGCAACCAGACCCCTGGGCCCTGGCACAGAGGGACCGAAGAACGGGAGGACAGCGCTGACCGTCGACGGACCTCGGGGCTGGCAGCCAAGAGAGCAAAGGAGGAGGTGCGCCCAGGAGCCAGGGAACCGGGCTACAGCTACCTACATGCCTGCCTGCCTTGCTGGATTCCGGTATGCTACCTCTGTCCATGTGGGTTTCTCAGTTCCTCTCCTGTCCTCTCCTGTCCTCTACTGTTCTCTCCTGTCCTCTCCTGTCCTCTACTGTCCTCTCATGTCCTCTCCTCTCCTCTCCTCTCCTGTCCGCTCCTCTCCTCTTTTCTCTACTCACTTCCGGGTGCCCTGATCACCAGCTAGAGCGCTTTTGACATTTCACCTGTGACAGCTGCCCACACCCCCCCTCCGCGTCCCTTACGTGACCCAGCTCACAGGCTCACCTGCTCACCCCACCCACACCCACACGCCCCACCACATTCCCTGGATCAGCTCCTCTGCCCTATTCAGCCAAACTGCCCAGTTGGCAACGTATCTGTGCAGGCTTGACTGTCTTTATCATTCAAGGTTATATCTCCTTTTGTACTTAGCTTGGTTGATTGTCGATGGATAGTTGGATGGATGGATGGATGGATGGATGGATGGATGGATGGAAGGATCGAGTGATGCACGGGTTGATCGATTGGTTTTGTAGAGGCAGAGAGCCATCTAGGGGTACTTGAGACCTCTGGCATAAGAGCCCTTGTCTTCTGTCGAATGTAAAACATTAACACCTCAATAAATAAATGAATAAATGTATTAAATAAACTGGGTTAAAAAAAACGCGGTGTCTTTTCCCTTTCTGAATATGGTATGCTGTGAGGATCATAATAAGGAAAGCATTGTTCTGAGCAGCCCCTTGAAATATTGGGATATTTCATTTTGCCTTCTTCTTCTTCTTCTTCTTCTTCTTCTTCTTCTTCTTCTTCTTCATCATCTTTTTTTTTCTTTGCTTTCTATTATCTTGATTTATTTTTTGGAATGGACAGTCAAGAATTGAGAGACAAGGGAGGGATAGAGATTTTGAGAACCAGAGAGATACCTGCAGCACATCTGCACCACTTGTAAAGATTTCCCACTGCAGGTCGGAACCAGGGTCTTGAACCCAGGTCCTCCTACAGTTTAACATGAGTGCTTAACCAGGTGAGGCACCACCTGCTAAGCTTAATGTGACATTTTTTTAGCAATGAAAAGAAATTCTCTTGGCTAGGTAAGAAACAAATAAAATAAATATAAGTAAATAAAAGTGCTTTTACGTTTACACAGTGGAAACACACACTGGGACATATTCTTGTATAATACTTGTATTATTTATTTATTTATTTATTGCCACAAAGGGTTATTGCCATAGCGCAGTACCAGTACCACTAATCCACTGGTCCTATGTTGCATTTTTCCCCTTTTGCTGCCCTTGTGGCTTGAATATTGTGGTTATTAATAATATTATTATTGTTGTTGTGATAGTTACTGTCCTTGCGGAGAACAGAGAAAAATGGAAAGAGGAGGTTAAAGAGAGATGGGGGAGAGAAAGATAGGCACCCTGAAGATCTGCTTCACTAAATAAATAAAGCACATTTTCATTTGACTCAGTAGAAACACAGAGACACGTATACATGTATAATACCTGCATTTTTTATTTATGTATTCTTTATCTAATGACTAATTGATTGACTGATTGATTGCCTCCAGGGTTATTGTCAGGGCTAGGGGCCTGCACCACGAACCCACTGCTCCTGCAGACCATGTTTTCCCCTTTGGCTGCCCTTGTTGCCTGAACTTTGTTGTGGTTATTCTTATCGTTGTTGTTGCTGTTACTGTCCTTGCATAGGACAGAAAGGGAGAGAGGAGTGGAAACACAGAAGGGTGAGAGAAAGGTAGACCCCTGCAGGTCTGCTTCACTAGATAAACAAAAAGCATGTACATTTATTTACAAAGTGGATACACCGACACATGTGTACATGTATATTACCTGTATATTTTCTCTATGAGTTTATATATATATATATATATATATATATATATATATATATATGTATGTATGTATGTATTTATTGCATCCAGGGTCACTGCCGGTGCTCAGTACATATACCTGGAATCCACTGCTCCTGCAGACCATTTATTCTCCTTTTGCTGCCTTTGTTCCTTGATCACTGTTGTGCTTCTTCTTATTGTTGTTGTTGTTACTGTCCTTACATAGGACAGAGAGAAAGGGATAGGGGAGGGGAAAGTCAGAGGTGGAAGAGAAAGAACCCCTGAAGATCTGCTTCACCCCCTGTAAAGCTACTCCCCTGCAGGTGGGGGTCTGGGGGCCATACCGCAGATCCTTCTGCCTGTCCCCTCGTTTCCTCCACCACCTCTTAACCCTCTGACTTTCTGCCCAATCTCCCTGGATTTCCTTTTTACAGCAATATGACCTGTCTATTTTTTGAATCCTCAATATCCTGAGGATCAGTCTTGGAAATAGTGTCATGAGAAGACACAGGGGGATCTCTGGAATCAGAGAGGGCCTGGAACAGCAGCTGGGGCTCTAGAGCCAGGGCATGGTCCATATACCCATCCACCCTCCACGGAGGCCACCTGCCTGCAACTTGGTCCTGCTCCCTCGAAAAAAGATTTTTCCCTTGTTTCACTGAGAAACAGGCATCACACAGGAGAGTCAGGCAGTGGAAAAAAAAAAAGCCTTTTTTTATTTTTTTACCCTACTGATGGACCAGCTTCTGGGAAGTACAGGTTTTGAACCTGAAAACGCTGTCTGCCTCTGCCTGTCTCTGAGTCCACTGGAGGAGCCACTGCCCCAGGCAGTCCTTGTGCTCAGAGTGGGGTGTTTTCGCCAGTCCTAGGCTTGCACAGCGCACTTGGGATTGGGTTGCCTGAGATCCAAATGTTACACTGTAGATTGTTTGCAGTTCCGGCTCCCCAGGACATTGGACAGACCCAACTCCTCTGGGGATACCCAGAGAAAAAGACTCTTCCCATCCTTAGTGCAAATGGAGTGGAGGGGGAGGGGAGAGATGTGCATGTGTGGGATACTCATGCCCAGGTGTGTGTGAGGGGCCCTGACAGGGGGTAGAAGGGGGTTGAGGGGCAGAAGGAGACTGTTTGGGGGGCAGGCTGCAGGCAGGGGAGCCCCTGCATAGGTGCAGGGCTGTGTGTGCCTGTGGTGGCAGGGCGTTAGGGCAGGTCCTCCTGCAGGATGGTGAAGATGGCAGCAGGGCCCCCAGGGCTGGAGGGCAGCAGCAGGCTGGCAGGAAAGGAGGCAAACAGTAGATGACAGTTGGGGAGCTGGGGGACAGGGGGCAAGGGGAAAAGTTGGCATCCTTGCGGAGGAGGGGGAGGGGGCTGGACTGGAGAGTGGGTGGAGCTGGAGGCAGGCAGGTCCCAAGAATCAGGAACTGACAGGGCCAGATACCTGCACCCACCCACTGGATAGCAGCTGCAGCAGCCAGAGCAGCAGCCCTGGCTTGCCTAGGCCAAGGGCCCTGAGTGAGTCCCTCTGAGGATGAGGAAGGGGACGGGGAGGGGTAGAGGGAGGGGGAGGAGGGCCGCTGTCAGCAGGCAACGGGGTCTACAGGGGCCTCCACTATGGAGGCCTGTGTCCAGGTGGCTGCCCGCCAGAACCGGGGCAGCTCAGGCCTCCCAGGGCCCTGGTGGGTGTCTGTGGGTTGGGGGCTGTCAGTCAGTCAGTCTGTCTGTGTGTCAGTGCACTTGCTTGGACAGGGGCCTGGCGGCCCTTGGACCCCAGCCCTGGGCTGTCAGATGTCGGCCCCGCCCCCGGACACGCCCCCACCGTGCCCCTTGCCTCAGAGCCCTGCCCACCTGCACTGGCTGTTGCCTGGGGCTCTGGCTCTGGTGGCTGGCCACCACACCTCAGATCAAGTTCAGGGTGGGTGTCATGGCTGCTGCCACCACCAGTGCCTCCCTAGGGGTCAACTGGGTGGGCGGGGTCCTCGTGGCCTAGCATCTCTGGAGCCCTCTGTGATGTCTCCCCCCCCCAGGATTCTGTGCGCATGCGCACTGGCACTGGGCAGCCCAACTGTCCTGCCACTATGTCAGGCGGCAGCAACCAGACCCCTGGGCCCTGGCACAGAGGGACCGAAGAACGGGAGGACAGCGCTGACCGTCGACGGACCTCGGGGCTGGCAGCCAAGAGAGCAAAGGAGGAGGTGCGCCCAGGAGCCAGGGAACCGGGCTACAGCTACCTACATGCCTGCCTGCCTTGCTGGATTCCGGTATGCTACCTCTGTCCATGTGGGTTTCTCAGTTCCTCTCCTGTCCTCTCCTGTCCTCTACTGTTCTCTCCTGTCCTCTCCTGTCCTCTACTGTCCTCTCATGTCCTCTCCTCTCCTCTCCTCTCCTGTCCGCTCCTCTCCTCTTTTCTCTACTCACTTCCGGGTGCCCTGATCACCAGCTAGAGCGCTTTTGACATTTCACCTGTGACAGCTGCCCACACCCCCCCTCCGTGTCCCTTACGTGACCCAGCTCACAGGCTCACCTGCTCACCCCACCCACACCCACACGCCCCACCACATTCCCTGGATCAGCTCCTCTGCCCTATTCAGCCAAACTGCCCAGTTGGCAACGTATCTGTGCAGGCTTGACTGTCTTTATCATTCAAGGTTATATCTCCTTTTGTACTTAGCTTGGTTGATTGTCGATGGATAGTTGGATGGATGGATGGATGGATGGATGGATGGATGGATGGAAGGATCGAGTGATGCACGGGTTGATCGATTGGTTTTGTAGAGGCAGAGAGCCATCTAGGGGTACTTGAGACCTCTGGCATAAGAGCCCTTGTCTTCTGTCGAATGTAAAACATTAACACCTCAATAAATAAATGAATAAATGTATTAAATAAACTGGGTTAAAAAAAACGCGGTGTCTTTTCCCTTTCTGAATATGGTATGCTGTGAGGATCATAATAAGGAAAGCATTGTTCTGAGCAGCCCCTTGAAATATTGGGATATTTCATTTTGCCTTCTTCTTCTTCTTCTTCTTCTTCTTCTTCTTCTTCTTCTTCTTCTTCATCATCTTTTTTTTTCTTTGCTTTCTATTATCTTGATTTATTTTTTGGAATGGACAGTCAAGAATTGAGAGACAAGGGAGGGATAGAGATTTTGAGAACCAGAGAGATACCTGCAGCACATCTGCACCACTTGTAAAGATTTCCCACTGCAGGTCGGAACCAGGGTCTTGAACCCAGGTCCTCCTACAGTTTAACATGAGTGCTTAACCAGGTGAGGCACCACCTGCTAAGCTTAATGTGACATTTTTTTAGCAATGAAAAGAAATTCTCTTGGCTAGGTAAGAAACAAATAAAATAAATATAAGTAAATAAAAGTGCTTTTACGTTTACACAGTGGAAACACACACTGGGACATATTCTTGTATAATACTTGTATTATTTATTTATTTATTTATTGCCACAAAGGGTTATTGCCATAGCGCAGTACCAGTACCACTAATCCACTGGTCCTATGTTGCATTTTTCCCCTTTTGCTGCCCTTGTGGCTTGAATATTGTGGTTATTAATAATATTATTATTGTTGTTGTGATAGTTACTGTCCTTGCGGAGAACAGAGAAAAATGGAAAGAGGAGGTTAAAGAGAGATGGGGGAGAGAAAGATAGGCACCCTGAAGATCTGCTTCACTAAATAAATAAAGCACATTTTCATTTGACTCAGTAGAAACACAGAGACACGTATACATGTATAATACCTGCATTTTTTATTTATGTATTCTTTATCTAATGACTAATTGATTGACTGATTGATTGCCTCCAGGGTTATTGTCAGGGCTAGGGGCCTGCACCACGAACCCACTGCTCCTGCAGACCATGTTTTCCCCTTTGGCTGCCCTTGTTGCCTGAACTTTGTTGTGGTTATTCTTATCGTTGTTGTTGCTGTTACTGTCCTTGCATAGGACAGAAAGGGAGAGCGGAGTGGAAACACAGAAGGGTGAGAGAAAGGTAGACCCCTGCAGGTCTGCTTCACTAGATAAACAAAAAGCATGTACATTTATTTACAAAGTGGATACACCGACACATGTGTACATGTATATTACCTGTATATTTTCTCTATGAGTATATATATATATATATATATATATATATATATATGTATGTATGTATTTATTGCATCCAGGGTCACTGCCGGTGCTCAATACATATACCTGGAATCCACTGCTCCTGCAGACCATTTATTCTCCTTTTGCTGCCTTTGTTCCTTGATCACTGTTGTGCTTCTTCTTATTGTTGTTGTTGTTACTGTCCTTACATAGGACAGAGAGAAAGGGATAGGGGAGGGGAAAGTCAGAGGTGGAAGAGAAAGAACCCCTGAAGATCTGCTTCACCCCCTGTAAAGCTACTCCCCTGCAGGTGGGGGTCTGGGGGCCATACCGCAGATCCTTCTGCCTGTCCCCTCGTTTCCTCCACCACCTCTTAACCCTCTGACATTCTGCCCAACCTCCCTGGATTTCCTTTTTACAGCAATATGACCTGTCTATTTTTTGAATCCTCAATATCCTGAGGATCAGTCTTGGAAATAGTGTCATGAGAAGACACAGGGGGATCTCTGGAATCAGAGAGGGCCTGGAACAGCAGCTGGGGCTCTAGAGCCAGGGCATGGTCCATCTACCCATCCACCCTCCACGGAGTCCACCTGCCTGCAACTTGGTCCTGCTCCCTCGAAAAAATATTTTTCCCTTGTTTCACTGAGAAACAGGCATCACACAGGAGAGTCAGGCAGTGGAAAAAAAAAAAAGCCTTTTTTTATTTTTTTACCCTACTGATGGACCAGCTTCTGGGAAGTACAGGTTTTGAACCTGAAAACGCTGTCTGCCTCTGCCTGTCTCTGAGTCCACTGGAGGAGCCACTGCCCCAGGCAGTCCTTGTGCTCAGAGTGGGGTGTTTTCGCCAGTCCTAGGCTTGCACAGCGCACTTGGGATTGGGTTGCCTGAGATCCAAATGTTACATTGTAGATTGTTTGCAGTTCCGGCTCCCCAGGACATTGGACAGACCCAACTCCTCTGGGGATACCCAGAGAAAAAGACTCTTCCCATCCTTAGTGCAAATGGAGTGGAGGGGGAGGGGAGAGATGTGCATGTGTGGGATACTCATGCCCAGGTGTGTGTGAGGGGCCCTGACAGGGGGTAGAAGGGGGTTGAGGGGCAGAAGGAGACTGTTTGGGGGGCAGGCTGCAGGCAGGGGAGCCCCTGCATAGGTGCAGGGCTGTGTGTGCCTGTGGTGGCAGGGCGTTAGGGCAGGTCCTCCTGCAGGATGGTGAAGATGGCAGCAGGGCCCCCAGGGCTGGAGGGCAGCAGCAGGCTGGCAGGAAAGGAGGCAAACAGTAGATGACAGTTGGGGAGCTGGGGGACAGGGGGCAAGGGGAAAAGGGGGCATCCTTGCGGAGGAGGGGGAGGGGGCTGGACTGGAGAGTGGGTGGAGCTGGAGGCAGGCAGGTCCCAAGAATCAGGAACTGACAGGGCCAGATACCTGCACCCACCCACTGGATAGCAGCTGCAGCAGCCAGAGCAGCAGCCCTGGCTTGCCTAGGCCAAGGGCCCTGAGTGAGTCCCTCTGAGGATGAGGAAGGGGACGGGGAGGGGTAGAGGGAGGGGGAGGAGGGCCGCTGTCAGCAGGCAACGGGGTCTACAGGGGCCTCCACTATGGAGGCCTGTGTCCAGGTGGCTGCCCGCCAGAACCGGGGCAGCTCAGGCCTCCCAGGGCCCTGGTGGGTGTCTGTGGGTTGGGGGCTGTCAGTCAGTCAGTCTGTCTGTGTGTCAGTGCACTTGCTTGGACAGGGGCCTGGCGGCCCTTGGACCCCAGCCCTGGGCTGTCAGATGCCGGCCCCGCCCCCGGACACGCCCCCACCGTGCCCCTTGCCTCAGAGCCCTGCCCACCTGCACTGGCTGTTGCCTGGGGCTCTGGCTCTGGTGGCTGGCCACCACACCTCAGATCAAGTTCAGGGTGGGTGTCATGGCTGCTGCCACCACCAGTGCCTCCCTAGGGGTCAACTGGGTGGGCGGGGTCCTCGTGGCCTAGCATCTCTGGAGCCCTCTGTGATGTCTCCCCCCCCCCCAGGATTCTGTGCACATGCGCACTGGCACTGGGCAGCCCAACTGTCCTGCCACTATGTCAGGCGGCAGCAACCAGACCCCTGGGCCCTGGCACAGAGGGACCGAAGAACGGGAGGACAGCGCTGACCGTCGACGGACCTCGGGGCTGGCAGCCAAGAGAGCAAAGGAGGAGGTGCGCCCAGGAGCCAGGGAACCGGGCTACAGCTACCTACATGCCTGCCTGCCTTGCTGGATTCCGGTATGCTACCTCTGTCCATGTGGGTTTCTCAGTTCCTCTCCTGTCCTCTCCTGTCCTCTACTGTTCTCTCCTGTCCTCTCCTGTCCTCTACTGTCCTCTCATGTCCTCTCCTCTCCTCTCCTCTCCTGTCCGCTCCTCTCCTCTTTTCTCTACTCACTTCCGGGTGCCCTGATCACCAGCTAGAGCGCTTTTGACATTTCACCTGTGACAGCTGCCCACACCCCCCCTCCGCGTCCCTTACGTGACCCAGCTCACAGGCTCACCTGCTCACCCCACCCACACCCACACGCCCCACCACATTCCCTGGATCAGCTCCTCTGCCCTATTCAGCCAAACTGCCCAGTTGGCAACGTATCTGTGCAGGCTTGACTGTCTTTATCATTCAAGGTTATATCTCCTTTTGTACTTAGCTTGGTTGATTGTCGATGGATAGTTGGATGGATGGATGGATGGATGGATGGATGGATGGATGGATGGAAGGATCGAGTGATGCACGGGTTGATCGATTGGTTTTGTAGAGGCAGAGAGCCATCTAGGGGTACTTGAGACCTCTGGCATAAGAGCCCTTGTCTTCTGTCGAATGTAAAACATTAACACCTCAATAAATAAATGAATAAATGTATTAAATAAACTGGGTTAAAAAAAACGCGGTGTCTTTTCCCTTTCTGAATATGGTATGCTGTGAGGATCATAATAAGGAAAGCATTGTTCTGAGCAGCCCCTTGAAATATTGGGATATTTCATTTTGCCTTCTTCTTCTTCTTCTTCTTCTTCTTCTTCTTCTTCTTCTTCTTCATCATCATCTTTTTTTTTTTCTTTGCTTTCTATTATCTTGATTTATTTTTTGGAATGGACAGTCAAGAATTGAGAGACAAGGGAGGGATAGAGATTTTGAGAACCAGAGAGATACCTGCAGCACATCTGCACCACTTGTAAAGATTTCCCACTGCAGGTCGGAACCAGGGTCTTGAACCCAGGTCCTCCTACAGTTTAACATGAGTGCTTAACCAGGTGAGGCACCACCTGCTAAGCTTAATGTGACATTTTTTTAGCAATGAAAAGAAATTCTCTTGGCTAGGTAAGAAACAAATAAAATAAATATAAGTAAATAAAAGTGCTTTTACGTTTACACAGTGGAAACACACACTGGGACATATTCTTGTATAATACTTGTATTATTTATTTATTTATTTATTGCCACAAAGGGTTATTGCCATAGCGCAGTGCCAGTACCACTAATCCACTGGTCCTATGTTGCATTTTTCCCCTTTTGCTGCCCTTGTGGCTTGAATATTGTGGTTATTAATAATATTATTATTGTTGTTGTGATAGTTACTGTCCTTGTGGAGAACAGAGAAAAATGGAAAGAGGAGGTTAAAGAGAGATGGGGGAGAGAAAGATAGGCCCCCTGAAGATCTGCTTCACTAAATAAATAAAGCACATTTTCATTTGACTCAGTAGAAACACAGAGACACGTATACATGTATAATACCTGCATTTTTTATTTATGTATTCTTTATCTAATGACTAATTGATTGACTGATTGATTGCCTCCAGGGTTATTGTCAGGGCTAGGGGCCTGCACCACGAACCCACTGCTCCTGCAGACCATGTTTTCCCCTTTGGCTGCCCTTGTTGCCTGAACTTTGTTGTGGTTATTCTTATCGTTGTTGTTGCTGTTACTGTCCTTGCATAGGACAGAAAGGGAGAGAGGAGTGGAAACACAGAAGGGTGAGAGAAAGGTAGACCCCTGCAGGTCTGCTTCACTAGATAAACAAAAAGCATGTACATTTATTTACAAAGTGGATACACCGACACATGTGTACATGTATATTACCTGTATATTTTCTCTATGAGTTTATATATATATATATATATATATATATATATATATGTATGTATGTATTTATTGCATCCAGGGTCACTGCCGGTGCTCAATACATATACCTGGAATCCACTGCTCCTGCAGACCATTTATTCTCCTTTTGCTGCTCTTGTTCCTTGATCACTGTTGTGCTTCTTCTTATTGTTGTTGTTTTACTGTCCTTACATAGGACAGAGAGAAAGGGATAGGGGAGGGGAAAGTCATAGGTGGAAGAGAAAGAACCCCTGAAGATCTGCTTCACCCCCTGTAAAGCTACTCCCCTGCAGGTGGGGGTCTGGGGGCCATACCGCAGATCCTTCTGCCTGTCCCCTCGTTTCCTCCACCACCTCTTAACCCTCTGACATTCTGCCCAACCTCCCTGGATTTCCTTTTTACAGCAATATGACCTGTCTATTTTTTGAATCCTCAATATCCTGAGGATCAGTCTTGGAAATAGTGTCATGAGAAGACACAGGGAGATCTCTGGAATCAGAGAGGGCCTGGAACAGCAGCTGGGGCTCTAGAGCCAGGGCATGGTCCATCTACCCATCCACCCTCCACGGAGTCCACCTGCCTGCAACTTGGTCCTGCTCCCTCGCAAAAAGATTTTTCCCTTGTTTCACTGAGAAACAGGCATCACAGGAGAGTCAGGCAGTGGAAAAAAAAAAAAGCCTTTTTTTTTTTTTTTTTTTTTTTTTTTTTTACCCTACTGATGGACTAGCTTCTGGGAAGTACAGGTTTTGAACCTGAAAACGCTGTCTGCCTCTGCCTGTCTCTGAGTCCACTGGAGGAGCCACTGCCCCAGGCAGTCCTTGTGCTCAGAGTGGGGTGTTTTCGCCAGTCCTAGGCTTGCACAGTGCACTTGGGATTGGGTTGCCTGAGATCCAAATGTTACATTGTAGATTGTTTGCAGTTCCGGCTCCCCAGGACATTGGACAGACCCAACTCCTCTGGGGATACCCAGAGAAAAAGACTCTTCCCATCCTTAGTGCAAATGGAGTGGAGGGGGAGGGGAGAGATGTGCATGTGTGGGATACTCATGCCCAGGTGTGTGTGAGGGGCCCTGACAGGGGGTAGAAGGGGGTTGAGGGGCAGAAGGAGACTGTTTGGGGGGCAGGCTGCAGGTAGGGGAGCCCCTGCATAGGTGCAGGGCTGTGTGTGCCTGTGGTGGCAGGGCGTTAGGGCAGGTCCCCCTGCAGGATGGTGAAGATGGCAGCAGGGCCCCCAGGGCTGGAGGGCAGCAGCAGGCTGGCAGGAAAGGAGGCAAACAGTAGATGACAGTTGGGGAGCTGGGGGACAGGGGCAAGGGGAAAAGGGGGCATCCTTGCGGAGGAGGGGGAGGGGGCTGGACTGGAGAGTGGGTGGAGCTGGAGGCAGGCAGGTCCCAAGAATCAGGAACTGACAGGGCCAGATACCTGCACCCACCCACTGGATAGCAGCTGCAGCAGCCAGAGCAGCAGCCCTGGCTTGCCTAGGCCAAGGGCCCTGAGTGAGTCCCTCTGAGGATGAGGAAGGGGACGGGGAGGGGTAGAGGGAGGGGGAGGAGGGCCGCTGTCAGCAGGCAACGGGGTCTACAGGGGCCTCCACTATGGAGGCCTGTGTCCAGGTGGCTGCCCGCCAGAACCGGGGCAGCTCAGGCCTCCCAGGGCCCTGGTGGGTGTCTGTGGGTTGGGGGCTGTCAGTCAGTCAGTCTGTCTGTGTGTCAGTGCACTTGCTTGGACAGGGGCCTGGCGGCCCTTGGACCCCAGCCCTGGGCTGTCAGATGCCGGCCCCGCCCCCGGACACGCCCCCACCGTGCCCCTTGCCTCAGAGCCCTGCCCACCTGCACTGGCTGTTGCCTGGGGCTCTGGCTCTGGTGGCTGGCCACCACACCTCAGATCAAGTTCAGGGTGGGTGTCATGGCTGCTGCCACCACCAGTGCCTCCCTAGGGGTCAACTGGGTGGGCGGGGTCCTCGTGGCCTAGCAACCTCTGGAGCCCTCTGTGATGTCTCCCCCCCCCAGGATTCTGTGCGCATGCGCACTGGCACTGGGCAGCCCAACTGTCCTGCCACTATGTCAGGCGGCAGCAACCAGACCCCTGGGCCCTGGCACAGAGGGACCGAAGAACGGGAGGACAGCGCTGACCGTCGACGGACCTCGGGGCTGGCAGCCAAGAGAGCAAAGGAGGAGGTGCGCCCAGGAGCCAGGGAACCAGGCTACAGCTACCTACATGCCTGCCTGTCTTGCTGGATTCCGGTATGCTACCTCTGTCCATGTGGGTTTCTCAGTTCCTCTCCTGTCCTCTCCTGTCCTCTACTGTTCTCTCCTGTCCTCTCCTGTCCTCTACTGTCCTCTCATGTCCTCTCCTCTCCTCTCCTCTCCTGTCCGCTCCTCTCCTCTTTTCTCTACTCACTTCCGGGTGCCCTGATCACCAGCTAGAGCGCTTTTGACATTTCACCTGTGACAGCTGCCTACACCCCCCCTCCGCGTCCCTTACGTGACCCAGCTCACAGGCTCACCTGCTCACCCCACCCACACCCAACGCCCCACCACATTCCCTGGATCAGCTCCTCTGCCCTATTCAGCCAAACTGCCCAGTTGGCAACGTATCTGTGCAGGCTTGACTGTCTTTATCATTCAAGGTTATATCTCCTTTTGTACTTAGCTTGGTTGATTGTCGATGGATAGTTGGATGGATGGATGGATGGATGGATGGATGGAAGGATCGAGTGATGCACGGGTTGATCGATTGGTTTTGTAGAGGCAGAGAGCCATCTAGGGGTACTTGAGACCTCTGGCATAAGAGCCCTTGTCTTCTGTCGAATGTAAAACATTAACACCTCAATAAATAAATGAATAAATGTATTAAATAAACTGGGTTAAAAAAAACGCGGTGTCTTTTCCCTTTCTGAATATGGTATGCTGTGAGGATCATAATAAGGAAAGCATTGTTCTGAGCAGCCCCTTGAAATATTGGGATATTTCATTTTGCCTTCTTCTTCTTCTTCTTCTTCTTCTTCTTCTTCTTCTTCTTCTTCTTCATCATCATCTTTTTTTTTTCTTTGCTTTCTATTATCTTGATTTATTTTTTGGAATGGACAGTCAAGAATTGAGAGACAAGGGAGGGATAGAGATTTTGAGAACCAGAGAGATACCTGCAGCACATCTGCACCACTTGTAAAGATTTCCCACTGCAGGTCGGAACCAGGGTCTTGAACCCAGGTCCTCCTACAGTTTAACATGAGTGCTTAACCAGGTGAGGCACCACCTGCTAAGCTTAATGTGACATTTTTTTAGCAATGAAAAGAAATTCTCTTGGCTAGGTAAGAAACAAATAAAATAAATATAAGTAAATAAAAGTGCTTTTACGTTTACACAGTGGAAACACACACTGGGACATATTCTTGTATAATACTTGTATTATTTATTTATTTATTTATTGCCACAAAGGGTTATTGCCATAGCGCAGTACCAGTACCACTAATCCACTGGTCCTATGTTGCATTTTTCCCCTTTTGCTGCCCTTGTGGCTTGAATATTGTGGTTATTAATAATATTATTATTGTTGTTGTGATAGTTACTGTCCTTGCGGAGAACAGAGAAAAATGGAAAGAGGAGGTTAAAGAGAGATGGGGGAGAGAAAGATAGGCACCCTGAAGATCTGCTTCACTAAATAAATAAAGCACATTTTCATTTGACTCAGTAGAAACACAGAGACACGTATACATGTATAATACCTGCATTTTTTATTTATGTATTCTTTATCTAATGACTAATTGATTGACTGATTGATTGCCTCCAGGGTTATTGTCAGGGCTAGGGGCCTGCACCACGAACCCACTGCTCCTGCAGACCATGTTTTCCCCTTTGGCTGCCCTTGTTGCCTGAACTTTGTTGTGGTTATTCTTATCGTTGTTGTTGCTGTTACTGTCCTTGCATAGGACAGAAAGGGAGAGAGGAGTGGAAACACAGAAGGGTGAGAGAAAGGTAGACCCCTGCAGGTCTGCTTCACTAGATAAACAAAAAGCATGTACATTTATTTACAAAGTGGATACACCGACACATGTGTACATGTATATTACCTGTATATTTTCTCTATGAGTTTATATATATATATATATATATATATATATATATATATATATGTATGTATGTATGTATTTATTGCATCCAGGGTCACTGCCGGTGCTCAATACATATACCTGGAATCCACTGCTCCTGCAGACCATTTATTCTCCTTTTGCTGCCTTTGTTCCTTGATCACTGTTGTGCTTCTTCTTATTGTTGTTGTTGTTACTGTCCTTACATAGGACAGAGAGAAAGGGATAGGGGAGGGGAAAGTCAGAGGTGGAAGAGAAAGAACCCCTGAAGATCTGCTTCACCCCCTGTAAAGCTACTCCCCTGCAGGTGGGGGTCTGGGGGCCATACCGCAGATCCTTCTGCCTGTCCCCTCGTTTCCTCCACCACCTCTTAACCCTCTGACTTTCTGCCCAATCTCCCTGGATTTCCTTTTTACAGCAATATGACCTGTCTATTTTTTGAATCCTCAATATCCTGAGGATCAGTCTTGGAAATAGTGTCATGAGAAGACACAGGGGGATCTCTGGAATCAGAGAGGGCCTGGAACAGCAGCTGGGGCTCTAGAGCCAGGGCATGGTCCATCTACCCATCCACCCTCCACGGAGGCCACCTGCCTGCAACTTGGTCCTGCTCCCTCGAAAAAAGATTTTTCCCTTGTTTCACTGAGAAACAGGCATCACACAGGAGAGTCAGGCAGTGGAAAAAAAAAAAGCCTTTTTTTATTTTTTTACCCTACTGATGGACCAGCTTCTGGGAAGTACAGGTTTTGAACCTGAAAACGCTGTCTGCCTCTGCCTGTCTCTTAGTCCACTGGAGGAGCCACTGCCCCAGGCAGTCCTTGTGCTCAGAGTGGGGTGTTTTCGCCAGTCCTAGGCTTGCACAGCGCACTTGGGATTGGGTTGCCTGAGATCCAAATGTTACATTGTAGATTGTTTGCAGTTCCGGCTCCCCAGGACATTGGACAGACCCAACTCCTCTGGGGATACCCAGAGAAAAAGACTCTTCCCATCCTTAGTGCAAATGGAGTGGAGGGGGAGGGGAGAGATGTGCATGTGTGGGATACTCATGCCCAGGTGTGTGTGAGGGGCCCTGACAGGGGGTAGAAGGGGGTTGAGGGGCAGAAGGAGACTGTTTGGGGGGCAGGCTGCAGGCAGGGGAGCCCCTGCATAGGTGCAGGGCTGTGTGTGCCTGTGGTGGCAGGGCGTTAGGGCAGGTCCCCCTGCAGGATGGTGAAGATGGCAGCAGGGCCCCCAGGGCTGGAGGGCAGCAGCAAGCTGGCAGGAAAGGAGGCAAACAGTAGATGACAGTTGGGGAGCTGGGGGACAGGGGGCAAGGGGAAAAGGGGGCATCCTTGCGGAGGAGGGGGAGGGGGCTGGACTGGAGAGTGGGTGGAGCTGGAGGCAGGCAGGTCCCAAGAATCAGGAACTGACAGGGCCAGATACCTGCACCCACCCACTGGATAGCAGCTGCAGCAGCCAGAGCAGCAGCCCTGGCTTGCCTAGGCCAAGGGCCCTGAGTGAGTCCCTCTGAGGATGAGGAAGGGGACGGGGAGGGGTAGAGGGAGGGGGAGGAGGGCCGCTGTCAGCAGGCAACGGGGTCTACAGGGGCCTCCACTATGGAGGCCTGTGTCCAGGTGGCTGCCCGCCAGAACCGGGGCAGCTCAGGCCTCCCAGGGCCCTGGTGGGTGTCTGTGGGTTGGGGGCTGTCAGTCAGTCTGTCTGTGTGTCAGTGCACTTGCTTGGACAGGGGCCTGGCGGCCCTTGGACCCCAGCCCTGGGCTGTCAGATGCCGGCCCCGCCCCCGGACACGCCCCCACCGTGCCCCTTGCCTCAGAGCCCTGCCCACCTGCACTGGCTGTTGCCTGGGGCTCTGGCTCTGGTGGCTGGCCACCACACCTCAGATCAAGTTCAGGGTGGGTGTCATGGCTGCTGCCACCACCAGTGCCTCCCTAGGGGTCAACTGGGTGGGCGGGGTCCTCGTGGCCTAGCATCTCTGGAGCCCTCTGTGATGTCTCCCCCCCCCCCCAGGATTCTGTGCGCATGCGCACTGGCACTGGGCAGCCCAACTGTCCTGCCACTATGTCAGGCGGCAGCAACCAGACCCCTGGGCCCTGGCACAGAGGGACCGAAGAACGGGAGGACAGCGCTGACCGTCGACGGACCTCGGGGCTGGCAGCCAAGAGAGCAAAGGAGGAGGTGCGCCCAGGAGCCAGGGAACCGGGCTACAGCTACCTACATGCCTGCCTGCCTTGCTGGATTCCGGTATGCTACCTCTGTCCATGTGGGTTTCTCAGTTCCTCTCCTGTCCTCTCCTGTCCTCTACTGTTCTCTCCTGTCCTCTCCTGTCCTCTACTGTCCTCTCATGTCCTCTCCTCTCCTCTCCTCTCCTGTCCGCTCCTCTCCTCTTTTCTCTACTCACTTCCGGGTGCCCTGATCACCAGCTAGAGCGCTTTTGACATTTCACCTGTGACAGCTGCCCACACCCCCCCTCCGCGTCCCTTACGTGACCCAGCTCACAGGCTCACCTGCTCACCCCACCCACACCCACACGCCCCACCACATTCCCTGGATCAGCTCCTCTGCCCTATTCAGCCAAACTGCCCAGTTGGCAACGTATCTGTGCAGGCTTGACTGTCTTTATCATTCAAGGTTATATCTCCTTTTGTACTTAGCTTGGTTGATTGTCGATGGATAGTTGGATGGATGGATGGATGGATGGATGGATGGATGGAAGGATCGAGTGATGCACGGGTTGATCGATTGGTTTTGTAGAGGCAGAGAGCCATCTAGGGGTACTTGAGACCTCTGGCATAAGAGCCCTTGTCTTCTGTCGAATGTAAAACATTAACACCTCAATAAATAAATGAATAAATGTATTAAATAAACTGGGTTAAAAAAAACGCGGTGTCTTTTCCCTTTCTGAATATGGTATGCTGTGAGGATCATAATAAGGAAAGCATTGTTCTGAGCAGCCCCTTGAAATATTGGGATATTTCATTTTGCCTTCTTCTTCTTCTTCTTCTTCTTCTTCTTCTTCTTCTTCATCATCTTTTTTTTTTCTTTGCTTTCTATTATCTTGATTTATTTTTTGGAATGGACAGTCAAGAATTGAGAGACAAGGGAGGGATAGAGATTTTGAGAACCAGAGAGATACCTGCAGCACATCTGCACCACTTGTAAAGATTTCCCACTGCAGGTCGGAACCAGGGTCTTGAACCCAGGTCCTCCTACAGTTTAACATGAGTGCTTAACCAGGTGAGGCACCACCTGCTAAGCTTAATGTGACATTTTTTTAGCAATGAAAAGAAATTCTCTTGGCTAGGTAAGAAACAAATAAAATAAATATAAGTAAATAAAAGTGCTTTTACGTTTACACAGTGGAAACACACACTGGGACATATTCTTGTATAATACTTGTATTATTTATTTATTTATTTATTGCCACAAAGGGTTATTGCCATAGCGCAGTACCAGTACCACTAATCCACTGGTCCTATGTTGCATTTTTCCCCTTTTGCTGCCCTTGTGGCTTGAATATTGTGGTTATTAATAATATTATTATTGTTGTTGTGATAGTTACTGTCCTTGCGGAGAACAGAGAAAAATGGAAAGAGGAGGTTAAAGAGAGATGGGGGAGAGAAAGATAGGCACCCTGAAGATCTGCTTCACTAAATAAATAAAGCACATTTTCATTTGACTCAGTAGAAACACAGAGACACGTATACATGTATAATACCTGCATTTTTTATTTATGTATTCTTTATCTAATGACTAATTGATTGACTGATTGATTGCCTCCAGGGTTATTGTCAGGGCTAGGGGCCTGCACCACGAACCCACTGCTCCTGCAGACCATGTTTTCCCCTTTGGCTGCCCTTGTTGCCTGAACTTTGTTGTGGTTATTCTTATCGTTGTTGTTGCTGTTACTGTCCTTGCATAGGACAGAAAGGGAGAGAGGAGTGGAAACACAGAAGGGTGAGAGAAAGGTAGACCCCTGCAGGTCTGCTTCACTAGATAAACAAAAAGCATGTACATTTATTTACAAAGTGGATACACCGACACATGTGTACATGTATATTACCTGTATATTTTATCTATGAGTTTATATATATATATATATATATATATATATATGTATGTATGTATGTATTTATTGCATCCAGGGTCACTGCCGGTGCTCAATACATATACCTGGAATCCACTGCTCCTGCAGACCATTTATTCTCCTTTTGCTGCCTTTGTTCCTTGATCACTGTTGTGCTTCTTCTTATTGTTGTTGTTGTTACTGTCCTTACATAGGACAGAGAGAAAGGGATAGGGGAGGGGAAAGTCAGAGGTGGAAGAGAAAGAACCCCTGAAGATCTGCTTCACCCCCTGTAAAGCTACTCCCCTGCAGGTGGGGGTCTGGGGGCCATACCGCAGATCCTTCTGCCTGTCCCCTCGTTTCCTCCACCACCTCTTAACCCTCTGACATTCTGCCCAACCTCCCTGGATTTCCTTTTTACAGCAATATGACCTGTCTATTTTTTGAATCCTCAATATCCTGAGGATCAGTCTTGGAAATAGTGTCATGAGAAGACACAGGGGGATCTCTGGAATCAGAGAGGGCCTGGAACAGCAGCTGGGGCTCTAGAGCCAGGGCATGGTCCATCTACCCATCCACCCTCCACGGAGTCCACCTGCCTGCAACTTGGTCCTGCTCCCTCGAAAAAAGATTTTTCCCTTGTTTCACTGAGAAACAGGCATCACACAGGAGAGTCAGGCAGTGGAAAAAAAAAAAGCCTTTTTTTATTTTTTTACCCTACTGATGGACCAGCTTCTGGGAAGTACAGGTTTTGAACCTGAAAACGCTGTCTGCCTCTGCCTGTCTCTGAGTCCACTGGAGGAGCCACTGCCCCAGGCAGTCCTTGTGCTCAGAGTGGGGTGTTTTCGCCAGTCCTAGGCTTGCACAGCGCACTTGGGATTGGGTTGCCTGAGATCCAAATGTTACATTGTAGATTGTTTGCAGTTCCGGCTCCCCAGGACATTGGACAGACCCAACTCCTCTGGGGATACCCAGAGAAAAAGACTCTTCCCATCCTTAGTGCAAATGGAGTGGAGGGGGAGGGGAGAGATGTGCATGTGTGGGATACTCATGCCCAGGTGTGTGTGAGGGGCCCTGACAGGGGGTAGAAGGGGGTTGAGGGGCAGAAGGAGACTGTTTGGGGGGCAGGCTGCAGGCAGGGGAGCCCCTGCATAGGTGCAGGGCTGTGTGTGCCTGTGGTGGCAGGGCGTTAGGGCAGGTCCCCCTGCAGGATGGTGAAGATGGCAGCTGGGCTGGCACAGGGCCCCCAGGGCTGGAGGGCAGCAGCAGGCTGGCAGGAAAGGAGGCAAACAGTAGATGACAGTTGGGGAGCTGGGGGACAGGGGGCAAGGGGAAAAGGGGGCATCCTTGCGGAGGAGGGGGAGGGGGCTGGACTGGAGAGTGGGTGGAGCTGGAGGCAGGCAGGTCCCAAGAATCAGGAACTGACAGGGCCAGATACCTGCACCCACCCACTGGATAGCAGCTGCAGCAGCCAGAGCAGCAGCCCTGGCTTGCCTAGGCCAAGGGCCCTGAGTGAGTCCCTCTGAGGATGAGGAAGGGGACGGGGAGGGGTAGAGGGAGGGGGAGGAGGGCCGCTGTCAGCAGGCAACGGGGTCTACAGGGGCCTCCACTATGGAGGCCTGTGTCCAGGTGGCTGCCCGCCAGAACCGGGGCAGCTCAGGCCTCCCAGGGCCCTGGGGGGTGTCTGTGGGTTGGGGGCTGTCAGTCAGTCAGTCTGTCTGTGTGTCAGTGCACTTGCTTGGACAGGGGCCTGGCGGCCCTTGGACCCCAGCCCTGGGCTGTCAGATGCCGGCCCCGCCCCCGGACACGCCTCCACCGTGCCCCTTGCCTCAGAACCCTGCCCACCTGCGCTGGCTTTTGCCTGGGGCTCTGGCTCTGGTGGCTGGCCACCACACCTCAGATCAAGTTCAGGGTGGGTGTCATGGCTGCTGCCACCACCAGTGCCTCCCTAGGGGTCAACTGGGTGGGCGGGGTCCTCGTGGCCTAGCAACCTCTCAAGCCCTCTGTGATGCCCCCCCCAGGATGGTGTGCGCATGCGCACTGGCACTGGGCAGCCCAACTGTCCTGCCACTATGTCAGGCGGCAGCAACCAGACCCCTGGGCCCTGGCACAGAGGGACCGAAGAACGGGAGGACAGCGCTGACCGTCGACGGACCTCGGGGCTGGCAGCCAAGAGAGCAAAGGAGGAGGTGCGCCCAGGAGCCAGGGAACCGGGCTACAGCTACCTACATGCCTGCCTGCCTTGCTGGATGCCGGTATGCTACCTCTGATCATGTGGGTTTCTCAGTTCCTCTCCTGTCCTCTTCTGTCCTCTACTGTTCTCTCCTGTCCTCTCCTGTCCACTACTGTCCTCTCCTGTCCTCTCCTCTCCTCTCCTCTCCTGTCCGCTCCTCTCCTCTTTTCTCTACTCACTTCCGGGTGCCCTGATCACCAGCTAGAGCGCTTTTGACATTTCACCTGTGACAGCTGCCCACACCCCCCCTCCGCGTCCCTTACGTGACCCAGCTCACAGGCTCACCTGCTCACCCCACCCACACCCACACGCCCCACCACATTCCCTGGATCAGCTCCTCTGCCCTATTCAGCCAAACTGCCCAGTTGGCAACGTATCTGTGCAGGCTTGACTGTCTTTATCATTCAAGGTTATATCTCCTTTTGTACTTAGCTTGGTTGATTGTCGATGGATAGTTGGATGGATGGATGGATGGATGGATGGATGGAAGGATCGAGTGATGCACGGGTTGATCGATTGGTTTTGTAGAGGCAGAGAGCCATCTAGGTGTACTTGAGACCTCTGGCATAAGAGCCCTAGTCTTCTGTCGAATGTAAAACATTAACACCTCAATAAATAAATGAATAAATGTATTAAATAAACTGGGTTAAAAAAACGCGGTGTCTTTTCCCTTTCTGAATATGGTATGCTGTGAGGATCATAATAAGGAAAGCATTGTTCTGAGCAGCCCCTTGAAATATTGGGATATTTCATTTTGCCCTCTTCTTCTTCTTCTTCTTCTTCTTCTTCTTCTTCTTCTTCTTCTTCTTCTTCTTCTTCTTCTTCTTCATCTTCTTTTTTTTTTATTGTCAGGGTTAGTGGCCTACACCAGGAATCCACTGCTCCTTCAGACCACTTTTTCCCCTTTGGCTGCCCTTGTAGCCTGATCTTTGTTGTGGTTATTATTATTTTTGTTGTTGCTGTTACTGTCCTTGCATAGGACAGAGAGAAAGGAAGAGAGGAGTGGAAAGGCAGAGTGGGGAGAGAACGGTAGACCCCTGCAGGTCTGCTTCACTAGATAAACAGAAAGTGCATGTATATTTATTTACAAAGTGGATACACGGACTCATGTATACATGTATATTACCTGTATAATTTCTCTCTATATATATTTATTTATTGCTTCCAGGGTTATTGCCAGTGCTCAGTGCCTGTACCAGGAATCCACTGCTCCTGCAGACCATTTATTCTCCTTTTGCTGCCCTTGTTGCTTGATCATTGTTGTGGTTCTTCTTCTTATTGTTGTTGTTGTTACAGTCCTTGCATAGGACAGAGAGAAAGGGAGAGGGGAGGGGAAAGGCAGAGGGGGGAGAGAAAGATAGACCTCCTGAAGATCTGCTTCACTCCCTGTAAAGTGACTCCCCTGCAGGTGGGGGTCTGGGGACTATTCCCTGGATTCTTCCTCCTGTCCCCTTGTTTCCTGCCACCACCACTTAACCCTCTGAGATACCGCCCAACCTCCCTGGATTTCCTTTTGACAGCAATATGACCTGTCTATTTTTTGAATCCTCATTATCCTGAGGATCAGTCCTGGAAATAGTGTCATGAGAAGACACAGGGGGATCTCTGGAATCAGAGAGCGCCTGGAACAGCAGCTGGGGCTCTGGAGCCAGGGCATGGGGCACCTACCCATCCACCCTCCATGGAGTCCACCTGCCTGCATCTTGGTCCTGCTCCCTCCCAAAAAGATTTTTTCCCTTGTTTCACTGAGAATCAGGCATCACACAGGAGAGTCAGGCAGCACTAATTAAAAAAATAAAGAAATAAATAAATAAAAGCGGTTGTGGTTTTTTTTTTTTTTTTTTTTTTTTTTTTTTCCCTTACTGAAGGACCAGCTTCTGGGAAGTACAGATTTGGAACCTGAAAACTCTGTCTGCCTGTCTCTGAGTCCACAGGAGGAGCCACTGCCCCAGCCAGACCTTGTTTTCAGAGTGGGGTGTTTTTGCCAGTCCTAGGCTTGCACAGAGCACTTGGGACTGGGTGGCCTGAGGCCCAAATGTTACAATGTAGATGGTTTGTTTACAGTTCTGGCTCCCCAGGACATTGGCCAGACCCAACTCCCTCTGGGACACCCAGAGGAAAAGATTCTTCCCATCCTTAGAGCAAATGGAGTGGAGGGGGAGGGGAGAGAGGTGCATGTGTGGGCTGCTCATGCCCAGGTGTGTGTGGGGGGCCATGGCAGGGGTCGGAAGGGGGTTGAGGGGCAGAAGGAGACTGGGGGGCAGGCTGCAGGCAGGGGAGCCCCTAAATAGGTGCAGAGTTGTGTGTGTGTGGGTGTGGTGGCAGGGGGTTAGGGCAGGTCCCCTTGCTGGATGGTGAGATGGCAGCTTTGCTGGCCCAGGGTCCCCAGGGCTGGAGGACAGCAGCAGGCTGGCAGGAAAGGAGCGCAGGGAGGCACACAGTAGATGACTTTTGGGGAGCTGGGGGACAGGGGCCAAGGGGAAAAGGGGGCATCCTTGCGGAGGGGGAGGGGGCTGGACTGGAGAGTGGGTGGAGCTGGAGGCATGCAGGTCCTCCGAAGAATCAGGGACTGACAGGACCAGATACCTGCACCCACCCACTGGATAGCAGCTGCAGCACCCAGAGCCAGCAGCCCTGAGTGAGTCCCTCTGAGGATGAGGAAGGGGAGGGGGATGGGGGGGATGAGGGCCGCTGTCAGCAGGCAATGGTGTCGACAGGGGCATCCACTATCGAGGCCTGTGTCTACGTGGCCGCCCGCCAAACCTGGGGCAGCTCAGGGCTCCCAGGGCCCTGGGGGGTGTCTGTGCGGTGGGGGCGGTCAGTCAGTCAGTGTGTCTGTGTGTCAGTGCACTTGCTTGGACAGGGCTTTGAAGGCCCTTGGCCCCCAGCCTTGGCTGTCAGATGCCGGCCCCGCCTCTGACACACCCCCACCGCGCCCCTTACCCCCGAGCCCTGCCCACCTGCACTGGCTTTGGCCTGGGGCTCTGGCTCTGGTGGCTGGCCACCACCCCTCAGAACAAGTTCAGGGTGGGTGTCATGGCCGCCGCCTCCCTAGGGGTCAACTGGATGGGCGGGGTCCTCGTGACCTAGCAACCTCTGGAGCCCTCTGTGATGTGCCCCCCCCCCAGGATTCTGTGCCCTGGCGCACTGACACTGGGCAGACCAACTGCCCTGCCACTAGGTCAGGCGGCAGCGCCCAGACCCCTGTGCCCTGGCACAGAGGGACGGAAGGACTGGAGGACAGCGCTGACCGACGACAGACCTCGGGGCTGGCAGCCAAGGGAGCAAAGGAGGAAGTGCACCAGGGAGCCAGGGAGCCCAGGCCACAGCTGCCTGCATGCCTGCCTGCCTTGCTGGATGCCTGTATGCTACCTCTGTCCAGGTGGGTTTCTCAGTTCCTCTCCTCTCCTCTCCCCTGCTCTCCTCTTCAATGCTCTCCTCTCCTCTCCTCTCCTCTCCTTGCCTCGCCTCGCCTCGCCTGGCCTCTCCTCTCCTCTTGTCTCTCCTCTCTTCTGGGTACCCTGCTCACCAGCTTGATTGCTTCTGACATTTCACTTGTAACAGCTGCCCGCACCCACCCCCTTCCGTACACCTGATGTGACCCAGCTCACAGGCTCACCTGCTCACCCCACCCACACCCTTTCCCCCCACCACATTCCCTGGATCAGCTCCTCTGCCCTATTAAGCCAAACTGGCCACTTGGGAATGTATCTGTGCAGGCTTGACTGTCTATCATTCAAGGTTATATCTCCTTTTGTACTTAGCTTGGTTGATTGGTGGATGGATAGTTGGATGGATGGATAGATGGATGGATAGATGGATGGATGGATGGATGAAACGATGCACGGTTGATTGATTGGTTTGGTGGAGGCAGAGAGCCATCTAGGGGTACTTGAGACCTTTGGCATCAGAGCCCTAGTGTGCTGTCGAATGTAAAACATTAACTGCTCAATAAATAAATGAATAAATCAATAAAATAAACTAGGTCAACAAAAAACACAGTGTCTTTGCGCTTTCTGTATATGGTATGCTGTGAGGATCTTAATAAGGAAAGCATTGTCCAAAGCAGCCCCTTGAAATGTTGGGATATTTCATTTTCCCTTCTTCTTCTTCTTCTTCTTCTTCTTCTTCTTCTTCTTCTTCTTCTTCTTCTTCTTCTTCTTCTTCTTCTTCTTCTTTTGTTTCTTTGCTTTCTATTATCTTGATTTATTTTTTGGAATGGACAGTCAGGAATTGAGAGGGAAGGGAGGGATAGAGATTTTGAGAACCAGAGAGACACGTGCAGCACTTCGGCACCACTTGTAAAGATTTCCCCCTGCAGGTGGGGACCAGGGTCTTGAACCCGGGTCCTCCTACAGTGTAACATGAGTGTTTAACCAGGTGAGGCACCACCTGCTACCCTTAATGTGACATTTGTTTTAGCAATGAAAAGAAATTCTCTTGGCTAGGTAAGAAATAAATAAAATATAAATAAATAAATAAAAGTGCTTTTACATTTACACAGTGGATACACACACTCCGACATATTCATGTATATTACCTGTACTATTTATTTATTTATTTATTTATTGCCACAAGGGGTTATTGCCACAGCTCAGTGCCAGCACCTCGAATCCACTGCTCCTATGTTCCATTTTTTCCTCTTTTTGCTGCCCTTGTTGCTTGATTATTGTGGTTATTAACATTATCATTGTTGTTGTTGTTGTTGTGATGGTTACTGTCCTTGCGGAGGACAGAGAAAAATGTAGAGAGGAGGGGATAGAGAGATGGGGGAGAGAAAGATAGGCCCCCTGAAGATCTGCTTCACTAAATAAATAAAGCGCTGACATTTTACTCAGTAGAAACACAGAGAAACGTATACATGTATATTACCTGTATTTTTATTTATGTATTCTTTATCTGTTTCTTTATTTATTTATGTATTTATCCATTTATTGCCTCCAGGGTTATTGTCAGGCTTAGGGGCCTGCACCAGGAATCCACTGCTTCTGCAGACCACTTTTTCCCCTTTGGCTGCCCTTGTTGCCTGATCTTTGTTGTGGTTATTATTATTTTTGTTGTTGCTGTTACTGTCCTTGCATAGGACAGAGAGAAAGGGAGAGAGGAGTGGAAAGGCAGAGGGGGGAGAGAAAGGTAGACCCCTGCAGGTCTGCTTCACTAGATAAACAAAAGTGCATGTATGTTTATTTACAAAGTGGATACACGGACGCATGTATACATGTATATTATGTGTATATTTTCTCTATGAGTTTATATATATATAAATAATAATAAATAAATATATTTATTTATTGCTTCCAGGGTTATGCCAGTGCTTGGTGCCTGTACCAGGAATCCACTGCTCCTGCAGACCATTTATTCTCCTTTTGCTGCCCTTGTTGCTTGATCATTGTTGTGGTTCTTCTTCTTATTGTTGTTGTTGTTACTGTCCTTGCATAGGACACAGAGAAAGGGAGAGGGGAGGGGAAAGGCAGAGGGGGGAGAGAAAGATAGACCCCCTGAAGATCTGCTTCACTCCCTGTAAAGCTACTCCCCTGCAGGTGGGGGTCTGGGGGCCATTCCAAGGATTCTTCCTCCTGTCCCCTTGTTTTGTGCCACCACCACTTAACCCTCTGAGATACCGCCCAACCTCCCTGGATTTCCTTTTGACAGCAATATGACCTGTCTATTTTTTGAATCCTCATTATCCTGAGGATCAGTCCTGGAAATAGTGTCATGAGAAGACACAGGGGGATCTCTGGAATCAGAGAGCGCCTGGAACAGCAGCTGGGGCTCTGGAGCCAGGGCATGGGGCACCTACCCATCCACCCTCCACGGAGTCCACCTGCCTGCATCTTGGTCCTGCTCCCTCCCAAAAAGATTTTTTTCCCTTGTTTCACTGAGAATCAGGCATCACACAGGAGAGTCAGGCAGCACTAATTAAAAAAATAAAGAAATAAATAAATAAAAGCGGTTGTGGTTTGTTTTTTTTTTTTTTTTTTTTTTTTTTTTTACCCTTACTGAAGGACCAGCTTCTGGGAAGTACAGATTTTGAACCTGAAAACTCTGTCTGCCTGTCTCTGAGTCCACAGGAGGAGCCACTGCCCCAGCCAGACCTTGTGTTCAGAGTGGGGTGTTTTTGCCAGTCCTAGGCTTGCACAGAGCACTTGGGACTGGGTGGCCTGAGGCCCAAATGTTACAATGTAGATGGTTTGTTTACAGTTCTGGCTCCCCAGGACATTGGCCAGACCCAACTCCCTCTGGGACACCCAGAGGAAAAGATTCTTCCCATCCTTAGAGCAAATGGAGTGGAGGGGGAGGGGAGAGAGGTGCATGTGTGGGCTGCTCATGCCCAGGTGTGTGTGGGGGGCCATGGCAGGGGTCAGAAGGGGGTTGAGGGGCAGAAGGAGACTGGGGGGCAGGCTGCAGGCAGGGGAGCCCCTAAATAGGTGCAGAGTTGTGTGTGTGTGGGTGTGGTGGCAGGGGGTTAGGGCAGGTCCCCTTGCTGGATGGTGAGATGGCAGCTGGGCTGGCCCAGGGTCCCCAGGGCTGGAGGGCAGCAGCATGCTGGCAGGAAAGGAGCGCAGGGAGGCACACAGTAGATGACTTTTGGGGAGCTGGGGGACAGGGGGCAAGGGGAAAAGGGGGCATCCTTGCGGAGGGGGAGGGGGCTGCCCTGGAGAGTGGGTGGAGCTGGAGGCATGCAGGTCCTCAGAAGAATCAGGGACTGACAGGACCAGATACCTGCACAAACCCACTGGATAGCAGCTGCAGCAGCCAGAGCCAGCAGCCCTGAGTGATTCCCTCTGAGGGACTTATCTTTTAATTACTAACTCTAGCTCAATTCCCACACTGGCCATAGGTTTTACTGCTAATGCGAAAGGAGTATAGTAAAGCCAGCAGTCCCTGACTCCTGTGACTTGCCTTTGGGACCCATGAGCAGCTCTCGGGTCGCTTTAGGGGCACCCTCTTCCCATGAGTCTTGAATCCGTGTCTCACCTCCTTGAGGCTTGAACTCTGGTCCTGGCCCCTCTATGCTTGATTGAAACTGGGTCCCACTACAGCTGGCTTGAAACCACCCTTCCAGCCATAAAAGTCAGGTGGATATATAGGCTGTGCATTTGATATGTGGACTCTCTCAAAAGCCTAGACCAAGTAGATAAGAAGCAACCAATAGCACATCTATATACAAGATACTGGGTACTGTACAGCAAACCCTAACAAAAGGAATTTTCAAAGTTAACCCAATTACCAAATAATGTGATGATAACATTAACTATCCATTGTCTTTTTGAACCCTAAGACAGCAGGAACCTCACAGCTCCACTATAGAGCCTCTACTTCCCCCAGTCCTTGAACCCTTGGATAAGGCCCACTTTACTGTATGCCTCTCCCAATCTATATCAAATAATATTGCATCTGCCAATCTCAACCTAATCAACACAACAATTGCCACCTCAACATGCTTCACTTCAGACTGTGTCCAGAGACTTCACGTGTGGAATGACAACCTTTCAGCTTCATTACTCGGGTGAGACCTTTCCTTTCATAGTATACTCTAATTCCTTTCATAGTATACTCTAATTCCACTCAGGTGGTTCACTTTCTAACAAAGTCCCAAAACCTAGATATACACCAGTTTCTGTGAAAGAGAGCCTATGTTCACATGTATCCATAAACTACTGCAAAATATATACCTGAAAGCAGAAGTACACTAGAGTTTGCAGTGAGTATCCCCCTAACACTTCCTCTCCACTATTCCAAGCTTTGGGTCCATGATTGCTCAACAATTTGTTTGGCTTTGTATGTTAACTCTCATTTCAGTCACCAGGTTTTAGATGTCATCAGGATGCCAGACAGGCTTCCCTGGACTGAAGACCCCACCAATGTGTCCTGGAGCTCCAATTCCCCAGAGACCCACCCTACTAGGGAAAGAGAGAGGCAGACTTGGAGTATGGACTGACCAGTCAACGCCCATGTTCAGCGGGGAAGCAATTACAGAAGCCAGACCTTCTACCTTCTGCAACCCACAATGACCCTGGGTCCATGCTCCCAGAGGGATAGAGAATGGGAAAGTTATCAGGGGAGGGGGTGGGTTATGGAGATTGGGTGGTGGTAATTGTGTGGAGTTGTACCTCTCCTACCCTATGGTTTTGTTAATCCTTTCTGAAATAAAAAAGAAAAAAGTAAAAGACTTGTATACTGAAAATTATGAGTCACTACTCAAGGAAATTGAAAAAGACACAAAGAAGTGGAAAGATATTCCATGCTCATGGGTTGGAAGAATTAATACCATTAAAATGAATATACTACCCACAGCCATATACAACCTTAATGCTATTCCTATCAAGATCCCAAACACATTTTTAGGAGAATAGAACAAATGCTACAAATGTTTATCTGGAGCCAGAAAAGACCTATAATTGCCAAAACAATCTTGAGAAAAAAGAACAGAACCGGAGGCATCACACTCCCTGATCTCAAATTGTATTATAGGGCCCTTGTCATAAAAACTGCTAGGTACTGGAACATGAATAGACACACTGACCAGTGGAATAGAATTGAGAGCCCAGAAGTAAGCCCCCTCACCTATGGACAATTAATGTTTGACAAAGGTGCCCAGACTATTAAATGGGGAAAGCAAAGTCTCTTCAACAAATGGTGTTGGAAAAAAATGGGTTGAAACATGCAGAAGAATGAAACGGAATCACTATATTTCACCAAATACAAAAGTGAATTCCAAGTGGATCAAGGACTTGGATGTTAGATCAGAAACTATCAGATACTTAGAGGAAAATATTGGCAGAAACCCCTTTCTACATAAATTTTAAAGACATCTTCAATGAAACGAATCCAATTAAAAAGAAGACTAAGGCAAGTATAAACTTATGGGACTACATCAAATTAAAAAGCTTCTGCACAGCTAAAGAAACCACTACCCAAACCAAGAGACCCCTGACAGAATGGGAGAAGATCTTTACATGCCATACCTCAGACAAGAGGCTAATAACCAAAATATATAAAGAACTTGCAAATCTCAACAAGAAAAAAATAACCCCTTACAAAAAAGGACATGGACAGAATATTCACCACAAAAGAGATCCAAAAGGTCTAGAAACACATGAAAAAAAATGTTCCAAGTCTCTGATTGTCAGAGAAATGCAAGTAAAGACAACAATGAGATATCACTTCATTCCTCTAAGAATGTCATACATCTGAAAAGGCAACAGCAGCAAATTCTGGAGAGACTGTGGGGTCAAAGGAACCCTCCTAAACTGCTGGTGGGAATGTCAATTGGTCCAACTGTGGAGAACAGTCTGGAGAATTCTCAGAAGGCTAGAAATGGACCTACCCTATGATCCTATAATTCCTCTCATGGGGTTATATCCTAAGGAACCCAATACACCCATCCAACAAGCTCTGTGTACACATATGTTCTTGGCAGCACAATTTGTAATAGCCAAAACCTGGAAGCAACCCAGGTTTCCAACAACAGATGAGTGGCTGAGAAATTTATTATATATATATGTATATATATATCAGTTATAAAAAATGGTGACTTTACCATTTTCAGCCAATCTTGCGATCTTGGATGGACCTTGAAAAATTCATGTTAAGTGAAATAAGTCAGAAACAAAAGGATGAATATGGTATGATCTCAATGTCAGGCAGAAGTTGAACAAGATCAGAAAGGAAAACACAGGTAGCAAGCACCTGAACTGGGATTGGCATATTGCACCAAAATAAAAGACTCTGGGTTGGGTGGGTGGAGAGAATCCAAGAAGGATGACAGAGGACCTAGTGGGGGTTGAATTGTTATATGGAACACTGGGAAATGTTATGCATGTACAAACTATTGTATTTACTATTGAATGTAGAACATTAATTCCCCAATAAAGAAATTAAAAAAAAAACCTTCCGCATGCCCCATCCTCCCTCTGTACAGGGCAGGGAGGGTGTCCTGGGGAGTCATTCCAGGCTGGTCCCTGTCAGCAAGAAAGATGCAGCTAATCAAATCCAACAGGGACCCAAAAGAAAGGAGAAAGGATGAGCTATTAGTCTGTTTTTCCCCCAAGTCAGTATTTGTTGCTACTATGTTTAATATCCTGTGCTACTTTTCAAAGTGGATGAACATTCTTATGAAGTCAAGTCTAAATCTCAGGAAAGTAAGGAGTTTTAGTTCAGGCAAGTGAGAGGAGCCCTGGAAAGTATGACATGGTCTGTGAGGATGGAGCTCCAGATCTGCAACTTCTCTCAACTTCTGACTGAGAACCCATGGCCTAGGGCTCTGGGGAAGGAGGGAAGGAAACTTGTTTTGAGAATCATGCAAAGGGGAAACCTGGGCCTATTGATTCACTCAACAACAGTGTGTGTGTGGGTGCAGGATTAAGGGTGATGGTTTATGGTCTAGTTGATCTCACATGGGTAAAATTTCCCATCTCACCATGATAAGTGTCTGCAGTTTATGGAATTTCAATTCACCTTTGAAAATAGCTGTTGTCTCCAATCACAAGTTGTAAGGAAGGGAAAATAAAGAGTGCTGACCACAAGTCCCTCAGAAATCAATAATGGAGTATGATACATATGTGAAGGAGGGACCAACACCTGCCTGAGTGGCAGGTGGCTCTAAACCAGAACTCACCACCATGGGGCAGGGCAGGAGAGAGGGCCACACTGCTGTACAGATATCTGCATTATTTCATTACACTTGAAAGATAGAAAATATGTACTGGCAAAAATACCTCTCCAGACAGGAATGCCACTCTTGCTTTTGCTGAACAGACCTGCAGTGCAAGAAATTGGGAAGAAATAAATCCAACTCCACAAAATACTGGTGTCCATATTTTCTCTCTTTGTCTGCTGGCCCTCTCATGCATGATTACACTGTCCCAGATGACCCATGTTTTCTTTTGTTTTTCCCTTTTAATGTTCAGAAGAGAATGAGAGAGAAAAATAAAGACTTCATGCTTGAGCAATTGGCTTTACAAACAACCAGATGAAAATGTTTTAGATGTAAAAGTCATGACCACATGGAAAACCAAGATGGAGGTCTTATGAGAAAGTGACCACGAAGCTGTTCCTGGACCAGCCTACAATGAGTGACCTCCGGTCTCTGCTGGTGGCTCTCCTGGACCTCTCCAGGTAGGCAGACACCCACAGGCTACGCAGGGGCACCGAGTGCTTGATCGTGAAGTTGCTTTCAAACCTGGAGAGACAGCAAGAAGACCTCAGTCACTCTGCCCTGTACTCTCAGCCGAGCCCATGAATACCCCTGCTCCTGCAGCTCTGTCCTCATCTGGCAGCTCAGCAAGAGTGGGGAGAAGGGCCTGAGCACTGTGTGTGCTGACTGATCCTGGAGACATCTCACCAAAGGCAGGAAGCAGCCAGCCCTCAGAGCTGAGGCTCCAGTGTGGCCGCACTCTGTACTTCAGTGTTTACAAATGCCACTCAGTGAACAATAAGTGTCCTTTCCTGTTGCTGAAATTCTGAAACTTATATTTTGTTACATTTAATTGTATATAGTATATAATTAAAACTCATAAATTAATAGAAGTGATGCACTTTTTACTTCAGACCTACTAGTTTATTTTAGGACTTCATACAAAAGAACACAATTGGAAAAAAAATCAATTCCTTTTCATAAAGGAATGAAAAAAATTTATTTCCAGTTTTTTTCAAGTATTGATTTAGCATGAGAGGAACAGATCACCAGGTAGCCTAATTTTAAAATCCATTTGGTGACTGATGAGCGAGACAGAGAGAACAATACATGACACAAGCATATGCAGTGTCACAGACCAGATCTGATATTTATGCTGAGTTGTTTCTACCCAGTGCCAGAAACTTCTCCAGTCACAGAGTCACTCTCATTCTCCCTCCCCCCCCATGTATGTACATTTTTTTGCACTGCTGGGGCCTTGCACATGCAAAACATAACCACTATAGCCAACCAGCCCAGGAGGTGGCACCAGGAGGCAGCATTCAGTGCTGCTTTGGCCCACATGGCCTACACTGTCCCACCCCCAGGTCATACGTGGAAATGGAGCATCTACAGACTTTGAGCTAGAGATGAGCAAGACATTGGAGTATAGGTGCAGCTGTCGCGCCTGCCTCCTGCGGCCCCTTTTTCCTTGGCTGTGGTGGCCAGCAGCAGCCTGCCACAGGGCCCCTCCCAAGCATCCTCTCCTTCAGAAGTGGCTGAGTCCTCAGAAGATCACCTGGAACACATCAACCACAGCCACTAAGGGCTCAAATAGACAGCAGGTTTGTATGCTTAACATCCTCAGTGACATGACAGGCTAGTCATTTATTTTAATCCACCAAACAGAAACCCAGACTTCCAGTCAGGAGTCCCTGGGTTATAGAGAGCCCCTGTGAGAGATGAGGTCGCTCAGGGACTGATGGAGAAGGGAGCAGTTTGAAGTCAGGACACTGGGCCTCGCCAGACAATCCAGATGGGAGGGCTAGAGGAAGCAGCTAGGCCGCTCAGAGCTCGAGGAAGAAAACAAGCAAATAGACAAAGGGAGAGAGAAATAAAAAAATCTTCAACACAATAAGAAGGTTCTCTTGGAACTAGCAGAGGTTACATTAAATGGCATGTAGAGCTGTGGAGAGGTGAGGGCAATGTGGCTGCAGATGAGTCTAAAATTTTAGGTAATAGGAATCTGGAAAACTGACTCCAATCTTGTCTAAAGCAATTATTACACTTTGGGGAAAATTATCAGAATCAGAAAATAACACTAAAAGATCCAAATATCTCTAACTGCAAGGAAGTAGCTAAATAATACTGAACTATGGGTGGACTTCAATAGGACTGTCCAGTCTTAACAGCTATGACAACTCAATTCAATAGAACATGAAAGTTCTTGACAAACACAGCAGATTATTTTACTCATTTCATTATTTATACAAAAAACCCTCCCATGGGCCCTGATAAGTGTCTGCCTAAGAAGGTCTAACCTGCTTTCTCATATTCCGCAGGACTGAGTGCCAGGAACAGGATTCTCTCTTCATGAAACCAGAGCTGAAGACCAGCAGAGCCCGTTCCCATGTTTCAGAGCGAATGAACCAGAGCACTTCCCATCACTGCCCTGCTCCTCTGACAACCACACCTAGCACAGGGAGAGTCTACCTCAAGCAAGAGAGCCAGCCAAGACACCCTGAAAGCCTGGAGGGCTTTTGGGTGGAAGCAGACATCCTTCACTCTTACTCCTTGACTTTGAAGTAAAGTAAGAGTACAATACCCTGAGTACTGCCAACTTCGTCCTCAAGTCTGAAGATTCTGCAGTAGCCTTGGCCACTGGAGCTGTGCTGTGATGTCACAGTCTAAGGTCTTGACATCACTGACACACTGCAGAACAGCCTCCTGGGGCCAGCAATGCCCCCCGCTGTTCATCTTTAAAAACCAGTATTTCGCTTGTGAGATGACAGCAGCCTCACATGCAGGTGTAAGAAAGGACTTTTAGTTCTACTGACCCAGTGGTAGTACTTGCCTAGATTATAGTATCATGGTCAGGATGTTCACAAGGACAGAGTCAGACATATATATTTATCTGCTCATGATACCTTTAAACTCACCTAAGCTTTTTTTTCCCACCTCTATCACTACTTTCAAATTTCAAAAATGTTTTACTGAATTCCTCCTTCATCTCTTTTTTTAATTGGGGGATTAATGGCTTACAATAAATTCAGTTGTTAGTACCTGTATAACATTCCTCATTTTTCTGTATCCTTCTGTCTCTGTCTTCCTCTTTCCTCCTTTCTTTTTTCCCCCCTCATTTAGGAGTACAGTTTCTCACTGCTCCCATTACCAAACATCTGTGTCCCCACCTCACCCCCTGGTAACCATTATAGTTCTCCCACATTCTTAGATAAAGCTGCACATCTTTTTTTTTTACATTTGTCTGTTTAATTCGCTACATTCTGAATGTGAGTGAAACCATTCTGTAGCTGTCCCTTACCTCCTTACTCATCCACTAAGTATAATCCATTTTATCCCAATGGACACAATGTCATCTTTTTTATTTTCCAAGTGATACTTCATTGAGTATATGTCCCATAACTTTTTTATCCAGTCATCTGTCAAAGGGCATTTGGGCTGTTTCTAAATGGGGGCTATATAGTTCCTAAACTTGAGAACTGTGGGCTGTTGTTTTCCTAGTTGTTCAGGAAGCTAGATGGACAACTGTCTTTTATTTACCACTAGACACACAACCACCTCAACATTCTGCCTCTGTCAGGCATCATTAACAGTTTTGGATGAGACCTTGGTTTGCAAGACTGTATGTTTCAGACATGTCCATGTAGCTTCCAGGGGAAGTTTCCAACCCTGTCCAGGTTCTGGACCCCAAGGTGCTAATGACCGTCCACCACAAGTGGCTACTAGTGAATTCTTATCTGCATCTACAGATTGGCCTACCTATTTAAGTTATTTTCCTGAAGAAATGAAATAGTGTCCTATAGTGAGGAAAAAAAAAAGGCCCAATTCTCATGCAACCAACTTTTGAATGGGGAAGACAGAAATTCAACAGAAGAGACCACCAATCACAGTGTGATTCTAGACTCCTGGAAATATCACCCAGAAAAAAACAAAGAGGGAAGTGAGGGAATAAAGGTGGAACATGAAACCTGACTGACACTGTGGAGAGGAAAAACAAGGAAGGCTCCTTGGAAGAGCTCATTTGAAAGGAGACTTATTTGAATTTAATTTCTTTTTTTTTTCAGAGCTCTGCTCAGATCTGGCTTATGGTGGTAGCAGGGTTTGAACCTGGGACCCTGGAGCCTCTGACATAAATGTCATTTGCAAAACCATTATGCTCTCTTGTTGCTGAGGAGTTATTCTGATGCAGTCTCCGCCCCCAGGTTTTACTACTCTGCGCGAAACCCTAGCATTGCCCCCTTCAACCAATCCTGGCCCTACACGTCACGCAGCGCAAAACCCTAGCATTGCCCCCTTCAACCAATCCTGGCCCTACATGTCACACCGTGCGAAACCCTAGCATTGCCCCCTTCAACCAATCCTGGCCCTACACATCACCTCTGGTTGTCGCCTAATAAAAAGCCCCCTCACCCCCCCCCTCTGGGCTCTCAGCTCTCCCTCTCTGAGGTCTTGCTCCCTGCTCTCCCCCCGTGGTCGGCCATTGCTGGCTGGCTACACGTGGTCTGAACCAAACCCCCCCATACTATAATAAAGATTTGTGTACCCCTTTGCTCTGGACGTCCGCTCTCTTCTCCGCGGTGCAGCCCGACACCAGACCACCTCAACAACACTCTCTCCCTGGCTCTTGATTTATTTTAATCACTGCAGGGACTAATCCTGGGCCTGCCATCTGTACAGTGCTACTGAGTGGCCCTAATGCCCATCTGTATAATATTTAAAATAAATTTTCAGAGAGAGAGAGAGTGCAGTTGGAGAAAGAGAGACAGAGTCATCACAGCACCTGTCACCACCCATGAAGGGACTGAGGCCATGTATGGTGCTGATGCTCCAATACAGGGACTCAAACATGGGAGGCATGCACTGTTGTTGAGGTGGTCTGGTGTCGGGCTGCACCGCGGAGAAGAGAGCGGACGTCCAGAGCAAAGGGGTACACAGATCTTTATTATAGGATGGGGGGGAGGTTTGGTTCAGACCACGTGGAGCCAGCCAGCAATGGCCGACCACGGGGGGAGAGCAGGGAGCGAGACCTCAGAGAAGGAGAGCCGAGAGCCCAGAGAGAGAGAAGGGAGGGGTGAGGGGGCTTTTTATGGGGCGACAACCAGGGGTGACGTGTAGGGCCAGGATTGGTTGAAAGGGGGCACTCTAGGATTTAGCGGGGCATAGAAAAACCTGGGGGCGGAGACTGCATCAGAATAAGTCCTCAGCAACAATGCACTCTAACATATGAGCTATCTCCAGTCACCAAAATGTAGTAAACACACTTTGAATTCATCTAAAATGCCACTGTGAATAACTGCAGGAGCAATATAAACTTGGGGGAGGGTTTACAATTCTCACTGGCATTTTTAGCTAAAATTATTATAAGACCTGTTCCCAGACATCAACATTGCTAAAATATTGTATTTATTTATTCGCTTTTGTTGCCCTTGTTTTGTTTGTTTCTTTGTTTCAGCTATTACTGTTGTTCTTACTGATGTGGTCGTTGTTGGATAGGACAAGAGAAATGGAGAGAGGAGGGGAAGACAGAGAATGGGAGAGAAACATAGAAACCTGCAGACAGGCTTCACTGCTTGTGAAGGGACTCCACTGCAAGAGGGGAGTCGGGTTTGAACCGGGATCCCTACTCCGGTCCTTGTGCTTTGCACCACCAGCACATGACCACCTGTGCTACCAACAGACTCCCTGACATCAACATGTTTATGTCCACAGTGTCAGTGAGACAAGCCTCCATTCCTTCATTTAGATATGGGTCAAAGTCAGTCACATCAGTTTCTGTTTTTAAAGGAAAAATGGAAAGACTCTAAGTTACAGAACAGCCTGACATGTGCTTCCAAAGAACATGAGCTGCTCAGAAGGGTCCCCAGAACAACACTCCACACACTGTTACTGTGGTGCCGATCTCTGCATCTAGGCTTCCTCACCAGCCTGGCCACCACCACTGGCAACACTCTATCTTAATCTTATCTTCATATTCTCTGAGCATGATCTTGCCAATCCAGACGTGTGTGGTCACTCACAGGACTAACCAAGGCTGCTTCTCAAAGTTGATGTCAATGTCCCTGGAGCCCCGAGGCTGTCCCTCCAAATGTGCAGCACAGGGAGTTTCACCTGGAGCTATTCAGCACTGAGATCAGGCCCCCAGAGGAAGACCATCATCCTGTGACAGAACAGAATCTCTGGGGTCTAAAAACTCCTCAGTTGGTGCCCACCTGCAGCCAGGCTTCATGTCTGCACACTGATGTGCTAAGAACGCTATGCTCTGAATGAAATTGTGCTTCCTCACTTCAATAATAGTAACTCACTGAGCTTCCTTCAGAAGTATGTTTAAATTCCAATATGCAGTTCATTCCAATGGAAGAGAACTTCTAACAACTGGTGGGAAAATGCAAGTGAATCTACATTTATCTGCATGCTGAATCCCAAGACCCAGACTGTTGAGTTATTTTCTTAACATGTTCAGTCCTGGCTATGCTGTGTCATGTTCATAGTTGTGCAAGGCCTGTAGGATTCCAAAGTCATAAGTTAACACAGTAAGAATTAAATGGTTTGGGCTCTGTGTTTGTGTCCATGTCCACATCACTGCCCCTGGCATGTGCGATGAGAGGGCTCAGGGCAAAGGCCAGGGCTTAGGTGCTGGCTCACCTGGTAGGGGACCTGGGTTCAAGTCCCTGGTGGTCCCCTCCTCAAGGGGCAAGACCTCAGGAGCAGATGAACAGTGCTGCATGTGATTGTGTTTATTTTTAATAGGGAAAATGAAAGAGGAAATAAAGATATACAGAAAGGGAGAGAGACACCTGCTGCTCTGCTTAACTGCTCTGTGAAGCCTCCTCTCCCCAGGGTTGAGGGCACAGGACTTGAACCTGGGTCCTTGTACATTATAGCAGCTGTGCTCTATAGTGTGTGCCACTGTCTCCCCCACCCATCTGGGTGCTCCATCAAAAGAAAAATTGGAAAAAGAAGATAAAGAACGGCCTCTAGGAATGGTGGAGTTGGGCAGGTGTGGAGTCCCAGCTCTGGTGGGACAAAATGAAGCACAGAGTAAAGGCCTTCTCAAGCGAAACATTTCAGTGAACTTTCAAAGGTTCAGTGTTCACCTCACTGTTGCCTTCCGTCTTTTGCTGTTTGTCTGTTTTACTTTTGCCATCATCTTAAGGGGGGCCTCTGGGTTTATGGGACAGAGTCGATATATGGGCACAATCCCAACCGCTGTCTCTTAACCTCTGGAGACACTCGGGTCTTCTGCCGTCAGACAGCAGAAGCGCCTTTGAAGAAGCTTCTGGAAGCTCCAGGTGGGAAGCAGTGACGTCAAGGACATGGCCATGTGGCTGAAGTCTAAGACCCACTGAGCGTTCCCTATGTCTCTCCAGCAGGACTGAGATCCCCCTGTGCACTGTGACTCCTGGTGGACTCGGGGTGTGGTCTCCAAACCCTGGGTCCTGTTGCCTCCTCTGAGAGCAGAAGTGCAGACCCATGTGGACCCAGGAAATCAGGCAGGTGCTGGAGTGGGAGTAGGAGCAGGAGGCAGAGGCTCAGGGCATAGAGAGAGCAGGGGTGAGTCTTTCCTGGATGAGTCATGGTGTTGAGGGAGAGAAGGCACCACCCAGAAATGGCAGTGTTTATAGCTGTAGGTGGGGCCTTTGGCTATAAAAGTGGTGAACCTTTGGCATTTCTTCCCTTTCTTTGATTCCTTTCTCATGCCTTATTGCTGTGGAGAGAACTTCCAATACTATGTTGAACAGTTATGGTGATAATGGGCAGCCCTGTCTAGTCCCTGACCTGAAGGGGAATGTTTTCAGTTTCTGTCCATTGAGTATGATGTTGGCTGTAGGTTTGCTATATATGGATTCCACTATCTTGACAAATATCCCGTCTATTCCCATTTTTTGTAGAGTTTTGAGCATGAATGGGTGTTGGATTTTGTCAAAGGCTTTCTCTTCATCTACTGATAATCATGTGATTTTTGTTTTTGCTTTCATTGATGTGGTGAATGCTGTTGATTGACTTATACATATTGAACTAGGCTTGCATTCCAGGAGTAAATCCCACTTGGTTGTGATGAACAATCATTTTGTTATACTGCTGTATCAGGTTGACTAGGATCTTGTTCAATGATTTAGCATCTATGTTCATCAGAGATATTGGTCTTGAGCTTTCCTTTTTTTGTTGTGTCCCTGTCTACTTTTGGAGCAGGGTGATGTTGTATTCACAGAAGGTGGAAGGATGTGTTCCTGTTTCTTCAATCTTTTGGAAGAGCTTTAAAAGTATAGATATGGGAGTCGGGTGGTGGCGCAGCGGGTTAAGCGCATGTGGCGCAAATCGCCAGGACCTGCGTAAGGATCCCAGTTTGAGCCCCCGGCTCTCCACCTGCAGGGGAGTCGCTTCACAAGCGGTGAAGCAGGTCTGCAGGTGTCTGTCTTTCCTCCTCTCTGTCTTCCTCTCCTCTCTCCATTTCTCTCTGTCCTATCCAACAACAACGATATTAATAACCACAACGTTAAACAACAAGGGCAACAAAAAAGGAAAAATAAATAAATAAAAAGTATAGGTATTAACTATTTCCTGAAGGTTTTGTAGAATTCATTTATAAAGCCATCTCGTCCTGGACTTTTGTTGTTGGGAAGATATTAATAACTGTTTTCATTTCTTTGTCTGTGATTGGTGCATGTAGGTTTATAGTGCTTCCTAGTTCAGTTTTGGAAGTGTGTATGTTTCTAGGAATTTTCCATTTCTTACAGATTCTTTTTTTATTTTTATTTATTCATTTTTTTCACCAGAGCACTGTTCAGCTCTGGCTTATGGTGATGTGGGGGATTGAACCTGGGACTTCAAAGCCTCAGGTATGAGAGACTGTATAACCATTATGCTATCTACCCTCTGCCCTTCTTCCAGATTTATTTATCTTAAAAAGGAGACATTAACAAAACTGTAGGATAGAAGGGGTACAACTCCACACAACTCCCACCACCAGATCTCTATATCTCATCCCCTCCCCTGATACCCTTTCTATTCTTTTTCCCTCTGGGAGTATGGACCCAAGGTCATAGTGGGTTGTAGAGGGTGGAAGATCTGGCTTCTGTATTTGCTCCCTGCAGAACATGGGCATTGACTGGTCGATCCATACTCCCAGCCTGCCTCTCTCTTTCCCTAGTGGGGTGGGTCTCTGGGGAAGCAGAGATCCAGGACACACTAGTGGGCTCGTCTGTCCAGGGAAGTCTGGTAGGCATCCTGCTGGCATCTGGAACCTGGTGGCTAAAAGAGAGTTAACATACAAAGCCAAACAAATTGTTGAACAATCATGGACCTAAAGGATAGAACAGTGCAGATGAATGGTTGGGGGGTACTCACTGCAGACTATTGTGTACTTTTGCTTTCAGGTATATATTTTGCACTAGTTTATAGATACGTGTGAACATATTCTCTATCTCAGAGGACCTGGTCTATATCTAGGTTTTGGGACTTTGTTAGGAAGTGAACCACCTGGAAAGGAATTAGAGAATACTATGAAAGGAACGGTCACACCCAAGTAATGAAGCTGAAGGGTTGTCATTTCACACCTGAAGTCTCTGAACACAGTATGAAGTGAAGCATGCTGAGGTGGCACTCGCTGCGTTGGTTAGGTTGTGATCAGTGGATGCAATATTATTTGATATGAATTGAGAAAAGCATGCAGGAAAGTGCGCCCCACCCTAGGGTTCCAAAACTGGGGGAATATAGGCTCTATAGTGGAAATGTGAGGTTCCTGCTGTCTTAGGGTTCAAGAAGACAATGGATAGTTATTGTTATCATCACATTGTTTGGTCATTGGGTTAACTTTGAAAAGTCCCTTTGTTAGGATTTGCTGTACAATAACCAACATCTTATATAAAGCTGTGCCACAGGTTGCTTCTGTTCTCCCTCATCTAGCTTTTGAGAGAGTCAACATATCAAACACTCAGCCTATGTATTATAAAGACTCAGTCTGTGTTTTAAAAAGTTTAAGACATACAATCAATTTTTCCCCTCTCATATTAGTTAATGATTTATATGACTACCATTTAATAGGGATGTACATAGACACCATTCTCACCACCAAAAGACTGTGTTCCCTCCCACCCCCATCTACCCCAGACCCCCCAGGAAGCTGAATGTCCACCCTCCCCCTCACTACAGGGTTTTTACTTTGGTGCCCTACCCTAGATTTAGTCAGATCCTGCTTTTAGTTTCCCTTTCTGTTCTTCTTTCTCAACTTCTGTTGATGAGTGCATCATCCCCTACTCATCTTTATCTTTCTGACTTAGTTCACTTAAGTCCTTCTAGCTCCATCCAAGATGGGTCAGAGAAGGTGGGTTCATTGTTCTTAGTAGCTGCATAGTATTCCATTGTGTATATATACCACAGCTTTCTCAGACATTCATCTGTTGCTGGGCACCTGGGTTGCTTCCAGGTTTTAGCTATTACGAATTGTGCTGCTATTAACATAGGTTTACACATATCTTTTTGGTTGGGTGTTATGGAGTCCTTGGAGTATATCCCCAGGAGAGGAATTACTGGGTCTTATGGAAGGTCCATGTCTAGCTTGTGAGAGTTCTCCAGACTGGTCTACACAGAGGCTGGACCAATTTACATTCCCACCAGCAGTGCAGAATCGTTCCTCTGTCTCCACAGCCTCTCCAGCATTTGTAGCTGCTGTCCTTTTTGATGTATGCCATTCTCACAGGAGTGAGGTGGTATCTCAGTGTTGTCTTGATTTGCATTTCTCTGACAATCAGCGACCTGGAGAAGTTTTTCATGTTTGTTAGCCTTTTGGATCTCCTCTGATGTGAATGTTTTGTTCATATCCTCTGCACATTTTTGGATGGGGTCACTTGCTTTTTTGGTGCTAAGTTTGCTGAGCTCTTTGTATATTTTACTGATTAGTCTCTTGTCTGATGTATGGCATGTGAAGATCTCCCATTCTGTGAGGGGTGATAGTTTCTTTGGCTGTACAGAAGCTTCCAAATTCTTAAGCTAGTGGCATGTAGTTTGTAGAAGGTTCGCTTAATTTTTTTGATTTCTGTGGTGTCTGTTGTGCTATCTCCTCTATCATTTACAATTCTATATCTTTTCTGTCTTCAAGCCCATCTCCCTTTTTCTAGTGAGTCTAAGGGTTTGACAATTTTGTTTAATTTTTCTTTTTTTTCTTTTTTTTTTTTTTCCTCCAGGGTTATTGCTGGGCTCGGTGCCTGCACCATGAATCCACCGCTCCTGGAGGCCATTTTTTTTTCCCTTTTTGTTGCCCTAGTTGTTGCAGCCTCGTTGCGGTTATTATTGCCATTGTTGACGTTGCTTTGTTGTTGGATAGGACAGAGAGAAATGGAGAGAGGAGGGGAAGACAGAGAGAGAGGGTAGAGAAAGATAGACACCTGCAGACCTGCTTCACCGCCTGTGAAGCGACTCCCCTGCAGGTGGGGAGCCGGGGGCTCGAACCAGGATCCTTACGCCGGTCCCTGTGCTTTGCGCCACATGCGCTTAACCCACTGCACCACCGCCGGACTCCTTTGTTTAATTTTTCAAAGAACCAACATTTGGCTTCATTGATCTTTTGTATTGTTCTCTTATTTTCCATGTTGTTTAGTTCAGCTCTAATTTTTGCCACTTCGGTCCCTCTGGATGCCTTAGGGTTCCTTTGTTCTTCTTCTAAGTCTTTAAGGCGTGCAGTGTAGTCCTTCACTTGAGCTTTTTCTTGTTGTGTAATGAGTGCTAGTATAGTTATGAGTTTCCCTCTAAGTACTGCTTTAGTTGTGTACCAAATATCTTGGTAGCCTGTGTCTTCATTTTCATTTGTTTCTAGAAACATTTGAATTTCTTGCTTGAGTTCCTCTTTGACTGGGTGGTTATTCAGCAGTATGTTGTTGAGTTTATAAATTTTGTGACTTTTAGTAATTTTATGTTTGTTGTTGAGTGTTAGCTTTACTCCACTGTGGTCTGAGAAGATGCTTGGGATGATTTTAGTGCTCTTGAATTTGTTGATACTGTCTTTGTAGCCTAACATGTGGTCTATCCTGGAGGATGCGCCGTGTGGATTTGAAAAGAATGCGTATTCCAGCTTCTTGTGGTGAAGAACTCTGAGCTGGTAGGTGACTCATCCAGTGAGCATCCAGGTTACCAAAAGTAAGGAGCCAGGTTTGAAACTTCAGCCACCATATGAGTGCCTGCAGGGTGGAAGCTTCTAGAGCAGTGCTACTACTCTCTTACTTTCTATTTCACTCTCTCTCTCACCCTCTATCAAAAAGAAAGAAAACAAACAACAACAAAAAGTGCTGGGAGCAGTGGAGTCATATAGACACTGAGCTCCAAGTGATAACCCTGATGGCTGTGTATTTTAAGTTATGTTTCAAAAGCTTTCAAATATTTCCATAACATCACAAGACAATTCTGGTCCTGGAACAGAGCTCAGTATAGAGAGCATGCTTTGCCCAAAACTACCTCCAAAACAAACAAACAAACCCCCTCCCTCTAAAAAAAAAAAGCAAAATAAATAGCAGAGTATTTCCATGTGCCAATCTATTCTTTTTTACTTTTTAGATTTATTTTGCTTTAAGAGAGAAACCAGAACAAGGTTCCAGAGGATTGTTCCTGAATATGAGGTGCCGAGCCATTTCCCTGATCCCTCGGTCTGCTTCTTAAAAAAGATCCATTTCACATATTGGATAGATAACATAAACGTTACCATAATGTCAATAATGAGTCATCATTCATTTGGGAGATTTAAAGTTTTCTTCCAAAAATGCAGTAATGGCTTCTTCATCTGCTGATTGGAGCAGCTTCTGAATTGGTTGATCCAGGCACTTCTCCCCACATAAAAAAATCCTAGAATAAAAGAGAATTATGACACAAATACAATTGCTGGGAGTAAAGGAGAAATCAAGAAGAGAGTTAAGTGTATACTTATTTTGCTTCTTTAAAGACATGAGTTCATATCAAAAAAGGATTGCTATTAATGTGGTTACCCAATATAGCAGAGTCACTAAAGTGGGACTCTCAGTGTACTGGCTTTTAATATAAATAGAGTGATCCCACAGTGCTATGAGGAGCACTGGGGACAAGGGAGGAGCTCCATGGATGGTAGAGTGGTACTGTGGTCTCTTTAATCTTTCTGCTTTTCCCTCTGTGCCCCCCAAGAATCAACAGAATAAGAAAATTGACTAGGAGAGGGTTGCTGAGTGGTGAGATCATACAGGTGTGAGACCCCTAAGCCACACAGAAGTATGTAGATAGGTAAGTGAGTATAAAGAATAGGCTAGTAGGCAGTTGGTGGGAAGATCTAAACTTCACTAGGAGCACCAAGGGGCTCTCGGGCTGGAGGAATGATATCCTCGTGTTTTCCCATTGTTTTTCCTTCTCTATTTATCTCTGTATTTATTCAATCAGGATACATAGTGGAAAATAATAAGGTGGGTGGAGTGCACTGTAGTATTGTACATGTGTAAGGCCCTTGGTTAATTCCTCAGCTCAGCACAATAAATAAATAGATAATGCAAACAATATTCTTCATAAGAATGCACCTGTCTCAGGGAAGAGCCAGCTTGTTGGGGACCCTGAAACTTATAATGTCTGATCACTTATGTGATCCATTTCTTTCTTACTGGCAGCTATGTACTAAAATCAGTTATGTTAGAAATTCTTTGTCATCTTTGTAGTTCTGTTTCCAGCTTCTTCAGTGTTTTGGCCACATCAGAGTAAACTCAGATAGCGGTCAACAGGGCCCTTTCGGCTAAAAGTAAGCCTGTCTTATTTGATAGCCCTGAATTATGCCTACATCATTGGCATAAGGTCAGAATTTGAAAAGTAAACAGAGAATCTGATATAATCACTAAAATGGAGATAACAAGTCTGATATAGAGCAGTTTACAGACTAAGAGTGAGATCATTCTATCATGTATGCCCTTAAGATGTTTATACTTGACATAGCTACATGCATACACAACCAATATGTCAAGAAAAGAGCTGCCAGTGCAGGACACACACAGGGCAGAATCTTTTTTTTTTTTTTTTTTGTCTCCAGGGTTATTGCTGAGCGCAGTGCCTACACTATGAATCCACTTCTCCTGAAGGCTATTTTTTCCCTTTTGTTGCCCTTGTTGTTTATCATTGTTGTTATTGTTGTTGGATAGTTCAGAGAAATGGAGAGAGGAGGGGAAGACAGAGACAGGGAGAGAAAGATATACACACTTGTAGGCCTGCTTCACCTCTTCTGAAGTGACATTCCTGCAGGTGGGGAGCTCAAACCGGGATCCCAATACCCATCCGTGCGCTTCATGCCATGTGCTTCTAACCTGCTGCGCTACCAACTGGACCCCAAGAGTGTTTCTTCAGTAGTTCAAATTCCAATAAAAGCCAAATTATCAGTGGTCTGGGAGGAGGAGGTAGAGTGGATAAAGTACAGGATTCTCAGGCATGAGGTCCCAAGTTCAATCCCCAGTGATCCTTCCTGCTCGTATCTCTCTCCTTAATGAATAAATAAGGTCTTTAGAACAAAACAAAGGAAAACTATCTCTGAAGATGGGTAAGTTGCACAATGGAAGAACTCAGAGCTTCTAAATTGTAGTTCCTGAGTCCAATCCCAAGCACTGCATATGCTAGAGTGCTGCTTCTGTGCCCCTCTACCCCCTTCTGTAGTACATGTAGACCAATGAAAAGAAGCTACTCAGTGTCTTCAAAAAAAAGATTGTATAACTGTTCTCTCCTTTGCCTTGGTTCTAAATTTGTTGATTCTGGATTTTAAGTAGGCCTGGACTACTGTTGAGTCCAGTTACCAGCCTAAATATAGGTGCAGGTTGTCTGTTTCTTAAACAGAAAACACAACATAACATACGTTTCTTAAAAACATAATATAACATAACATAACTTTTTATTCATGAGAGAGAATGAGAGCATCATTCTGGTACATGCAATGCCAGGGATCAAACTCAGGATCTGAAGGCAGCTCAGGGGGTAAAGCACAGGCTTTATATAGTATGTGGCTGGGGGTCTGATCCTCGACACTGCAAGTACACACCACAGGCAGGCAATGGGAGGGACTCCGTGCATAGAGGAGCAGTGCTTTGCATGTCTCCCTCTCTTTTTTTTAAATATTTATTTTATTTATTTATTCCCTTTTGTTGCCCTTGTTGTTTTATTGTTGTAGTTATTATTGTTGTTGTCGTTGTTGGATAGGACAGAGAGAAATGGAGAGAGGAGGGGAAGACAGAGAGGAGGAGAGAAAGATAGACACCTACATACCTGCTTCACCACCTGTGAAGCGACTCCCCTGCAGGTGGGGAGCCGGGGTTCGAACCGGGATCCTTATGCCGGTCCTTGTGCTTTGCGCCACCTGCGCTTAACCTGCTGCGCTACAGCCCGACTCCCATCTCCCTCTCTTAAAGGATACAGAATGGAGACTGGCGGGGAGGCTTCTAGCTGTCCCATGCAGGTGCAAGGTTCTGGGTGGGATTGATCCCCAGGCACAATATTTGAGAAAAATTTTTAAAAAGTCTTTGTATTACTTAAAAGATGTACAGTTAAGAGAACAATATTACCATGATTTTTTTCAAAAAAGCCAATCTGCAGCCAGTACTATATTATAATCTTAAATTTTATATCATCTGCAGCTAGTACTATATTATAATCTTATTTAAAAAGTGTTAAGAGATGGAGACAGTTGGAGTTGGGCAGTGGCACAGCCGGTTAAGCACACATGGCGCAAAGCTCAAGGACTAGCGGAAAGATCCTGGTTCGAGTCCCTGGCTCCCTACCTGCCCGGGAGTCCCTTCACAGGTGGTGAAGCAGGTCTGCAGGTGTCTGTCTTTCTCTCCCCCTCTATGTCTTCCCTTCCTCTCTCCATTTCTCTCTGTCCTATCCAACAACAACGACATTAATAACCACAACAATGTTAAGCAACAAGGGCAACAGAAAGGAAAAATAAATAAAAATAAAGAAAGAGTGGAAAAGAATAGAAAAGAACAAAAAAGAAAGGGAGACAATGAGACCTTGGTAACAACAACAAAAAAAAATAAAATAACCTATTTATACTCTAGAATTGCAGAATAGCTACGGCAATGGATCTGTCGGCATTAAGTCCTGAATTCAGTCCACAGCATTGCATGTGCCATAGTCATGATCTGCTTCTCTTTTTTGTATTAATAAGTAACATTTTTTTTCCTTTTTAACTTCCTTTGTTTTAAAACCGCGGTTTCTGCCCGGTTCCTACCCAGCTCCAAGATTGGCTCCTGCCTGGCTCTGCCCAGCTCCTAGTGCAGCTCCCACTTGCCAGCGCACTGGCCATCTCATTGTGCACAGGCGGACCGCAGTCCCCCCAGGACTGTCCCAGCAGACACAAGAGCCCCAGGCGCCCCCCACCCACCCCCACCGCACATGGAGCCCAGCCAGGCCCAAACCTTCCGGAAGGGGTGGGGGGTAGGGGGGGCACTGAGAGTGGCCTCCCTGGACCAGCAGGTTGCAAAGTGCCAGACCCTCAGCCCAGACTCAATTCACAGCCCAGCACAGCTCCACATGGGTTCACGCCAGCAGGCCTGGGGCACTTCTCTGAAATGCATGTCTCTTCCGAGAGAGACAGAGGTAGAGAAAACACTCCACTTCTAGAAATGCCAGGAGACCCCCAACCTGGACCCACACCCCGAGCCCCAGCCTTCACCTTAGTCTGGGAGCTTGGCTGGCCATGTTGCCCCAGGCCAAACTCGAAGTTCAAGATTCCAAACCATCTTCCCAGAGGACCTCATCGTGGACCACACTGAGAGGAAGGACAGCCGGCACACATTTCGGGTGGGGGGGGCGCACAGAAGTTCTCTGGGCTTGGCCGCTCCTGAAGCCACAGCAGGCTGGTGGGTTCCTGGGTCCCCTCCTGCCCGGGCGGTTGGGGTGGGCGGGAGGCACACTGTCCGGAATCCTCCTGCGCAGGAGGGTCCTCACCCTCGGGGTGCTGGGAGCTGCTGGCATGGACATGCTGGGGAAGCCCAGGGACCCAAGGACCACTCTCCCGGCAGGAAGGAAAGGGAAGGCCAGCCTCCCAGACTCTCGGGCGGGGTCCCTGCGCTCCTGCTCCCAGAAGCCAAAAGCAGCTGGATCTGGGGGTGCACAGCCACCCTTCTAGGGTGTCCCTGCCTGGGGACAGGGTCCCGGGGACTCTGGCCCCTCAGTGGCTGCACCCTGACTTCGCCCCTCCCCCCACCCAGCACCTTCCCAGGCAGGCACAATACCCAAGCCATTGAGGGCACAGGGCCCCTGGGGCCACTTACTTGGCATTGGAGGAATCCCAGTAGATGGGCTCCAGCAAGATGGACCTGGCCGAGGCTGTCCGGCACAGCACTGTCCCGAGTCCTCAGCAGTACTTCCACGCGGGGGGCCTCCGCACAGTCGTGGCCAGGTGCTCAGGGCACGGGGTCGAGCCCCAGCGCTGGGGCCTATGGGTGCGATGCAATGCAATGCAGCGTGGGGGCAAGGAGGCATTAGGGCGCAGGCCGCTGGGCTCCATGGTGCCGCGCTGGACGCAGCTGGGACAAAGGGAAGAAGAGAAGAAGGGAAGACCAGGAGAGAAAGACACTTGCAGACCTGCTTCACTGACTGTGAAGCCAGACCCCTGCAGGTGGGGAGCTGGGGGCTGGAACCAGGATCCTTATGCTGTACCACTTGCGCTAAACCCGCTGCACTACCTCCGAACTCCCTTTTTTAAATTTTTTATTTATAAAAAGGAAACATTGAGTAAAGCACAGGGGTACAACTCCACACGATTCCCACCACCAGACTCTGTATCCCATCCCTCCCCTGATAGCTTTCTTATTCTTTAACCCTGGGAGTATGGACCCAAGGTCATTGTGGGATGCAGAAGATGGAAGGTCTGGCCTCTGCAATTGCTTCCTCGCTGAACATGGCCATTGACTGGTTGATCCATACTCCCAGCTTGTCTCTATCTTTCCCTAGTGGGGAAGGGCTCTGGGGAAGCAGAGCTCCAGGACACACTGGTGGTGTTGTCTGTCCTGGGAAGTCTGGTCAGCATCATGCTAGCACCTGGAACCTGGTGGTTGAAAAGAGTTAATACTCAAAGCCAAACAAATCATTGACCAATCATGGACCTAAGCTGGAATAGTGCAGATGATGAGTTGAGGGGATTCTTAAAAAATTGTTTAATAATTTTAAAATAGGCACAGGTGGTGGTGACCTCAGTTGAGCATGCACATAACCATGACTAATGACCCAGGTTCAAGGCCCCAGTGCCTACCTGCTAGGGGGTGGGGTTAAGCTTGACAAGCAAGCAGAGCTGTATGTGTCTTTCTCTCTCTCCATTATCTCCCTTCCTTGTATGAATTTCCTTGTTCTATAAAATCAAAATTTAATTGTAAATACAAATTCCTTAAAAATAATCTAAGCAAAGTCAGGAGGTAGCACAGTGGATTAAGTACACTGGCTCTCAAACTGCAGAGGGTTTGCTTCCCAGGCAGTGAAGCAGGTCTGCAGGTGTCTTTCTCTCCCCCTCTCTGTTTTCTCCTCCTCTCTCCATTTCTCTCTGTCCTATCCAAGTACAAGGACATCAATAAGAACAATAATAACTACAACAATAAAATAACAAGGACAACAAAAGGGAGAATAAATATTTTAAAAATTAAAAAATAATTTTAAAATATTTTATTATCTTTATTTATTGGATAGTAACAGCAGAAATCAAAAGGGAAAGGGGAAGTAAAGAGGGAGAAGAGAGAGAGAGAGACCTGCAGCACTGCTTCACCATTCACAAAGCTTTTCCTCTGCAGGTGTGGTGGGGACTCAAATCCAAAATAAATTTTAAGAATCTAACTCAACTCATTTTGTGTTGATGGTGTTAGGGTTTCGAGACAGACTTAAGTTTGAATAAAATCTAGAGACAGGATGTAAAGTTCAAAATCTCAGAGCCAGAAAAAGAAATAGGGCTTTTCCCAGACCCACCCTTGCTACCTGCATGATGAGACTGCCTGAGAGGAGGACAAAGCAGTAGGAATATAATATCCCTTTGGAATATAATATCCCACTGGAATATATAACCCTTTGGAATAGAACTAAAATAGGCCTACTAGCTATCTTCAAAATGGAGAACCCAAATCTTCATCTGCAATATTCCAGCCTTTAGGTTCATGATTGGTCAACAATTTGTTTGGCTCTTCTTTCAGCCACCAGGTTTCAGATGCTACCAAGATGCCTACTGGACTTCCCTGGACAGACGACTCCACCAATGTGTCCTGGAGCCCACTTCCCCAGAGCTCTGCCCCACTAGAGAAAGAGAAAGACAGGCTGAGAGTATGGATCCACTTGTAAACAACCATATTCAGCATGTAAGCAGTTACGGAATCCAGACCTATATTCTGCACACCATAATGTCCCTGAGTCCATACTCCCAGAGGGATAAAGAATAGGAAAGCCATTGGGAGGGGATGGCATGTGGAGTTCTGGTGGTGGGAACTGTACCCCTCTTATCCTATGGCCTTGTCAATGTTTCCTTTTTATAAATAAAACTTTAAAAGAGAATAGCATATATAGAGAGTTGTATACAAAAAAAATCAGTGGGAGCTTCTTTAAAAGCAAAAAAACAGGAGGGCAGGTGGTGGTGCACCTGGTTAAGTGCATACATCATAGTGCACAAGGACCTGGGTTCAAGCCCCTGGACCCCCACCAGCAGAGGAAAAACTTCACAAGTGGTGAAATGTAGCTATAGGTGTCTCCATCTCTTTTCCTTTCGATATGCTCCTCCCTTATCAATTTCTCTGTTTCTATCTAATCAATCAGTCAATCCAGACATAGATAATTTAAAAAAAAAGAGGCATCACATGCAGAGAAACTCCCCTCTCCCTCTAAGTTGAGGGGGGACATTTGCAGAGCTTCTTCTGGCCTATACAAAGTGCTGGGTGAAGATTTTGCCTCTTATTTTGTATTTCCTCTCACCTCTAAAGGAATGCAAATGGGAGGGTGGGGTAGGTGGGGGTGCACTGGGTGTAGTGCACATAGTATAAAAGCACAAAGATCCATGCAAGGATCTTGGTTGGAGGCCCTGGCTCCTCACCTGCAGAGGGACACTTCACAAGCAGAGAAACAGGTCTCTATCCCTCTCTATATACACCCTCCCCTCTCAGTTTCTCTCTGTCTTAGCCAAAATAAATAAATAAATGAATCAATAAATATATGGCTGCCAGGACCAGTGGAATCATAGTGCTGGCCCTGAAACCTGGTGATAAGCCCAAAAGCAAAAAAAGAAAGAAAGGAAAAATAAGCAAAGAAAGAAAAGCCAAGAGAAAAAAGGGGGGAGTCAGGCAGTGGTATACTTGGTTAAACACACAACAATGCACAGAGATAGTTTAAAAAGAAAAGGAAATTAAGGAAAGGAAAAAGTTAAGCTACTGAAAACAAAGCTTTCCAGAAGCAGTTTGTTTCCACTCATGTGCTCCGTAACAGGGGACCTCAAAAAAGAGCTTTCTTATTTCAAATGCCAATTTGATGTAGACTTCTATCATGTAAATTAATTTTCTATTATTATCTTTATTTTTATCACAATGTTACTCTACTATACCAGGGTTTCAAGGAAAGTTATTTTATGGTAAGCAGGCAGCCAGTCACCACCACACTCTGAATTGTTGTTGTTGTTATTATTGGATAGAGACACAGAAACTGAGAAGGGAGGGGGAGATAGAGAGGCAGAGAGACAGAGACACCTGCAGACTGCTTCACCACTCACAAAGCTTTCCCCCTGAAGGTGGGGACTGGGAGCTTGAACCGGGTCCCTATGCACTATAATGTGAGCACTCAACCAGGCACTCCACCACCTGGCCACCACGGTCTAAATTTAAGGATAACAAATAATAAGGGTAACATGGCACAGAATAACTGGCTCATCAGATGAGAACAAAAGGCAAGATCCACAAATTATCTCCTTCCTTGTGTGCCCTTTCAAGCTCCCCAGAGTGCTTCCTAATTTTTTGTTTGTTTGCTTTTTCTTTTCTACTTTTTATTTAATAGGACAGAGAGAAATAGAGCGAGGAGGGAGAGACAGAGAGGGAGAGAGACAGAAAGGTACCTGCAGACCTGCTTCACTGCTTGTGAAGCTTCCCCCCTGCAAGTGGGGAGCAGGGCCACAGAGCAGGGGCTCAAACCCGGGTCCTTGCACACAGTACTATGCACTTCACTGGGTGAACCAGCACCTGACCCCTATTATTCATCTTTGTTTGAAAATCAAAGTTGTATTTATTTCTGGGTCTCAAACCATAAGATGACTAATAAACTGACATTTATTTATCTGAACTTTTTTTTTCATATAAATGACTTGAGGTAAAACATTTTCTTTTTTAGTAGATGCACTTCTATATTTATTAGTGAGAGTAAGAAGCAGGTCATCACTCTGGCATACATGGCATCTAGGATCAAGTTTCCTGCCAGCAAGTTCTATGCAGTGTTGCAAGCCACCTCCTACTGTTTCCATAGTTTCTAAACATCACCATAGGTTTATGTTAAAAAAAATAAAGCAGAGAGTCTAGCTGTTACACAGTGGGTTAAACACAGGCAGCGCAAAGCACAAGAGTGGCATAAGGATCCAAGTTGGAGCCCGTGGTTCCCCACCTGTAGTGGGGATGCTTCACAGGCAGTGAAGCAGGTTCTGCAGGTGTCTCTCTTTCTCTCCTCACTGTCTTTCCCTCCTCTCTCCATTTCTCTCTGTCCTATCCAACAACAATGACATCAATAACAACAAATAACTACAAAAAAAGGGCAACAAATGGAAAATAAATATATATATTAAAAAGATTTTATAAAAAACCAAACTCATCTATTCTCCAGTCAGATCACCTTTGGAAACTAAAAATTAGGAAGGGTAGATGACAATTTCAGTGTGATAGATAAGTTGTCAATTTAAAATCCAAGGGGTTATATTTTTAATTTTTTAAAATATTTATTTATGTATTCTCTTTTGCTGCCCTTGTTTTTTGTTGTTATTATTATTGTTGTTGTTACAGATGTCATAGTTGTTGGATAGGACAGAGAGAAAGGGAGAGAGGAGGGGAAGACAGAGAGGGGGAGAGAAAGATAGACACCTACAGATCTGCTTCATTGCCTGTGGAGCGACTCCCCTGCAGGTGGGGAGCTGGGGGCACAAACCAGGATCCTTAAGCTGGTCCTTGGGTTTTGCTCTGCTTCCGCTTCACTCACTGTGCTACTGCCCGACTCCCCATTCTTAATGTTTTTTTTTTCACAGTTAAAAAAAATTTTTTTTGCCTCCAGGCTGGGTGCTGGCACTACATATCCACTGCTCCTGGTGGCTATTTTTTTCCATTTTCCATTTTTATTTTTTATTATTGATTTTCCCATTTTTTGTCCTTGTTTTACTGTTGTTGTAGTTATTATTGTTGTTGTTGATGATCTCGTCATTGTTGGATAGGACAGAGAGAAATGGAGAGAGGAGGGAAGACAGAGAGGGGGACAGAAAGAGAGACACCTGCAGACCTGCTTCACCGCCTGTGAAGCGACTCTCCTGTAGGTGGGGAGCCGGAGGCTGGAACAGGAATCCTTCTGCCAGTCCTTGCACTTTGGGCCATGTGTGCTTAACCTACTGCGCTACCGCCCGACACCCACTCTTTTTTTTTCTTTATATGCTATTATTTTTCATTTAATTTGTTTGTTGATTACTAGAATACTGTTTAGTTCTCGCTGATACTGCTGCTGGGAACTGAACCTGGAACTTTGGAGCCTCAGGAGTGAAAGTCTTTTAGCAAAACCACTTAACTGTCTTCCCAGCTCCACCACATATCTTTTAGATGTTTTGATAGTATCAAGAGTTAAACTATAGTGGTATCAACTTGAGAATCATCTGTTTTTTAGGATTGCTTGATAGTGGTCCTTAAAAAATTAAATGTTTTCCCTCACAACTATATGCTTTCAATATTAATTAATTAATTAGAAGATTATATTACCTTTATACAACATGTTAAATTATATTTCTCCTCTAAGAAATGTAAAATACAGGTGGGGTAGATGGCTTAATGGTTATGTAAAGAGACTCTCATGTCTGAGACACTAAAGTACCAGGTTAAATCTCCTGCAGCAGTATCATCCAGAACTGAGCAGTGCTCTGGTAAAAAAAAATGGGAAGAAAGAAAAAAAATATATATATATGGAAAATACTTTGTAAAACTCAGATTATACTTTGATACAATAAAGGAATCTGATTTTAACTGCAAAAAAAAAAAACATGAAACAACTTTCCAAGATGACAAATCAGTTGTCAGAATCCAATCCTGAAGATGTTGTGCTGTTATTTACATAACATGAGGTTCTGGTCTCTCTGGGTTTTCTTCTCTGATCTCTGAGAATTGGGCCACCTATTTCCTCTAGTCACAACCACAGATTTCCAGCTCACAGATCTGAATGTCATAAAGCATGTCTTTTTGGGACACTGGCTCAGAACCTCCATGCCCGGTACTTAGTGACCAACCCTACTGGTGCCCTTTGAGGTGAGCCACAGAAGAAGAGAGGGAGAGAGAAAGAGACACCAGCAGCACAGCTCCACCACTTGTGCAGGTGGGAACAGGGTCTTGAGCCCAGTAAACAGAGCATCTATTAGCATCTCTTAGGATGGTAAACGTCACATAAGCACCGCGTACAAGTAGCTCAATAAATATCTCCTAGGTATGCAAAAGTAAACTAGGCCCTTCAGTTCAAACATGCTGGTTTAATATTTCTAATTTTTTATTACTTTTATTTATTGGATAGAGGCAGCTAGAAGTCGAGAGGGTAAGGAGAGGTAGAGAGGGAAAGAGACAGAGACACAAAGCTTTCCCCTGCAGGTGGGGGATGGGGACTTGAACCACATCCTTGCACCTTGTAACATGTGCGCTCAACCAAGTGTGTCACCACCAGCCCCCTCCTTTTTCTGTTTTACCAAAGAACTGTTCAGTTCTGGCTTATGTTGGTGTGGGGTTTTGAACCTGGGACCTAGGAGCCTCAGGAATAAGTCTTTTTGCTGAACCATTATGCTATATGACCCTCTGAAGTTTTTATTAATATTTTTTAAACATGCTGGTATGACTCACCATAGTGTCCAATGTCACAGCAGGTATGTATCACTAGATGAGAAGGTGACCACCTTCTCTCCGGCTCCACATGTGGGTGGGGCGGGGCACTCCCGGGGTCTGCAGTCCACAGACCTGGCAGCCATGCAGGTGCACTGGTGGCAGTTGGCCGTCCATGTGTCTCCAGGCTATGGGTCATGTCAGGTGGACACATGTTATTCAAGTGAGGGGTGACAGCAAGTGTGGACTCAAGCAAAGAGAAATGGGATACTCACCACTTTTTTTTCTCCCAGTGGACCACGGCACACTGTTAATATGAAGTTAATAAAATGGAGGTTACATCTGGCAACATGCAACAGGTTATTTGTGGATAATGATCAGGCAGCGATAGTGGCCAATGGCCTTGGCTTTCAGAGTCCCTGAGTATGTGCTCCCACAGGTGCATAAATGACACCCATCTACCAGGAAGAAACCATCCTAGTCAGCATGCATGAGCACATGTCTTATTTTAATTAATTTTCTTTTTATTTTTACCTCCAGGGTTATTGCTAGGGCTCTCTGCCTGCACTACAAATCCACTGCTCCTAGTGGCCATTTTTATTTGATAGAACAGAGAGACTGGGAGTATGGATCAACCCATGTCAAGGCCCATGTTCAGCGGGGAAGCAATTACAGAAGCCAGACCTTCCACCCTCTGCAACCCACAAGGACCCTGGATCCATACTCCCAGAGAGATAGAGAGTGGGAAGGCTATCAGGGGAGGGGGTGGGATGTGGAGATTAGGTTATGGGAATTGTACCCCTCTTATTCTATGGTTTTGTTAATGTCTCCTTTCTTAAATAAATAAAAAATAAAAAAAAGAACAGAGAGACTGAGAGGAGAGGAAGAGACCAGCAGACCTGCCTCACTGCTTGTGAAGCTTCCCCCCTGCAAGTGGGGAGCCAGGGGTTAAATCCCAGATACTTCACTGGGTTCTTATACTTAGTACTATGTGCACTTAACCAGGTGTACTATTGCCCAGGCCCCTTTATTATTTTCCTTTATCTTTTTAAAAATCAGTTTTAAAAATATTTTTATTATTGAATAGAGACAGAGAAATTGAGGGGAGGGAGAGATAAAAAGGGAGAGAGAGATAGAGAGGCACCTGCAGTACTGGCAAAGCTTTCCCCATGCAGGTGGGGACCAGATCCATGTAAATTATAATGTGTGTGCTTAACCAGGTGCACCAACACCTGGCCCCTCATGTCTTATTTTTATACTTCCTTTTTTTCCACTTTATTTATTTATTTACTATTGGACAGAGAAAAAATGAGAAGGGAGAGGGAAGGAGATAGAGAGAGACAGAGACAGAGAGACACCTGCAGCCCTGCTTCACCACTTGTGAAGCTTCCCCCCTGCAGGTGGGGACCAGGGGCTTGGAGCCAGATCATTGTGCACTGTAATGTGTGTTTAACCAGGCGCACCACTGCCTGGCCCCCATGTCTTATTCTATAATTTTAAGTAAAGGGTAATTCTTGGTTGCTTCTGGGAGTGGTCACTAGATCTTCTAGCTACCACTTTTTACTGTTTTACAATCCAAATTCTGCCTCTGTAAACCTACAGGTCACCCAAGACTTCTTAAGGATCAGTTCCAAGGGCTTTCTCAGTTTTCAAATTCTGGGCAAGCAGTGAATTTTAAACACTTATGTTGAAACTGTCCTCTTTAGGGGGACAGGCAGTGGTCCACCTGGTTAAGCACACACACTACTGTGTGCAAGGACCTGGGTTCAAGGCCCTGGTCTCCACCTGCAGGGAAAAGCTTTGTGAATGGTAAAGCAGGGCTGCAGGTGTCTGTCTTTTCTAACTAAATTCTGACCATACAAATGTGTCTTGCTACAATTCAGGGCTTAAAAAGGGGGGGGGATAAGTTACCTAGTTTTAAAAATATCACTGGGGGTCGGGCGGTGGCGCAGCGGGTTAAGCGCATGTGGCGCAATGCGCAGGGACCGGCGTAAGGATCCCGGTTCGAGCCCCCGGCTCCCCACCTGCAGGGGAGTCGCTTCACAGGCGGTGAAGCAGGTCTGCAGGTGTCTATCTTTCTCTCCCCTTCTCTGTCTTCCCCTCCTCTCTCCATTTCTCTCTGTCCTATCCAACAACGAATTGCATCAACAAGGGCAATAATAATAACCACAACGAAGCTACAACAAGGGCAACAAAAGGCGGGAAAAAAAAATGGCCTCCAGGAGTGGTGGATTCATGGTGCAGGCACCGAGCCCAGCAATAACCCTGGAGGAGGAAAAAAATATATATATACATCACTGAGATTTTTTTCAAGATTTTTGTCGATAGCATCTGATTTCATGAAGCAGTAGTTAAGCTGTATTTTCACTCAAGTCATGAAACCCACTTCTTTTGTCTGACTAGAAAACATAGGACTATAGATAACCCTGCTCATTTCTGGCTGATGGTGGTGTGGGGGATTGAACCTGGGACCTGTGAGCCTCAAGCATGAGTCTCTTGGTATAGCCATTATGCCATCTACCCCTGTCCACTTTTTCTTTTTTTACACCTTTTTTTTCGAAATTAAAAAAAATTATTTATTTCCTTTTGTTGCCCTTGCTGTAGGACATATATATATATATATATATATATATATATATATATAATAAATATAATATATATATATATATTTCCTCTGCTAGCAGATAGATAAGGAGAAATTGAGAGAGATGGGGAGATAGAGAGTGAGACAGACCAAGAGTCACCTGCAGACCTGCTTCACCACTCGTGAAGCTTCCCCTGCAGGTGGGGTCCTTGTTCATAGCAACATATGCACTCTACCACAGGCACCATCACCCAGCCCCTGAATACTGACTCTCTATCCTAGCATCCACAGCTCAGATTCCTGGAGTATACAGAGGTCAGAAGCAGCTCTAATAGCAATGGTAACTGAGTCTTAAGTATAGATGGCAGTCCTGTGGTTACAGTGACATATGTATTAATGAAGGGGACCTCAAGGGACAGATACAGAGGGCACAGTATCCCTGTAGCACCCGAGATGGCAGGAATAAACTAGGACCTCAGGTCCACAGGTGAGATGCTCCACCTACCACGCCCACTCCTGGACCACAGCCCTGTTTTAAGGAGAGGCTTCCCATGTTACATCCTTGATACTCTCACTTTCTGGGAGGGGCATTAACAGACTTTGTGTCTTCAGGTGTGCTGCCCCTTAGAGCTGCTCAGGTCAGAGAATGGATAGGGAGAACCTGGGGAGTATAGACACTCCCTGGAGCACCACTGCCAGAACATGTTTCCCAAGCCAGTGGGGAAGAAAGGAAAGAATGGGGGAGTCTGGCAGTAGTGCAGCAGGTTAAGCACAGGTGGTACAAAGCTCAAGGATTAGTGTCAGGATCCCTGTTCCAGCCCCCAGCTCCCCACCTGCTGGGGTGTCCCTTCCCAGGAGGTGAAGCGGGTCTGCAGGAGTCTATCTTTCCCTCCCCCTCTGTCTTCCCCCCCTCTCTCCATTTCTCTCTGTCCTATCTAACAACGATGATATCAACAACAATAGTAACTACAACAATAAAAAACAAGGACAACAAAGGGAAAATAAATGAATAAATAAAATTGTTAAAAAAGTAAAGAATGCACAGGAAATGGGAGTGGCAACAGGTATGGGCATGGCTTAGAAAGAGGGTGGAGGCAGGGCTTGGGAGTTGATAAGGCTCTGTTACAGGCCCTTTCTAGCTCTGCTAACATGGGGCCCTCAACATATCAGTAACTTACTCCCACACTCATTTCTCGATCTCTCTCTCTCTCTTTCTTTCTCTCTCTCTCTCTTTCTCTCCACACATGTACTCTAAAATGTCTGTTCTCAATTTTCCTGAATAAAGCTTGAAATTTCAGGAGTTGGGCAGTAGCACAGTGGGTTAAGGACACGTGACGCCAAGTGCAAGGTCCAGCGTAAGGATCCCAGTTCCAGTCTCGGTTCCCCATCTGCACGGGAGTCACTTCACAAGCAGTGAAGCAGGTCTGCAGGTGTCTCTCTCCCCCCTCTCTGTCTTCCCCTCCTCTCCCCATTTCTCTCTGTCCTATCCAACAATAATTACATCAATAAAAAATACAACAATAAAACAACAAGGGCAATAAAAGGGAATAAAAATATAAATATTTTTTTTAAAAAGCTTGAAATTTCTAATTCTTGGTTGAGTTTATGTGTGACAAATCTACACTCATGTAGGTAACAAACTTGGCTATACTCCACCATCACTGAGTAGCAGTGGAAAGGCCAGAAGTGATTAATTGTTTGAAATAGGTGAAAAAAAAAAAACAGTGATAAGGAGTATGTCATGGACCTACATATTGTAATCTTAATAGATTGTAACCACCATTAATCACAAATGAAAAGGGGAAATAAAGCCTGCAGTATTGATAACACAGTGAACCAAGCTACTAAGTGAGGTCTGTGCTACATCTTATTATTATTAAGCATAAAACAGAGTGGATAGTACATTCTACTTATGGAAGAATAACTGAGTCACATTTAATAATCATTGCTTTTGCACTGCAAGTTCCAGAGGCAGAGTGTGGTTGGATGTATGTGCTATACACAGATTGTTCCTATAGCCACTGGAGTGAGGAGGGTAGGGGCTGAGAACAGGACTGGAGACTAGACAGCCTAAGCTTCAGTCCTCATTAAACCTAAAAATATTATTTCTCGAGAATTCCATTTGAAAGAGGGGGGAAACTAAAGAGCATGTATCACAAGGGTTAGGGTAAAAATAAACTTGTTATGTAGATAAATTATCTGCAAGCATTTAAAATAATTTCATTGTAATGTTGGGTTAAATAAGAACAACTAGCACAATTCTAAATAATATATTGATAAATTAAAAGACCAGAACCTGATGAGCCAGGTCGTGGTGCACCTGGTTGAGCACACATATTACAGTGCTCCAAGACCCAGGTTCAAACCTTTAGTCCATACCTGCAGTAGGGAAGCTTCAGGAGTGGTGAAGTAGAACTGCAGGTGTCTGTCTCTCTCCTCTATGGCCCTCTCCCATCTCAATTTCTTTCTGTTTCTAATAATGAAATTAAAAAAAAGACTAAACAGAACATGATGTATAAATGATGAATATATGATGACCTGACTTAGAATATGAAAGCTTCATTATTTTAAGAAGACTCAGGAAGCCATTCACAGCTCAAAATGGCCTGAAAATACCTAAGAGAGAATGTAAAGGGAAAAAAGACGTTTGTATATACTGTGTGTAGGCTTACCTGCTGGAGCTGTGTCAGCAGAGGATCCCTGAGGAAAAACTCTTGTGGTTGTGACAATGCCCACCGAGGAAGCAGTAGTGCCCAGCAGGGTAGAAGAGAATCCAGTGGTGCCCATGGGTACACCAAGGAGGTTGAAGTGGAATCAGATCCTATGACAGATGAGTCTGTGGATTCAGATCCTTCCTTAGACTGGCTTGAAGTCTGAGAGACAACAGAAGATGGTCCAGTAGTGCCAGAGCCCTGGATTGATGGAGCCGTGGTCTGGCGCCCTGCTCCTGCTGTTCCAGCCCCAGTGGATCCACTGCTACTGCCTGCTGAGCCAGGCTGGGTGGTCCTGGAGTCTTGCACGGATTACCCTGTGGTTCCTGCCTCCATGACAGATAGCCCAGTGGTTCTAGTCTGCACTGCAGCTGGTTGAGAGGTGCCAGGTCGATGGACAGATGAGCTTGTGGACTGACATCCTTACTGAGGCTTGCCTGAGGTCCCAGAGCTTTCTTCAGGTGGCCCTGTTTTTCCAGAGTCATTAGGTGCTGGTCCAGTGGTGCCAGAGCCCTGGGATGATGGAGCCTTGGTGTGTTGCCCTGCCACAGATGATCCAGACACAGTGGAGCCACTGGCACTGCCTGGAGAGCCTGGTCAAGTGGTCCTAGAGCCCTGATTGGACTGTCCTGCTGTGGTGCCCTCTTCTGTGCCTGTGGTCTCTTTCTCAGTTGGTGGAATGGGTGCTGTGGGAGCCCCTGTTCCTCCTGGTTAAGAAACAATGATGTCAGTGCATTGGAATCCTCTGAGCAGGTAATATTCCCACTCCTGGTCAGTACCAATGGCTGGGGGTACTGACACAGGTGTCACAATGAGTTCCATGAAGCTTTCTTTTCTTTGTCACGAGGCCAGGTGGTGGTGCACCTGGTTGGGCACATGTATTACAATGTGAAAGGACCCAGTTTGAGCCCCCAGTCCCCACCTGCAGGGGGAGAGCTTTGGGAGTGGTGAAGCAGTGCTGCAGGTGTCTCTCTGTCTCTCTCCCTCTCTATCACCCCCTTCCCTCTTGACTTCTGGTTGTCTCTACCCAATAAATAAAGATTAAAAGGGCAAAGGGTAGATAGCATAAGGGCTATGCAATCACTCTCATGCCTGAGGCTCCAATGACCCAAGTTCAATCCCCAGCCCCACTGTAAGCAAGAGCTGAATAATGCTCTGGTAAAAATTACATTAAAGAAATAAAATAAAAGGAAGGAAAATTCACTATTAATAAATAAATGCATTTTTAAATTTTTTTAAAAAAATATTAACTATCTGTAACTCTGATGTTTGACTCCTTCCATGAGGGCTTTGGGGTTTGTGCAGAAAATGACCTAAGAATAAACAAATATTTCTTGGAGCATCAAAAAAGTGCATAGTAAGAGAAGACTATCATAAGTAAGGCCAACACATTCTTGGTGTCTCTCCTACCTTGAAAGTAATTTGTACCTTGACAATTGTTCCTGATGTATGTTCAACTAAAAACATCTTTGATCTTCTTGTTCCTTTACATGTGGTTTTATCCATAAAATCTTTGCTGGAGTTCTGATCAGTGATACACTGGATAGTCTCCCATCTCGAGGTATCTGGGAACATCCCTCCAGACTTCCTCAGGCTAGCTATTTGTATGGGTGGGAACTCAGGGTCCTGGCATATGGCTAAGGTTCTCCATCTGAGTAGTAGCCATTGCTTCTTGCATTTAATAAGCAAAGTAAAACTTTGAAAGTCTGTGTTTGCATGGGACTACCTAGTTCGTTTCCAGATGGCACATATTCTAACAAAATTACAGATATTAAATACAGGCAAGGGCCTACATGTACCTAGTATAAGCAAGGGACAATTATATACCTCAAAGTAAAAGTGCTTAATAAATAGCCCTTTATGATTAGACTTAGATAGCATAAGCCTGGTATTCTAGTAGAATGTCCTAAAGAAGGCATCATAAATTCTCCAATCACATATTTATTATTTAGGCTTATACACCATCCTCTCCTACCCCTTACTTCACTTCTCTCAATCACTTTATGTAGTTGAGTATCAAATAACTCAAAAAGAATTTAAGTACGATATAGTCTTCCATCTTTTTAAATCTCTTCTGACAGAGCATCAGCATTATTGTTACCCTTAGGTTAATTTTAGAAGAGACACTATACAACTGGCCAAGAGATATACAGGCAAAAATTACACATCAAGTAAAGGACAAGTACTGTCCCTATGACAACCATTATTAGAATCATTAAAAAACGAGGGGGAGATAGCATAATGGTTACATAATCAGACTCTATGCCTGAGGCTCCAATGACCAAAGATCAACCCCCCATACCACCATAAGCCAAAACTGAGCACTGCTCTGGTATTAAAAAAAAAAAAAAAATCATTAATCAAGTAACTGAAGAAAAACTTGAGGCTAACTAAGACCTCACTAAAATCCTAGGTCTATTTCCTCCCCAACATGAGGCCCTATTCCATAAATCCAATACTGGTTTGGATACAACAAATTACACTCAACATGGGGAGAAAGTCTAATCTTATCAGATAAAGGGACTACAAATAAGGGCAAGAGACTAGCTCACTTATCTATGACCTTTTTGGCCACCATTAGGCCATGTTATCATCACCTGGAGTCCTAGACAGGGAATCCTTGAATACCCCATAGATTCTCCCCTAGACCTCTCTCTATTATCACTGGTCATATCTATTAGGAACAACATCATAAGCCCTTCTGTGGGCTTCTCAGGACCATACCTTCACTATGAACTACTCTCCAAAGGGAGGCTGGATTATCCTATTCTGCCACTCAAAGAAGACTGATTCTGAAGTGAGTGTATCCTAGAATGTTCTCAGATGTGATTATCAACTGTGAGCTAAGCCTGACAGGGACTTGGAGGTTGCAGAGGCTCTAGTGCTAAACATGAATAGATATGAGCCCCAGGTTAGCTCACTGAGGTAAACAGTTAATTGCATTTATATATTTTTTGTTAAATTTGCAAGCAACTCTCTACCCTAATCGTGATTTCTAGTACTACTCTCAACTCTGACACCATCTTTTCAGACAATATTGTTAGTCCACCTCCATGTTAGCTAATAAGCTCAAGCAAAGATTACTAAGACATAAGTTCCTAGGAACACTCCTAAAATAGACTTCCTAGCTCCCTTCTATCCTAAGCTCTGTACTTTCATCTGCATTATACTTACTTTATGGTTCCTGTTAACTAAACATTTTGTCCTGTTTTCCATCTTACTGCCTTTCAGCCACCAAATTGCAGGTGCTACTGTGATTCCATCCTGACTTCCCTGGGAAGATGATCTCACCAATGCTTCCCAGAACTTCACCTCTCCAGAGCCCTACTCTACTAGAACAGTCCAGGGGTAGAGACTGACCGACCAACACCTGCCGAGATAGCCTGAGGGTGCTTCTTCCGGAGCTATTGCTCTCTGGCTTGGAGAGATCTCAACTGGAGCCGATCTAGGCTGCTGCGTGGGAGAGGGATCAGGAAATCTTGCCACACTAACTTCGCAGGAGATACACTCTGGAAATCTCGGAGCCGGAAAACAATTTCCAAGTGTCTTTAATCAGAAGAGCAGCTGTTTTTATACTCTCCAAGTAGGGTGGAAACAGGATATGACATAGAGAGGGTGGAGTGAAAAGTGACTGGTGGAAGATCAGGGTGTGACAAGGAGAGACCTTCTAAGTGGTAATAGGTGTAGGGCTGACCTAGAAAGGAAGTGAAGGTAGGACCACAAAAATAATGGAGAAAAATATATATACATAGATAAAGATAGATCTTAGATAGACAGACAGGCAGATGGTAAGTAGTAGAATCAGCCCATATCGGTAACTTTGGGAGACTGCAGTTTTCAATGCAGGGAATGGGACACAGACCTCTGGTGGTTGAAACAGTATGGAATTATACCTCTATTATCATACAATTTTGTAAAGTATTAAGTTGACAATAAAAAAAAGTCAGGATTTGGCGGTGGTGCACCTAGTTTAGCGCACATATTACTAAGCACAAGGCCCACGCAAGAATCAATGTCCTGGCAGTCGGGCTGTAGCACAGTGGGTTAAACGCAGGTGGTGCAAAGCCCAAGGACCTGCATAAGGATTCCAGTTCAAGCCCCCAGTTCCCTACCTTCAGGGGAGTCACTTCAAGGCAGTAAAACAGGTCTGCAGGTATCTATCTCTCTCCCCCTCTGTCTTCCCCTCCTCTCTCCATTTCTCTCTGTCCTATCCAACAAGAATGACAACAATAATAACTACAAAAATAAAACAACAAGGGCAACAAAAGGGAATAAATAAATTAATTAAACTAAATTAAAGAATCCAGTTTCTAGCCCCCACTCTCCACCTGCAGGGGGGAATGCTTCACAAGTGGCAAGGCAGGTCTACAGGTGTCAATCTTTCTCCCTTTCTATATCCCCTAACCTCTCAATTTTTCTCACTCCTATTAAATAAAATGGGGGAGGGAATCTGTGTTTAGGGAAAAGGAGCTTTCCCATGTGTCTGTATCATCTCTTTGTCATAAATGACACGTTTACTGCTGGGATTCAGTGCCTGCACCACAAATCCCCACTGTGGATGTGCCTTGGTGAGAAAGGAGTAAGAGGCCCAGAGGTAGTCTGAGCACTAACTACTGTGCCAGGGCTGTGGGGCTCTTCACCCATTCACCATGGAATTAAGTGCCTTATGTATCTTGGGACTGAAAGTCTGGAGCTTTAATTCTAGTTCCATCTCTCTCTCCAGCCTGACACACTCTCTATTCTTTTGCAATTATCTTCTGGATATTTCTGAATGAATCCTGTTATGGTTGGCTTTTCTACCACAGCCTCTGTTTAGATGCTTAAAATAACTAGGTTCAACACTCAGAGTGATCTGATACAGTGCTAAACCCATCCACATGGAGGTGTAAAGATACAACTTACTATCCACAGGCACTACTATATGTATCATTTCATTAAAAAAAAATACACACACCATGATGCCAACCTCACTTCCCTGGGCAGACAACTCTACCAATGTGTCCTGGAGCCCCAAATCCCCATATCCATGTTCCACCAGGGAAAGAGAGAGACAGGCTGGGAGTATGGATCCACCTGTCAATGCCCATGTCCAGCAGAGAAGCAATTACAGAAGCCAGACGTTCCACCTTCTGCACCCCAAAATGATCCTGGGCCCATACTCCAAGAGGAATAAAGAATAGGAAAACTTCCAAGAGAGGGGGTAGTTTGGAGATATCTGGTGTTGGGAATTGTGTGTGGAATTGTACCCCTCTTATCCAATGGACTTGACCTTCATAATTAAATCATTTTAAAAGGGAGAAAAATACACATAACATTGAGATTCACAGCTACAACATCCTTCTTATCTTACACACCTTCCAATGGCCATAGGCTCCCTGAATTACAGTTCATTTAAAAAAACTCTGTTTTCCAGTTTTAAGCACTTACTTAAGGAGAAAGACATCCTCTGGCAAAGCAACTCATCTCTCACACAAGCAGTGCTGGTTTAGAAGACCTCACACATCCAAGTTCAGTGTCACAAAGGCAAGCCTGAGGCTCTTCTTGCTGAGTTACTGCCAAGGCACAAGGACAACCCCACCCTAACCCCCTTTCAGCTGTCCTCAGGATGTCAGTTGTGTCTTCTCACACCATCCAGTTGCATGCCTTGCTGCCTCTGCATTTGCTGCCTATGACTTCTGAGGGATAGCTCTTGCCCAAATGCCCAAATCCACCTCAGTCCTCAACCATCCACCTCAGTGTTCTTGTCGCCAAAAAGGAACCCACTGCCAGCAGCTTCTCTCCTCAAGGTGTAAGCTTTCTACTTTTCACAACACCTCAGTGCACATCTGCCACACGGCTGAGCGGTTTCCTCCCCTAGCAGACTAAGGTCCTGCTTTCAAGGGGTCAAATCTGGGAAAACAACAGTCCCTGCAGGGTTCTGGCAGGTTCACTGACCTCGCCAGTCACTGGAACGAATACTTAGGAGACAGCATTTCAAGTGCATGAATGAGCACCACCACATCTGCAAACTGGACAAAGCCAGGTTGTCTCTACCAGGCAGGGAGAAGCTTGTCTGCCTACCTTGTCTGCAGCATCTTCTCTGGGCTTGCTTCTCCCCAGCGCTGAGCTGGCCTGGCTAAGGATGCACTTCTGTCTCGAGGCCCTGCTGAACATGGTCACTGCGGGCTGTGGATTGAGGGAAAAGTTGTCTCTGGGTGAGGATGAGCATGAGCTGGGAGTGTGACCCACGCCAAGGGCAGTGGCGAATCTGCTCTGAGCCCAAGGGGCAGGACAGGGACAGGGGCTGCAGTTCTCCATTACCCTCACATGGAGAAGGGCCCATCTCCACCCAGCGCCCTGAATTTTATTAGGTGCGCTCTTCCTGCATAGTAGGAATAATGATGTTTAAGTGCAAGGACTCCAGGATTTTCTCTAAAGGCATTTATTTATTTTGACACCAGGATTACCACTAGGACTTGGTAACTTCATGAACGACGAATCCACAGCTGCTAGTGGTCTTATTTTAAAAAATTTATATTTACTTATTTTCAATTTTGTTGCCCTACTAGTGGTCATTTTTGTTTTATTTTTGATGTATATAGAGAGAAATTGAGAAAGGTGAGATGAAAACTCAACAAAAAGAACACAATAAAATGTGGTCAGAATATACAAGTAGGTGACTCTCTAGAGATACCCCTGGCCCACAGACATAGGCAGAAATGCTCCAGTTCACTCATCATCAGAAATGTGCAAATCAAAACCACTTTGAGATACCCCATCACACCTTTGATATGGACTCCATAAGTCAAACAACAGAAGGTAAGTGTTAGAGAGGATGTGGAGAGAGGGGAACTCTACTGCACTGCCTGTGGGATGCAAACTGGTGAACTAAGTATGGAGAATCCTTAAACAAATAAAAAAGGAAATACCACATGACACAGCAATTCCACTCTTAGGTATATACCCCAAAGACAGAAAAGCACTGGTTCAGAGGGATATGTGCACCCCCATGTTCACAGCTGCTTTAGTCACAATAGCAAAGACCTGGAAACAACCAAAATGTCCTTTTGACAGATGCCTAGATTAAAAAAAGAGTATCATGCAGTAATCAAAAAGGATATCCTTGTGTCCCTTGGGATAAAGTGGCTGAAACTGGAGAAGATGATGCTCAGTGAAGCAAGTTAGGAGTAAGGACAACTACAGAATGGTTTCACTCATACATGGGATATTGAGTCTAAATGTGTGGGGAAAAAAACAAACTGTAAACCTATTTCTAAGACTGTGTGAGCACTCTAGTGGTTTATCTACGGGTGTGGGGATGGGGACACAGACTGAATGTTTGCTAAGAAGAGGCTTCAATAACCCCACTAACTCCTGCCCAACTAGACACCCTCCCCCACCACCAGTGGGTTCTCTCTTGTGGAGGCTAAACTTTTTTTTCCCAGGCACAGCTCTGCTGAAAGATAATAATAACTAAGGAAAACAGACCTTGAGCAGTGGGTCCAAGTCCCACCCCTTAACCTTGCAGCCTCTGCTTCTGGGATGACTCCTTTTGTTCTCCAGCCTGTGCCCTGATATAAGGCTGTACCGCCCCTTTGTCTTGTGCCAGACTTATGAGAAAGACCTGAGACCCTGCCTCAAGCATAAATAAAAGGCTCCTTTCCTCCTCCACCCACCTCGACTTCAGTTATCTTGATTATTAATAGTGTTCCTCAGCAACCTCACTCTAGTTCAATCCACAGACCTACAGCACAACTCTACTGTCATGGGGGACATGGCCCAGGGAGGGGCTGGGCTCCGGGATGGGTGGCCGTGATGGCACCCTTGATGCAGCCCACAGAGCTGCACCCTCATTGCTCATGATGTCTCTGCCTGTGTGCACTGTAACAAGGACCACTTGAGAAACCTCAGACATGGCCACACTGAGCATGTTCTGCTCTTTCCTCTCCTTCCCTGCTGCTGGACAACTCTGTCCTCAGACAACCTCCCACTGGGTCCTGAAATGTCCAGGCATAACACCCATGGGAGGAGAGGTAGGAGCCCAGCAATGCCCAGGGGGACTGATGGCCACATGCCTCTGAAGCTCCAGTTACCATTCCTTCTACAAGGAACATATCTGAGCCAGAAAATAACTAGGACAGAACTGTCTGTGGGATTGAAAGTTGTTGGCCTGTTGGTCTCAGTGTTCAGAAGCAAGGGTGAGCCGCCACAGAAGACCTACTATGAGATTCTGGCCTCTGGATTTGGGAAACAGGATTAAGGCTGGTGTTTTAATTCAAACACTAGGGTGCAGCCCTCTTCATATTTGCCAGGGCCTGGAAGAATGGGTTCAATCTCTGTGAAGGGCTTTGCCTTTATAAAGCTGGAGGCCTATAGAGGAACTGGTCTGACACCAGGACAGCAAGACATGAATCCAACTTGGCTAGTCTAGAGCCAGGTTTGCAACCTCTCTGGGGACAGGGTCATCAGGCATCATTATTAGAGCTGATTATGACTCAGGAAACTCACAGGACTTCTCCATGTTTCTCTCCCTCTCTCTATTACACCACACACACACACACACACACACACACACACACACACACACACACACCATGCATAAAAATATTGACTTTTCTGTCTAGATACTATGTATTCATTTTCTCATTACTATATTTGTGATAACCAAAAGTACATTTTGCTTAAAGGAAAATATTTCTTTGAAAGGAAAGAGAAGAAAGAAATAATGAAGGCAAAGGGGTATAAACTAGTCCTTTCAGTTCCTTTGACACTCAGATACTTAATGCACACACAAAAAAAGCGGTGTCTAGAATTTAAATAATAGTACCAGATAAACAAAAAGATAATATACCTGAGATACCTTTCCTTCCTAGAAAAACTGAAATAACCCGTTTTAGTGAATCTAATATATTGTCTTGATAATGACTTATAATATTACTTATTTCTAAATGTATAGAGATTGTTCATGCAGTACAAGCACAAGTGTGTTATATAGAGGGATATAAGTAGATCTGTAAATTTTTGTACATCTGTTTTCCTTCACTTCTATTATTACTGTCTTAGAATATATTGAGGAAGACTGAGAGCCTAAGGGAAGGAAAAAGAGAGTGGTAAGAAAAAGGAGAGAAAATGCTGGAAGACTGACCTTAAAAGAAGACTCAAACTGTGTACAATGATGCTGGATATGTTGCTGGATGGATCGGGGATGTTTTTAGATTTCTCTATTGTCTCAGGCAATCCAGGAAGTGATGCAGTAAGTGTATGTATTAGGCATGGACTCTATTCTGAGACTGGGATGAGGTAGGATTCAAATTCCCATTTGAAAGAAACTCTCTGTTTCATCCCACAGTGCCTAACCATGAATACCTGCTTCAGAACCAGGTTATTTTGAAAGAAGACAGGGATTTTTTTCCCTCCTCCAGGGTTATTGCTGGGCTCGGTGCCTGCAGCATGAATCCACCGCTCCTGGAGGCCATTTATTTTTTCCCCCTTTTGTTGCCCTTGTTGTAGCTATTATTATTGCCCTTGTTGACGCAATTTGTTGTTGGATAGGACAGAGAGAAATGGAGAGAGGAGGGAAAGACGGAGAAGGGGAGAGAAAGATAGACACCTGCAGACCTGCTTCACCGCCTGTGAAGCGACTCCCCTGCAGGTGGGGAGCCAGGGGCTCGAACTGGGATCCTTACGCTGGTCCCTGCGCTTTGCGCCACCTGCGCTTAACCCACTGCGCCACCGCCCGACTCCCGACAGGGATATTTTTGACCAGTTTCTTTTTTTTTTTTTAATTTCTTAGTAGCCATTTTCTCCATACCATTCTAATACTCTCCCATCAATAATTATATATTGAGAAACTGTATTAGCTTGCTATGTAGTATGACCAGACTAGGATGTCTAGTTAAATAATTTTATTATTCTGACTTTTTTATTTTTTAACCACCAGTGTTATTGCTGGGGCTCACGCTTGCACTATGATTCCATTGCTCTCCGCAGTCACTTTTTCCTTTTCTAATTTGCCACGCCAGAGAGATATAGACATGGGGAGAGAAGGATAAAGGCAGACATCAGCAGCACTGCTCCACCACTTGGGAGGTGTTCTCCACTCCCTTCCCCACCCAGGAATAGGGTCCAGGGACTTAAAACAAGGTCCTGCCCCTGGCTCCTTGTGTGCGCTACCAGGTGCACCACTGCCAGGCCCCTGGTGACTCTTAAAACAAATACTGTCCATTAAAAGGCAGAAGTCTGACAGACAGTATGTGACAAGGCTCAGTGCCCTCTCTGCTTTCTGTCTTTGCTCATAGAGGCATCCTTGATGTAGGACTGTATGTAAAGGAAACATTTCCATGGTGAGGTACATCATTCTCCTCCTGGACTTAAGACTGGTTGGGCTTTCTTCCTTTTCTCCTTCTATAATGCTCTCAACTAGAAAGTGGGCCAGGTGGCCTCCTGGCTCTCCACCTCCTCTCAGCACACAGGTCATCAAAGAATGTCCACAACTCATTTGCCAATGGATTCATTCTTTCAAAAATGGTTTTATGAGGATAACATTGCCTTTGTGTATGTACACACAGACACACACACACACACACACACACTTATGCTCCTGGAAATAGTGTGTCTGTGACAGCATCCATGTGGATATCCTACAGTGATATTTACTGTTTAGAATTATATAATTAGATGACGATGACCACTGCATGAAATAGGGGCAAGGCTTGTGCAATCTCTATTATTTCCAATAACAGCCTGGAAGTCTATAGTCATCTCTAAAGAAAAAGATTAAAAGACTCAAAGCTGTAGGTGCAACTGGCTTCAGAGGGTAACTCTGTCAACTCTCAGTTATGACACTGACCTTTGACCACTGACATCACAGCCCAGGTTCCTTGGCTACAGCGGAATCTTCAGTCTCGGAGACTGAGCTGAACAGTGCGCACAGTGCTGTGCCCAGCTTTCTCTTTCACATCAAGGAGTGAAGAGTAGAGGATGTCTGTGTCTATCAGAAAGTCTTCGAGGCTTTCAGGGTGTCTGGGCTGGCTGCCCTGCTTAAGGTATAGTCTGTTCACATGGCCTGTGTGACCAGCAGAGGAGGAGGAGGGTGGTCCCAGGACGTGCTCTGTGTGATGCCCACAGACAGAATACTCAGCTTCAGCCATAGTTATCAACAGTTAATTGTGCTCATGAGATTCCCTTCTGCTGATGCCAGAGAGCAGGCTTGAACTGTTAGCATCTGAGTCCTGTGGGCTTACTATGGGCACAGCCAAGGAATAGCTTAGTACTTCCTTGAGTTGAGAAACATTTGAATGTTTGGTTTATTCTCGGCTGATCATGGATTCCTGCCCCCCTCAACCCCAAAGTGATGACTGACTTAAAGAAGATTAGAGTCAGTTTTCCAGAATCCTGTTATCTAAGTGTGTATGTTAACCTGAGACCACAATGGAATGCTTCTTCACACTCTTGGATCTATGCAATCTGACCCCTATAGGTCACACATAGATCTGTTTAAAATTATTTTTATTAGAAAGGAATAGAGAGAGAACAAAAAATAAGAAAAAAGAAGCAGAGAGAAATGAAAAGGGGGAGAGGAATGGGTAGGGAGAGAGGCAGAGTCACTGAGGCAAAAACTGCAAATGATACTTGGGGTTGATTATGCTCCACAACACTCTAGACACTGTGCTGCCTTCAGGCCTTGGCCCTGTGTCCCTGAATTGGTTCTTTGAAACATTTCTCATCCTCTCTCCTTTTACCTCTTAGTGTCCCCTTACATTTTTTTATCCTTATATTTTGGGGTCAGTGTTAATTCACTACAGTGTGATTTGCTGACATGGGGTGTCTGCACAACACTCTCACCCCCACTCAGGTCCTCTCCCAGCACCAAGCACCAGGGCCCCTATACCCTCACTCCCCCTCACTCCCTCTCAGTGTCTCCTTTTTACCAGGTCCTGAGACTCTGCTACTTCCTTGTCCCCTGACACTGAAATGACAGGCCCTGTGCCCTGTCCTTTAAGCTTCCCTCCATTACCACCAAGCCCTGAGTGACCTCAACTCTCACAGGAGCTCTGTCTAGCTCAAGACTCCTGAATTGGGTTGCTGAGCCCTTCTGGGGAACTAGACTCCTCTGTAATGCTCTGTGAGTGCTGACATCAGCAGGAGCCCCTGTGTTCCACCTGCCAGTGACAAACTGCCTTGTGGGTCTGCTGTGTTGCAGCTCTTCTGTGGAGGAGGGTAGTCCAGAAGAGAAGAACCTAGTGTTGCCTCATGGCCATATCCAGTTCTTCGGCTCTGGCAAATTCCAGAAGGGTCGGAGGTGGCAGAAAAGGCAACTGATCTTATATTCCAAGGTTTTGCTCATCTCCAACACAAAGTATGTACCTGCTCAACCTGAAGTTGGTGTAATGCACCAAAGTAAAAAACTCTGGGGTGGAGGAGTGGGGGGGGGATACAGGTCCTGGAAAAGGATGGCAGAGGACCTAGTGGGGGTTGTATTATTATGGGGAACTCTCAGGGAAAACTGAGAAATATTATATATGTACAAACTATTGTAGTTACTGTTGACTATACAGCATTAATCCCCCAATAAAAAATGACTAAAAGCAAGAAATACACCCACCATCTCCTTAGGAGAAACCCAGATGCTCGCAGATCGCTGGGATAGAAGCTTACAGTGCTGTGCTCTATTCCCTCTCCAGGTACAAGAGTCACTTCAGAATCAAGTACTTGGTGCCCCTGATGGACATGAGGGTGGAACCAGCATGAAGAAAGCCGCGAGAGCCCACACATCACTGGTCCTGGGTTGGGCTGAGCGCAGCTTCGTGGTCTCTTTTCAGTAAGACTGCAGCCAGGCCCTGCCTGTCTCCTCATGACTCTTAGGGGGAGCACAGCTCCATCTGGGGGTCTATTAGCCACATGTTCTCTGACCCCCACAAGGACAGCTCTGTGCTCTCCATTGTCCTCCAATGGCTCTGATTCAGGCAAACACATGTAGCTGCTAAGATCTCTGCAAGTAGGGACCCGGGGATTTAAACCAGGTCCTTGTGCATGGTAGCATGTGCAGTTAACCATCTGCACCACCAACTGATCCCAAACCCAATTTCTCCTCCATTTAGAAGATTTCCTCGTCATCCCAGCAAACTGTTAAAGAGCAGGACCCCTCAGCACCCAGTGACCAGGACAGGCATCCTGGATCACACAGTCCCACCGATAACAATCAATGATGCTGTTTATATTGGCCGGCATTATAATATGTTTGTTTGAATTTTGTGCATTTTAACTTTTTTTCTCCCCTTCTCTTTGATTTCAGGTCAGTTGAGAAGATGGAGCAATGGTACAACAAGCTTTATGAGTATGTCCTTATTTCATGTATTTCAAATCTTCAAGTTCTCAGAATGCAGAGTCCTAGCAGTCAATGCCCATCGCTCTTGTCCCCCTTCTCTCCACGCTGTGATGGGAGCTAACATCACCCTGCACCATGTATTAAATGGCCCTGACTTAAGGGCAGATTTCTTCATGGGCTGGTACTCAAAGGAAATATACCTGCCAGCCCTACAGCCCAGGGAGGTTCTGGCCTGGACTCCAGGCAGGAAAGCTGCCAGGAGGATGGGATCTGCAGCCCTGGTCTCAGAGACCTGACACCATAGACATGTTTTCTTGGATCTGTCTCATTCTCTGGAAATACATTTGCATACTGTTTCTCTCATTAGATCTTGCATATATCTTCAAAAAGTTGCTATGTTGAAAAAGCATTGAAAAATGCTGAAATGATTAGCCAAACACAAGTTCATTTGAAAATAGTTTAACAGATCATTTTTCCTTCTCTCTTTTGGGTCACTGTGGAATCCATTAGAAAAATTTGCACTGCCGTTCTCGACTACCTGGACACCATCCTAGAGGAGGCAGAAGGCAACTGTGTGAGTGTTTCTAACACTAGAACTCACATCCCATGTTCCTGCTTTACATAGAAAGTGCTCTAGAGATGACGGAAGAATCCAACACTTATCATCCAGAAAGATGTGTTTTCCTACTTACAGACATCTCTATAGACACAAAAAAAGGGAGTCAAAACTGTATGCAACATTCTCTTGCATATACAGAGTGGTTTGCATTGCTCCCTGTGGATTATTTCCCCCTGGAATGGGTGACTCTACTAATTAAAGAGAAAATAACAAGCTCAGTTTTCTTTATGCTACTGGATCAAAAGAAAGCTAGGAGGGACCAGGCAGTGGTGTATCTGGTAGAGTGCACATGTTACCATGCAAGATGACCTGGGTTCAAGTCTCTGAGTCCTACTTGTGGCAGGGGGAGGTTCATGAGTGGTGAGGCAGTACTGCAGGTGTCTCTCTACGTCTATGCCACTTTCTCCCCCTTCTGCTTCCCCTTTATCAAATAATATGAAAAAAGAAGACAATGACAGCCAGGAGCTGTGGAGTCATGATGCAGCCACCAAGCCCAGTGGCAAAAGAAAGTACATTGAGTATCATTTGTTTTCTGGAATTGCAGTACAATATCTAAGATATTTACTATGGGGAACTAAGACATTCTCTTACCCACAATTTCAGTAGTGACTGAATAATGGTTAATAAGCTTATACAACTATAGGGGTAGAGTTCCATGCTCATCATCTCCAATTTGTAAATGTACTTCTTTCATTAAGTTAGAATCTTTCAGTCATGTGACCTTGGATATTTTTTCTTTCCCATCTTAAATCTTTCCCCATTTTCAGGTATGGACACCATCTTCTTCCCTTGGAGTTCTTTTGTTTGTTTTACTATTGATAAATACAGAAAGAAATTGAGTGGGATGGGGAGATAGAAAAGGAAAGACACAGAATCACCTAGAGCACTGCTTAACTACTCATGAAGTATTCCCCTTACAGGTGGGGCCTAAGTGTTGAATGTGGGTCCTTGTCCATGGTAATGTGTGTGCTTAATTAGGTATACTGCCTTGCCTGGCCCTGAGGAGGGTTCTTTCTTTCTTTCTCTCTTTCTTTCTTTTTTCCAGAGCACTGATCAGCTTTGACTTATGGCTTATAGTGGTCTGGGGGATTGAACCAGGGACTTTGGAGCCTCAGGCATGACAGTCTCTTTGCAAAAACATTATGCTAAGAGGTCCCACTATGTTATTCTCATGAGATCCCACTTACAGATATACTACACCTATGGATTCTGTCTGCATGTCCCTTGGATACTGTGTGCTCTTTTTACAATTCTTTATTGCATTAGGATGGGATCATTTTTAATGATCTATCACAAACCAATTCCTCCTTAATTTCTCATCTTCATTAACAGCTTAGTATGTCAATAAGGCTTTCTGGCAGGGCAGTGGCACCCAATCCTGGCTTCTGAACTTGGTAAGGTGTGTGCCGAACTAGCAGCACAACTGCCTAACCCTCTTTTTTTTATTTCTTCTTTTGCATAATTTGAAAACTGCATCATATCAGGGTTGGCCTTCACTCTGCAGCATTGATGCCATTTTCCTGCTTCTTCATACACCAGCCAATGCTTCTCACGTGGAGGGGGCAGTTCAAAGCATTTGATTAGATAGTTGACATTTTAAATTAAAAAGTATTTAATCAGCTGGGAGTTACCTGTGTGTATATACCGAGTCTAGAAAGCAAGCAGGAAGAAATCCACATATCCTTGTCAACACACTTCTAAACATGCACTGAAAATCCAAGGATTCACTAAAATCTACAGTGTTGACTCAAAACCACAGTCACTCCCAGGGGTCAGGTAGCTTTGTTACTGGACACAGGGCTCTATCTCTCTCTAGGGAAACAGAGCTGCTGGGAAATATGTTGTTCCACTGCTCACTCCATAGGCTTATTGTGACCCTGACTTCTTTCTCTCCCAGGAGTTTGAGGAACCTGATCAGGGGTCTGTGAGTTCCAGGATGGAAGAAACCACAGAGCCACCTGCAGGTGAGTGTCAGGGCAATCTACAAAGAGGCTGACTGGAGTGAGACATTAACTGCAAAGGCTCAGGGAAAATGGTTTCCAGCTTAGCTTCAATACCTTCTGACAGGGAAAAGTGCAGGCAATAGGCCTCCATGCATTCAGCAGACACTGACCAACTCACTGCTCTGTAACAGGCTCTAATGACAGCCCTTGCTTCTTTACTTCTCTGTGGCAGACAGGGCTGCTCTATAGAGGTCTTCCTCATGAGGAATTCATTGCATTCTAGGCATAGGAATGTATAAGAGAATCTTCCTCTTTACTTTGTCAACTCTTCTCTTGGGCACATGCTAGGGCAGGGTCTCTTGTCAGATTCATGGACACAGAAACACAGCCTTCTTTGCACAGATGGTCCAAAGAAGGCCCTTCTGTCATCTTCTACAGTGAGGTGAGTCTCTTCATGGTCATCCTGGACCTAGATTCAGTTTCTCTCCATGTAGGTGGCAAACATCTGAATGAACACGAAGTGGGCCAAATGCCAGCCACGGAGGGGCTTCCATTAGAAGCACATGACTCCTGCAGCCTCGAATGTGGAGACCAGCAGGGGAGAGGGGACCTGCTGGGTTCCTGCATATGCCTCCTGCCATGTCATATCTCCTTCATGAAACAAGCTCATGACACTGAAAATCAATCTCAAGGAGGGAGTGTGGGGCAGGATTGGCAAGGACCCAGTAGCCCCAGAGAAAGCCATGCACGTCTCCCCGGAAGACACTGCTTCCTTGCCATACTCTAGCTAAATCCTGTGGTCATGATGGGCTCATCCCAACCACCTCAGCCTAAACATATGCTTGGATTTCTCTCCATACAGATGGTGAATACCACCATGACAATGGAATGGCTCCACTGCCTGTAACTGAGGACCAGTCAAAGGAACAGGAAGTCTCTGGCTTGGATTCCAGCTGCCAGGAGTCCTTCCTGTTGGAGCAGCTATTTGAAGACACCCCAGGTTAGTTCCTCCTCAAGCCCAGATCCCAGGTCAGGACCAGCAAAGGAGAGGGAAATTGAACACTTTGCTGCAAGTGCCACCTCTCTGGAAATTTCTCCCCTCCTGAAAACAAGCTAATGACACTGAAAACCAGCCTCACTGGGGAAATGGGACCAGAATATACATCAGAATAGTGACCTAGCATAAATTCTACTTCCAAGTTTCTAGAAACATCTTATTTCTCCAAAAAAAAAAAAAAAAAAAAAAAGACAAGGCCAGTTAACACACCTTCAAATCAATAAAAAGTAGGGAGTCCAGGTCTCCTTTCTCAAATCCTCAAAGATTTTCCTGCTGATATGCGGAATCATCTCCTACACTAAAGACTCGATTTGCTTTCTTCATCAGTCCCTCTACAAAGGTTTCAGTTAGGAAGTAGACCCTCCGCCCCTTGGTTCTCTATGTCCTTCATCCTCTCACTGACTCAGCTCCCTAGGGCCCCTCCTTTGTCCATTGCTAATCCCACTAGTATGTTCACAGGTCTCTGCACTTTGGGTGACTCTACCAGGACCCTGGGCATCTCTGTTGAGACAGAGGCCACCACAAGAGCATCTTGGTGGCTGTGGACCAGAGGGATGACACTGTCTCCACCTTCCATGATGTGGAAAGCATCAGGCAGAGCTCCATGTTCAATTATCTGCACGGGGGCCCCTCATGGCCACCTTTGCTGGACCTCACTGCCTCTGAGCTCATAATTGAATACTTGATGGGTTGTGGGGACAGGGCCACCCACAAGCTGTCACTCTACAACTATGCCCTGAGCCACCCCATCATCCACTCAGTTCTCCTGCATCATGTCCGTGCTTTGTACTGGCAACCACAAAGAGCTTAACAAGGAAGACACGGAGAAGTGAGGCCCTCCATCCTGGTCCCCTTCCTGCTAGATGTAGGTGCCTCCTTCCTGACTGATGCCAGTGGTTAAAAGGTGACCAGGCTCCTGGACACACCTCATCTACACCATGAGTCTGGATGAACCTAGGCCATGTGAGATTAATTCGAGCAACTAGTCTGTGTGAGACACAAGGTGTTCTGGCTGATTAAAACAGGAGAAGAGAATCCCATCCCAACAATGGCAGGACTTTACTCATTCTCCTGGTGGCAGCACAGTCTGGGTGGAGGCTGCAGATTTTTGCTGTATAGAGAGGAAAGGTTTCTACTATATGCTGACTAGGCTTTAATATATTTAATTCTTTTCATAATAATTCAATTTACCTAATTGCTAGACACAGAAATTAAGACAGGAGGGAGAGACAGAGGGGGAGAGACACCTACAGCTCTGCTTTTCAGCTCCTGAAGCCTCCCCCTTGGAGGTGGGAACTGGGGCGAGAACCCATGTCCTTGCTCACTGTGGCATGTGTGCTCACCAGGTGGGCACCACTTAGACCCTTCATGTATTTATCTCCTTGGAGAAATTCACTCTTTGGCTTACTTCTTCAGGAATCAAGAGGTAGCTAGTATATGAGATTCTGATTTGACTAAAACAGTTCTCTGTGTTTCATTTCAGGCATGAAAAGAAGACAGCCTCCTAATTCCAAGCCAGGAGAGTGACCCCTACAGAAAGGCTCACTGATGGACCATCTCAGGCCTCTCTGAGCAGGATCCAGACAGCCCCCTGTCTACACCCTGCTCAGCTGATAAGGGCTCAGGGCTCCTCTCAGCACCTTGCTGGGGGCTCCCCTGGGAAGTCTGCAATCAGTGAGGCCACCTGGGTGTCTGTTGGAATGCCTACAGCCAGCCTTCCCCTTTGAAGGACTGACCACTTCTTTTCCCTGTCAGTTTATGATATCCAACTGACAACAATTATTTTCCTAATCCTTTGCAGGATTTTGACTTAGTTCTCAGTCCTGGAATCTATGTGTAAGCTTCCTGGTGGAAGACATGAAGCCCTCTGACTAGGCAGTTCTTTTAAACTTTTTGTCTAGTGGGGTCAATATGAAAAATGTCAACATTCCACATCCAGCTCATTTCATTTGAGTCATCTTCCCTGATGCCTTCTTACATCCTAGTTTGAGAGTCTTTTCACAGAAATCTCTCTCTTATTCCTTTCACTGTATGTATGTAGTTATAGAATCTTTTAATGTATCTTCTTGTTGATTGTATTGCTATAATAAATATCAATCCCTGACTCTGTGCCTTATATGACCCCTCTCTTTGCTCAGGGCTCACATGAAACCTTGGTGGCCTCCTCTGGGCAGCTCTACATTAGCTGAGGTCCCATGTGTCTGCAGGCAGCTAACAGCTCAACTGGATCTACTTTCTGTGTGTTGCCTGTTCCCCAAGCCTCTACAGGGTGGCACTGAGCTTCTTCAATGCTGGAAGAAGAGTTCCCACAGCCAGACAGCCACTGAGGTCTCTACCTCCTTCCCACTTGTCCATGTTCCATGGGCCAGAGCAAGGACATGGCTGAGTCTGCTGTCAGCCCAGGAGGAGACAGTAGCAGAGACTAAAGATGGCGCATTTCCGATTTCTGGATGGCTATTACTGTGATCAGCACATTTCACTGCAAAATTCAAGGTGACACCTCTACTACCATAGGACCTCAGCTACTAGCCTTTTACTCCTTAGCCCAGCACTTCCCAGACAGATGCCAAGTGTGGGGACAAATGGTCATGGAATAGCCACTCATTATGCTGACACTGGTATCTGTGCAACATGTGCACGTCAGAAGGTCACAGGTCAAAACTGGCCTCCTGGGGAAATGAAGGTCACTGTTCAACCTGACTGCCCTTTCTCTTTTTAGGATGATTTCGTGCTACACTGTCTACTAAGAACTTCAGAAAATATAACATTCAATGAATGGTCTTTCAAAGAGAAGTGACATTTTTAAACAAGCAAGTGCACATTTTCCAAAATAAAAAGTACAAAATTTCTAAAATGTCAGAATATGCTTTTATCATAGTTAAAAAATGAAAGCCTGTGTACACTACTACCACACCTGAAAATTATACAAGTTTAAGGTCGGGAGTCGGGCGGTAGCACAGTGGGTAAAGCACAGGTGGCACAAAGCAGAAGGACGAGTGTAAGGATCCCAGCTCCCCACGTGCAGTGGAGTCTATTCACAAGTGGTGAAGCAGGTCTGCAGATGTCTATCTCTTCCTCCTCATCTCTGTCTTCCCCTCTTCTCTCCATTTCTCTCTGTCCTATCCAACATCAACAAGAATACCAACTACAACTAAACATGGACACAAAAGAATAAATAAATAAAAAGTTAAAAAGCTCAGAAAGGCAATAAAAAAGATAGAAACAGGGAGACGGGTAGTAGAGCAGTGGGTTAAGGGCATGTGGCTGAAATGCAAGGAGTGGCGTAATGATCTGGGTTCTAGACCCCAGCTCCCCACCTGCAGGGGAATCACTTCACAGGCGGTGAAGCAAGTCTGCAGGTGTCTTTCTGTCCCCCTCTCTGTCTTCACCTTCTCTGTCCATTTCTCTCTAACCTATCTAACAAGGACAACAACAATAATAACTACAAAAATAAACACAACAAAGGCAACAAAAGGGAAAATAAAAATTTTTTAAATGCACCTTAAAAAATCTTCTTTAAAAAAAGATGGAAACAATTATTTCAGTCCCAAATCACTGAGCATGGGAGTTTTTTTTTTAATATTTTTCAATAGTGACGCACATTTTTATGCTACTTATAAATACAATCAACATTAGAGTTTCTTTTGCACCTCCTAGATAGTAAATGAACAAGTGTAATATTTTTATGTATTTATTGACTACCTGTACTTTTTCTGTACCCTATTCATAATATTTGAAATCCTCTAGAGGCCAATGTGTCATTTTCTTCTTGATGTTTCATTGTTGTCGTTAATGCTATGGCTTCTGCTCATTAGCTATAGGACTCTATCATCATTATCAGCTATTCATTTTATTCATATATAATTTATATATCATTTATGTCATTTTTTATTAGCTACAGGACTCTAACATCATAATCAGCTGTCTTTACTTTATTTATTCATTTTGAATGTATGTAGAGACAAAGATGAAGAACCGAGGTGCAGAATTGTTCTACTATTTATAAAACTTTCCCCCCTCCCCGCCTCACGGGTGGAGACTGGGGTTGGAACCAAAGTTACCAACATGGCAACTTAAGTGCTCTACTGGGTGATACACAAACTGCCCACTTTTCTCAATTTTTAAGAACTTCCCATAGTCTTGAATACTCAGATTGTCTCCAGGCATGTCACTCATCTGACTTCCTTATCTTTCACTGTCCCTGCTGGGGAGCCAGCATAATGGTTCTGCATGTCACAGGCTTTCATGCCTGAGGCTCTGAAGTCCCTGGTTCAATTATCAGCTCCACCATAACCTGGAGCTGAGCAGTGCTCTGTTTTTTCTTTTTCTTTCTCTCTCATTAAAAATATAAATTACATATTTATATTTTTAGGGTGCAGGCAGTGGCACACCTGGTTGAGCGCATATGTTACAGTGCACAATGACCCAGGTGCAAGCCTCTGGTCTCTGCCTGAGGTGGGGAAAGCTTCAAGAGCAGTGAAGCGGGGCTGCAGGTGCCTCTCTGTCTCTCGCCTTCTCCATCTCCCCCACCCCTCTAGATTTCTCTCTGCCCTGTCCAATAATAAGTAGTCTGTTAAAAACATATATATGCACTTTAATTTCTAATATTAAATTGTATGCTAATCTCAAGACACACAGCTATGCTTATATAGCTATATAGTTGGTAAGTCAAAATATGGAACCAACCTAAAACAGACAACTAGATAACTATGTTAGAATGGGGCATGGCTGGTGATGCACACAGCTGACACTGCTCTTACCATACACAGGAACCTGGGTTTGAGCCCCTGCTCCCCACCAGCAAGAAGAATGTTTAATGAGTGGTGAAGTACGTTTAAAAGTCCATCTCTCTCTTTTTTCTCTTTTTATTTAATTACCCCCCCAAGATAATTGCTGGGGCTCAGTGCCTGTACTACAAATCCACTGTTCCTGGAGGCTATTTTTTCCTTTTGTTGCCCTTGTTGTTTATCTTTGTTGTAGTTAATATTATTGTTATTTCTGTCATTGTTTTTGGACAGGACAAAGAGAAATTGAGAGGAGAAGACAGAGAGGGGGAGAGAAACACAGACACATGCAGACCTGCTTCATCCCCATGTAAAGTGACCCTTCTGTAGGTTGGGAGTGGGTGGCACCAATGTAGATTCCTAAACTGGTCCATGAACTTCCTACCATGGGCTCTTAACCCACTACACCTGTCCCCTTCCTTTTTTTCTTCCCAATCACCTCTTAATTTCTCTCTGTTCTAACCCATAAAACAGAAAAATAATGACCATTACTCATTCTACCACACCACTGATAAACTTGGTGATAATAAATAATAATAATAATTTCAGGTATATAGTTAATAGAAAAATATTTTCTAATTTAAAAAAAGAGATAGCACCATGTCCTTTTGGACAAGGAATATAGAAAACTGAAACAAATGAACTTGGAAAAAAGTGAAAGAAACAGCAGCAGCCAAGCTAACTTCTAAGATTTTGTGAAAACTATGGTTGTTCCTCTTGTGGACAGCAGTACAGAACTTTGGCAATAGGTCTGGTGTCACATCATGGCTGTGCATCTTATAATCTTATAAAGCATTACTAAATCCCTAATACAAATGTTAAAAAAGATATTTAGTTATAACTATCATTTTCCTCCTTTATGCCTCTGGTCTTTTTAAAACAGTTTTTGCAGTTTTAACTCAGGAAGACTAAGTGCCATTGCAAAGCAGAATAAATTTAAACCTGTAAGTTATAAAAATGAAAACAACAGAAAATAACTACATATCATACTCAATCAGAAAATACCTTGGGAAGGAAAAAAGACATGCACAGAGCCAGAACAATCTCTACTTATACTAATATGAAAACAGAAAAGAGAAGCATGAAAAGTTGTTTGTGGCTACTAGTGATTTTACAACTGTGTAGTATCAGACACGACTTTTTCCTCTGAGAGAGGAAAGAAAGCACACATCTTCTGCCCACCAGAAGCCACAATTCAAGTGTAAACAAGCATAATGTTAGCAACATTCAAGCAGCAGTGATTCTAAAGAGTTACTGATGAGCTTCAAACCAATGGCAGTCATGATGCTGAGAGTACCATGACGAAAGGAATTCTAGTGGGTCTGAAAAGAGAAGAGTACCAAGCCTCCTTTAAAGAACACTTAGACTTTGATGAAAGCATAATAAAGGGAGGAAAAGCACAGGTGTCACAATGAGTTCCGTGAAGCTTTCCTGACATGGTAAACTAACCTCCAAACCCAGCTTCAGCTCACAACAGCTACATGGCAGCACTCAGGGCTGCTCCTTGCTCCTTCAGGTCCCTGCACCAAACCTTGGTGCTACAAGTCCATTTTGCAAACACAACTGCAGCGACTGGGAGGCATCATAGTGGTTATACAAAAGGTTTTCATGCCTGAGGCTCTGGAGTCCCAGTGGAACCTCTGGCATGACCACAAGCAAAGCTCAGAGGTGCTCTGGTTGTTTTTAAAAGCAGAATTACTGTGACCCAGGAGGGAGCTCAGAAGTCAGAAAGCAGGACCTGCAAGCAGAGGATCCTGAATTTGGTTCCAGCACTGAATGTGCCAGAATGATGCTCTGGTATGTTCTCTTGAGAAGAATTTGACACAAAGAAGTCACTGTTCCAGCAGGTGTAGAGAGCACATTGGTTCTGCAAAAATACTCTCACACCTGACACTCCAAAGTCCCAGGCTCAGCAGCTCATACCATCATAAAATGAGCCAGAGTTGAGCAGTGCTCTGGTAAAACAAACAAACAAACAAACAAATAATACAGAGAGACAGAGAGAAGGAGTGAGGAATAATAAAGAAAAGGGAATTTATAATAAAGAAAAGTAATATCCATGATGTAGAAAACTGAATTTTCACTAATTTGTAAAGAGCAGCTATGCCTGTAACTGGCATCTAAAGTCAACCTATCCTCATTCCAAGACACTGTTTTGCAAATTCTACCTGTGAAAAACAGTTTAAAATAATGTGGAAAATGAACCCTTTAACACACATAGTTCAACAAGTAGAGCAGGCTGCCCAGAATTGGGCCCTGGCCCTACATGGGAAGAGAATGGACCAGGAGAAGTTTGAATGTAGTCAGTACACCATCTGTCTCTCTTCACCTCTCTTGTCCCTCTGTCTGAATGAAAAAAGCAGCCTAGAAGTGGTGAAATCAAGCATACAGGAGGTCCTAGATCCACAAGGTTAATAATGCTTGAAGTATAAATGCAGTTCAATTCCACTTAACTAGAGAGGGACATTCACTGATGGAATGAAAAACCATAAATGTAAATAAAGCCCTCACACTTCAGGATTATGCAGTACATAAAACAATCTTAAATGTTTCTTAGAACACTGAGTTCCTTAGCAAAAACTTCTCATACAACTATGTGTATGTGTATATATACAGATACACACTTCCTTACAAGCTGAGATTCATTCATGATGCTACCTAATCAAGGATGGTTTTTGTATTGCTACAGGCTTTGAATATTTCCTATGACTAATAGCACTAAGTTAATACTTTAAATTCTTGGAGATAAAATAATTCTAGCAGAGACACCAGATGTACTGCAAAACCTTTCTAGAAGCGATTTCAGAAGAGTATTAATCCTTACTGTGTTAGGGCATTCATAGTCCAGAATAAATGGAGTTTTCTCATGTGTGCCTGGAATGGTATTCTAATCTTTTTTTTAAATTAATTTTATTTATTTTTTGAGAGCAATGCAGAGAGAGAGACACACACACACACACACAGAGAGAAACACCAAAGCACTGCTCAGTTCTGGCTTATGGTGGCATGGGGGATTGAACCTGGGACTTAGGAGCCTCAGACATGAGATTCTGTTTGCATAACCATTATGCTCTCTCCCCCACCCAGTATTATTAACTTTAAGAGAAAGGAAACAACAGTAACTCACTCCCTGGCCCATTTTGGAAAAGGTTGTTACCCACTAGATGATGAGACAAGGACCAGCAGAGTAATTGAATTCCAGCCAAAACCAAATGGGCAAAATCTAAAACACATGAGGTATTTGTAAAATTAAGAACAATACATTTGGGGAAATAAAAATAAACGACTGAGAGGCTATTACTATGCACTATATACTGATCTAAAAACTGTATTCTACATAACTTCAGTTTAATCCTAACAATACATAAGTGAGCCACCTGAATTAGGAAAGTAACATCTGTCCATAAAATCTAGTTTAAATTAAGGACAGTAGAAGTTCTTTGTGTGGAAAACTAGAGTTTAGTGCTTAGTCCCCAGAGTCTGCAGATGGGGTGCAGGGAGTTCAGTGGACTCTGGTGGAAGATAAGGTGTTGCAACACATTTTGAAAAAGGGAAGATATCAATTTCTGAAACACTGGTTTATGAATCTACCTCAACTCAAAACAGCCTATTGTTAATCTTCAAAATTCCTTTCATTTTTCTTTTCTACTTGGGAAAGAATGATTTAAAAATAGTAGTTATCAAGTGGGCACAATTTCTCCCCGTCTCTGACAGTCACCTGCACACTGACTCCACAGCCATCTTAGCCTTTCTGCCACCCTTGGGCAGAGTGGGTATCTCCAGCACCCACTCTTCCTCTTCCTGTTACAGCACAAGGCCTGGTCTTGTTGCAACAGGCCAAGCCCAGTCTAAATTCTGCCATGTTTCTGGCTTTTTTCTTGCTAATTTTTTTTAAATGAAGGGAAAGGGCATTTAAAAAATATAATTATTGGTTTATTCCCTTTTGTTGCCCTTTTTGTTTTATTGTTGTAGTTAATGTTGATGTTGTTGTGGGATACAACAGAGAGAAATGGAGAGAGGAGGGGAAGACAGAGAGGGGGAGAGAAAGATAGACACTGGCAGAATTGCTTCACTGACTGTGAAGAGACTCCCCTGCAGGTGGGGAGCCAGGGCCTTGAACCTCTTCCTTATTTCTTAAGTTCCATCTATAAGTGAGATTGCCAAATACTCATCTTTCTCCTTCCAACAAATGGTACTACACATGGCCACCTGAAGTTCCATACAGCAGGACGCAAGAGGATGATTTCTCCATCTTCAATGGGTGAGTAGACTTCCCTTGTGTATATGGACCACAAGCATTTAAAACACTCCCCTCTGTTAACCTTCGGGGTTGCTCCCGGATTTGGACCCACCTGTGCACTCATCACTTTGGAGACCTATTTGTCTCCTTTTGCATGGCAGTTTTTTAATTCCTCTGCTTATTTCCTTTCTGTGTGTGCCTAAGTTGGGCGCACGCACGTGCACGTGCGTGTGTGTATGTTTATTTCCCACAACTAGAAGGCATTGCTGTCTCAACTTACCTGACACCAACATTTCATTCAAATGCTTCTAATGTAACACTGACTCTGACTGGCCCGCTCTGGGCTTCCAATGTGGGAAAGGGCCCACAGTCCCTCTGTGACACAGTGTCTATCTGTCTGCAATCACAAGGCCAGCACTGCCACCTGGTCTCTCTTTAGTGGGGATCAGTCAGATTCCTCTCTTTGACATCAAATGGGCCAGATTGTTCCTTAGTTCTCATTTATTTTGTTTTTTTTTATACTTTCCTTCTCTTCCCTCCTTCATGTCTCTCTCCCTCTCCCTCTCTCTCTTCCTCTCTCTCTATATATATATTTGTATACTGCCACATGTATTTATGACCAGAAAGCACCTCATCAATACCCTTTGCTACCTTGTGTGAGTTGAGTAACTGTTGCAAAGTCACCAGTCACCAGCAGACTCTAGCAAGTGTTCAGACTGGTCAGGACAGGCAATGCAGACAGGTTGTTTATAGTGACTTCTCAACTGAAATTGAACAGCCAAGGTTTTAACACAATGGCTCCCTTAATATTCTGTGATGTCTGAACTTAATCCACTGTGGGAGCCTGGACTTGTCGGTCCTCTAGCTACAGCCTGAGCCTTTCACGAACAGGAGGTGATGAACACCTTGCTGCTTTCAGAAATTCCAAAAGGGACCAGGGTGAATCTGGGATAACAGAGAGTACATGTTCCCCAGCATGAAGACTGAGTACAAATCCCTGGGCCCTTTACAAGGGGAAATGCGAGGATTTATGATATGTATACATTTCACTTTCTTGCACTCTGGTCTGGTAAGAGACACAGTGCACAGATACAGAGTCCTGTGTGAGAGAGGCTCCAGAGACAAAGAGGAGGAGCCACTATCTACCTACAGCCACTGAAAAATAAACACCCTCCCTAGCAGTGAGCTGGGTCTGATTTCACAACAGGAATGTCCCCAAGTTGGACTCTGGGTGGGTCTTGGTCCCTGCCTGTACCACCCCCTCACCCCTACAGGTGGCTTTCAATGTCAGGAGCCACATCAGGATGGCAGTCATGGGCCCAGAGGGGATACTTGCAGAATGGCTGGGGTTCACCAGTGCTCCCTGCTGGTTCCTACTCAGTGTCTGGGCCTGAGGACACACTGACCTGAGTTCTCCTCAGAGGTCTGCTCCAGATGGCAGGGATCTGCGATGATGGGGACAGAAGTGGAGTCTTGTGGTCTCCGGCTCAGCAGCTCAATAGTTGGCAGCTCACTCATTTCCTATCCACAGTCTTGTTGATGCCCTACAGCGAGAACAGTCAACATGCAGACTCAGGCTGAAGAATGGTACCAATCAGGCCAACTCACCTTAAGCTAGTGCCCACATGGTGCCTTAGGTCCTCCCACTGGGCCTCATGATGGAGCCACTGTGTCTGTGGGAGGATCACTGCACTCAGCCAGGGAAACCCTACAGAAAGCAGGTGCCCAGGCATAGAAATTGCTGAGTCCATGGGAGCAGGCTTCCCAGGTTCCCTTGCTTAGAATGCAGACATCCCTTGGTACAGGGTGCAATAGGAACTTTATATTACGTGATATCTGGGGTGACATTGCACTGGGTTTGTCTTTCTTCCAGTAGAGGAGGGAGATAGATAAAAAATAACAACAAGAGGCTGGGAGGTGGGGCACCAGGCTGAGTGCACACATGACCATGTGCAAGGATCTGGGTTTGAGTCCAAGTTCCCAACATGCTTAGAGATGAAACACGCTGAAGGTGTCTATCATTCTCTATTCTCTTTTTTCCCCTCCAATATATCTTTATTCAATAAAATAGACAAAAAAAAAAAGGAAAATGACTGACAGGACCAGTGAATTCATGGTGCCAGTAACCAGCTCCACTGAGTTACAGGATAGCAGAGAGAGAGGGAGAAAGATAAAGATAGGGAGAGGGAGAGGGAGAGAGAGAAAAGCAGCAACACAACACTGACAATTATTTCCATCATGTGATGAGGATTAAGCTTGAACCTGGATCTGGCACAGGAAAAGCAGGTGACTGTGCAGTACGAGGGCTCTTCTCCTGGGCCCATTAGTAACTTCTGATAGGATCCTGCCTGAGAACACTCCTGCTCATCCATGCCCAATACCATTGAGAGGTTTATATCTATGGCAGATTATTGTCAGTTCTGACACTAAATGTGTCCTTCTTTAGAAAAGATTTGATTTATTATTTCTTGTGAATAAAGATAAGAGATATTGAGAGGAGAGATAGGGGGGTAGAGAGATAGACTGGAGCCTGTAGTTCTGTTTCACTGTCCATCAAGGTTCCCTGTTGCAGGTGGGGGCTAGGGACTTGAACCTGGATGCTTGTGCACTGTAATCTGTGCGCTCTACCAGATATGCCACTGCCTGTAAACTTACATTGCCCTTCTAAACTGTTCCTTTACAGAGATCTGTTAAGGCGTCAAACAAATGAAGGTAGGAACACTGATGGCTGCTGTGATTAAATAACTGCAATGCACTGTGTGGAATTGCTCTGCTCACTATACTGACACATGAGGTCAGTCTAAGAGACTTTAAATGTTTCTTTTCTTTTATTATTTACTTAACTGCTATGTCTTGTGACCCACTATTCCAGAAGATCTTTTCTTTTGAATCCTTTAAAAAGAGACAAGGTGGCCGGGCGCTAGTGCAGCAGGTTAAGTGCACATGGTGTGAAGCTCTAGGACTGGCCTAAGGATCCCGGTTCGAGCCCCTGGCCCATAAGTGGAGAAGCGGGTCTGAAGGTGTATGTCTTTCTCTGCCCTCTCTCTCTTCCTCTCCTCACTAGATTTCTCTCTGTCCTGTCTAACAACAATGATAGTAATAACAAAAACTATTATAATAACAATAAAGAACAAGAGCAACAAAAGAGGAAAATAGCCTCTAGGAGCAGTGGATTCATAGTGCAGAGCACAGAGCCCCAGCAATAGCCCTGGAGGCAGAGAAAGAGAGAGAGAGACAGAGGTTTTGAGATAAGAGATCCAGGCTCACTGCAAGCCTCCACTGATCATGGAGTCTCCCCTCTGTGCTGTTTGAGCTGATCTGATGTGCACCTAGGGTGTGAACCTGGGGCTACCTACACAATAAAATGAACTTTGCTGTGGGAACTCTGTGCCAGTCCTAGAGTGTCCTTCTCCTTGTCAGGGCTACAAAAGAACAGCAGGCACCTTGCTCTATGCTCCCATCCCACTGCTCCTCCCAGCCCATGAAGTCACCAAAGAGAGAACACAGGGGACTGAAAACCCAGAAGCCAAGTACAAAGCCAGAGCTGACACAGGGAGTAACTGTGCATAAAAACAGTGGCTAGTACTTCATGCTTAGGATTGCTTTCCCTTGCCCTTCCCAAATTAGAGAAAGACAGTTTGCTGTGGTGTGGATTTGAGTTTTAAAAATGTGGTACATTTCTTTTTCTTTTTTTTTCCTAAAATGTTTTCTTAAAGACATTTTAAATTATTTATTTATTTATTTCCTTTTTCTTGCCCTTGTTGTTTTTATTGTTGTAGTAGTTATTATTGTTGATGTCATTGTTGGATAGGATAGAGAAATGGAGAGAGGAGGGGAAGACAGAGAGGGGGAGAGAAGGACAGACACCTGCAGACCTGCTTCACTACCTGTGAAGTGACTCCTTTGTAGGTGGGACGGTTCATTTCTTAATGAGAGAAAGAGAAAGAGTAGAGAAAGGAGGAGGGGGAGAAGGAAAGAAAGTTGCAGAACGTCATTCTGGATGGGTGCCCCGACCAGCAGGGCGGTGAACAGGGGCTAGGAACCTAAAAAACCTGCAATGAAAGGGACACAAGACACGAACAACGAAGCAAGACAGGTTTCTGATCAAGCTGCAAAATTTGATTGTGTTCACAGGCATTATAAGGCTTTAGGGAAGGAGAGGGAATGCTGGAGGAGGGGGAGGGGGAGCAAACTTCAAAGCAGAATGTTCCTTGCAACAAATGGCAGAAACCAAACTGTGTGTTGACTCACTTGATTACTGATAAATGGTTTACCTGAGGGAAAATGGCCTGCCCATGGGGGAATTAACACTTGTCTCCAGGGATTCCATTGTCTCAAAGCTTATCATCTATGAAGCAGAGAAATGGCTCCTGGCAGATGGGCACTGAGGATGCTGCACTAAGCAGCTCACAGTCCTCTGACATTGCTCTAGCTTGCAGTCTGGGAAATGGAGCTCATTTCTGAGGTGTAGAGAGGAAAGTATCTTTCAACTCTGATCTTCTTGAGAATTTAACTTGGACTGTAAATGCACATCACTAAGAGGGCTGGGAACTCAGTCTGAGAAACACCAAGTGCAGAGGTGTTCAAATGCTGAGGACAATTTGCCATGGAACCGGGGTTCAAGAAATACTTCTGTGTAGACTCAGAGGTGTGACCTCATTTGAAAGGAGTCTCAGAAATACAAGGGCCTTTTTTGTAAAGAAATATACTAGCAAGGGCAACCAAAAGGAATAAACAAATAAATAGACTAGCGGAATCCCATACTGAAAATAAAAAGCTGTGAGGAATAGAGAGTGTAATCTGTATTTCTTTAAACATCAAGAAAGAAAGACATGATTAGTGAAGTAAATGAATAAATCGATTAACATTTTTTTTCTTTTCCTGTTTTTTTTTTGCCTCCAGGGTTATTTATTCCTTGGGCTTAATAAGAATCCACATTTTCTGGCGGCCTATTTTTAATTTTATTGGATAATACAGAAATTGAGAGTGGAGAGAGAGGGAGAAAGATGGACACAACTGCAGACCAGCTTCCACTATTGTGAAGCAACCCCCCTGAGGTGGGGAGTGGGATAAACCTTGATTCTTGCATAGGTCCTTGTGCTGACTACTATGTGTGCTTAACAGGGTACAGCGCCAGCCCCCTCAACATATATGTTTTTTAAATTTTTATTATCTTTATTTATTTATTGATGGGATAAAGACAGCCAAAAATTGAGAGGGAAAGGGGTGATATGCAGGAAGACACCTGCAGCACAGCTTCACCACTCATGAAGCTTTCCCCCTGTAGGTGGGGAACAGGGGCTTGAACCTGAGTCCTTTAGCATTGTAACATGTGCTCTCAAATGGGTGTGCCACCACCCAGCCTCTCTCTCAAAACATTTTTTCAAGACAGCACTTCTTGGTGAAAAAAAATAGAGAGAAGACTTCACCTCTCTGGCTAGCAACCATCAAGCATGGCTAGAGGTGCAGAGGTGCAGGTCTGAGGTTTTTTTTTTTTTTTTTTTTTTTTTTTTTTTTTTTTTTTCCTGAGAACATGTAGCCGAAAATGTGGAAAGGGGATGAAAAAGACACTGGGAACAGGTGAATTTGGGACAGGGGTATTGATGCCTTTATATTGTACAATGCCTGTTTTCTATTTTCATTATTTTAATAAAGCATTTTACCTAAAACAAATTGCACTGTGATGACAAAATGAATAGAAAGACCCAACAACTATATTGTTCCCAAGATTTACAAATTGGTATATTCTTCACTGTATTAAAGAAAACTTTTAGGAAGTCAGGTTTGACTTTTGTGCCACAGTAAGGGCTGGTCAGGATGGATGAAATGTGTGAAGACAATTAAGCTTAATACTAAACAGCAGCTATTGAGAGAGTTTTGAACTGCTATTTTAAATCTAACCATCCTAACTTAGAATATCTTGACACTTACCCATCAATGTGTCTGGAGTCTCATTTTCCTTAGAAGTCAGACACATCTAATGCTGTGCAGGAACCTTGAATTAAAAAAAAAAAAAACAAAAAAAAACTGGAGTTACAACCCACCTTTCACAAGATCTACTTGAAGAAAACTTGTCTTTAGCTTCCCTAAAGTTCACAAAGAATGAATCAACTAAAAATATAAATTCTTTTAGCTCCACAGACTTCACTATGGTTGGAGAGTAAACATTGCTGATTTCAGTAACTCTTTAACTGAATGCATAAGAACAATATATGTTTAAAAGACTAATGTCAACACTTGTATTTCTTCTTGCAGTGTGACTGTTTCCTTGTAAATGAGAGATATATATTCTAGCAAATTCAGCTCTTTGCAAATCAAGTTTAAATATGGATCATAGTTTAAAATATTTTCTTGCAAGGAAATATATTGTATCCACATAGCAGTCAAAGTGCTCCTTATTGTAGGGGCGAGGAGTAAATGCCTTGAAAGTGTGAGCAACTTTCAAGAGTAGAGACCATGTCTCAAATGATCTAGAATTCATGTTAACTAGGCAAAAAACTGAGGTGGTAATTACTAGGCAAAGGGTCCCAGGACAGGCAGGGAGTAGGGATGAGGACATCTCCTTGGTTGGAGAGAGGGGAGAGAGTTTAGGGAATCATTCCAGCCAGATGGGTGCTGGGTATGCCGTCTCTCTGTTTCTCTGTCCTTGCCTTTGCCTCTGTCTCCATATATATAAAATCAGGCATCTCATAAAAAATATTTTAAAAGATAAATATAGCTCTGAGCATGATCTAAAGAAATGCATTTCTGAAAAAACTGATCAAATTATTAATCTGAGTCTATATGAGAAATAGTCTCATTATTAGTAAGGTACACCAAAGTCATTAAAGGCAAATACTGGGGGCTGGTGGTACACAGTAGGTAAAACACATATGGCTCAAAGCACAAGGACTGGCATAAAGATCCCAGTTTGAGGCCCCAGAACCTCACCTGTTGTTGGTATGTTTCTAATTCTACTTCTAAAAATCTTTTCTGTTTCATTTGGTTTAAATACCCCCTGCTTAACACTGCATTCTATTTACATAACACTGTATTCTATTTACATAACCTCTGTTAACATGCACCACCCTCCCTCCAGGGCATTGGTGGTTCAGTGGTAGAATTCTTGCCTGCTCCGCCCCCTCTCCTTGTCATACCCTGATTTTCACCAGTCACTTTTCTCTCCACCCTCTGTATGTCACATCTTGTTTACACCCTACTTGGAAAGTATATAAAGACAACATTGTTCGTTTTAGTGAGTTGTGAGTTGGTAGTTGTGTTAGTTTAGCTTAGCTTGGTATAGATTGCGCTGCATCCTGCATGAATAAAGAGATACTGCATACAGCTCAACCATGAGTCCCTTGTCATCTGTTACCCGCCCGTGAAGCCAGCCCTTCGAAAACAACAACCTGAGTATGTGGGAGGTCACTTCACAAACAGTGAAGCAGGTCTGCAGGTGTCTTTCTCTCCCCCTTTCTGCTTCCTGTCCTCTTTGAGATTCTCTTGTCTTATCCAACAACAACAACTATAACAATAACAACAACAACAACAACAAGGGCAATGAAATGTGAAAAACAGCTTCCAGGAGCAGTGGATTTGTAACAGATGACAAGGGACTCATGGTTGAGCTGTATGCAGTATCTCTTTATTCATGCAGGATGCAGCGCAATCTATACCAATGAGGCGCAAAATGCAAGGACCTGCTGAAGGATCCCAGTTTGAGCCCCCAGCTCCCTGCCTGTAGGGGAGTCGCTTCACAGGCGGTGAAGCAGATCTCCAGGTGTCTTTCCCCGTCTGTTCCCCTCCTCTATTTCTCTCTGTCCTGTGTAACAATGACGACATCAATACTAATAACTACAACAACAATAAAAAAGGGCAACCAAAGGGAAAATATAAAAAAAAATAATAAAAACAAATGGGAAAAGATACACTGAAATGCCCAGCAGCATATGGCTAGCGGGCATCTCTAGGGGATACTGACACATATTATGAGGCCAGTCACCGCAATGAAGATGTAACTGGGGCGATGCAGGGCCATCCCGCTGTACTGTGGTGCACTGCGGCACCCAGGCTACTACAGACCCGCACGGATGGGGGACACTGAGCTGCACCCAGGGCCAGCATGGACGGGCACCGCAGTATCACCAGGGCCACGCGCATCTGCATGAACAGGGATTGCTGTCAGGTGGCTTCTTGCTGATACAAGGGGAGAAGTTCTGCTCATCCAACAGGGTTCCCAGGGCCTGGGAGTTCCTGGTAATGCCATGGAATCCCAACCAGGGGACTCGCCCATCAGCAAGGACACCTGTGAACAAGACACTGAGCTCTGGGAGGAGCAGAGGAGGAGGTTCCTGTCTGCTCAGTAGAGGCTTGGAGAGAATGGAGGACAGCTAAATATGGGGCCTGGGGCAGGTCCACTTCCTACTGAGGCTCAGTAGGACAGACAGGAGGGGACAGCAAACTCCTATTTAATACATCCGGGGATTCTCCTACATCATCATGGGAATATTTGTTTATAGATGAGTTGATACACGCATCCTGGTTTTCCTACCTGAGACCCAAGACTTCTAAAATGGAACCCAAATATAGTCTCTTACAAAGGCTTTCGGCAAGAACGCTCTATTCCTTGATGGAACAGAGCCTTTGTGCAATCTTACAATAGTGACTCCAGAACACAGACAGTCAGAAAAGGAGTCTCATCCCGAGAAGGACTGTCAGGCTCAGCTGTATTGTTAATTACAGATAGACATGCCCTGGTGTAGACTCTGATTTTCTGTGACTGATGACAATAGATGGTCTATTTTATTTTTGCGGGGGCAGGGCAAATGGAGATGATTAAACAAGTTAATTTAATGCAACTTCATCCTTCATCATCTGTTAAGGCAAGATTCAAGTACAGTTTCCTCAGGTTTCAGTGAAGTAAGAATGTTATTGACAACAACAACAAGAACAAAAAGCTGAACTATATGTTAATAAAGTAAGAGTCATCTTAATAAAAGGTATGTTATACGATTTTCATTCTTGGTGTAAGATCTTTTTTCTCAAGATAGAGACAGAAAAACAGAGGGGCGAAGAGACAGACAAATAGACAGACAGAGAGACAGAGAGAGAGATGGTGCCAAAGCTTTTTTCAACATGGAGGGTCTAGGCTTGGGGCTTTGTCATACAAAAGCAAGGTAGTGCTTTATCTAAGAGAGCCTTTTGCCCTTCCACTGATGCAAAAGCTTATCGAATCTTTTTTTTTTTTTCTGTAGTAGGAATATTAGAAGCATAACATGGAATCATGGGGGAATATGAAGCTGTTGAATTAAAAACAAATAGTCCTGACAATCAACATCCAGTCAATATGTGAGAAGTAAGTCAGTGGAGTGAGGTCAGAGCCACATTCTAGCTGAGTCAAGGCCACTTCAGCCCAGGCTGTGCTCAGTCCATTTCACCCCCCCCCAATACTCTCTGTGCATGGGAGTTCCCCACTACAAGTATGGATTGACAGGCCTGGCAGTGCATCTGCTCCCAGGGTGGCCAGGATACTGGACACACACTGGGGTGGGGAAGGTGTCTTCCCAGGCCCTAAAGGTCCTGCTCTAATGACAGAACAATGCACCTACAGAGCAGCCCATGGAGGACAGGATCTGGGCATCTGGAATAAAAGCCACCTCTAGCCTGTGGACAACACGAGACCCAGGGAGTCATTTCATCTGGGAATCAAAGTCAGCACATAGCATCCAATGCTCATGTTCAAGCTGATAATTGTAGGGCCTGTAAATTATCTCTTAAATATCCATGTCACCCCTGGCAGAAAAAGGGTTGGCCACACTGACCTAGAGCAATTCCCAAAATAAAATACCTTTCTAGAAATGACTTGGGATAAGAATTGGGTCCCTGCCTGTAACCTTCCCTGAACCCCCGCACCCCCCACATGCGAATGGTCCTGTGTCATGATCCTGCTTCAGAAAGGGAGACATCCCAGAGGAGGCACTTTGGGAAGGCTGGGGCTCACCTCTCCCCTGCTGGCTCCTTCTCTACTGCCTGGCCTTGCAGACCTGCTGCCCTGGGGTCTCTGAAGTCATCTGCTCCAGATGGAAGGGTTCCTTAAGGGTGGGAAAAGACCATGAAATGGTGAGTCCAGATACAGTACCTGAGGGGATTCTGAATGATCCTTTTACATTTACCATTTTTTTCTAGGTTACCTCAGTAAATCATAAGGGACAGGGACCTGTGAAAACACCATTTGTAAGGATGACAATTAACTGAGGGAAACTGTTATTTGTTTATGCTGAGGAACTTTTTATTTTTCCCCCAAGGGCTGTTGCTGGGGCTTGGTGCCTGCACTATGAATCCATTGTTCCTAGAGGCCATTTTCCCATTGTTGTAGTTGTTATACTTGCTGTTGTTGGATAGGACATAGAGAAATCGAGAGAGGAGGGGAAGACAGAGGGGGAGAGAAAGAAAGACAGACACCTGCAGACCTGCTTCACAGCCTGTGAAGCGTGGCCCCTGCAGATGGGGAGCCTGCAACTAGAACCTGGATCCTTAACCTGGTCCTTGCACTTCTTACCATGTGCGCTTAACCTGCTGTGCTACCTCTTGGCCCCCAGGAATGATGTTTTGCAAGACTGTAGTCATCTGATGGGTTCACATTCATATCTCCCTAAACTACATGTAGAAACTCTCTCACCCTGAGCCATATGCTATCTCCCTTGAACACAGGGCTTTGGGCCTCTCCCGTGCTTTTAGAAAATTTCTTTGATTCTTGTAGGAATTTCCAGTTAGTAAACTTCACTCCCTTTTTTAAAAAAATATGTATCATTGGATAGAGACAGAGATAAATTGAGAGAGGAGGGGATACAGAGAAGGAGAGAGCCAGAGACATTTGCAGGCCTGCTTCACTACTCCAGAAGCTTCAACAGGGGCTTGAACCTGTGTGCTTGTGCACTGTAATGTGTGTGCTTTTTCAGGACATGGCCACCTGGCCCTCAAACTCACTTCCTTACAAGGAGTATGATGACTGACATCAGGAAGAGCCTGATCAACATTATGGAATTTAATAAGCAACATTATTTCTATATTTAGGCTGTAGAGCCACTAAGAATTCCTTTTGCTTCCTATGCCTTTACAGTTTCCCATAAACATAAATATCTGTAGTTTCCCTAGTAAACCAACTGCACAGCATGCAGGTGGTATACCCATTAGAGTACAAATGTTATCAAGAGCAAGGACCTGGGTTCCGTTCCCTGCTTCCACCTGCTCTGGAGAAGCTTCATGGGCTATGACGCGGTGCTATAGGTGTCTGACTCTCTTCCTCTCCACCCTCTACAGACAGGAATGCCACTCTTGTTTTGCTGCACAGACCTGCAGTGCAAGAAACTGGGAAGAAATAAGTTCAACTCCACAAAATACTGATGTCCATATTTCCTTTTTTTATCTGTGGGCCTCCTGTGCATGATTACACTGTGCCAGATGACCCGTGTTTTCTTTTGTTTTTCCCTTTTAATGTTCAGAAGAGAACGAGAGAAAATAACAAAGACTAAAGCTTCATGCTTGAGCCATTGGCTTTACAGACAAGTAGATGAAAAGGTTTTAAATGTAAAAGTCACGACCACATGGAAAACCAAGATGGAGGTCTTAGGAGAAAGTAACCACGAAGCTGTTCCTGGGCCAGCCTAGAACCAGTGACTTCTTGTCTCTGCTGGTGGCTCTCCTGGATCTTTGCAAGTAGGCAGACACCCACAGGCTAAGCAGAGGCACTGAGTGCTTGATCCTGAAGCTCCTTTCAAACTCGGAGAGACAGAGAGAAGTACTCTGTCATTCTCCCCTCTGCTCTTAGCCCAACCCATGAGCTTCTGCAGCTCTGTCCTCATCTGGCAGCTCAGCAAGGGTGGGGAGAGGGGCCTGAGCACTGTGTGTGCTGACTGACCCTGGAAACACCACACCACAGGCAGGAAGGTCCTGCCCTCAGAGCTGAGGCTCAAGTGTGGCTGCACTCTTCACTTCTGGGTTTACAAATGCCATTCAGAGAATGCTGAGCGTTCCTTTCTGTTGCTGAATTTCTGATATTTATACTTTGTTACACTTAATGTATATACTACATTACTAAACCTCATACATTAGTAGAAATGATGAACTTTTTAATTTGGGCCTTCTAAATTATTTCAGGCCTTCACAGAAAAGAACACATGATTGAAAAAAAGATTTCAATAGCTTTTTCATAAAAGAATGAAATAAATAAATTTATTTAGAGTTTCTTTCAAGTATTTATTTAGGATGAGAGGAATAGATCACCAGGTAGCCTACTTCAAAGCTCCATTTGTTGATTGATGAGAGAGACAAGAGATAGAATGACACATGACACAAGTGTATGCAGTGCCACAGACCAGACCTGAGATTTATGTTGCTGAGTTGTTTCTACCCAGTGCCAAAAACCATTCTGTAGCTGTCACTTACCTCTTTACTTATCCACCAAGCATAATCCTATTTATCCCAAAGGATACAACATCATCTTTACTTTCCTAGGGGATACTTCATTGAGTATATGTCCCATAACTTTTTTTTTCCCCTCCTCCAGGGTTATTGCTGGGCTCGGTGCCTGCACCATGAATCCACCGCTCCTGGAGGCCATTTTTTTCCCCCTTTTGTTGCCCTTGTTGTAGCTTCGTTGTGGTTATTATTATTGCCCTTGTTGACGCAATTCGTTGTTGGATAGGACAGAGAGAAATGGAGAGAGGAGGGGAAGACGGAGAAGGGGAGAGAAAGATAGACACCTGCAGACCTGCTTCACCGCCTGTGAAGCGACTCCCCTGCAGGTGGGGAGCCGGGGGCTCGAACTGGGATCCTTGCGCCGGTTCCTGCGCTTTGCGCCACCCGCGCTTAACCCACTGCGCCACCGCCCGACCCCCGTCCCATAACTTTTTTATCCAGTCATCTGTCAAAGAGCATTTGGGTTGCTTCCAAATGGGGGCTATATAGGTCCTAAACTGGAGAAATGTGGGCTGTGGTTTTTCTAGTTGTTCAGGAAGCTTGATGGACGCCTGTCTTTTATTTACCACTAGACACACAACCACCTCAACATTATGCCTCTGCCAGGCATCATTCAGTTTTGGATGAGACCTTGGTTTGCAAGACTATATGTTTCAGACATGTCCATGCAGCTTCCAGGGTAAGTTTCCAACACTGTCCAGGTCCCGGACCCCTAGGTGCTAATGACCGTCCACCACAAGTGGCTACTAATGAATTCTTATCTGCATCTTCAGATTGGCCTACATATTTAAGTTATTTTCCTGAGGAAATGAAATAGTGTCCTATAGTAAGAACTAAAAAAAAAAGAAAAGAAAGAAAAAAGGCCCAATTCTCATGCAACCAACTTTTGAATGGGGAAGACAGAAATTCAACAGAAGAGACTACCAATCACGATGTGATTCTAGACTCCTGGAAATATTACCCAGAAAAAACAAAGAGGGAAGTGAGGGAGTAAAGGTGAAAGATGAAACCTGACTGACACTGTGGAGAGGACAAACAAGGAAGGCTCCTTGGAAGAGCTCATTTGAAAGGAGACTTATTTGAATTTAATTTCTTTTTTTTGTTCAGAGCTCTGCTCAGATCTGGCTTATGGTGGTAGCAGGGTTTGAACCTGGGACCCTGAAGCTTCTGACATAAATGTCATTTGCATAGCCATTATGCTCTCTCCCTGGCTCTTGATTTATTTTAATCACTGCAGGGAATAATCCTGGCCCTGCCACCTGAACAGTGCCATTGAATGGCCCTAATGCCCAACTGTATAATATTTAAAATAATTTTTTAGAGAGAGAGAGAGAGAGAGAGAGAGAGCAGTTGGAGAAAGAGAGACAGAATCATCACAGCACCTGTCACCACCCATGACGAGACTGAGGCCATGTATGGTGCTGATGCTCAAATGCAGGGATTCAAACATGGGAGGCATGCACTCTTAAGAGATGAGCTATCTCCAGTCACCAAAATGTAAACACACTTTGAATTCATCTAAAATGCCACTGTGAATAACTGCAGGAACGATATAAAATTGAGGGGGAAAATTACACTTCTCACTGATATTTTTAGCTAAAATTGGTGTTACGTCCTGGACCCAGACATGAACATGTTTATGTCCACAGTGTCAGTGAGACAAGCCCCACTCCTTCATTTAGACATGGTTAAAGTCAGTCACATCAGGTTCTGTTTTTAAAGGAAAAATGGAAAGACTCTAAGTTACAGAACAGCCTGACATGTGCTTCCAAAGAACATGAGCTGCTCAGAAGGGTCCCCAGAACAACAATCCACATACTGTTACTGTGGTGCCGATCTCCACATCTCAGCTTCCTCACCAGCCTGGCCACCACCACAGGCAATGCTCTGTCTTAATCTTATCTTCATATTCACTGAGCATGCTCTTACCAAACCAGATGTGTGTGGGCACTCACAGGACTAACTGACCCTACTTCTCTAAGTTGATGTCAATGTCCCTGAAACCCGAGGCTGTCCCTCCAAATAAATGTGCAGCACAGGGAGTTTCACCTGGAGCTATTCAGCACTGAGCTCTGCCCCCCAGAGGAAGTCCATCCTGTGACAGAACAGAATCTCTGGGGTCTAAAAACTCCTCAGATGGTGCCCACCTGCAGCCAGGCTTCATCTCTGCACACTGATGTGCTAAGAACGCTGTGCTCTGCACTAATCTCTGCTCCCTCACCTCAATAATAGTAACTCTGAGCTTCCTTCAGAAGTATGTTTAAATTCTAATATGCAGTTCATTCTGACGGAAGAGAACTTCTAACAGCTGCTGGGAAAATGCAAGTGCATCTGCGTGTATCTTGGATGCTGAATCCCAGGCCCCAGACTGTTCAGTTATTTCCCTAACGTGTTCAGTCCTGGCTATGCTGTGTCATGTTCATAGGTAAGGCCTGTAGGACTCCAACATCAGAAGCTAACTCAGTAGGAATCAAAAGGTTTGGGCTCTGTGTGTGCGTATGTGTGTGTCTTCATCCACACATCACTACCCCTGGCATGTGTGATGAGAGGGCTCAGGGCAAAAGCCATGGCTCAGGTGCTAGCTCATCTGGTAGAGAGCACATGATACCATAGTAGAGGACCTGGGTTCAAGTCCCTGGTTCCCTCTTGAAGGGGTAAGAACTCAGGAGCAGGTGACCAGTGTTGCATGCGATCATCTTCTCTCTTTATTTTGAATAGAGAGAGAAACTGAAAGTGGAAAGAGAGATTATAGAAAGGGAGAGACACCTGCTGCTCTGCTTAACTGCTCTGTGAAGCCTCCTTTCCCCCCGGGTGAGGACCGGAGGCTTAAACCTGGGTCCTTGTACATTATCTTAGCTGAGCTCTATAGTGTGTGACACTGTTTCCCCCATCCATCTGGGTGCTCCATCGAATGAAAAATGGGAAAAGAAGAAGATAAAGAACGGCCTCTAGGAATGGTGGAGTTGGGCAGGTGTGGAGTCCCAGCCCTGGAGGGACAAAATGAAGCACAGAGTAAAGGCCATCTCACACTAAACATTTCCGTGAACTTTCAAAGGTTCAGTGTTCACCTCACTGTTGCCTTCCTTCTAGCTTTTGCTGTTTGTCTGTTTTCCTTTTGCCATCATCTTAATGGGGGCCTCCAGGTTTATGGGAGAGTTGACATAAGGGCACAATCCTAATCACTGTCTCTGTAACCTATGGAGACACCCGGTCTCCTGCCCTCAGTAAGCAGAAACACCTTTGAAGAAGCTTCTGGAAGCTCCAGGTGGGAAGCAGTGACGTCAAGGTCATAGGCATGTGGCTGAGGTCTCAGACCCACATCACTGAGTGCACCCCTTCTTACCATCCAGCAGGACGGGATCCCCCTGTGCACTGTGACTCCTGGTGGACTTGGGGTGTGGTCTCCAACCCGGGTCCCGGTGCCTCCTCTCAGAGCAGAAGTGCAGACCCATGTGGAACCATGAAATCAGGCAGGAGCAGGAGTGGGAGCAGGAGCAGGAGGCAGAGGCTCAGGGCATAGAGAGAGCAGGGGTGAGTCTTTCCTGGATGAGTCATGGTGTTGAGGGAGAGAAGGCACAACCCAGAAATGGGAGTGGTTACAGCTGTAGGTGGGGCCTTTGGCTTTAAAAGTGGTGAACCTTGTGGGGCTTGCTCTCTTTCTGGGGAATACCATGTGATCAAGGAGAAAGTGAGTGAGTTCATTCCTCTCCCTCTCCCTCTCTTGTACACTAACATGTTTCATTTTCTCTACAGTTTAGTTTACTTGGATAATCATGCTCTCTTTTTAATTCATTTTTGAGATTGGCGTGAGGCACTTTCAGAATGGGGGCAGATGCCCCCCCCCCCATTATCTCTTTAACAATTGTGTGGGATGGAGGGGCTGTGAGTCAGTGTTGGGATCCCCAATAAAGGCCAAGCAGTGTCACTTCACTCAGGTGACCTGGACTGTGTCCTCCGGGCCACCATCACAGGGAAGACTGAGGGGCTGCTGCAAGCAGGGGCAGGTCTTGTGTCAAAGCCCAGCAGCTCCCCCAAGAGCTCCTGTGAAGGGGAGACCCAGGTCCCCAACCAGCACTGGCCCAAGTCAAGGGCCAGGAAGACACCAAGGTCATGACCTCAGAGGTTACAGGGTCCTTTGATTTTTTTTTTTCTCAGCTGCTCACTCCCTGCTCAGCTCTGGCTGATTCTGGTGCTGAAACAGGATTTGGGATCTCAGAGCCCCAGGCTTTCAAGTCATTTGCACAACAATTCTGCTGACTGGCCAACCCATTACAGGGACATTGGCAATGCAGATTGGGATCACAGTGAGACTCCCAGCTCATACATCAACATACCTTTAAGATCTGGGGTCTGGGAAGGTGTGGGCAAAGGGAGCCCTGAGAAGTGACACTGCTGTTGGGAATGCAAACTGGTGCAGCCCCTTTGGAAAGCTGCAGGGAGAGTCCTCAAACAAACAAAAAGGGCAGTGCCTTAAGATCCAGCAATACCATCCCTAGGCTTCTATCCAAAGACATGGAAACACTGGTTCTCAAAGATATCTGAGCCTGGTGGCCAGGTGGTATTGCAGCAGCTTAACTGCACATGGCAGCACAAGGATCCTGGCTTGAGCCCCAAGCCCCCTGCTCCACACATGCAGGGAGGGGTCGCTTCACTGGGGGTGAAGCTGGTCTGCTGGTGTCTGTCTTTCTCTCTCCACTCTCTCTTCCCCCTCATCTCTCAATTTCTCTTTGTCCTTTCCAACAACAGCAATGCAACAATGGCATCAAAGTTGGAAAAATGTCCTCCAGGAGCAGTGGATTTGTAGTGCAGGCACCCAGCCCCACAGATAACCCTGGAGGCAAACACATTAAAAAAAAAGGTATCTGAGCCCCATGTTCTCAGCTGCACTGCTTACAGTAGCCAAACAGGAAAGCAAATAGCCAATAACAGATCACTGAATAAGAAGTTATGGGAATAGGTATTAATCATTCTTGAAAGTTCTGTAGAATTAAATGAATCTTTTTTTTACTGGAAACAATGAATAGTGTTGTTTCCAGTCATTAATGTAGGAACACAAGCAGAATGACTTCTGGTCCACTGGGTTATCAAGCAAACTTACCAACATTGATCATGGATGTTTAATAGTGAAATCTGGCCTAATAGTGAAAATATCTAATAGTGAGACCTGGTATCAAGTGCTTTTTTCTTTTTTTTCTTCAATTTTTAAAATTTATTTATGTTTATTTTATATTTTCCCTTTTTATTTATTTTTCCCTTTTTATTGCCCTTGTTCTAGTTGTTGTTGTTATTGATGTTGTCATTGTTGGATAAGATAGAAATGGAGAGATGAGTGGAAGACAGAGAGTGGCAGAGAAAGATACACACCTGCAGACCTGCTTCAAAGCTTGTGAAGGGACTCCCCTGCAGGTGGGGAACCTGGCAGGCGGTGGTGGTCAAAGCAGGATCCTTACGCAGGTCCTCATGCTTCATGCCACCTGTACTTAACCCACTACACTATACCACCCAAGTCCCATCCATTGCTTTTTTTTCCAGTCCTCTATTATGATTAAATTCATGAATAACTCCAAATAAACAGTGTGACACGTAACTTTTTAGTATATTCTTGTGAGAGTTTGCTTCCTACCTTGATGTTCATTACTCAATTTCTCTCTTGTAGTACACAAATGGGCAGAGAGGTAGAGAAATAACTGCATTTGTATGGATAGAGACATGTAGAAATAGGGAACGTTAAAGCAATACTATGTCTTATTTATCTACTAGGGAAACATATTTCAGAAACTTTATGTCTTGTACTTCTGATACATTTTTGAACTAGAAGTTTAGACACTTCTGCTTTATTCTAAGGAATCTGAGGATCAGCAGAATTGCTGTGACTTGAACTGCAGCTCTTTCCCATCTACATTTTTTCCCTCTTTATTTTCATGGAGGTTAAGGGAGCCTTCCTGTGGCTATCAAAGAAAGAACATGCAGAGAAAAAGTCAATCGACTGTGAGAGATGGTTAGGTCTTCTCTTCAAAAGAACACGAATAGAACAACTGTTTAGTACAAACATTCTTTTTATAAATTGTTATCTGTGACCACCTGTGGCCAGTAGTTTTGTATTCTTTAGGTCAGCTCCCTGCAGTGCCTCCCAATCCTCCAGCAGAGACCCTCATACTCCCTTCCTCCATTCCTCCTTTAGACAATGGAGAGATTGTGAGCTCTGAAGCCCAGCCCAGGGGTGGGGAGACAGTTCTGCTTCAGATATAAAAGATGGGAGAAGGCTGAGGGGGACATGCTGCTGCCTGTAGGCCACTGTGGGTGGCACGCCCTTTTGCAAAAGAATAAATAAATGCCTTGCTTCAATTCCTTTTTTTTGCCTTGACAACTATTTTTAATTGGACATCATTTCCAACACTAGGAACCCAGGGATGCTGATGGCTCACCCCACTCCTGCCACCTAACAACATCCCATTTGTTCTTTCTCTCTGAATTTAAAGTCAACTGAGAAATTGAGAGGAAGGGGAGAGATAGAGATGTGGAGAGAAAGAGACCCCCACAGACCTGCCTCACCTCTCCTCCCCATGCAGGAGGGGAACCACCAGGCCTCCAACCCTGGTCCTTGTGCAGGGAAGTCTGGGAACTCCAGCAGGTTCCTCACAGCCCAGCAGCCCAGCACAGGTGTTCAGATCATTTTTCCAGGAAGGGGTTGGAGCAGTGCAAGAAATGGAAGGGGATACACCCATGACACAAACACAGGGGGAGCAAAGGCAGAGCTCCAGGACCCTTCTGTCTCTGTGGCCACCTCACCAGGACAGGGAACTTGGCGCCTCAGCCTCGTAAACCTGGTGCCATGCCCAGTGAACCGTCTTTTACCTCTCTCTAGCTCCTGGGAAGGAAGCTCCCAGGAACAGATCCTGGGAACAGACTGCAAACACCCTGCCCAAAGTAACAACTATTCCAGACCAAGGGGCAGTGCAATGAGAGCAAGGCCAGCCCAGGAGGGGCCCTGCTATGTTATGTTGCCACCTTGTGGTCACAGAGCAGAATGCACCTTACAGCCAACCAAAGGGCTCCCATATTTCTCCCAAATTTCTCTTCACTTTCTTTTCCAGACACAGATCCAGGGAGAAAAACATACAGAGAAACACCAGAACACTGTCAGCTCAAGCTCAAGGGGTGCGGGGGAACTGAAACTGGGCTCTTAAAGCCACAGGTATGACAGGCTTCAGCAGAACTCCTAAGCACAAGTTCTTCTTATTTTATTTTATTTAAAGAACTCACAAAGTTTTATACCACATTCAAATATGGGTCACACAAGGTATGTTGCTTCTCCTCCTCCTCTTCCTCCTTCCTCCTCCTCCTCCTTCCTCCTCTTCCTCCTCCTCCTCCTTCCTCCTCCTCCTCCTCCTCCTCCTCCTCCTCCTCCTCTTCTTCTTCTTCTTCTTCTTTTTAACCAGGACACTGATCAGCTCTGGACTATGGTAGTCTAGGGATTGAAAATGGGACCTTGGAACTTCAGGCATGAAAGTATTTTTGCATAACCACTATGCTCTCTACCCCCACTCTCTTTTATTTTAAATAGTTGTATTTTATTGTATTATTATATTTAGTTATGGGGAGAGAGAAAGATGTCAATGCTCTCCCAGTCGAAGGGCTTCTTTGAAAAATATTTTTATTTTCCATTACTTTCTTAAATAGCTTTACTAATGAGAGATAGGTATAAAGACAGAAAGATGATAACTAGGCAGTCACTTCTGCCCAAGCCCTACTTATTTATTTACTACTTTATCACATTTTATTTTATTGTTATGTTTAGTAATGAAAGCTAGAGAAATGGAATGATACAAAAAGTGTGAGAATGGGCAGGGTTAAATAACATAATGCTGATGGAAAGAGACTCATACTGGAAGCTCTAGGGTTCCTGCCTCACCATGATGCAGAGCTGAGCAAGGCTCTGGTAAAAAAATAAATACTTAATAAATAAGTGTGTGTGTGTGTGTGTGTGTGTGTGTGTGTGTATCAGAGTGAAAGCACAGCACTGCTCAGCTCAGACTTATGCTGGAGAGCTGGGGATTCAACCTGAAGCCTTGGAACCTGAAGCATGAAAGCTTTCTATGTAAACTTTAAGTTAGCTCCCCAGCCTTCAAGTTTAGATGTTATTAACTGGCAAAGATCCTGAACACAATATTAAGAAGAAAAAAAAGTAAAATCGATTATAGTGGTAACGCCATTATGTTAAGAAAAGACATCTGGAGAGTCAGCGGTAGCACAGTGGGTTAAGCACACATGGCACAAAGCACAAGTACCAGCATAAGGATCCTGGTCCAAGCCCCTAACTCCCCACCTGCAGGGGGGGTCGCTTCACAGGCAGTGAAGCAGGTTAACAGTTGTCTATCTTTCTATCCCCCCCTCTGCCATCCCCTCCTCTATGCATTTCTCTCTGTCCTATCCAACAACAATAACAACAACAGAGAAAATAGTTTTTTTTTCAAAAAAATAGGAGTAGGAAAGAACAGACAAACTGTGAGAGACAGAGTACGATTATTGTTTATATTTGGAGGGTGGATGAATGGGGATTTGTGGTTTTTTCTAATTTGGTCTATAAGTGGTAAAAAAAACTGAAAAAGAAAGACTGAGGAGATAGCATAATGGTCATACAGAAGCACCACTATACTCCATATATCTCTCCTTCTCCTTCCTCTCCTTTTCTGTATTTCCCTTCCCTTCCTTTTCCTTCTTTAGCTGACCACTGCTTAACTCTGGCTTATGCTGTTGGAGACTGAATCTGTAATCTCTGGTGCCTCAAGCACTAAAGTCTTCTGCATGAACTACTAAGTAGTCCCCCCAATTTCACTCAGAGAGACAGGCACTCCCCCTTGGTGCTGTGACTCTCATTTTTTAATAAATGTATTTGATTTAATAGCACAGAGAGAAATTAAGAAGGAAGGAGAAATAGAGAGGGGAGAGACAGAAACACACCTATAGCACTGCTTCACCACTCCTAAAGCTTTAACCCCTGCAGGTAGGGGCTGAGGGCTTGAACTAGGGTCCTTGCACATGGTAACATATACACTCTACTGGGTGTACCTCTGCCCAGCCCCTGGTTCTATGGTACTCCTATGTGGTACCAGGGTTCATCTGGGCCAGGAGCACCCTACTAGGTATGCATCCGACCTCTCTCAGCCCCTAGCAAAGATATTTAAATATTATATGGAGCAGAGCATGGTGGGTGGTGCAGCCAGTTGAGCACACAGGTTACCATGTACAGTGACCTGGGTTCAAGGCCCAGGTCCCCACCTCTGGGGGGAGGTTTCATGAGAGGAGAAGCAGTGTAGCAGGTATATTTCTCTCCCTATATCCCCTTTCATTTTCAATTTCTCTCTGTCTCTACAAAGAAGAAAGTAAATAAATATTTTTTTTTAGATTTTTATTTCCCCTTCTGTTGCCCTTGTTGTTTTTTATTGTTTGTGTACTTATTATTGTTGTTATTGACACCAGCATTGTTAGATAGGGCAGAGAGAAATGGAAAGAGGATGGGAAGACAGAGATGGGGAGAGAAAGACACCTGCAGACCTGCTTTACCACCTGTGAAGTGACTCCCCTACAGGTGAGGAGCCAGGGGCTCAAACCGATATATTTATGCTGGTCCTAGTGCTTTGTCCCACATGCAATTAACCCACTGCAGTACTGCCAACTCCCATAAATAAATATTTAAAAAAAACTTTTAAAAAGACTAAGAAACAAAGATTTTGCTAGGCAGGTGAAATAGCTCACTTGAATAGTGCATTGGCTTTTCCATGTGTCTAATGCAGGTTTGAACCCTGCCCCCACTTCACTGAAGCAAGCTTTAGTGCTGTAATCTACCTATCTATCTATCTATCTATCTATCTATCTATCTAACAATCTATCTATCTATCAATCAATCTACCTATGTATCATCTATCTCTATCACAACAAAGAATTATTATAGTTATTCTGGGAAATGGCATAATTCAGAAATAGGATTGACTCATTGCTCAGAATCCTTCAAAGCAGATGCCAGGATCTGACTCCTGAAACGAGTCAGAGATGGGTGAGCTTATAGCAGTAGCGGAGTGGACTCTCTCTATGATTCTATCTCTCTCCCTGTGCCTCTTTCCCCTTCCTTCACTCTCCCTTCCCACTATCTCAGAATTTATAGTTGATGGCTTATTTTTGTAATTGTCTATTCTTGCCTTTCCATTTTTCATTTCTCTTCTTTTCATAATGTCTGTTGTTGTTTTTACAGTGGTGGTGTTGTCTGGCTAACTGGTTTTGATTGAACTGCATCAATCTCTGCTTCAGCTGCTATTATACACTCTGGGGTTTGTGACTTCATCTGAGAAAAGACTCTAGTGTGCCCTTATACTCACACACACAACAACTTAAGAATGACAGGACAGAAAACTACAAACCACGTCAATGAAAAAATAAAGAAAGTAAAATTGAGAGCAAATAAAACTGCTAGCACAATGAATCAGGACAAGACCCCAGAACAGAGTCCAGATAAATCAGAAGGAATTCTAGATTAGAAAGGTATGCAAACACTAATAGACCTGATGATCACAGAAATGAAGACAACTATGGAGGAAAGGACTATCAGAAATAGGGAAACAACAGAGGATACCCTCAAGGAAAATACCAGCTACCTCAAGGTAATTAGAGAACTGAAAGCTGACATAGCTGAGCTAAAAGGCCAACTAGCAGAACAAGTTACTGAGCTGAAGAAGGAAGGTGAAGGAAGGGAACGAAGATTAACAGAAGCAGAAGAAAGAATTACCAGACAGAGAGAATGAGCTAGAGAAATATAAGAAGGATGTAAAAGAGCTAAAAGAGAGATTGAGAGACACTGAAAACAATAACAGAGACATATGGGATGATCTCAAAAAGAGTAACACTTCATAATTGGCCTACCAGAGGAAAAAAGAGAGGAAGGGGAAGAAAATATCCTAGAGGTATTAAGAGAGAAAAACTTACCAGCTCTCAACAACAGAAAGGACATTAAGATTTCAGAGGCCAGGAGAGTCCCAAACAGGATAAACCCAAACCTGAAGACACCATGACACATCGTAGTTACAATGAAAAGAAGTAAGGATAAAGAAAGGATCCTGGGTGCTGAGCAGCAGCACAGCCAGTTAAGTGCACATGACCTGAAGTGCAAGGACCAGCATAAGGATCTGTGTTTGCGCCCCTACAGGGGGTCACTTCACAGATGTTAAAACAGGTCTGCAGGTGTCTATCTTGTTCTCCCCCTCTATCTTCCCCTCCTCTCTCCATTTCTGGCTGTCCTATCCAACAACAATACTACTAACAACAATAATGATAATATTGCATTTGCCAGTCCCAACCTAATCAATGTAACGAGTACCACCTCAGCATGCTTCACTTCAGACTGTGTCAAGAGACTTCAGGTGTGGAATGACAACCTTCAGCTTCATTACTCCGGTGAGACCTTTCCTTCCATAGTATTCTCTAATTCCATCCCAGGAGGTTCACTCCCAACAAAGTCCCAAAACCTAGATATAGACCAGGTCCCATGAGATAGAGCATATGTTCACACCATCCATAAACTAGGGCAAAATATATACCTGAAAGCATAAGTACACAACAGTCTGCAGTGAGTCAGTATAAAGTTCCTAATGAAATAGTATCTAATTAGACTTAGATACCCTCCTCACCTCCTTCCTATTACAGTTATCTCACTCACTCCAAAGCTAACCTTAACAAAGCAAGGACTGCAAACCTGAATAAGGGCAAGAGACTGGCTTACGTTAATGATGACTCTTTAGTCACTATCAGGCCACCCCATCAGCTGGGGCCCTATTCGGGGAGTCCTGAGATTCTCAAACAGACATGATGGGCCTAGACATCAAATAATTCCCTCTCTCCATTGTTACCAGTCATCTCTATCAAAAACAAACCTATGTGGGCCCCCCATAGGACCTTGTCCTCACCTTGGATCAACAATGGTAGAGAATGTTCTATCCTCCCTTTGGAGGATGGACAACATAAGCTATGCTACACCTAAGGAAGATCGGTCCTGATATTGGGGCAGCTTGGAATGCTCCTACTCGTGACCACAGAATGTGAGCTCAGATCTACAGGGATGCAGAATTCACATAGGCTCCTAAGTTGAATATTGGCCCCAGTCCATATCAAATTGATGGGGTTTACAGTCAACAATATTTATACCCCTTTCCCATATTAGGGAACTACTCTCTTCCCTGATCCAGCTTTCTGTCCCTTTTCCAGCCATGACATCACCTCCCCAGACAATACTGGGATCCACTTGCATATCAGATTTCAGGCTCAGAGGAAAAATTAAAAACAAACTAGTATAGCTACAGGACCTTTGAAATATTACTAAAATATGCCTATTAGCTATCTCCAAAATGGAGGGCCCGCCTCCCCAACACGCCATCTGCACTATTCCAGCCTTTCACATGTATCCATAAACTAGGGAAAATATATACCTGAAAGCAGAAGTACACAAGAGTCTGCAGTGAGTACCCCCCAACACTTCATCTGCACTATTCCAGCCTTTAGGTCCATGACTGTCAACAATTTGTTTGGCTTGTGTGGAAAATCTGGACACTGGTATGGCCATCAGTACCACAGATCCTTTACATTCGTCCCAATAGAGGGAAAGCACAATGTGTGTGCCAGGGGGATAGAGTTTCACTTCTCTTCACCTGGGCTCTCATGGAATAAGGACACGTATACGGTGCAGGAAATTGAGGAGGGCTGCATTTAGGCTGAGTGTCAGCCACAGGTCCCTGCAGATTGCAGTCAAGCACAGAGGGCCTGGACAGCTGCAGCTGGAGATGGACATATGCCTGTTACCTGCAGCAGGATCACTGTCTCCTCAGTTCCCCTCTGTACTACGCCATATGCAGGAGACTGAATAATCTAAAGGGCAAAAAAGGAAAATGCAATACTAATCCATTGTGCATTGGTGTTACTGTCAAAAACAATGCAGTAGTAGTTGTAGTAATGTGTAGTATCTGCAAAAGGAAATGTATTGTGTGTCAAAAGTTCCCTTCAATTATAAGAGAAAATCTATCAGGCAGAAGAAATGACCCCTCATGTCTTATGTGACTAAATATATAAATAAATATACAAATATATGGGGTGATCTAGGAGGATTTGAAAAAAATAAAAAATAAAAACAAAAACAACAGGAAGATCTGATTACAGCAGAAATATAGAAAACGTCTGCTGAGAAACAGAGGGCTGCTTTAAAAATTTTCTGACACTTCAGGTTCCACGCAAATTAAGAATTCCCACGAATGAAAAGAAAGACCATACATATTGAAGCTTACACTAGAAAATGGAGGCAAGTTCTGTGCTATGATATTACAATAAGGATACTGATAGAAAGGCTATTAGAAATGCTCCTGGAAGGTTTATAATTTATAATTGTAGTGAATCCTGATCCACCTATGTCACCAATTATTTATGAATAAGGAGGCTGTTATAAATGTGGTAATTCTGCATTAAGATCAAATAAAAAGGTCAAAAATTCTAAAAATAACTGATATATATGTACATATATGTATGTGTATCTTTATTATCAACTATGAGGAATACTGGCATGGCTATGAGGAGACACAGTATGGCTTGTGCCAGAGAGTCTTACAAAGATGAGGCTTCAGAAATCTAGGTGAAATCGCAAACAAAACAATCCAGAGCTCAGCAGTGCCCTGGTGACTCTCTTGTATATCTGGGCCTGTCAGTAAAATAATAAATAGGTAAAATATTAATTAGTGCAGACAGAGTGAGAGCCTGTGAGAGTCAGAGACAGAGAAGGCGAGAAGAGAAATAGAAGAGTTAGAGAGAGAGAGAGACAGTGATGTAGTCATTTTCTACAATGGATTCGATATGACATTCAGACAATTGATTGCTAAAACCTGGAGAGAAACTGTGCATCAGGGAAATAATTATCCAAAGGAGTAAAATCTCCAAATCATTAGCTATATGCAGCTCCATCGGGACCAATCGAAAAAGGCTCGAGAAGGAACTCATCCAGGAGACTCTCCACAAGGACAGGCTCCACAAGTTTCCTAGTCTGGCAACACTCACAGTGCATCTGGTTGTTCCCAGTGCAAGCCTCAGGGCAAAAACCTCACCGTCTTCAGTGTCTCAGAATTCAAAAACCTCCTGCACTGTGTTCATTGATGACAGGATCAAACCTGGGTTGTAGAGATTGTAAGGCAGCAGTTCTCATTCCCACAGACCCCAGACAGCCCCAGACTTCACCATATGCTGTACTACCAGACCTGACAGTAATGTGTATGTGTCTGTCTGTCTGACTGTGTGAATGTGTGTGTCTGTGAGTCCTCAGAGCTCACCTGTAGTAGTCTCAGAGCATGGGTGGCAAGGTAGCCAGACTCACCTGCTACTTATGTACAGAGAACCTAGCTGGTCAGGGCAAGCCAGCTAGCACAGATTGTGGCTATGCAAGAATGTATATTCAAATGGACTCTCATGTCTAAATCTCCTGAGTTCCCTATTCAATCCCATGCCTCAATATCTATCATCGGGGGAAGCTGGGGCACCCCTCAGAATTCAGGGGCATGAGCCTGTGCAGTCACGTTTGGCTGCCTACTCAGCCTCCAGGCACTCAGTCCACTGCTCAGGGCAGCATATTACAAGCACAAACATTACCCAGAAAGAGCTGCGTTATAATATAGATGGGAACTGTGTTCCACCAAACAATAGAGGATGAACCCGGTCCCTTACACCTACCCTTTCTGTCCAGCTAAGGCAATTGCTCCTGTGGCCTCACATCACGATCATGGTGTCCTGGTGTCCACACATCACACTCAGAGTGATTCCCAGAAGTAGACATGCATGACTGCCCCATACAAAGTCGCTCTGCTTGCAGGAAGCACAAACTCCCTGGGTCCTTGCTATGGACAGACAAAAGAAAGATGGATGCCTCCATTGGCTGAATTCGCAGCTTCCAGTGGAGATCACAGCCCTGAAACTCACCTGAGGGTACGGCGGCTGCTAATAAAGGCAATTGTAAACACCTGTTACCACTTGGGCCCTGAGTACATACTAAGGAATGGCTCCAGGAGCTAACTGGCTGGAAGACCTCCTGACCCCTGGATAGCTGTGCTCCGAGTTGGGCGGCCCTTCTGGCCAGAGGTGAGAATATTCCCTAGATACAAGAAAGAACTTCAGGTTTCAAAAGGATTTGATAAACCCATGAGGCACTTGGAAAAGACATTTCACAGCCATCAAAACACCCTCTATCAGAACCCTGGAAGCTTCCGATTTTCGTGGAAAATCTGGACACTGGTGTGGCCATCAGTAGCACAGATCCTTTACATTCGCCTTAATAGAGGGAAAGCACAATGTGTGTGCCAAGGGGATAGAGTTTCACTTCTCTTCACCTGGGCTCTTATGGAATAAGGACAAGGACGCTGTGCAGGAAGGTGAGGAGGGCTGCATTTAGGCTGAGTGTCAGCCTCAGGGCCCTGGAGAATGGGAGTCAAGCACAGAGGGTCTGGACAGCTGCAGCTGCAGATGGACATATGCCTGGAACCTGCAGCAGCAACGCCTACTCAGCCTCCAAGCTCTCAGTCCACTGCTCAGGGCAGTAGATTACAAGCACAGAAAGTACACAGAAAGAGCTATGTTTCAACAAAGATGGGAAGTGTGTTCGACCAAATAATAGTGGATGAACCCGCTCCCTTACACAAACTCTTTGGGTCCAGCTGAGGCAATTGCTCCTGTGGCCTCACATCCATGATCATGGTGTCATGGTGTCCAGCCATCACACTCAGAGAGATTCCCAGAAGTAGGCATGCATGAGTGTCCCATACAAAGTCGCTCTGCTTGCAGGAAGCACAAACTCCCTGGGCCCTTGCTATGGAGAGACAAAAGGAAGATGGATGCCTCAATTGGCTGAATTAGGAGTTTCCAGGGGAGATCACAGCCCCGCCCCTCACCTGAGGGCCTGGCTGCTGCTAATAAAGGCAATTGGAAACACCTGTTACCACTTGGGACCTGAGGACATAATATTTAGGAATCCCTCCAGGAGCTAGCAGGCTGGCAGACCTCCTGACCCCAGGATAATTGTGCTCCTAGTTGGGAGGGCCTTCTGGCCAGAGGTGAGAATATTCCCTAGATACAAGAAAGAACTTCAGGTTTCAAAAGGATTTGAAACCCCATGAGGCACTTGGAAAAGACATTTCACAGCCATCAAAACACCCTCTTTCAGAACCCTGGAAGCTTCCGTTTTGCGTGGAAAATCTGGACACTGGTGTGGCCATCAGTACCACAGATCCTTTACATTCGGCCCAATAGAGGGAAAGCACAATGTGTGTGCCAGGGGGATAGAATTTCACTTCTCTTGAAGCTTCCGTTTTGCGTTGAAAATCTGGAAGCTTCCGTTTTGCTTGGAAAATCTGGACTCTGGTGTGGCCATCAGTACCACAGATCATTTACATTGGGCCCAATAGAGGGAAAGCACAATGTGTGTGCCAGGGGGAAAGAGTTTCACTTCTGTTGACCTGGGCTCTCATGCAATAAGGACAAGGATGCGGTGCAGGAAATTGAGGAGGGCTGCATTTAGGCTGAGTGTCAGCCTCAGGGCCCTGGAGAATGGGAGTCAAGCACAGAGGCCCTGGACAGCTACAGCTGCAGATGGACATATGCCTGTTACCTGCAGCATGATCGCTGTCTCCTCAGTTCCCCATGTACTACGTCATATGCAGGAAACTAAATAATCCAATGGGCAAAGAAAGGAAATTTTTAACACCAGGAAGTCCAAGTTCACGATGCATGCACTGATTTCCATAAGGGCCCAGTGAAGAAGGCGCGTAGAGACAGTCAGAGAGACAGGATTGTTGTTTTCGATAGGTTATGTTGTTTTCAATAGGCTGGATTCACAGGCGGGTAACAGATGACCAGGGATTCATCGTTGAGCTGTAGGCAGTATCTATTTATTCATGCAGGACACAGCACAATCTAAGCCATGCTAAGCTAAACTAAAGGTAAAGTACTCTAAAACTCACAATGCTGTCTTTATATATACTTCACAAGTAGATTGGAAACAGTATGTGACATAGAGAGGGTGGAGATAAAAGTGACTGGTGAAAATCTGAGTGTGATAAAGAGGGGGCAGAGCAGGTGAAAATCCTATCACTGAACCACAAATGCCCTGGTGGGAGGTTGGAACTTGTTAACAGTGGTTATGTAAATAGAATAGTGTTAAGCATGGGGGATTTAAACCAAATGAAACAGAAAGGGTCTCATGCATACCAACAATTCCCCCTTTCTTTTTAACTAATGGCCATTGTGGGGTGAACAGAAACCTATATCGTACAGGCGTTTTCAAAAGAACTGGCAAAAGACATGGGAAACAAAATAGGTGAGCAGCAATAATCAGTGTGCTGCCAAGGGGAGCTTTTCTTGCCTCAAAGGGCAAGGCCTAGCAGGTGAAAGGGCATTTTTTGCCTCTGGGAATGCTTCATGCCTCTGGGGGCATCTCTTGCCTCAAAGGGCGTTTCCTGCCTCTGTGGGCTTCTCTTGCCTCTTGGGGGCGCTTCATGCCTCTGTGGGCATAACCTAATAAGAAGGGGGAGTTTTCTGCCTCTGGGACAGAGCCTGCAGGCGAGGGGACATGGTCTATAAAGTCTCAAGGCAATTGACTGAAGTTAGTCCTTTAGAAACACAGCAGCGTGTACCAGTAAGTTCGATGGAGGTGTCAGTCCAAAGTAGCTGACCACAGAAGAAAATGCCGGAGGATGAAACGCTGCACGTCTGTCTCGATGGGGAATGTTGGACACCAGAATTCTGCTTTTCTGTACAGAGTGATCTTTGGAGTCTGTGAATCTGTTTCTTCAGGTCGTGCCAGGTCTCATCATTGGTTTCTGGGGATGTGTTGTAGTCATTCCATCTTTTGGGTGATGTCAGAGAACAGGGGTCCAAATGGATTTCTAGGAATTCCATTTGAGTAGATGCTTTTTCATGTGAAGACTTGACAGCTGAAATTCACTTCCTTGTTTAACAAAACTTGTTTGCCTCTTGCTTCTACAATTCCCACGGGAATTCCAAACATAGCTATTGATATACAAGATTGTTTTTTCTCTATCCCCTTGCATCCGCGAGATTGTAAACATTTTGCCTTCTCTGTTCCGTCTATTAATAACGCCAGCCCTGCTGATAGATTTGAATGGGTGGTGCTGCCCCAGGGTATGGCCAATAGTCCTACAATTTGTCAGGAGGCTGTTAAATCTGCCCTTGTTCCATATATTCATAAGGGCCTTAATATTTTTCATTATACAGATGATATTTTAATATGGGGGAAATCAGATACAGATCTCTATGCCTTACGTGATTTTCTCATTCCTGCATTAAAGAAAAGCGGCCTTAATGTAGCCCCTGAGAAGATACAGCTAATCCCTCCAATACCCTTCCTTGGTTCAGAGATTTCTCTAACGCAAATTTGTCCCTTAAAACCTAATGTTACCTTCCCTTCTAACCTTACTCTTGCTTCTTTACAAAGTTTTCTAGGAAATTTAAATTGGCTTAGGCAGTATCTCTATCTGCCCACAAGCTTCCTCCAACCACTGTTTGACCACTGAAAGGAAACAAACAGCCCTCTTCAAAACATAAGTTAACTCCTGAGGCCTCCTTGGCACTGGAAAGGGTTAACCATGCCCTCCAGGACATGCACCTTGTTCGATTCTCCCCCTCCTCTCCGGTAAACCTTCTAATATTCAACTCCACCCCCACAGTAGTAGGGGCACTGTGGCAAGACCATGGGGTTCTCGAATGGCTTCACAAGCCAGTAGGAGGAGCTCCAAGACTCCTCACTGAGATAGACGCGTTAGCATTCATGGTTCGCCAAGGGAGAAATAGGTCTGTGCAGGTCTTAGGGAAAAACCTCTCCCTCTTCAGTGTTTTTACATCTGAAAAGAAGAAAAGTGACCAAGGGCTAAAGAGATCTACAATGGTGTCAATATTGAGCTGTAAATCAGAATGTACCCAGTGTTTTGCAAAAAAATCAATTTATTATAAACTCTGAGTGATACTGGAATGGAAATTAGGAGACAGAATATGGCTTGTGTCAGAAAGACTTACAAACTGAGGCTCCAGTAGCCTAGGAGAAATTGCCAACACAGCAAGCCAGAGCTCAGGAGTGCTCTGGTAACTCTCTTCGTATATCTGGGCCTGTCAGTAAAATAAGTATATAAGCAAAATATCAATGAGTGAAGACAGAGTGTGTGAGAGCATGTGAGAGTTATAGACAGAGAAGGCAAGAAGAGGAATAGATGAGTTGGAAAGAGACCAGAATTCAAAAACCTCATACACTGTGTTCATTGATGACAGGTTCAAACCTGGCTTGTAGAGATTGTAAGGCAGCAGCTCTCATGCCCACAGACCCCAGACAGCCCCAGCATTCACCATATTCTGTACTACCAGATGTGACAGTAATGTGTGTGTGTTTGTGTGTGTCTGTCTGTCTCTCTGTCTATCAGTGTGTGTCTGTGTGTGCTCAGAGCTCACCTATAGTAGTCTCAGAGCATGGATGGCAAGGTAGCCAGCCTCACCTGCAACTTATCTATAGAGAACCTATCTGGTTAGGGAAAGCCAGCTAGCCCAGATTCTGGCTAAGCAAGAATGCATATTCAAAGGGACTCTCATGTCTAGCTCTCCTGAGTTCCTGATTCAATCAAATTCCTCACTATCATCCAAAACTGCCAACGGGGGAAGCTGGGGCACCCCTCAGAATTCAGGGGCATGAGCCTGTCCAGTCACGTTTGGCTGCATACTCAGCCTCCAGGCTCCCAGTCCACTTCTCAGTGGACAGCAGATTACAAGCCCAGAAAGAACCCAGAAAGAGCTGTGTCTCAACATAGATGGGAACTGTGTTTGACCAAACAATAGTGGATGAACCCAGCCCCTACACCTCCCCTTTGGGTCCTGCTAAGGCAATTGGTCCTGTGGCCTCACATCCCTGATCAGGGTGTCCTGGTGTCCACACATCACACTCAGAGAGATTCCCAGAATTAGGCATCCATGAGTGTCCCATACAAAGTCGCTCTGATTTCAGGAATCACAAACTCCCCGGGCCCTTGATATGGACAGACAAAAGAAAGATGGATGCCTCCATTGGCTGAATTAGGAGCTTCCAATGGAGGTCACAGCCCCGCACCTCACCTGAGGGCCTAAATGCTGCTAATAAAGGCAATTGGAAACACCTGTTACCACTTGGGACCTGAGGACATACTCAGGAATCCCTCCAGGAGCTATCAGGCTGGCAGACCTTCTGACACTGGGATAGCTGTGCTCCTAGTTGGGCGGCCCTTCAGGCGAGAGGTGAAAATATTCCCTAGATACAAGAAAGAACTTCAGGTTTCAGAAGGATTTGAAACCCCATGAGGCACTTGGGAAAGGCATTTCACAGCCATCAAAACACCCTCTTTCAGAACCCTGGAAGCTTCCGTTTAGCTTGGAAAATCTGGACACTGGTGTGGCCCTCGGTACCACAGATCCTTTACATTTGGCACAATAGAGGGAAAGCACAATGTGTGTACCAGGGGGCTAGAGTTTCACTTCTCTTCACCTGGACTCTCATCGAATAAGGACAAGGATCCTGTGCAGGAAGGTGAGGAGGGCTGCATTTAGGCTGAGTGTCAGCCTCAGGGCCCTGGAGAATGGGAGTCAAGCACAGAGGGCCTGGAAAGCTGCAGCTGCAGATGGACATATGCCTGGAACCTGCAGCAGCAACGCTGTCTCCGCAGTTCCCCTCTGTACTACACCATGTGCAGGATACTAAATAATCCAAAGGGCAAAGAGAGGAAAATTTCAACACCAGGATGACTGAGTTCACGATGCATGCACTGACTTCCAGTAAGGGTCCAGGGAAGAAGGCTCGTAGAGACAGTCAGAGAGACAGAATGACAGAGACAGAAAAGGACTGAAATTTTGGCCCTGTGTTGATCAGTGCCAGAGCACTGAAGACAAACCCTCCATGCCCATGCATACTTCGTACAAGTGGCATTGCTATTTTATGTTTTTGAGGAAAGGTAACACTTAGAACAGAGGTCTTAGCCACTCTGAGAAGCAACATTTGGCCGGCAGCCCACTCTCCAAATTTGCGCCCTCCAATCCAAATTGTAAGTAGTCTTAGTGATGCTCCAGCCAAGATGAAGGCTGGCGTATTGCATCTCCCTGGTCCACACTCAGCCTTTCCTGTGTGCAGGGAACTGCACTATGTCTATTTCTACTTTGATTTACAGTTTTGGGATAGGACTCGGTGGACAAAATGAGCAAGAGGAAAGCAGATGATTTGCCAGTGGTAGTTGTGCTGAGAGAGAATTGTAGAGTGATAAACGATATGGCTCTGTGAGATGTCTCTCATGACTGTGGCTCAGAAGGACCAGGTTTATCCACTTTACAACCGTAATAGGGCTGTGCAGGTCTCTAGCTAAAACTATTTTCAGACCTCTACAGGTGACATATATATATATATATATATATATATATATATATATATATATATATATATATGGAGAGAGAGAGAGAGAGAGAGAGACTGATGTAGTCATTTTCTACAATGGATTCGATATGACATTCAGACAATTGATTGCTAAAACCTGGAGAGAAACTGTGCATCAGGAAAAGAATTGTCCAAAGGAGTAAAATCTCAAAATCATTAGCTATATGAAGCTCCAAAGGGACAGAGCGAAAAAGGCTCGAGAAGGAACTCATCCAGGAGACTCTCCACATGGACAGGCACCACAAGTTTCCTAGTCTGGCAACAGACAGTGTATCTGGTAATTCCCAGTGCAAGCCTCAGGGGAAAAACCTCTCCCTCTTCAGTGTTTTTACATCTGAAGAGAAGAAAAGTGACCAAGGGCTAAAGAGAGCTGCCATGGTGTAAATATTGAGCTGTAAATCAGAAAGTACCAAGTGTTTTGCAAAATAATCACTTTATTATAAACTCTGAATGATAATGGCATGGAAATGAGGAGACAGAATATGGCTTGTGTCAGAAAGACTTACAAACTGAGGCCCAGTATCCTAGGTGAAATCGCCAACACAACAAGCCATAGCTCTGCAGTGCTCTGTTAACACTTTTCGTATACCTGGGCCTGTCAGTAAAATAAGTATATAAGTAAAATATTAATGAGTGAAGACAGAGTGTGTGAGAGCATGTGAGAGATAGAGACTGAGAAGGCGAGAAGAGAAATAGATGAGTTGGAAAGAGACTAGAATTCAAAAACCTCCTACACTGTGTTCATTGATGACAGGTTCAAACCTGGCTTGTAGAGATTGTAAGGCAGCAGCTCTCATGCCCACAGACCCCAGACAGCGCCAGCCTTCACCATATGCTGTACTACAAGACCTGACATGAATGTGTGTGTGCATCTGTCTGTCTCTCTGTCTATCAGTGTGTGTCTATCAGTGTGTCACGTTTGGCTGCATACTCAGCCTCCAGGCTCCCAGTCCACTTCTCAGTGGACAGCAGATTACAAGCCCAGAAAGAACCCAGAAAGAGCTGTGTCTCAACATAGATGGGAACTATGTTTGACCAAACAATAGTGGATGAAACCGGACCCTTACACCTCCCCTTTGGTTCCTGCTAAGGCAATTACTCCTTTGGCCTCACAATCACTGATAATGGTGTCCTGTTGTCCACACATCACACTCAGAGAGATTCCCAGAATTAGGCATCCATGAGTGTCCCATACAAAGTCGCTCTGATTGCAGGAAGCACAAACTCCCCGGGCCCTAGCTATGGACAGACAAAAGGAAGCTGGATGCCTCCATTGGCTGAATTAGGTGTTTCCAGTGGAGACCACAGCCCCGCCCCTCACCTGAGGGCCTGGCTGCTGCTAATAAAGGCAATTGGAAACACCTTGGGACCTGAGGACATAATACGCAGGAATCCCTCCAGGAGCTAGAAGGCTGGCAGACTTCCTGACCCCAGGATAGCTGTGCTCCTAGTTGGGAGGGCCTTTTGGCCAGGGGTGAGAATATTCTCTAGATACAATAAAGGACTTCAGGTTTCAGAAGGATTTGAAACCCCAGGAGGCACTTGGAAGAGACATTTCACAGCCATCAAAACACCCTCTTTCAGAACCCTGGAAGCTTCCGTTTTGCGTGGAAAATCTGGACACTGGTGTGGCCATCAGTAACACAGATCCTTTACATTCGGCACAATAGAGGGAAAGCACAATGTGTGTGCCAGGGGGATAGAGTTTCACTTCTCTTCACCTGGGCTCTCATGGAATAAGGACAAGGATGCGGTGCAGGAAATTGAGGACGGCTGCATTTAGGCTGAGTGTCAGCCTCAGGGCCCTGGAGAATGGGAGTCAAGCACAGAGAGACTGGAAAGCTGCAGCTGTAGATGGACATATGCCTGTTACCTGCAGCAGGATCACTCTCTCCTCAGTTCCCCAATGTCGTACGCCATATGCAGGAGACCGAATAATCCAAAGGGCAAAGAAAGGAAAATTTCAACACCAGGAAGTCCAAGTTCAGGATGCATGCACTGACTTCCATAAGGGCCCAGTGAAGAAGGCATGTAGAGACAGTCAGAGAGACAGGATGACAGAAACAGAAAAGGACTGAAATTCTGGCCATGTGTTGATCAGTGCCAGAGCACTGAAGACAAACCCTCCATGCCCATGCATACTTCTTACAAGTGGCATTTTTATTTTATGTTTGTGAGGAAAGGTTATACTTAGAACATCTAGGTCTTAGGCCACTCTGATCAGCAACACTTGGACTGCAGCCCACTCTCCAATAATGCCCTCGCCTCTCAAATTTGGAAGTAGTCTTAGTGATGCTCCAGCCAAGATGGAGGCTGGCATATTGCAGCTCCGTGGTGCAGCCTCAGACTGTCCTGTGTGCAGGAAACTGCACTATATCTATTTCTTCTTTGATTTACAGTTTTGGGATAGGACTCGGTGGACAAAAGAGCAAGAGGGAAGTAGATGATTTGGCAGCAATAGTTTGTGCTGAGTGAGATTTGTAGAGTAATAAGAGGTATACAAATGGCTCTGTGAGATGTCTTTCATGACTGTGGCTCAGAAGGGCCAGGTATATCCGCATTACTACCTTAATCCAGATCTGTGCAGGTCTCTAGCTAAAAAATATTTTCAGATCTCTAAATGTTACATATATATATATGTATATATATGTATATATATGTATATATATGTATATATATATATATATATATATATATATAGAGAGAGAGAGAGAGAGAGAGAGAGAGAGAGAGAGAGAGAAATCGAGACACTGATGTAGTCATTTTCTACAATGGATTCAATATGACATTCAGACAATGATTGCTAAAACCTGGAGAGAAACTGTTCATCAGGAAAAGAATTGTCCAAAGGAGTAAAATCTCAAAATCATTAGCTATATGAAGCTCCAACGTGACATAGCAAAAAAGGCTTGAGAAGGAACTCATCAAGGAGACTCTCCCCATGGACAGGCACAACAAGTTTCCTAGTCTGGAAAGAGACACAGTGCATCTGGTAGTTCCCAGTGCAAGCCTCAGGACAAAAACTTCTCCCTCTTCAGTGTTTTTATATCTGAAATGAAGAAAAGTGACCAAGGGCCAAAGAGAGCTACAATGGTGTCAATATTGAGCTGTAAATCAGAATGTACCAAGTGTTTTGCAAAAAAACCACTTTATTATAAACTCTGAGTGATACTGGCATGGAAATGAGGAGACAGAATATGGCTTGTGTCAGAAAGACTTACAAACTGAGGCTCTATTAACCTAGGTGAAATCGCCAACACAACAAGCCAGAGCTAAGCAGTGCTCTGGTAACTCTCTTTGTATATCTGGGCCTGTCAGTAAAATAAGTATATAAGTAAAATATTAATGAGTGAAGACAGAGTCTGTGAGAGCATGTGAGAGTTAGAGACAGAGAAGGGGAAAAGAGAAATAGATGATTTGGAAAGAGAACATAATTCAAAAACCGCCTACACTGTGTTCATTGATGACAGGTTAAAATCTGGCTTGTAGAGATTGTTAGGCAGCATCTCTCATGCCCACAGACCCCAGATATCCCCAGCCTTCACCATATCCTGTACTACCAGACCTGACAGTAATGTGTGTGTCTGTCTGTCTGTCAGTCTGTCTGTCTGTGTGTGTCTGTGTGTGCTCAGAACTCACCTATTGTAGTTTCAGAGCATGGGTGGCCAGGTAGCCAGCCTCACCAGCAAGTTATGTACAGAGAACCTAGCTGGTTAGTGAAAGCCAGCTAGAACAGATTCTGGCTAAGCAAGAATGCATATGCAAAGGGACTCTCATGTCTCGCTCTCCTGAGTTCCCGATTCAATCTCATACCTCACTATCATCCAAACACTGCCAACGGGGGAAGCTGGGGCACCCCTCAGAATTCAGGGGCAGGACCCTGTCCAGTCACGTTTGGCTGCATACTCAGTCTCCAGGCTCCCAATCCACTTCTCAGTGGACAGCAGATTACAAGCCCAGAAAGAACACAGAAAGAGTTGTGTCTCAACATAGATGGGAACTGTGTTTGACCAAACAATAGTGGATGAACCCGGCCCCTTACACCTCCCCTTTGGGTCCTGCTAAGGCAATTGCTCCTGTGGCCTCACAATCCCTGATCACGGTGTCCTGGTGTCCACACATCACACTCAGAGAGATTCCCAGAAGAAGGCATCCATGTGTGTCCCATACAAAGTTGCTCTGCTTACAGGAAGCACAAACTCCCTGGGCCCTTCATATGGAGAGACAAAAGGAAGATGGATGCTTCCATTAGCTGAATTAGGAGTTTCCGGTGGAGATCACAGCCCTGACCATCACCTGAGGGCCTGGATGCTTCTAATACAGGCAATTGGAATCACCTGTTAAGACCTCGGACCTGAGGACATACTCAGCAATCCCTCCAGGAGCTAGCAGGCTGGCAGACCTCCTGACCCCATGATAGCTGTGCTCCTAGTTGGGAGGTCATTCTGGCCAGAGGTATGAATATTGCCTAGATACAAGAAAGAACTTCAGGTTTCAAAAGGATTTGAAACCCCATGAGGCACTTGGATAAGACATTTCACAGCCATCAAAAAACCCTCTTTCTGAACGCTGGAAGCTACTGTTCTGCATGGAAAATCTCGACACTGGTGTGGCTATCAGTACCACAGATCCTTTACATTCGGCCCAATAGAGGGAAAGCACAATGTGTGTGCCAGGGGGATAGAGTTTCACTTCTCTTGACCTGGGCTCTCATGAAATAAGGACAAGGATGTCATGCAGGAAGGTGAGGAGGGCTGCATTTAGGCTGAGTGTCAGCCTCAGGGCCCTGGAGAATGGGAGTCAAGCACAGAGGGCCTGGACAGCTGCAACTGGAGATGGACATATGCCTGTTACCTGCAGCAGGATCACTGTCTCCTCAGTTCCCCAATGTAAAACGCCATATCCAGGAGACTGAATAATCCAAAGGGGAAAGAAAGGAAAATTTCAACACCAGGAAGTCCAAGTTCACGATGCATGCACTGACTTCCATAAGGGCCAAATGAAGAAGGCACGTAGAGACAGTCAGAGAGACAGGATGACAGAGACAAAAAAGGACTGAAATTCTGGCCCTGTATTGACCAGTGCCAGAGCACTGAAGACAAACCCTCCATGCCCATGCGTACTTCTTACAAGTGGCATTGTTATTTTATGTTTGTGAAGAAACGTTACACTTAGAACATCTAGGTCTTAGCCCACTCTGAGAAGCAACACTTGGCCTGCAGCCTACTCTACAAAACTGCCCTCGCCTCTCCAATTTGGAAGTAGTTTTATTGATGCTCCAGCCAAGATGCAGGCTGGCATATTGCATCTCCCTGGTCCAGCCTCTGACTGTCCTGTGTGCAGGGAACTGCACTATGTCTATTTCTTCTTTGATTTACAGTTTTGGGGTAGTACTTGGTGGACAAAAAGAGCAAGAGGGAAGTAGATGATTGGCAGTGGTAGTTTGTGCTTAGAGAGATTTGTAGAGTGATAAGAGGTATAAGAATGGCTCTGTGAGATGTCTCTCATGACTGTGGCTCTGAAGGGCCAGGTGTGTCCTCATGACTACCCTAATCCAGAGCAGTGCAGGTCTCTAGCTAAAGAATTTTTCAGATCTCTACATATTACATATATATATATATATATATATAGAGAGAGAGAGAGAGAGAGAGAGAGACAGAGAGAGAGAGAGCGAGACACTGATGTAGTCATTTTCTACAATGGATTCGATATGACATTCAGACAATTGATTGCTAAAACTTGGAGAGAAACTTCATCAGGAAAAGAATTGTCCAAAGGAGTAAAATCTCAAAATCATTAGCTATATGCAGCTCCAACGGGACAGAGCAAAAAAGGCTCGAGAAGGAACTCATCAAGGAGACTCACCACATGGACAGACACCACATGTTTCTTAGTCTGGCAACAGACACAGTGCATCTGGTAGTTCCCAGTGCAAGCCTCAGGCCAAAAACCTCTCCCTCTTCAGTGTTTTTACATCTGAAAAGAAGAAAAGTGACCAAGGGCCAAAGAGAGCTACAATGGTGTCAATATTGATCTGTAAATCAGAATGTACCTTGTGTTTTGCAAAATAATCACTTTATTATAAACTGTGAGTGATACTGGCATGTAAATGAGGAGACAGAATATGGCTTGTGTCAGAAAGACTTACAAACTGAGACTCCAGTAGCCTAGGTGAAATCGCCAACACAACAAGCCAGAGCTAAGCAGTGCTCTGGTAACTCTCTTTGTATATCTGGGCCTGTCAGTAAAATAAGTATATTAGTAAAATATTAATGAGTGAAGACAGAGTGTGTGAGAGCATGTGAGAGTTAGGGACAGAGAAGGCGAGAAGAGAAATAGATGAGTTGGAAAGAGACCAGAATTCAAAAACCTCCTACAGTGTGTTCATTGATGACAGGTTAAAATCTGGCTTGTAGAGATTGTAAGGCAGCAGCTCTCATGCCCACAAACTCCAGACAGCCCCTGCCTTCACCATATGCTGTACTACCAGACCTGACAGTAATGTGTGTGTGTGTGTGTGTGTCTGTCTGTCTGTGTGTGTCTGTTGTTAAAATTCAGAAGGCTCTTGCAGGCCGGGCTGGCTTGCTTCACGGGCGGGTAACAGAGACGTGGAGACAATGGCTGGGTAGGGAAGCTGTATTTCTTTATTCAGGAACAAGGATTCACAAACTAGACAAACTAATCACCAAACAGAACTCGGCTGTCTCTTTGTGGCGGCGCAAGCACTCTTTTTCTCTGGAACTCAGGAACCCTCTCCCTTACTCTCGAACTCAGAAACTCTCGTACTCTCGAACTCAGGAACCCTCCAACTCTGGAACTCAGGAACTCTCGTACTCTCGTACTCGGGAACCCTCTGAAACTCTTCCACTGTGGAACTCTCTCTTACTCTGTAACTCTGAAACTCTCGAACTCAGGAACTCAGGAACTCTGGCACTCAGGAACTCTCCTACTGGGGAACCCTCTGAAAATCTTCCACTGTGGAACTCTGTCTTACTCTGTAAACCTGAAACTCTCTAACTCAGGAACTCAGGAACTCTCATACTTGGGAACCCTCTGAAACTCTGGCACTCTGGAACTCTCGTACTTGAGAGCCCTCTGAAACTCTTGCACACTGGAACTCTCTCTTACTCTGTAACCCTGAAACTCTCGAACTCAGGAACTCAGGAAATCTCAGACTCAGGAACCCTCTCTCCGGGTTCCTTGGGGCGGGGCCAAGCAGGCCCGTGAAATTAACAGGACTGATCCAATACTCTTGGTGGGGGAAGGCTAGGACAAACCAATGTAAAGCATACGACAATTCCCCCTTTTCTTTTTAACTAAATAACTATAGTATCAAGGGTGTGGGGTGAACAGAAACATATATAACAAAAACCAGCATGTTGCCAAGGGAAGGCCTGAGGGGGCCATATCTGAAGAAAAAAACATTTCTTGCCTCTGAGGGGCTATTTGCCTCGACGGGAAATTGCATGGGGGCGGGGAACGGCCTAGAGTCCCAAAGGCAGCTGGCTGCAACTTACTTACTATGAAACAAAACTTGTTATTAGCATATCAACTGCACGATCCAACATTTCTAATACAGAAGGAATTTGAGACTTTTATATATCAACAACGTCTTTTCACCTTTTGTTACACCCATTCAAGATGGAGACACACCCTAGGTGTGGGCCGGAGAGGAAACCTCAGGCGTGAGAATAATTAGCATAGCCATTGTGCGATCTACCATTTCTAATAGAGAAGGTAGTGTTTTACATATCAACAAGTCTATTTAACCTTTTGTTTAGACCAACTTAGTTAAAATATATTGATTGTTAACAAATTTTTACCTCAGACTTTAAATGTAAGTTAATTTGTATATTTATGAGAATTACATTGAAACCCTTTTTCATTTAACTTTGACTAGTAAGAATATAGCCTTAAAGCTACTGTTTACCAAACTTTAAACATACACATAAACATGGTCATTAATACAGAAGGAGAGAAACCTTTGTTATGAAGACATGTCATTTTAAACACGAATTTAAATCTGTACTGTCTTAGTTGTTGGGGGGGTTCACCATCCGGAGGTGGCTTCCTGCACAACTTCAATTTTAGGAATTGCAGGTTGCGATCTCTGCACAAATCTCTGCATACTCCAGCTTGTCTGCCTTCAGACCTGACCGGTGGCTGGAGATCTCGTGTGCCCAGTTTCGGCAGGGAGCCCGGGGGTCTGGGAGGCCCGGGATGGTTCCAGAATTCATAGAAAGAGGGAAGGCAGGCCATCTTTGTAGAAGGCATGGGCCTAGGTGCCCAGGGGTGGTATAAGAATGGCTCTGTGAGATGTCTGTGAGATGCCTCTCATGACTGTGGCTCAGAAGGGCCAGGTGTATCCTCATTACTACCCTAATCCAGAGCAGTGCAGGTAATTAGCTAAAAATATTTTCAGATCTCTACTTGTTACATATATATATATATATATATATATATATATATAGAGAGAGAGAGAGAGAGAGAGAGAGAGACACTGATGTAGTCATTTTCTACAATGGATTCGTTATGACATTCAGACAATTGATTGCTAAAACTTGGAGAGAAACTGTGCATCAGGAAAAGAATTGTCCAAAGGAGTAAAATCTCAAAATCATTAGCTTTATGAAGCACCAAAGGGACATAGAGAAAAAGGCTTGAGAAGGAATTCATCAAGGAGACTCTCCACATGGACAGGCACCACAAGTTTCCTAGTCTGGCAACAGACACAGTGCATCTGGTAGTTCCCAGTGCAAGCCTCAGGGCAAAACCACTCCTTCTTCAGTGTTTTTACATCTGAAAAGAAGAAAAGTGACCAAGGGCCAAAGAGAGCTACAATGCTGTCAGTATTGATCCGTAAATCAGAATGTACCAAGTGTTTTGCAAAAAAATCACTTTATTATAAACTGTGAGTGATACTGGCATGTATCTGTGTGTGTCTGTGTGTGCTCAGAACTCACCTATAGTAGTCTAAGAGCATGGGTGGCAAGGTAGCCAGCCTCACCTGCAACTTATGTACAGAGAACCTAGCTGGTCAGGGAAAGCCAGCTATCCCAGATTTTGGTTAAGCAAGAATGCATATGCAAAGGGACTCTCATGTCTTGCTCTCCTGAGTTCCCGATTCATTCTCATGCCTCACTATCATCCAAACACTGCCAACGGGGGAAGCTGGGGCACCCCTCAGAATTCAGGGGCAGGACCCTGTCCAGTCACGTTTGGCTGCATACTCAGTCTCCAGGCTCCCAGTCCACTTCTCAGTGGACAGCAGATTACAAGCCCAGAAAGAACACAGAAAGAGCTGTGTCTCAACATAGATGGGAACTGTTCTTGACCAAACAATAGTGGATGAACCCGGCCCCTTACACCTCCTCCTGGGTCCTGCTAAGTCAATTGCTCCTGTGGCCTCACAATCCCTGATCAAGGTGTCCTGGTGTCCACACATCACACTCAGAGAGATTCCCAGAAGTAGGCATGCATGTGTGTCCCATACAAAGTTGCTCTGCTTGCAGGAAGCACAAACTCCCCGGGCCCTTGCTATGGAGAGACAAAAGGAAGATGGATGCCTCCATTGGTTGAATTAGGAGTTTCCAGTGGAGATCACTGCCCCACCCCTCACCTGAGGGCCTGGATGCTGGTAATACAGGCAATTGGAAACACCTGTTACCACTTGGGACCTGAGGACATACTCAGTAATCCCTCCAGGAACTACCAGGATGACAGGCCTCCTGACCCAAGGATAGCTGTGCTCCTAGTTGGGAGGCCCTTCTGGCCAGATGTGAGAATATTCCCTAGATACATGAAAGAACTTCAGGTTTCAAAAGAATCTGAAACCCAATGAGGCACTTGGAAAAGAGATTTCACAGCCATCAAAACACCCTCTTTCTGAACCCTGGAATCTTCCGTTTTCCATGGACACTGGTGTGGCATTAGTACAATAGATACTTTACATCCGGGCCAAAAGAGGGAAAGCACAAAGTCCGTGCCAGGGGGATTGAGTTTCACTTCTCTTGACCTGAGCTCTCATGGAAGAAGGACAAGGATGTGGTGCAGGAAGGTGAGGACGGCTGCATTCAGGGTGAATGTCAGCCTCAGGGCCCTGGAGAATGGGACTCAAGCACAGAGGGCCTTGACAGCTGCAGCTGGAGATAGACATAAGCCTGGAACATGCAGCAGGAACGCGGTCTCCACAGTTCCCCTCTGTTTTACACCATATGCACTAGACTAAATAATCCAAAGGGCAAATAAAGGAAAATTTCATCAGCAGGAAGACTGAGTTCACGATGCATGCACTGACTTCCAGTAAGTGCCCAGTGAAGAAGGCACGTAGAGACAGAGAGACAGAATGACAGAGACAGAAAAGGACTGAAATTGTGGCCCTGTGTTGATCAGTGCCAGAGCATTGAAGACAAACACTCCATGCCCATGCATACTGCTTACAAGTGGCATTGCTATTTTATATTTGTGAGGAAAGTAACACTTAGAAAATCTAGATCTTAGCCCACTCTAAGAAGCAACACTTGGCCTGCAGCCCACTCTCCAAAACTGCCCTTGCCTCTCAAAATTAGATTTAGTCTTAGTGATGCATCAGCCAAAATGCACGCTGACTTATTGCATCTCCTTGGTCCAGCCTCAGCCTGTCCTGTGTGTAGGGAACTGCACTATGTCTATTTGTTCTTTGATTTACTGTTTTGGGATAACACTTGGTGCACAAAAAGAGCAAGAGGGAAGTAGATGATTTGGCAGCTGTAGTTTGTGCTGAGAGAGATTTTAGAGTGATAAGAGGAATATGAATGGCTCTGCAAGATGTATCTCATGACTGTGGCTCAGAAGGGCCAGGGGTTTCCACAATACTTCCCTAATACAGAGCTGTGCAGGTCTCTAGCTAAAAAATATTTTCAGACCTCTACATGTTATATATATATATATATATATATATATATAGAGAGAGAGAGAGAGAGAGAGAGAGAGAGAGAACAATATACTGATGTAGTCATTTTCTCCAATGTATTCAATATGACATTCAAACAATTTATTGCTAAAACCTGGAGGGAAACTGTGCATCAGGAAAATAATTGTCCAAAGGAATAAAATCTCCAAATCATTAGCTATATGCAGCTCCAACAGGACTGAGCAAAAAAGGCTCCAGTAGGAACTCATCCAGGTGACACTCCACATGGACAGCCTCACGATTTTCCTAGTCTGGCAACACACACAGGGCAGCTGCAAGTTCCCAGTGCAAGCCAAAGGGCAAAAACCTCTCCCTCTTCAGTGTCTTCACATCTGAAAAGAAGAGAAGTGGCCAATGGCCAAGGAGAGCTATAATGGTGTCATATTCAGCTGTAAATCAGAATGTGCCAAGTGTTTTGCACAAAATCACCTGTGCCACAGTGATTCTGTTGTTCTCTCTCTCCCTCCCTCACACACACAAACATACACTCTCACAGTCACATACACGCACACATCCACAGAGGCACAGGCACCAGCAGACTTATACACATGCACACTGTACAGCTTCTACAAGGCAGGGCCCTGGGCTGAACCCTGCTTCGCACTTCCTGGAAGCATGCCCTGCCTTTTAAGGCCAGCTCTGAGCTCCCATTAGCGGGCTTCCTTCAAAGACCTGCACACAGGGCGCCAGCCAGTCTCTGATAGGCCAGAGGCCTAGGCCATGCCCAGAACCCCTGCCAGCAATCTCATTGGCCAGGGTGCTTGGACACGACCAGCAGTCAGGGTTCCTAGTCAGCTCTCATGCCCACAGACCCAAAACAGCTCCAGCTTTCACCATATGCTGTACTACCAGACCTGACAGTAATGTGTGTGTGTTTTTGTTTGTGTCAGTCTCTCTCTCTGTGTGTGTCTCTGTTTGTTCAGAGCTCACCTGTAGTAGTCTCAGAGCATGGGTGTCAAGGTAGCCAACCCCAACTGCAACTTATGTACAGAGAACCTAGCTGGTCAGGGCAAGCCAGCTAGCCCAGATTCTGGGTAAGCAAGAATGCCAGAGAACTATGTGGAAGCCCAGGACCCCATTTTGAGCCCCTGGTCACCACTTACCCAGCTAGGGAAAAGCTGGGCTAGTGGCAAATCAGAGCTGCAGCTGTCTCTCTGTCTCTCTTCCTGCTTGGGCCCTACTCTATCAATTTATGACTGTTTCCTTCTCAATAAGAAATTTACAAGTGATGTACAGAAATACAGGGAAAGTGGGAAAAATTACCCCCCTTGCCCACTATTACATGTAACTGTTGACTGTAAACCATTGATCCCCCAATAAAGAACAGAATAAATATTTGGGAGGTTAGAAACTTTGTAGGTTAAATAGTGAGCATTCTATAGAGCCATGCAATACTAATCCATTGTGGATTGGATGTCACTGTCAAAAACAGTGCAGTAGTAGTTGTAGTAGTGTGCAGTATCTGCAAAAGGAAATGTATTGTGTGTCAGAAGTTCCCTTCAATTATAAGAGAAAATCTATCAGGCAGAAGAAATGGCCCCTCATGTGATATTGGACTTAATGAATAAATAAATATGCAAATAAATGGGGATGATCTAGGAGGATTTGAAAAAAATAAAAACAAAGACCACAGGAAGACCTGATTACAGCAGAAACATATAAAACGTCTTCTGAGAAACAGAGGGCTGCTTCAAAAATTCCCTGACACTTCAGGGTCCAGGCAAATTAAGAGTTACCGAGAATGAAAAGAAACATACATATTGAAGCTTACACTAGAAAATGGAGGTAAGTTCTGTGCTATAATTACAATAAGGATACTGATAGAAAGGCTATTGGAAATGCTCCTGGAATGTTTCTAATTTATAATTGTATTGAATCATGCTCAAACTATGTGACCAATTAGTTATGAATAAGGAGGCTGTTATAAATGCGGTAATTCTGCGTTAAGATAAAATAAAAAGGTCAACAATTCTAAAAATAACTGATATATATATGTATATATATGTACATATATGTATGTGTATCTTTATTATCAACTATGAGGGATACTGGCATGGCTATGAGGAGACAGAGTATGGCTTGTGCCAGAGAGACTTACAAAGCTGAGGCTCCAGAAACCTAGGTGAAATCGCCAACAAAACAAGCCAGAGCTCAGCAGTGCCCTGGTGACTCTCTTTGTATATCTGGGCATGTCAGTAAAATAATATATAAGTAAAATATTAATGAGTGCAGACAGAGTGAGTGAGAGCCTGTGAGAGTCAGAGACAGAGAAGGCAAGAAGAGAAATAGAAGACTTGGAAAGAGACCAGAAGTCAAAAACCTCCCACATTGTGTTCATACATGACAGATTCAATCCTGGGTTGTAGAGATTGTAAGGCAGCAGTCTCATGTCCACAGACCCCAGACAATCCCAGTCTTCACCATATGTGTGTAGTATTTACCACAGGAAATGTATTGTGAGTGTAAACTTCCATTCAATTATTAGAGAACAATCTATCAAGCAGAAGAAATGACCCCTCATGTAATATAAGAGTAAATAAATAAATAAATATGCATATAAATTTGGATTATATAGGAGGATTTGAAAAAATAAAAAATAAATACAAAAAGCACAAGAAGACCTGATTAGAGCAGAAACATAGAAACCATCTGCTGAGAAACAGAGGGCTGCTTCAAAAATTCTGAGATACTTCAGAGTCCATGGAAATTAAGATTTCAGGAGATTGAAAAGAAACTCATATGTATTGAAGCTTACACTAGAGAAAGGAGGCAAGTTCTATATTATAATAATTACAATAAGGATGCTGATAGAAATGCTAATAGAAATGCTACTGGAAGGTTCTATTATTTATAATTGTATTGAATCCTGCTCCAACTATGTGGCCAATTATTAATGAAAATGAAGCTGTTAATATAAATGTGTTAATTCTTATTAAGATCAATTACATAGGTTGACAATTCCAAAAATGACATATATATGTATATTTATATATGTGTATATATATATGTATATGGATTTATATCTTTAATATAAAGTCTGAGACATACTGCCATGGATATGAGGAGACAGAATGTGGCTTGTGTCAGAGAGACTTACAAACCTGAGGCTCCAGTAGCCTAGGTGAAATCACCAACAAAATAAGCCAGAGGTCAGCAGTGCTCTGGTAAAACTCTTTGTATATCTGGGGCTGTCAATAAAATAAGGATATAAGTAAAATATTACTGAGTGCAGACAGAGTGAGTGAGAGCCTGTGAGAGTCAGAGACAGAGATGGCGAGAAGAGAAATAGAAGAGTTGGAAATAGACCAGAAGACAAAACCCCCTAGACTATGTTCATTAATGACAGGTTCAAACCAGGAAATGTATTGTGCGTCAAAAGTTCCCTTCAATTATAAGAGAAAATCTATCAAGCAGAAGAAATGACCCCTCTTGTGATACCTGACCAAATAAATAAATATGCAAATAAATGGGGATGATCTAGGAGGACTTGAAAACATTAAAAAAATGAAAACAAAAACCACAAGAAGACCTGATTACAGCAGAAACATAGAAACCATCTGTTGAGAAACAGAGGGCTGCTTCAAAAATTCCCTAACACTTCAGGATCCAGGGAAATTAATATTTCCAGAAAAAGAAAAGAATCACATACGTATTGAGGCTTACACTAGAAAAATAAGGGAAGTTCTGGGCTATAAATACAATAAGGATGCTGATAGAAACACTATTAGAAATGCTACTGGAAGGTTCTATTACTTATATTTGTATTGAATGCTGCTCCAAGTATATGGCCAAATATTTCTGAAAAACTAGGCTGTTATAAATGTGGTATTTCTAAATTAAGGTCAAATACACATGTCAACAATTCTAAAAATGACAGATATATAAATATATATGTATATATATTTATATATGTATGTATATATTTTATATAAACTCTGAGTGATACTGGCATGGAAATGAGGAGACAGAATATGGCTTGTGTCAGAAAGACTTACAAACTGAAGCTCCAGTAGCCTAGGTGAAATCACCAACACAACAAGCCAGAGCTCAGCAGTGCTCTGGTAACTCTCTTTGTATATCTGGGCCTGTCAGTAAAATAAGTATATAAGTAAAATATTAATGAGTGAAGACAGAGTGTGTGAGAGCATGTGAGAGTTAGAGACAGAGAAGGCGAGAAGAGAAATAGATGAGTTGGAAAGAGACCAGAATTCAAAAACCTCCTACACTGTGTTCATTGATGACAGGTTCAAACCTGGCTTGTAGAGATTGTTAGGCTGCAGCTCTCATGCCCACAGACCCCAGACAGCTCCAGCTTTCACCATATGCTGTACTACCAGACATGATATGAATGTGTGTGTGTGTGTTTGTCTGTCTGTGTGTGTCTTTGTGTGCTCAGAACTCACCTATAGTAGTCTCAGAGCATGGGTGTCAAGGTAGCCAGCCTCACCTGCAACTTATCTAGAGAGAACCTAGCTGGTTAGGGAAAGCCAGCTAGCCCAGATTCTGGCTAAGCAAGAATGCATATGCAAAGGGACTCTCATGTCTTGCTCTCCTGAGTTCCCGATTCAATCTCATGCCTCACTATCACCCAAACACTGCCAACGGGGGAAGCTGGGACACCCCTCAGAATTCAGGGGCAGAACCCTGTCCAGTCACGTTTGGCTTCATACTCAGCCTCCAGGCTACCAGTCCACTTCTCAGTAGACAGCAGATTACAAGCCCAGAAAGAACGCAGAAAGAGCTGTGTCTCAACATAGATGGGAACTATATTTGACAAAAAAATAGTGGATGAACCCAGCCCCTTACACCTCCCCTTTGGGTCCTGCTAAAGCATTTGCTCCTGTGGCCTCACAATCCCTGATCACGGAGTCCTCGTGTCCACACATCACACTCAGAGAGACTCCCAGAAGTAGGCATCCATGAGTGTCCCATACAAAGTCACTCTGCTTGCAGGAAGCACAAACTCTCCTGGCCCTTGCTATGGAGAGACAAAAGGAAGATGGATGCCTCCATTGGCTGAATTAGGAGTTTCCAGTGGAGATCACAGCCCAGCCCCTCACCTGAGGGCCTGGCTGCTGCTAATAAATGCAATTGGACACACCTCTTACCACTTGGGGCCTGAGGACATACTCAGAAATACCTCCAGGAGCTAGCAGGCTGGCACACCTGCTGACCACGGTATAGATGTGCTCCTAGTTGGGGGTGCCTTTGGGCCAGAGGTGAGAATATTCCCTAGATACAAGAACGAACTTCAGGTTTCAAAAGGATTTTAAACCTGAGGAGGCACTTGGAAAGGACATTTCACAGCCATCAAAAAACCCTTTTTCTGAACCCTGCAAGTTTCCGTTTTGCTTGGAAAATCTGGACACTGGTGTGACCATCAGTACCACAGATCCTTTACATTCGGCAAAATAGAGGGAAAGCACAATGTGTGTGCCAGGGGGATAGAGTTTCACTTCTCTTGACCTGAGCTCTCATGGAATAAGGACAAGGATGCGGTGCAGGAAATTGAGGATGGCTGCATTTAGGCTGAGTGTCAGCCTCAGGGCCCTGGAGAATGGGAGTCTAGCACAGAGGGCCTGGACAGCTGCAGCTGAGATGGACATATGCCTGTTACTTGCAGTAGGATCGCTGTCTCCTCAGTTCCCCAATGTACTACGCCATATGCAGGAGACTGAAATAAAGGGCAAAGAAAGGAAAATTTCAACACCAGGAAGACCGAGTTCATGATGCATGCACTGACTTCCATAAGGGCCCAATTAAGAAGGCACGTAGAGACAGTCAGAGAGACAGGAACAGAGACAAAAAAGGACTGAAATTCTGGCCCTGTATTGATCAGTGCCAGAGCACTGAAGACAAACCCACCATGCCCATGCATACTTCTAACAAGTGGCATTGTTATTTTATGTTTGTGAGGAAATGTTACACTTAGAACATCGAGGTCTTAGCCCAGTCTGAGAAGCAACACTTGGCCTCAGCCCACTCTTCAAAACTGCCCTCGCCTCTCCAATTTGGAAGTAGTCTTAGATGCTCCAGCCAAGATGCAAGCTGGCGTAAGGCATCTCCCTGGTCCAGTCTCAGACTATCCTGTGTTCAGGGAACTGAACTATGTCTATTTTTTCTTTGATTTACAGTTTTGGGATAGGACTGGTGGACAAAAAGAGCAACAGGGAAGTAGATGATTTGGTAGCAGTACTTTGTGTTGAGAGAGATTTGTAGAGTGATAAGAGGTATATGAATGGCTCTGTGAGATGTCTCTCATGACTGTGGCTTAGAAGGGCCAGGTGTATCTGCATTACTACCCTAATCCAGAGCTTTGCATGTCTCTAGCTAAAAATATTTTCAAATCTCTACAAGTTACATATATATAGATAGATAGATAGATAGATATGTATATATATATATATATATATATATATAGAGAGAGAGAGAGAGAGAGAGAGAGACACTGATGTAGTCATTTTCTACAATGGATTCGATATGACATTCAGACAATTGATTCCTAAAACTTGGAGAGAAACTGTGCATCAGGAAAAGAATTGTCCAAAGGAGTAAAATCTCAAAATCATTACCTATATGCAGCTCCAACGTGACATAGCGAAAAATGCTTGAGAAGGAACTAATCAAGAAGACTCTCGACATGGACAGGCACCACAAGTTTCATAGTCTGGCAACAGACACAGTGCATCTGGTAGTTTCCAGTGCAACCCTCAGGGCAAAAACCTATCTCTCTTCAGTGTTTTTAATCTGAAAAGAGAAAAGTACCAAGGGCCAAAGAGAGCTACAATGGTGTCAATATTGAGCTGTAAATCAGAATGTACCAAGTGTTTTGTATTAAAATCACTTTATTATAAACTCTGAGCGATACTGGCATGGAAATGAGGACACAGAATATGGCTTGTGTCAGAAAGACTTACAAACTGAGGCTCCAGTAGCCTAGGTGAAATCACCAACACAACAAGCCAGAGCTCAGCAGTGATCTGGTAACTCTCTTTGTATATCTGGGCCTGTCAGTAAAATCAGTATATAAGTAAAATATTAATGAGTGAAGACAGAGTGTGTGAGAGCATGTGAGAGTGAGAGACAGAGAAGGCGAGAAGAGAAATAGATGAGTTGGAAAGAGACCAGAATTCAAAAACCTCCTACACTGTGTTCATTGATGACAGGTTCAAACCTGGCTTGTAGAGATTGTTAGGCTGCAGCTCTCATGCCCACAGACCCCAGACAGCCCCAGCTTTCACCATATGCGGTACTACCAGACATGATATGAATGTGTGTGTGTGTGTTTGTCTGTCTGTGTGTGTCTTTGTGTGCTCAGAACTCACCTATAGTAGTCTCAGAGCATGGGTGGCAAGGTAGCCAGCCTCACCTGCAACTTAAATACAGAGAACCTAGCTGGTTAGGGAAAGCCAGCTAACCCAGATTCTGGCTAAGCAACAATGCATATGCAAAGGTACTCTCATGTCTTGCTCTCCTGAGTCCCCGATTCAATCCCATGCCTCACTATCATCCAAACACAGTAAACGGGGGAAGCTGGGGCACCCCTCAGAATTCAGGGGCAGGACCCTGTCCAGTCACGTTTGGCTGCATACTCAGCCTCCAGGCTCCCAGTCCACTTCTCAGGGCAGCAGATTACAAGCCCAGAAAGAACCCAGAAATAGCTGTGTCTCAACATAGATGGGAACTGTGTTTGACCAAACAATAGTGGATGAACCTGGTCCCTTACACCTCCCCTTTGGGATCAGCTTAGGCAATTGCTCCTGTGGCCTCACAATCCCTGATCATGGTGTCCTGGTGTCCACACATCACATGCAGAGAGATTCCCAGAAGTAGGCATCCATGAGTGTCCCATACATAGATGCTCTGCTTGCAGGAAGCACAAACTCCCTGGGCCCTTGCTATGGAGAGACAAAAGGAAGATGGATGCCTCCATTGGCTGAATTAGGAGATTCCAGTGGAGATCACAACCCCGCCCCTCACCTGAGGGCCTGGCTGCTGCTAATAAAGGCAATTGGAAACACCTGTTACCACTAGGGACCTGAGGACATAATACTCAGGAATCCCTCCAGGAGCTATCAGGCTGGCAGACATCCTGACCCTGGGAAAGCTGTGCTCCCAGTTGGGAGGGCCTTCTGGCCTGAGGTGAGAATATTCCCTAGATAGCAGAAAGAACTTCTGGTTTCAAAATGATTTGAAACCCCATGAGGCACTTGGAAAAGACTTTTAACAGCCATCAAAACACCCTCTTTGAGAACCCTGGAAACTTCCGTTCTGCGTGGAAAATCTGGACACTGGTGTGGCCATCAGTACCACAGATCCTTTACATTCGGCCCAATTGAGGGAAAGCACAATGTGTGTGCCAGGGGGATAGAGTTTCACTTCTCTTGACCTGGGCTCTCATGGAATAAGGACAAGGATGCAGTGCAGGAAATTGAGGAGGGCTGCATTTAGGTTGAGTGTCAGTCTCAGGGCCCTGGAGAATGGGAGTCAAGTACAGAAGGCCTGGACAGCTGCAGCTGGAGAATGACATATGCCTGTTACCTGCAGCAGGATCGCTGTCTCCTGAGTTCCCCAATGTACTATGCCATATGCTGGAGGCTGAAAAATCCAAAGGGCAAAAAGGAAAATTTCAACACCAGGAAGTCCGAGTTCACAATGCATGCACTGACTTCCATAAGAGCCCAGTGAAGAAGGCAAGTAGAGACAGTCAGAGAGACAGGATGAAAGAGACAGAAAAGGACTGAAATTCTGGCCCTGTGTTGATCAGTGCCAGAGCACTGAAGACAAACCCTCCATGCCAATGCATACTTCTAAGAAGTGGCATTGTTTTTTTATGTTTGTGAGGAAAGGTTACACTTAGAACATCTAGGTCTTATCCCACTCTCAGAAGCAACACTTGGCCTGCAACCACTCTCCAAAACTGCCCTCACCTCTCCAATTTGGAAGTAGTCTTAGTGATGCTCCAGCCAAGATGCAGACTGGCGTATTGCATCTCCCTGATCTAGCCTCAGACACTCCTGTGTGCAGGGAACTGCACTATGTCTATTTCTTCTTTGATTTACAGTTTTGGGATAGGACTTGGTGGACAAAAATAGCCAGAGGGAAGTAGATGATTTGGCAGCTGTAGTTTGTGCTGAAAGAGATTTATAGAGTGATAAGAGGTATATGAATGGCTCTGTGAGATGTCTCTCATGACTGTGTCTCAGAAGGGCCAGCTGTATCCGCATTACTACCCTAATCCAGAGCTGTGAAGGTCTCTAACTAAAATATATTTTCAGACCTCTACATGTTATATATATATATATATATATAGAGAGAGAGAGAGAGAGAGAGAGAGAGCGCAAGACACTGATTTAGTCATTTTCTACAATGGATGCGATATGACATTCAGACATTGATTGCTAAAACCTGGAGAGAAACTGTGCATTGGAAAATAATTGTCCAAAGGAGTAAAATCTCAAAATCATTAGCTATATGCAGCTCCAACGGGACCTAGTGAAAAAGGCTCGAGAAGGAACTCAACAAGGACACTCTCCACATGGACAGGCACCACAAGTTTCCTAGCGGTAGTTTGTGCTGAGAGAGATTTGTAGAGTGATAAAAGATATGGCTCTGTGAGATGTCTCACATGACTGTGGGCCAGGTGTATCCACTTTACTACCCTAATCCAGAGCTGTGCAGGTTTCTAGCTAAAAAATATTTTCAGACCTCTACATGTTACACATATATATAGAGAGAGACAGAGAGAGAGAGACACTGATGTAGTCATTTTCTAAAATGGATTCGATATGACATTCAGAAAATTGATTGCTAAAACCTGGAGAGAAACTGTGCATCAGGAAAAGAATTGTTCAAATGAGTAAAATCTCCAAATCATTAGCAATATGCAGCTCCATTGGTATCAATTGAAAAGGCTTGAGAAGGAACTCATCCAGGAGAATCTCCACATGGACTGGCACCACAAGTTTCCTAGTCTGGCAACACACACAGGGCAGCTGCTAGTGCCCAGTGCAAGCCTCAGGGCAAAAACCTCTCCCTCTTCAGTGTCTCAGAATTCAAAAACCTCCTACACTGTGTTCATTGATGACAGGATCAAACCTGGCTTGTAGAGATTGTAAGGCAGCAGCTATCATGCCCAGAGACCCCAGACATCCCCAGCCTTCACCATACGCTGTACTACCAGACCTGACAGTAATGTGTGTGTGTGTGTGTGTCTGTCTGTCTGTCTGTCTGACTGTGTGTGTCTGTGTGTGTTCAGAGCTTACCTGTAGTAGTCAGAGCATGGGTGGTAAGTAGCCAGCCTCAGTTGCAACTTTACTGAAAACCTAGCTGGTCAGGGCAAGCCAGCTAGCCCAGATTCTGGCTAAGCAAGAATGCATATGCAAAAGGACTCTCATGTCTAAATCTCCTGAGTTACCTATTCAATCCCATGCCTCACTATCTATCATCCAATCACTGCCAACGGGGGAGGCTGGGGAACCCCTCAGAACTCAGGGGCATGAGCCTGTCCAGTCATATTTGGCTGCCTACTCAGCCTCCAAGCTCTCAGTCCACTGCTCAGGGCAGTAGATTACAAGCACAGAAAGTACACAGAAAGAGCTATGTTTCAACAAAGATGGGAAGTGTGTTCGACCAAATAATAGTGGATGAACCCGCTCCCTTACACAAACTCTTTGGGTCCAGCTGAGGCAATTGCTCCTGTGGCCTCACATCCATGATCATGGTGTCATGGTGTCCAGCCATCACACTCAGAGAGATTCCCAGAAGGAGGCATGCATCAGTGTCCCATACAAAGTTGCTCTGCTTGCAGGAAGCACAAACTCCCCAGCCACTTGCTATGGACAGACAAAAGGAAGATAGGTGCCTCCATTGGCTGAATTCGGATCTTCCAGTGGATATCACAGCCCTGCACCTCACCTGAGGGCATGACTGTTGCTAATAAAGGCAATTGGAAACACCTGTTATCACTCGGGCCCTGAGGACATACTCAGGAATCACTCCAGGAGCTAGCAGGCTGGCACACCTCATGACCCTGGTATAGCTGTGCTCCTAGTTGGGAAGCCCTTTTGGCCAAAAGTGAGAATATTCCCTAGATACAAGAAAGAACTTCAAGTTTCAGAAGGATTTGAAAACCCCATGAGGCACTTGGAAAAGACATTTCACAGCCATCAAAACACCGTCTTTCAGATCCCTGGAAGCTTCCGTTTTGCGTGAAAAATCTGGACACTGGTGTGGCCATCAGTACCACAGATTCTTTACATTCGGCTTAAAAGAGGGAAAGCACAATGTGTGTGCCATGGGGATAGATTTTCACTTCTCTTGACCTGGGTTCTAATGGAATAAGGACAAGGATGCGGTGCAGGAAATTGAGGAGGGCTGCATTTAGCCTGAGTGTCAGCCTCAGGGCCCTGGAGAATGGGAGTCAAGCACAGAGGGCCTGGACAGCTGAAGCTGGAGATGGATATATGCCTGTTACCTGCAGCAGGATCGCTGTCTCCTCAGTTCCCCAATTTACTACGCCATATGCAGGAGACTAAATAATCCAAAGGGCAAAGAAAGGAAAATTTCAAAACCAGGAAGTCCAAGATCACGATGCATGAGTACCAATAAGGGCCCAGTGAAGAAGGCATGTAGAGACAGTCAGAGAGACAGAATGACAGTGATAGAAAAGGACTGAAATTCTGGCCCTGTGTTGATCAGTGCCAGAGCACTGAAGACAAACCCTCCATGCCCATGCATACTTCTTACAAGTGGCTTGGTTATTTTATGTTTGTGAGGAAAGGTTACACTTATAACATGTAGGTCTTAGCCCACTCTGAGAAGCAACACTTGGCCTGCAGCCCACTCTCCAAAACTGACCTCCCCTCTCCAATTTGGAAGTAGACGTAGTGATGCTCTAGCCAAAATGCAGGCTGGCGTATTGCATCTCCCTGGCCCAGCCTCAGACTGTCCTGTGTGCAGGGAACTGCACTGTGTCTATTTCTTCATTGATTTACAGTTTTGGGATAGGACTTGGTGGACAACAAGAACATGAGGGAAGTAGATGATTTGGCAGTGGTAGTTTGTGCTGATAGAGATGTGTAGAGTGATAAGAGGTAAACGAATGGCTCTGTGAGATGTCTCTCATGACAGTGGCTCAGAAGGGGCAGGTGTATCCGCATTAGTACCCTAATCCAGAGCTGTTCAGGTCTCTAGCTAAAAAATATTTACAGACCTCTACATGTTACATATATATATATATATATATATATATATATATATATATATATATATATATATATATAAGAGAGAGAGAGAGAGAGAGAGAGAGAGACTGGAGACTGATGTAGTCATTTTCTACAATGGATTTGATATTACATTCAAACGATTGATTGCTAAAACCTGGAGAGAAGCTGTCCATCAGGAAAAGAATTGTCCAAAGGAGTAAAATCTCCAAATCATTAGCTATATGCAGCTCCAACGGGACCGAGCGAAAAAGCCTCGAGAATGAACTCATCCAGGAGACTCTCCACATGGACAGGCACCACAAGTTTCCTAGTCAGGCAACACACAGGGTAGCTGCTAGTTCCCAGAAAAAGCCTCAGGGCAAAAACCTCTCCCTCTTCAGTGTCTTTAGATCTGAAAAAAAGAAAAGCGACCAAGGGCCAAGGAGAGCTACAATGGTGTCAATATTGAGCTGTAAATCAGAATGTGCCTTGTTTTTTGCAAAAAATCACCTGTGCCACAGTGATTCTGTTGTTCTTTCCCTCTCTTCCTCCCTCACACACTCACACACACACAAACACACACTGTCACAGTCACACACACACATACATCCATCGAGGAACAGGCATGATATATATATATATAATGACTGCTATATATATATATATATATGTATATATATATATGTACATATATGTATGTGTTTATTATAAACTATGAGGTATACTGGCATGGCTATGAGGAGACAGAGTATGGCTTGTGCCAGAGAGACTTACAAAGCTGAGGCTCCAGAAACGTAGGTGAAATCGCCACGAAAACAAGCCAGAGCTCAGCAGTGGCCTGGTGACTCTCTTTGTATATCTGGGCCTATCAGTAAAATAATATATAAGTAAAATATTAATGAGTGCAGACAGAGTGAGGGAGAGCCTGTGAGAGTCAGAGACAGAAGGCAAGAAGAGAAACAGAAGAGTTGGAAAGACACCAGAAGTCAAAAACCTCCCACACTGTATTCAGACATGACAGTTTCAATCCTGGGTTGTAGAGATTGTAAGGTAGCAGTCTCTTGTCCACAGACCCCAGACAACCCCAGCCTTCACCATATGTGTTTAGTATTTATGACAGAAAATGTATTGTGAGTGTAAACTTCCCTTCAAATATAAGAGAAAAATCTATCAAGCAGAAGAAATGACCTCTCATGGAATATAGGACTAAATAAATCAATAAATATGCAAATAAATGGGGATGATCGAGGAGGATTTGAAAAAAAAAAAATAAAGCACAGAAAGACCTGATTACAGCAGAAACATAGAAACCATCTGCTGAGAAACAGAGGGCTGCTTCAAAAATTCTGAGACACTTCAGAGTCCAGGGAAATTAAGATTTCAGGAGAATGAAAAGAAACTCATATTTCTTGAAGCTTACACTAGAGAAAGGAGGCAAGTTCTGTACTATGATAATTTTAATAAGCATGCTGATAGAAATGCTATTAGAAATGCTACTGGAAGGTTCTATTATTTATAATTGTATTGAATCCTGCTCCAGCTATGTGGCCAATTATTCATGAAAAAGAAGCTGTTATAAATGTGTTAATTCTGATTAAGATCAATTACATAGGTTGGCAATTCCAAAAATGACAGATATATATATATGTATATTTATATATGTACATTTATATATGTATATGGATGTATATCTTTATTAGAAAGTCTGAGAGATACTGCAATGGATATGAGGAGACAGAATATGGCTTGAGTCAAAGAGACTTACAAAGCTGAGGCTCAAGTAGCCTAGGTGAAAACACCAACAAAAAAGCCAGAGCTCAGCAGTGCTCTGGCAACTCTCTTTGTATATCTGGGCCTGTCAATAAAATAAGGATATAAGTAAAATATTACTGAGTGCAGACAGAGTGAGTGAGAGCCTGTGAGAGTCAGAGACAGAGAAGTTGAGAAGTGAAATAGAAGATTTGAAAAGAGACCAGAATTCAAAAACCTCCTATAATGTGTTCGTTAATTACAGGTTCAAACCTGGCTTGTAGAGATTGTAAGGTAGCAGCTCTCATGCCCACAGACCCCAGACAGCCCCCGCCTTCACCATATGGTGTATTACCAGAACTGACACTAATGTGTGTGTGTGTGTGTGTGTGTGTGTGTGTGTGTGTGTGTGTGTGTGTGTCTGTCTGTCTGTGTGTGTCTGTGTGTGCTCAGAGCTCACTTGTAGTAGTCTCACAGCATGGGTGTCAAGGTAGCTAGCCTCACCTGCAACTAAGGTACAGAGAACCTAGCTGGTCAGGGCAAGCCAGCTAGCCCAGATTCTGGCTAAGCAAGAAAGCACATGCAAAGGGACTCTCATGTCTCCCTCTCCCGATTTCCCGATTCAATCTTATGCCTCACTATCATCCAAACACTGCCAACGCCGTAAACTGGGGCACCTCTCAGAATTCAGGGGCTGGAGCCTGTCCAGTCACGTTTGGCAGCCTACTCAGCCTCCAGACTCTCAGTCCACTGCTCAGGGCAGCAGATTACAAGCCCAGAATGAACCCAGAAAGAGTTGTGTTTCAACATAGATGGGAAATGTGTTTGACCAAACAATAGTGGATGAACCCAGCCCCTCATACCTACCCTTTGGGTCCGGCTCAGGCAATTGTTCCTGTGGCCTCACAATCCCTGATCATGGTGTCCTGGTGTCCACACATCACACTCAGAGATTCCCATAAGTAGGCCTGCATGAGTGTCGCATACAAAGTCGCTCTGCTTGCCTAAAGCACAACTCCCCGGGCCCTTGCTATGGAGAGACAAAAGGAAGATGGATGCCTCCATTGGCTGAATTAGGAGCTTCAAGTGGAGATCAAGCATGGCCCATCACCTGACCACCTGGCTGCTGCTAATAAATGCAATTGGAAACACCTTTTACACATGGCCCCTGAGGACAGATTCAGGAATCCCTCCAGGAGCTACCAGGCTGGCAGACCTCCTGACCCCGGCATAGGTGTGCTCCCAGTTGGGAGAGCCTTCGGGCCAGAGGTGAGAAAATTCCCTAGATACAAGAACGAACTTCAGGTTTCAAAAGGATTTGAAACCGCAGGAGGCAATTGGAAAAACATTGCACAGCCATCAAAACACCCTCTTTCTGAACCCTGGAAGTTTCCGTTTTGCCTGGAAATCTGGACACTGGTATGGCCATCAAATCACAGATCCTTTACATTCGTCCCAATAGAGGGAAAGCACAATGTGTGTGCCAGGGGGATAGAGTTTCCCTTCTCTTGACCTGGGCTCTCATGGAATAAGGACAAGGATGTGGTGCAGGAAATTGAGGAGGGCTGCATTTAGGCTGAATGTCAGCCACAGTTCCCTGGAGATTGCAGTCAAGCACAGAGGGCCTGGACAGCTGCAGCTGGAGATGGACATATGCCTGTTACCTGCAGCAGGAACACTGTCTCCTCAGTTCCCCTCTGTACTATGCCATATGCAGGAGACTGAATAATCTAAAGGGCAAAAAAAGGAAAATGCAATACTAATCGATTGTGCATTGGATGTTACTGTCAAAAACAGTGCAGTAGTAGTTGTAGTAATGTGTAGTATCTGCAAAAAGAAATGTATTGTGTGTCCAAAGTTCCCTTAAATTATAAGAGAAAATCTATAAGGCAGAATAAATGACCCCTCATGTCTTATGTGAGTAAATATATTAATAAATATACAAATATATGGGGTGATCTAGGAGGATTTGAAAAAATAAAAAAATAAAAACAAAAACCACAGGAAGACCTGATTATAGCAGAAATATAGAAAACGTCTGCTGAGAAACAGAGGGCTGCTTTAAAAATTTTCTGACACTTCAGGTTCCACGCAAATTAAGAATTCCCAAGAATGAAAAGAAAGACCATACATATTGAAGCTTACACTAGAAAATGGAGGCAAGTTCTGTGCTATGATATTACAATAAGGATACTGATAGAAAGGCTATTGGAAATGCTCCTGGAAGGTTTATAATTTATAATTGTAGTGAATCCTGCTCCAACTATGTGACCAATTATTTAATAAGTAGGCTGTTATAAATGTGGTAATTCTGCATTAAGATCATATAAAAACGTCAACAATTCTAAAAATAACTGATATATATGTACATATATGTATGTGTATCTTTATTATCAACTATGAGGGATACTGGCATGGCTATGAGGACACACAGTATGGCTTGTGCCAGAGAGTCTTACAAAGATGAGGCTCCAGAAATCTAGGTGAAATCGCCAACAAAACAATCCAGAGCTCAGCAGTGCCCTGGTGACTCTCTTGTATATCTGGACCTGTCAGTAAAATAATAAATAGGTAAAATATTAATTAGTGCAGACAGAGTGAGAGCCTGTGAGAGTCAGAGACAGAGAAGGCGAGAAGAGAAATAGAAGAGTTTTAGAGAGAGAGACACTGATATAGTCATTTTCTACAATGGATTCGATATGACATTCAGACAATTGACTGCTAAAACCTGGAGATAAACTGTGCATCAGGGAAATAATTGTCCAAAGGAGTTAAATCTCCAAATCATTAGCTATATGCAGCTCCATCGGGACCGATCAAAAAAGGCTCCATAAGGAACTAATCCAGGAGACTCTCCACAAGGACAGGCTCCACAAGTTTCCTAGTCTGGCAACACACACAGGGCAGCTGCTAGTTCCCAGTGCAAGCCTCAGGGCAAAAACCTCACTGTCTTCAGTGTCTCAGAATTCAAAAACCTCCTACACTGTGTTCATTGATGACAGGAACAAATCTGGGTTGTAGAGATTGTAAGGCAGCAGTTCTCATGCCCACAGACCCCAGACAGCCCCAGCCTTCACCATATGCTGTCTAGGAGACCTGACAGTAATGTGTGTGTGTCTGTCTGTCTGTCTGACTGTGTGTGTGTCTGTGTGTGCTCAGAGCTCACCTGTAGTAGTCTCAGAGCACGGGTGGCAAGGTAACCAGCCTCACCTGCAACTTATGTATAGTGAACCTAGCTGGTCAGGGAAGCCAGCTAGCCCAGATTCTGGCTAAGCCAGAATGCATATGCAAAGGGACTCTCATGTCTAAATATCCTGAGTTCTCTATTCAATCCAATGCCTCACTATCTATTGTCCGGGGGAAGCTGGGGCACCCCTCAGAATTCAGGGGCATAAGCCTGTCCAGTCATGCTTGGCTGCCTACTCAACCTCCAAGCTCTCAGTCTACTGCTCAGGGTAGCAGATTACAAGTACAGAAAGTACCCAGAAAGAGCTGTGTTTCAATATAGATGGGAACTGTGTTCGACCAAACAATAGTGGATGAACCCGGTCTCTTACACCTACCCTTTGGGTCCGGCTAAGGCAATTGCTCCTGTGGCCTCACATCCCTGATCATGGTGTCCTGGTGTCCACACATCACACTCAGAGAGATTCCCAGAAGTAGGCATGCATGAGAGTCCCATTCAAAGTCACACTGCTTTCAGGAAGTACAAACTCCCCGGGCCCTTGCTATGGACAGACAAAAGAAAGATGGATGCCTCCATTGGCTGAATTCGGAACTTCCAGTGGAGATCACAGCCCCGCATCTCACCTGAGGGCCTGGCTGCTTCTAATAAAGGCAATTGGAAACACCTGTTACCACTTGGGCCCTGAGGACATACTCAAGAATCCCTCTAGGAGCTATATGGGTGGAAAATCTGGACACTGGTGTGGCCATCAGTACCACAGATCCTTTACATTCGGCTTAATAGAGGGAAAGCACAATGTGTGTGCTAGAGGGATAGAGTTTCACTTCTCTTCACCTGGGCTCTGATGGAATAAGGACAAGGACACTGTGCAAAAGGTGAGGACCTCTGCATTTAGGCTGAGTGTCAGCCTCAGGGCCCTGGAGCATGGGAGTCAAGCACAGAGAGCCTGGACATCCCCAGCTGCAGATGGACATATGCATGGATCCTGCAGCAGCAACGCCATGTGCAGGAGACTAAATAATCCAAAGGGCAAAGAAAGGAAAATTTCAACACTAGGATGACTGAGTTCACGATGCATGCACTGACTTCCTGTAAGGGCCCAGGGAAGAAGGCACGTAGAGACAGTCAGAGAGACAGAATGACAGAGACAGAATGGTCCAGCCTCAGCCTGTCCTGTGTGCAGGGAACTGCACTATGACTATTTCTTCTTAAATAAACGATATGGCTCTGTGAGATGCCTCTCATGACTGTGGCTCAGAAGAGCCAGGTGTATCCATTTTACTACCCTAATCCAGAGCTGTGCACTTCTCCAGGTAAAAAATATTTTCAGACCTCTACATGTTACATATATATATATAAATATAAATTTATATATATACATATATATATATATATATAGAAAGAGAGAGGGAGACAGAGAGAGACACTCATGTATTCATTTTCTACAATGGATTCGATATCACATTCAGACAATTGATTGCTAAAACCTGGAGAGAATCTGTGCATCAGGATACGAATTGTCCATAGGAGTAAGATCTCCAAATCATTAACTATATGCAGCTCCAACGGGACCTATCAAAAAAGGCTCGAGAAGGAACTCATCCAGGAGACTCTCCACATGGACAGGCACCACAAGTTTCCTAGTCCGGCAACACACACAGGGCAGCTGCTAGTTCCCAGTGCAAGCAACAGGGCAAAAAACCTCTCCCTCTTCAGTTTCTCAGAATTCAAAAACCTCCTACACTGTGTTCATTGATGACAGCTTCAAACCTGGATTGTAGAGATTGTATGGCAGCAGCTCTCATGCCCACAGACCCCAGACAGCCCCAGCCTTTACCATATACTGTACTACCAGACCTGACAGTAATGTGTGTGTGTATGTTTGTCTGACTGTGTGTGTCTGTGTGTGCTCAGAGCTCACCTGTAATAGTCTCAGACCATGGGTGTGAAGGTATCCAGCCTCTCCTGCTACTTATGTACAGAGAACCTAGCTGGTCAGGGCAACCCAGCTAGCCCAGATTCTAGCTTAGCAAGAATGCATATTCAAAGGGACTCTCATGTCTAAATCTCCTGAGTTCCCTATTCAATGCCATGCCTCACTATCTATCATCCTGGTGAAGCTGGGGCACCCCTCAGAATTCAGGGCAATGAGCCTGGCCAGTCACATTTGGCTGCCAACTCAGCCTCCAGGCTCTCAGTCCACTGCTCAAGGCAGCAGATTACAATCACAGAAAGTACCCAGAAAGAGCTGTGTTTCAACATAGATGGGAACTTTGTTCGACCAAACAATAGTGGATGAACCCAGTCCCTTACGCCTACCCTTTGGGTCCGGCTAAGGCAATTGCTCCTGTGGCCTCACATCCCTGATCATGGTGTCCAGCTGTCCACACATCACACTCATAGAGATTCCCAGAAGTAGGCATGCATGAGTGTCCCATACAAAGTCGCTCTGCTTGCAGGAAGCACTAAGTCAAGGGGCCCTTGCTAGGGACAGACAAAAGAAAGGTGGATGCCTCCATTGGCTGAATTCGGAGCTTCCAGTGGATATCACAGCCCCGCACCTCAACTGAGGGCCTGGCTGCTGCTAATAAAGTCAATGGAAACACCTGTTACCACTTGGGCCCTGAGGATATACTCAGGAATCCCTCCAGGAGCTAGCAGGCTGGCAGATCTCCTGCCCCTGGGATAGCTGTGCTCTGAGTTGGTTGGCCCTTATGGCCAGAGGTGAGAATATTCCCTAGATACAAGAAAGAACTTCAGGTTTCAAAAGGATTTGAAAACCCCATGAGGCACTTGGAAATGTCATTTCACAGCCATCAAAACACCCTCTTTCAGAAACCTTGAAGCTTCCGTTTTGCGTGGAAAATCTCAGAATTCAAAATCCTCCTAAACTGTGTTCATTGATGACAGGTTCAAACCTGGCTTGTAGAGATTGTAAGGCAGCAGCTCTCATACCCACAGACAACAGACAGCCCCAGCCTTCACCATATGCTGTACTACCAGACCTGACAGTAATGTGTGTGTCTGTCTGTCTGTCTGTCCTTCTGACTGTGTGTGTCTGTGTGTGCTCAGAGCTCACCTGTAGTAGTAGTCTCAGAGCATGGGTGTCAAGGTAGCCAGCCTCAGCTGCAACTTATATACGGAGAACCTAGCTGGTCAGTGCAAGCCAGCTAGCCCAGATTCTGGCTAAGGAAGAATGCATATGCAAAGGTACTCTCATGTCTAAATCTCCTGAGTTCCCTATTCAATCCTATGCCTCACATCTATCATCAGGGGGAAGCTGGGGCACCCCTCAGAATTCAGGGGCATGAGCCTGTGCAGTCACATTTGGCTGCCTACTCAGCCTCCAGGCTCTCAGTCCACTGCTCAGGGGAGCATATACAAGCACATACAGTACCGAGAAAGAGCTGTGTTTCAACATAGATGGGAACTCTGTTCAACCAAACAATAGTGGATGAACCCGGTCCCTTACACCTCCCCTTAGGTCTGGCTAAGGCAATTGCTCCTGTGGCCTCAAATCCCTGATCATGGAGTCCTGGTGTCCACACACCACACTCAGAGAGATTCCCAGAAGTAGGTATGCATGAGTGTCCCATACAAAGTCTCTCTGCTTGCAGGAAGCAGAAAATCCAAGGGCCCTTGCTATGGACAGACAAAAGAAAGATGGATGCCTCCATTGGCTGAATTCGGAACTTCCAGTGGAGATCACAGCCCCGCACCTCACCTGAGGGCCTGGCTGCTGCTAATAAAGGCAATTAGAAACACGTGTTACCACTTGGGCACTGAGGACATACTCAGGAATCCCTCCAGGAGCTAGCAGGCTGGCAGACCTCCTGACCCTGGGATAGCTGTGCTCCAAGTTGGGTGGCCATTCTGGGCAGAGGTGAGAATATTCCCTAGATACAAGAAAGAACTTCAGGTTTCAAAAGTATTTGAAACCCCATGAGGCACTTGGAAAAGACATTTCACAGCCATAAAACACCCTCTTTCAGAACCCTGGAAGCTTCTGTTTTGCGTGGAATATCTGGACACTGGTGTAGGCATCAGTACCACAGATCCTTTACATTCGGCTTAATAGATGGAAAGCACAATGTGTGTGCCAGGGGGATAGAGTTTCACTTCTCTTGACCTGGGCTCTCATGGAATAAGGACAAGGACGCTGTGCAGGAAGGTGAGGAGGGCTGCATTTAGGCTGAGTGTCAGCCTCAGGGCCCTGGAGAATGGAAGTCAATCAAAGAAGGCCTAGACAGCTGCAGCTGCAGATGGACATATTCCTGGAACCTGCAGCAGCAACGCTGTCTCTGCAGTTCACCTCTGTACTAAACCATGTGCAGGGGACTAAATAACCCAAAGGTCAAAGAAAGGAAAATTTCAACACCAGGATGAGTGAGTTCACGATGCATGCACTGACTTCCAGTAAGGGACCAGTGAAGAAGGCACATAGAGACAGTCAGAGAGACAGGATGACAGAGACAGAAAAGGACTGAAATTCTGGCCCTGTGTTGATCAGTGCCAGAGCACTGAAGACAAATACTCCATGCCCATGCATACTTCTTACAAGTGGATTTGCTATTTTATGTTTTTGAGGAAAGGTAACACTTAGAACATCTAGATCTTAGCCACTCTAAGAAGCAACACTTGGCCAGCAGCCCACTCTCCAAAACTGCCCCCACCTCTCCAAATTGGAAGTAGTCTTAGTGATGCTCCAGATAAGATGCAGGCTGGCGTATTGCATCTCCCTGTTCCAGACTCAGCCTGTCATGTGTGCAGGGAACTGCACTATGTCTATTTCTTCTTTCATTTACAGTTTTGGGATAGGACTCGGTGAACAAAATGAGAAAGAGGGAAGTAGATGATTTGGCAGCTGTAGTTTGTGCTGAGAGAGATTTGTAGAGTGAAAAATGATATGGGTCTGTGAGATGTCTCATATGACTGTGGCTCAGAACGGCCAGGTGTATCCACTTTACCCTAATACAGAGCTGTGCAGTTCTCTAGCTAAAAAATATTTTCAGACCTCTACATGTTACATATATATAGATATATAGATATATATATACAGAGATAGAGACCCTGATATAGTCATTATAGTCATTTTCTAAAATGGATTCAATATGACATTCAGACAATTGATTGCTAAAACCTGGAGAGAAACTGTTCATCAGGAAAAGAATTGTCTAAAGGAGTAAAATCTCCAAATCATTAGCTATATGCAGCTCCAACGGGACAGATATAAAAAGGCTCGAGAAGGAACTCATCCAGGAGACTCTCCACATGGACAGGCACCACTAGTCTAGCAACCCACACAGGGCAGCTGCTAGTCTCAGGGCAAAAACCTCTCCGTCTTCAGTGTCTCAGAATTCAAAAACCTCCTACACTTGGTTCATTGATGACAGGATCAAACCTGGCTTATAGAGATTGTAAGGTAGCAGTTCTCATACCCACAGATCCCAGACAGCCCCAGCCTGGGCTCTCATGGAATAAGGACTAGGATGCTGTTCAGGAAGGTGAGGAGTGCTGCATTTAGGCTGAGTGTCAGCCTTAGGGCCCTGAAGAATGGGAGTCATGCACACAGGGTCTGGACAGCTGCAGCTGGAAATGGACACATGACTGTTAACTGCAGTAGGATCGCTACCTCCTCAGTTCCCCACTGTACTATGCTTCATGCACGAGATTAAATAATCCAAAGTGCAAAGAAAGGAAAATTTCAACACCAGGAAGACCGAGTTAATGATGCATGCACTGACTTCCAGTAAAGGCCCAGTGAAGAAGGCACATAGAGACAGTCAGAGAGACAGAATGACAGTGACAGAAAAGTACAGAAATCATGGACCTGTGTTGATCAGTACCAGAGCACTGAAGACAAATCCTCCATGCCCATGCATACTTCTTACAAGTGGCATTGTTATTTTATGTTTGTGAGGAAAGGTTACACTTAGAACATCTAGGTCTTACCCCACTCTGAGAAGCAACACTCGGCCTGCAGCCCACTCTCCAAAACTGCCCTTGCCTCTCCAAATTGGAAGTAGTCTTATTGATGCTCCAGCCAAGATGCAGGCTGGCATCTCCCTGTTCCAGCCTCAGCCTGTCCTGTGTGCATGTAACTGCACTATGTTTATTTCTTCTTTGATTTATAGTTTTTGTATAGGACTCGGTGGAGAAAAAGAGCAAGAGGGAAGTAGACCATTTGGCAGCAGTAGTTTGTGCTGAGAGAGATTTGTAGACTGATAAGAGTTATAGGAATGGCTCTGTGAGAAGTCTCTCATGACTGTGGCTCAGAAGGGCCAGGTGTATCCACATTACTACAATAATCCAGAGCTGTGCAGGTCTCTAGCTTAAATATTTTCAGACCTCTACATGTTACATATATATATATAGAGAGAGAGAGAGAGAGAGACCCTGATGTAGTAATTTTCTACAATGGATTCAATATGAGATTCAAACAATTGATTGCTAAAACCTGGAGAGAAACTGTGCATCAGAAAAATAATTGTCCAAAGGAGTTAAATCTAATCATTAGCTATATGCAGCCCCAACGGTATCGAGAGAAATAGGCTGGAGAAGGAACTCATCCAGGAGACTCTCCACATGGACAGGCACCACAAGTTTCCTTGTCTGGCAACACACACAGGGCAGCTGCTAGTTCCCAGTGCAAGCCTCAGGGCAAAAACCTCTCCCTCTTCAGTGTCTTCACATCTCAAAAGAATAAAAGTGACCAAGGGCCAAGGAGAGCTACAATGGTGTCAATATTGAGCTGTAAATCAGATTGTGCCAAGTGATTTGCACAAAATCACCTGTGCCACAGTGATTCTGTTGTTCTCTCTGTCTCTACCTCCCTCACACACACACACACAAACACATACAAACACACACTCTCACAGTCTCACACGCGCACACATTCACAGAGGAATAGGCACAAAAGTAGTTATACACATGCACACTGGACAGCTTCTGCAAGGCAGGGCCCTGGGCTGAACCCTACTTCGCACTTCCTGGAAGTATGCCCAGCCTTTTAAGGCCAGCTCTGAGCTCCCATATTCTGGCTTCCTTCAAAAGGCCCGCCCATAGGGTGCCAGCCATGCTCTGATAGGCCAGACGCCTAGGCTATGCCCAGAACCCCTGCCAGCAATATCATTGGCCAGTGTGCTTGGACACACCTAGGAGGGTCTGGGCCCTTAGTCAGTGATTGGCCAGCGGCCTTGAGCAACGCCAACAATGCATTGGAGCACGCTCATTGGGCCACCTCTGGAAGGCCGGCCCACCAGCCACATCAGCTCCACTCTGATTGGCCTGTTGTCCCAGGGACACGCCCCCAGCCAGCCAGAGAATGTGAGAGTTAGAGAAGGCGAGTAGAGAAATAGATGAGTTGGAAAGAGACCAGAATTCAAAAACCTCCTACACTGTGTTCATTGATGACAGGTTCAAACCTGGCTTGTAGAGATTGTAAGGCAGCAGCTCTCATGCCCACAGATGCCAGACAGCCCCAGTCTTCACCAAATGCTGTATTACCAGACCTGACAGTAATGTGTGTGTGTGTGTCTGTCTGTCTGTGTGTGTCTGTGTGTGCTCTGAGCTCACCTATAGTAGTCTCAGAGCATGGGTGTCAAGGTAGCCAGACTCACCTGCAACTTATGCACAGAGAACCTAGCTGGTCAGGGCAAGCCAGCTAGGCCAGATTCTGGCTAAGCAAGAATGCCAGAGAACTATGTGGAAGCCCAAGTCCCCATTTTGAGGCCCTGGTCACCACTTACATAATTAGGGAAAACCTGGGCTAGTGGCAAATCATAGCTGGAGCTGTCTCACTGACTCTTTTCCTGCTTGGGCCCTGCTCTCTCAATTTATGACTGTTTCCTTCTCCTCAATAGGAAAGTTACAAATGATGTACAGAAATATAGGGAAGGTGGGAAAAATTACCCCCATAGCCACTATTACATGTAACTATTGACTGTAAAACTTTCATCCACCAAGAAAGAACAGAATAAATATTTTTGAGGTTAAAAACATTGTAGGTTAAATAGGGAACATTCTTTAGAGCTATGCAATACTAATCCATTGTGCACTGGATGCCACTCTCAAAAACAGTGCAGTAGTAGTTGTAGTAGTGTGTAGTATCTGCAAAAGGAAATGTATTGTGTGTCCAAAGTTCCCTTCAATTATAAGAGAAAATCTATCAGATAGAATAAATGACCCCTCATGTGATATCAGAATAAATATATAAATAAATATGCAAATATATGGGGATGATCTAGGAGGATTTGAAAAAATAAAAAAATAATAAAAAACACAGGAAGACCATAGGTCGAAAATTCTAAAAATGACAGATATATATATATATATATATATATATATATTTATATTTATATATGTATATGTATGTATATATTTATTATAAAGTCTGAGAGATACTGCCATGGATATGAGGAGATAGAATTTGTAAGTAATTTGTAAGAATTTGTAAGAATTTGTAAGATAGAACTTTGTAAGTCAGAGAGACTTACAAAGCTGAGGCTCCAGAAGCTTACGTGAAATCAGCAACAAAACAAGCCAGAACTCAGCAGTGCTCTGGCAACTCTCTTTGTATATCTGGGCCTGTCAATAAAATAAGAATATAAGTAAACTATTACTGAGTGCAGACAGAGTGAGTGAGATCCTGTGAGAGTCAGAGATGGAGAAGGAGAGAAAAGAAATAGAGGAGTTGGAAATAGACCAGAAGTCAAAAACCCCATAGACTCTGTTCATTCATGACAGGTTCTAACCTGGGTTGTAGAGATTGTAAGGCAGAAGCTCTAATGTCCATAGACCCCAGACAACCCAAGCCTTCACCATATGTGTGTAGTATTTGACCCAGGAAATGCATTGTGAGTCAAGAGTTCCCTTCAATTATAAGAGAAAATCTATCAAGCAGAAGAAATGACCCCCATGTTATACCTGACTAAATAAATAAGTATGCTAATAAATGAAGATGATTTAGGAGGACTTGAAAAAATAAAAAATAATGAAAACAAAAACCACAAGAAGACCTGATTACAGCAGAAACAAAGAAACCATCTGCTGAGAAACAGAGGAATGCTTCAAAAACTCCCTAACACTTCAGGGCCCAAGGAAATTAAGATTTCCGGAAAAAGAAAACAAACACATACGTATTGAAGCTTACACTAGAAAAAGGAGGGAAATTCTGGGCTATGATAATTACAATAAGGATGCTGATAGAAACACGATTATAAATGCTACTGGAAGGTTCTATTATTTATAACTGTATTGAATCCTTCTCCAACTATATGTCCAATTATTTCTGAAAAACTAGGCTGTTATAAATATGGTAATTCTGAATTAAGGTCAAATACATAGGTCGACAACTCACAAATTGACAGATATATAAATATATATGTTTATATATATGTATGTATCTCTTTATTATAAACTCTGAGTGATACTGGCATGGAAATGAGGAGACAGAATATGGCTTCTGTCAGAAAGACTTACAAACTGATGCTCCAGTAGCCTAGGTGAAATCGCCAACACAACAAACCAGAGCTCAGCAGTGCTCTGGTAACTCTCTTTGTATATCAGGGCCTGTCAGTAAAATAAGTATATAAGTAAAATATAAATGAGTGAAGACAGAGTGTATGAGAGCATATGAGAGTTAGAGACAGAGAAGGCGAGAAGAGAAATGCATGAGTTGGAAAGAGACCAGAATTCAAAAACCTCCTACACGGTGTTTATTGATGACAGGTTCAAACCTGGCTTGTAGTGATTGTAAGGCAGCAGCTCTCATGCCCACAGACCACAGACAGCCCCAGCCTTCACCATATGCTGTACTACTAGACCTGACAGTAATGTGTGTGTGTGTGTGTCTGTCTGTCTGTCTGTGTCTGTGTGTGCTGAGAGTATTCACCTATAGTATTCTCAGAGCATGGGTGGGAAGGTAGCCAGCCTCAACTGCAACTTATGGATAGATAACCTAGCTGGTCAGGGCAAGCCAGCTATCCCAGATTCTGGCTAAGCAAGAATTCATATGCAAAGGGAGTCTCATGTCTCGCTCTCCTGAGTTCCCCATTCAATCCCATACCTCACTATCATCCAAATATTGCGAATGGGGGAACCTGGCGAACCCTCAGAATTTAGGGGCATGAGCCTGTCCATTCATGTTTGGCTGCCTACTCAGCCTCCAGGCTCACAGTACACTGCTCAGGGCATCAGATTACAAGCCCAGAAAGAACCCAGAGAGAGCTGTGTTTCAACATAGATGGGAACTGTGTTTGACCAAATAATAGTGGATGAACCCGACCCCTTACACCTACCCTTTGGGTCCGGCTAAGGCAAATGCTCCTGTGGCTTCACAATCCCTGATCATGGTGTACTGGTGTCCCCTCATCACACTCAGAGATATTCCCAGAAGTAGGCATGCCACTGATTTTTGTACATTGATTTTGTAGCCTGATACCTTGCTATATTGCCTAACAACTTCCAGTAATTTTCTACTGGATTCTTTAGGTCTTTCTATGTATACTATCATATCATCTGCAAATAGTGAGAGCTTGACTTCTTCCCTTCCAATCTGTATCCCTTGGATTTCTTTCTCTTGCCTGATTGCTATGGCAAGAACTTCCAATACTATGTTGAAGAGTAACGGTGACAGTGGACAGCCCTGTCTAGTCCGCGATCTGAGGGGGAATGCTTTCAGCTTCTATCCATTGTGTATGATGTTGACTGTAGGTGCCCAACACCAGATGAGTGGCTGAGAACGCTGTGGTATATATACACAATGGAATACTATGTATCTATCAAGAACAATGAACCCACCTTCTCTGACCCACCTTGGACAGAGCTAGAAGGAATTATGTTAAGTGAACTAAGTCAGAAAGATAAAGATGAGTATGGGATGATCCCACTCATCAACAGAAGCTGACTAAGAAGATCTGAAAGGGAAACTAAAAGCAGGACCTGATCAAATTGTAAGTAGGGCACCAAAGTAAAAACCCAGTGGTGAGGGGTAGGCATGTAGCTTCCTGGGCCAGTGGGGGGTGGGAGTGGGCGGGAGGGATGGGTCACAGTCCTTTGGTTGTGGGAATGGTGTTTATGTACACTCTAGCAAAATGTAGACATATAAATCTGTAGCTAATTAATATGAGAGGGGGAAATCAATTGTATGTCTCAAAGTTTCTCAAAAGACAAACTGAATCTTTTTAATATATAGGCTATGTATTTGATATGCGGACTCTCTCAAAAGCCTAGACCAAGTAGATTAGAAGCTTCCAATAGCACAGCTATATACAAGATACTGGGTACTGTCCAGCAAACCATAACAAAGGGACTTTTCAAAGTTAACCCAATTAACAAATAATGTGATGATAATATTAACTATTGATTGTCTTTTTGAACCCTAAGACAGCAGGAAACTCACATCTTCACTATAGAGCCCCTACTTCCCCCAGTCCTGGAACCCTTGGATAGGGCCCACTTTCCCGTATGCATCTCCCAATCCAAACCAAATAACATTGCATCTGCCGATCACAACCTAACCAAAGCAACGATTGCTACCTTAACATGCTTCACCTCAGAATGTATCCAGAGACTTCACCTGGATCTGTGCAAGTAGGCAGACACCCACAGGCTAAGCAGAGGCACTGAGTGCTTGATCCTGAAGCTCCTTTCAAACTCGGAGAGACAGAGAGAAGCACTCTGTCATTCTCCCCTCTGCTCTTAGCCCAACCCATGAGCTTCTGCAGCTCTGTCCTCATCTGGCAGCTCAGCAAGGGTGGGGAGAGGGGCCTGAGCATTGTGTGTGCTGACTGACCCTGGAAACACCACACCACAGGCAGGAAGGTCCTGCCCTCAGAGCTGAGGCTCCAGTGTGGCTGCACTCTTCACTTCTGGGTTTACAAATGCCATTCAGAGAATGCTGCGCGTTCCTTTCCTGTTGCTGAATTTCTGATATTTATACTTTGTTACACTTAATGTATATACTACATTACTAAACCTCATACATTAGTAGAAATGATGAACTTTTTAATTTGGGCCTTCTAAATTATTTCAGGCCTTCACAGAAAAGAACACATGATTGAAAAAAAGATTTCAATAGCTTTTTCTAAAAGAATGAAATAAATAAATTTATTTAGAGTTTCTTTCAAGTATTTATTTAGGATGAGAGGAATAGATCACCAGGTAGCCTACTTCAAAGCTCCATTTGTTGATTGATGAGAGAGACAAGAGATAGAATGACACATGACACAAGCGTATACAGTGCCACAGACCAGACCTGAGATTTATGTTGCTGAGTTGTTTCTACCCAGTGCCAAAAACCATTCTGTAGCTGTCACTTACCTCTTTACTTATCCACCAAGCATAATCCTATTTATCCCAAAGGATACAACATCATCTTTACTTTCCTAGGGGATACTTCATTGAGTATATGTCCCATAACTTTTTTTTCCCCTCCTCCAGGGTTATTGCTGGGCTCGGTGCCTGCACGATGAATCCACCGCTCCTGGAGGCCATTTTTTCCCCCTTTTGTTGCCCTTGTTGTAGCTTCCTTGTGGTTATTATTATTGCCCTTGTTGACGCAATTCGTTGTTGGATAGGACAGAGAGAAATGGAGAGAGGAGGGGAAGACAGAGAAGGGGAGAGAAAGATAGACACCTGCAGACCTGCTTCACCGCCTGTGAAGCGACTCCCCTGCAGGTGGGGAGCCTGGGGCTCGAACTGGGATCCTTGCGCCGGTTCCTGCGCTTTGTGCCACATGCGCTTAACCCACTGTGCCACCGCCCGACCCCTGTCCCATAACTTTTTTATCCAGTCATCTGTCAAAGGGCATTTGGGTTGCTTCCAAATGGGGGCTATATAGGTCCTAAACTGGAGAAATGTGGGCTGTGGTTTTTCTAGTTGTTCAGGAAGCTTGATGGACGCCTGTCTTTTATTTACCACTAGACACACAACCACCTCAACATTATGCCTCTGCCAGGCATCATTCACAGTTTTGGATGAGACCTTGGTTTGCAAGACTATATGTTTCAGACATGTCCATGCAGCTTCCAGGGGAAGTTTCCAACAATGTCCAGGTCCCGGACCCCTAGGTGCTAATGACCGTCCACCACAAGTGACTACTAATGAATTCTTATCTGCATCTTCAGATTGGCCTACATATTTAAGTTATTTTCCTGAGGAAATGAAATAGTGTCCTATAGTAAGAACTAAAAAAAAAAAAGAAAAGAAAAGAAAAGAAAAGAAAAAAGGCCCAATTCTCATGCAACCAACTTTTGAATGGGGAAGACAGAAATTCAACAGAAGAGACTACCAATCACAATGTGATTCTAGACTCCTGGAAATATTACCCAGAAAAAAACAAAGAGGGAAGTGAGGGAGTAAAGGTGAAAGATGAAACCTGACTGACACTGTGGAGAGGACAAACAAGGAAGGCTCCTTGGAAGAGCTCATTTGAAAGGAGACTTATTTGAATTTAATTTCTTTTTTTTTTTCAGAGCTCTGCTTAGATCTGGCTTATGGTGGTAGCAGGGTTTGAACCTTGGACCCTGAAGCTTCTGACATAAATGTCATTTGCATAGCCATTATGCTCTCTCCCTGGCTCTTGATTTATTTTAATCACTGCAGGGAATAATCCTGGCCCTGCCATCTGCACAGTGCCACTGAATGGCCCTAATGCCCAACTGTATAATATTTAAAATAATTTTTTAGAGAGAGAGAGAGAGTGAGAGCAGTTGGAGAAAGAGAGACAGATTCATCACAGCACCTGTCACCACCCATGACGAGACTGAGGCCATGTATGGTGCTGATGCTCGAATGCAGGGATTCAAACATGGGAGGCATGCACTCTAAGAGATGAGCTATCTCCAGTCACCAAAATGTAAACACACTTTGAATTCATCTGAAATGCCACTGTGAATAACTGCAGGAACGATATAAAATTGAGGGGGAAAATTACACTTCTCACTGATATTTTTAGCTAAAATTGGTGTTACGTCCTGGACCCAGACATGAACATGTTTATGTCCACAGTGTCAGTGAGACAAGCCCCACTCCTTCATTTAGACATGGTTCAAGTCAGTCACATCAGGTTCTGTTTTTAAAGGAAAAATGGAAAGACTCTAAGTTACAGAACAGCCTGACATGTGCTTCCAAAGAACATGAGCAGCTCAGAAGGGTCCCCAGAACAACAATCCACACACTGTTACTGTGGTGCCGATCTCCACATCTCGGCTTCCTCACCAGCCTGGCCACCACCACAGGCAATGCTCTGTCTTAATCTTATCTTCATATTCACTGAGCATGCTCTTACCAAACCAGATGTGTGTGGGCACTCACAGGACTAACTGACCCTACTTCTCTAAATTGATGTCAATCAATGTCCCTGAAGCCCCGAGGCTGTCCCTCCAAATAAATGTGCAGCACAGGGAGTTTCACCTGGAGCTATTCAGCACTGAGCTCTGCCCCCCAGAGGAAGTCCATCCTGTGACAGAACAGAATCTCTGGGGTCTAAAAACTCCTCAGATGGTGCCCACCTGCAGCCAGGCTTCATCTCTGCACACTGATGTGCTAAGAACGCTGTGCTCTGCACTAATCTCTGCTCCCTCACCTCAATAATAGTAACTCTGAGCTTCCTTCAGAAGTATGTTTAAATTCTAATATGCAGTTCATTCTGACGGAAGAGAACTTCTAACAGCTGCTGGGAAAATGCAAGTGCATCTGCGTGTATCTTGGATGCTGAATCCCAGGCTCCAGACTGTTCAGTTATTTCCCTAACGTGTTCAGTCCTGGCTATGCTGTGTCATGTTCATAGGTAAGGCCTGTAGGACTCCAACATCAGAAGCTAACTCAGTAGGAATCAAAAGGTTTGGGCTCTGTGTGTGCATATGTGTGTGTCTACATCCACACTTCACTACCCCTGGCATGTGTGATGAGAGGGCTCAGGGCAAAAGCCATGGCTCAGGTGCTAGCTCCTCTGGTAGAGAGCACATGATACCATAGTAGAGGACCTGGGTTCAAGTCCCTGGTTCCCTCTTGAAGGGGTAAGAACTCAGGAGCAGGTGACCAGTGTTGCATGCGATCATCTTCTCTCTTTATTTTGAATAGAGAGAGAAACTGAAAGTGGAAAGAGAGATTATAGAAAGAGAGAGACACCTGCTGCTCTGCTTAACTGCTCTGTGAAGCCTCCTTTCCCCCCGGGTGAGGACCGGAGGCTTAAACCTGGGTCCTTGTACATTATCTTAGCTGAGCTCTATAGTGTGTGACACTGTTTCCCCCATCCATCTGGGTGCTCCATCGAATGAAAAATGGGAAAAGAAGAAGATAAAGAACGGCCTCTAGGAATGGTGGAGTTGGGCAGGTGTGGAGTCCCAGCCCTGGAGGGACAAAATGAAGCACAGAGTAAAGGCCGTCTCACACTAAACATTTCCGTGAACTTTCAAAGGTTCAGTGTTCACCTCACTGTTGCCTTCCTTCTAGCTTTTGCTGTTTGTCTGTTTTCCTTTTGCCATCATCTTAATGGGGGCCTCCAGGTTTATGGGAGAGTTGACATAAGGGCACAATCCTAATCACTGTCTGTGTAACCTATGGAGACACCCGGTCTCCTGCCCTCAGAAAGCAGAAGCGCCTTTGAAGAAGCTTCTGGAAGCTCCAGGTGGGAAGCAGTGACGTCAAGGTCATAGGCATGTGGCTGAGGTCTCAGACCCACATCACTGAGTGCACCCCTTCTTACAATCCAGCAGGACAGGATCCCCCTGTGCACTGTGACTCCTGGTGGACTTGGGGTGTGGTCTCCAACCCGGGTCCCGGTGCCTCCTCTCAGAGCAGAAGTGCAGACCCATGTGGAACCATGAAATCAGGCAGGAGCAGGAGTGGGAGCAGGAGCAGGAGGCAGAGGCTCAGGGCATAGAGAGAGCAGGGGTGAGTCTTTCCTGGATGAGTCATGGTGTTGAGGGAGAGAAGGCACCACCCAGAAATGGGAGTGGTTACAGCTGTAGGTGGGGCCTTTGGCTTTAAAAGTGGTGAACCTTGTGGGGCTTGCTCTCTTTCTGGGGAATACCATGTGATCAAGGAGAAAGTGAGTGAGTTCATTCCTCTCCCTCTCCCTCTCTTGTACACTAACATGTTTTGTTTTCTCTACAGTTTAGTTTACTTGGATAATCATGCTCTCTTTTTAATTCATTGTTGAGATTGGCATGAGGCACTTTCAGAATGGGGGCAGATGCCCCCCACATTATCTGTTTAACAATTGTGTGGGATGGAGGGGCTGTGAGTCAGTGTTGGGATCCCCAATAAAGGCCCAGCAGTGTCACTTCACTCAGGTGACCTGGACTGTGTCCTCCTGGCCACCATCACAGGGAAGACTGAGGGGCTGCTGCAAGCAGGGGCAGGTCTTGTGTCAAAGCCCAGCAGCTCCCCCAAGAGCTCCTGTGAAGGGGAGACCCAGGTCCCCAACCAGCACTGGCCCAAGGGCCAGGAAGACACCAAGGTCATGACCTCAGAGGTTACAGGGGCCTTTGATTTTTTTTTTCTCAGCTGCTCACTCCCTGCTCAGCTCTGGCTGATTCTGGTGCTGAAACAGGATTTGGGATCTCAGAGCCCCAGGCTTTCAAGTCATTTGCACAACAATTCTGCTGACTGGCCAACCCATTACAGGGACATTGGCAATGCAGATTGGGATCACAGTGAGACTCCCAGCACACATCAACATACCTTTAAGATTTGGGGTCTGGGAAGGTGTGGGCAAAGGGAGCCCTAAGAAGTGACACTGCTGTTGGGAGTGCAAACTGGTGCAGCCCCTTTGGAAAGCTGCAGGGAGAGTCCTCAAACAAAAAGGGCAGTGCCTTAAGATCCAGCAATACCATCCCTAGGCTTCTATCCAAAGACATGGAAGCACTGGTTCTCAAAGATATCTGAGCCCGGGGGCCAGGTGGTATTGCAGCAGGTTAACTGCACATGGCAGCACAAGGATCCTGGCTTGAGCCCCAGGCCCCCTGCTCCACACATGCAGGGAGGGGTTTCTTCACTGGGGGTGAAGCTGGTCTGCTGGTGTCTGTCTTTCTCTCTCCACTCTCTCTTCCCCCTCCTCTCTCAATTTCTCTTTGTCCTTTCCAACAACAGCAATGCAACAATGGCATCAAAGTTGGAAAAATGTCCTCCAGGAGCAGTGGATTTGTAGTCCAGGCACCCAGCCCCACAGATAACCCTAGAGGCAAACACATTAAAAAAAAAAAGGTATCTGAGCCCCATGTTCTCAGCTGCATTGCTTACAGTAGCCAAACAGGAAAGCAAATAGCCAATAACAGATCACTGAATAAGAAGTTATGGGAATAGGTATTAATCATTCCTTGAAAGTTCTGTAGAATCAAATGAATCTTTTTTTTTTTTTTTACTGGAAACAATGAATAGTGTTGTTTCCAGTCATTAATGTAGGAACACAAGCAGAATGACTTCTGGTCCACTGGGTTATTAAGCAAACTACCAACATTGATCACGGATGTTTAATAGTGAAATCTGGCCTAATAGTGAAAATATCTAATAGTGAGACCTGGTATCAAGTGCTTTTTTATTTTTTCTTCAATTTTTAAAATTTATTTATGTTTATTTTATATTTTCCCTTTTTATTTATTTTTCCCTTTTTATTGCCCTTGTTCTAGTTGTTGTTGTTATTGATGTCGTCATTGTTGGATAAGATAGAAATGGAGAGAGGAGTGGAAGACAGAGTGGCAGAGAAAGATACACACCTGCAGACCTGCTTCAAAGCTTGTAAAGGGACTCCCCTGCAGGTGGGGAACCCGGCAGGCAGTGGTGGTCAAAGCAGGATCCTTATGCAGGTCCTCATGCTTCATGCCACCTGTACTTAACCCACTAAACTATACCAGCCAAGTCCCATCCATTGCTTTTTTCCCAGTCCTCTTTTATGATTAAAGTCATGAATAACTCCACATAAACAGTGTGACACGTAACTTTTTAGTATATTCTTGTGAGAGTTTGCTTCCTACCTTGCTGTTCATTACTCAATTTCTCTCTTGTAGTACACAAATGGGCAGAGAGGTAGAGAAATAACTGCATTTGTATGGATAGATAGAGACATGTAGAAATAGGGAACGTTAAAGCAATACTATGTCGTTATTTATCTACTAGGAAAACATATTTCAGAAACTTTATGTCTTGTACTTCTGATACATTTTTGAACTAGAATTTTAGACACTTCTGCTTTATTCTAAGGAATCTGAGGATCAGCAGAATTGCTGTGACTTGAACTGCAGCTCTTTCCCATCTACATTTTTTCCCTCTTTATTTTCATGGAGGTTAAGGGAGCCTTCCTGTGGTTATCAAAGAAAGAACATGCAGAGAAAAAGTCAATCGACTGTGAGAGATGGTTAGGTGTTCTCTTCAAAAGAACACGAATAGAACAACTGTTTAGTACAAACATTCTTTTTATAAATTGTTATCTGTGACCACCTGTGGCCAGTAGTTTTGTATTCTTTAGGTCAGCTCCCTGCAGGGCCTCCCAATCCTCCAGCAGAGACCCTCATACTCCCTTCCTCCTTTCCTCCTTTAGACAATGGAGAGATTGTGAGCTCTGAAGCCCAGCCCAGGGGTGGAGGAGACAGTTCTGCTTCAGATATAAAAGATGGGAGAAGGCTGAGGGGACATGCTGCTGCCTGAAGGACACTGTTGGTGGCACGCCCTTTTGCAAAAGAATAAATAAATGTCTTGCTTCAATTCCTATTTTTTGCCTTGACAACTATTTTTAATTGGACATCATTTCCAACTAGGAACCCAGAGATGCTGATGGCTCACCCCACTCCTGCCATCTAACCACATTCCATTTGTTCTTTCTCTCTGAATTTAAAGTCGACTGAGAAATTGAGAGGAAGGGGAGAGACAGAGATGTGGAGAGAAAGAGACCCCCACAGACCTACCTCACCTTTCCTCCCCATGCAGGTGGGGAACCACCAGGGCTCCAACCCTGGTCCTTGTGCAGGGAAGTCTGGGAACTCCAGCAGGTTCCTCACAGCCCAGCAGCCCAGCACAGGTGTTCAAATCATTTTTCCAGGAAGGGGTTGGAGCAGTGCAAGAAATGGAAGGGGATACACCCATGACACAAACACAAAGGAAGGGAGTATGAGGGTCTCTGCTGGAGGATTGGGAGGCCCTGCAGGGAGCTGACCTAAAGAATACACAAAGCTCTGCCTTTGGAGCAAAGGCAGAGCTCCAAGACCCTTCTGTCTCTGTGGCCACCTCACCAGGACAGGGAACTTGGCGCCTCAGCCTCGTAAACCTGGTGCCATGCCCAGTGAACCGTCTTTTACCTCTCTCTAGCCCCTGGGAAGGAAGCTCCCAGGACCAGATCCTGGGGACAGACTGCAAACACCCTGCCCAAAGTAACAACTATTCCAGACCAAGGGGCAGTGCAATGAGAGCAAGGCCAGCCCAGGAGGGGGCCTGCTGTGTTATGTCGCCACCTTGTGGACACAGAGCAGAATGCACCTTACAGCCAACCAAAGGGCTCCCATATTTCTCCCAAATTTCTCTTCACTTTCTTTTCCAGACACAGATCCAGGGAGAAAAACATACAGAGAAACACCAGAACACTGTCAGCTCAAGCTCAAGGGGTGTGGGGGAACTGAAACTGGGCTCTTAAAGCCACAGGTATGACAGGCTTCAGCAGAACTCCTAAGCACAAGTTCTTCTTATTTTATTTTACTTTATTTTATTTAAAGAACTCACAAAGTTTTATACCACATTCAAATATGGGTCACACAAGGTATGTTTCTTCTTCTCCTTCTCCTTCTTCTTTTTTATAACAAGGGCACTGATCAGCTCTGGATTATGGTAGTGTTAGGGATTGAAAATGTGACCTTGGAGCCTCAGGCATGAATGTATTTTTGCATAACCACTAAGCTATCTACCTCCACTCTCTTTTATTTTAAATAGTTGTATTTTATTGTATTATTATATTTAGTTATGGAGAGAGAGAAAGATGTCAAAGCTCTCCCAGTCGAAGGACTTCTTTGAAAAATATTTTTATTTTCCATTACTTTCTTAAATAGCTTTACTAATGAGAGATAGGTATAAAGACAAAAAGATGATAACTAGGCAGTCACTTCTGCCCAGCTCTACTTATTTATTTTCTACTTTACCACATTTTATTTATTGTTATGTTTAGTAATTAAAGCTAGAGAAATGGAATGATACAAAAAGAGTGAGAATGGGCAGGGTTAAATAACATAATGCTGATGGAAAGAGACTCATTCTGGAAGCTCTAGGGTTCCTGCCTCACCATGATGCAGAGCTGAGCAAGGCTCTGGTAAAAAAATAAATACTTAATAAATAAGTGTGTGTGTGTGTGTGTGTGTGTGTGTGTGTGTGTGTGTGTGTGTGTGTGTGTGTATTAAAGAGTGAAAGCACAGCACTGCTCAGCTCAGACTTATGCTGGAGAGCTGGGGATTCACCCTGAAGCCTTGTAACCTGAAACATGAAAGCTTTCTATGTAAACTTTAAGTTTGCTCCCCAGCCTCCAAGTTTAGATGTTATTAACTGGCAAAGATCCTGAACACAATATTAAGAAGAAAAAGAAGTAAAATCCATTATAGTGGTAACGCCATTATGTTAAGAAAAGACATCTGGAGAGTCAGCGGTAGCACAGTGGGTTAAGCACACATGGCACAAAGCACAAGTACCAGCATAAGGATCCTGGTCCAAGCCCCTAACTCCCCACCTGCAGGGGGGGGGTCGCTTCACAGGCAGTGAAGCAGGTTAACAGTTGTCTATCTTTCTATCCCCCTCTCTGCCATCCCCTCCTCTATGCATTTCTCTATCTCCTATCCAACAACAATAACAACAACAGGGAAAATAGTTTTTTTTTCAAAAAAAATAGGAGTAGGAAAGAACAGACAAACTGTGAGAGACAGAGTACGATTATTGTTTATATTTGGAGGGTGGATGAATGGGGATTTGTGGTTTTTTCTAATTTGGTCTATAAGTGGTAAAAAAAAAAAACTGAAAAAAAAAAGACTGAGGAGATAGCATAATGGTCATACAAAAGCACCACTATACTCCATATATCTCTCCTTCTCCTTCCTCTCCTTTTCTGTATTTCCCTTCCCTTCCTTTTCCTTCTTTAGCTGACCACTGCTTAACTCTGGCTTATGCTGTTGGAGACTGAATCTGTAATCTCTGGTGCCTCAAGCACTAAAGTCTTCTGCATGAACTACTAAGTAGTCCCCCCAATTTCACTCAGAGAGACAGGCACTCCCCCTTGGTGCTGTGACTCTCATTTTTTAATAAATGTATTTGATTTAATAGCACAGAGAGAAATTAAGAAGGAAGGAGAAATAGAGAGGGGAGAGACAGAAACACACCTATAGCACTGCTTCACCACTCCTAAAGCTTTAACCCCTGCAGGTAGGGGCTGAGGGCTTGAACTAGGGTCCTTGCACATGGTAACATATACACTCTACTGGGTGTACCTCTGCCCAGCCCCTGGTTCTATGGTACTCCTATGTGGTACCAGGGTTCATCTGGGCCAGGAGCACCCTACTAGGTATGCATCCGACCTCTCTCAGCCCCTAGCAAAGATATTTAAATATTATATGGAGCAGAGCATGGTGGGTGGTGCAGCCAGTTGAGCACACAGGTTACCATGTACAGTGACCTGGGTTCAAGGCCCAGGTCCCCACCTCTGGGGGGAGGTTTCATGAGAGGAGAAGCAGTGTAGCAGGTATATTTCTCTCCCTATATCCCCTTTCATTTTCAATTTCTCTCTGTCTCTACAAAGAAGAAAGTAAATAAATATTTTTTTTTAGATTTTTATTTATTTCCTTCTGTTGCCCTTGTTGTTTTTTATTGTTTGTGTACTTATTATTGTTGTTATTGACGCCAGCATTGTTAGATAGGGCAGAGAGAAATGGAAAGAGGATGGGAAGACAGAGATGGGGAGAGAAAGACACCTGCAGACCTGCTTTACCACCTGTGAAGTGACTCCCCTACAGGTGAGGAGCCAGGGGCTCAAACCGATATATTTATGCTGGTCCTAGTGCTTTGTCCCACATGCAATTAACCCACTGCAGTACTGCCAACTCCCATAAATAAATATTTAAAAAAAACTTTTAAAAAGACTAAGAAACAAAGATTTTGCTAGGCAGGTGAAATAGCTCACTTGAATAGTGCATTGGCTTTTCCATGTGTCTAATGCAGGTTTGAACCCTGCCCCCCACTTCACTGAAGCAAGCTTTAGTGCTGTAATCTACCTATCTATCTATCTATCTATCTATCTATCTATCTAACAATCTATCTATCTATCAATCAATCTACCTATGTATCATCTATCTCTATCACAACAAAGAATTATTATAGTTATTCTGGGAAATGGCATAATTCAGAAATAGGATTGACTCATTGCTCAGAATCCTTCAAAGCAGATGCCAGGATCTGACTCCTGAAACGAGTCAGAGATGGGTGAGCTTATAGCAGTAGCGGAGTGGACTCTCTCTATGATTCTATCTCTCTCCCTGTGCCTCTTTCCCCTTCCTTCACTCTCCCTTCCCACTATCTCAGAATTTATAGTTGATGGCTTATTTTTGTAATTGTCTATTCTTGCCTTTCCATTTTTCATTTCTCTTCTTTTCATAATGTCTGTTGTTGTTTTTACAGTGGTGGTGTTGTCTGGCTAACTGGTTTTGATTGAACTGCATCAATCTCTGCTTCAGCTGCTATTATACACTCTGGGGTTTGTGACTTCATCTGAGAAAAGACTCTAGTGTGCCCTTATACTCACACACACAACAACTTAAGAATGACAGGACAGAAAACTACAAACCACGTCAATGAAAAAATAAAGAAAGTAAAATTGAGAGCAAATAAAACTGCTAGCACAATGAATCAGGACAAGACCCCAGAACAGAGTCCAGATAAATCAGAAGGAATTCTAGATTAGAAAGGTATGCAAACACTAATAGACCTGATGATCACAGAAATGAAGACAACTATGGAGGAAAGGACTATCAGAAATAGGGAAACAACAGAGGATACCCTCAAGGAAAATACCAGCTACCTCAAGGTAATTAGAGAACTGAAAGCTGACATAGCTGAGCTAAAAGGCCAACTAGCAGAACAAGTTACTGAGCTGAAGAAGGAAGGTGAAGGAAGGGAACGAAGATTAACAGAAGCAGAAGAAAGAATTACCAGACAGAGAGAATGAGCTAGAGAAATATAAGAAGGATGTAAAAGAGCTAAAAGAGAGATTGAGAGACACTGAAAACAATAACAGAGACATATGGGATGATCTCAAAAAGAGTAACACTTCATAATTGGCCTACCAGAGGAAAAAAGAGAGGAAGGGGAAGAAAATATCCTAGAGGTATTAAGAGAGAAAAACTTACCAGCTCTCAACAACAGAAAGGACATTAAGATTTCAGAGGCCAGGAGAGTCCCAAACAGGATAAACCCAAACCTGAAGACACCATGACACATCGTAGTTACAATGAAAAGAAGTAAGGATAAAGAAAGGATCCTGGGTGCTGAGCAGCAGCACAGCCAGTTAAGTGCACATGACCTGAAGTGCAAGGACCAGCATAAGGATCTGTGTTTGCGCCCCTACAGGGGGTCACTTCACAGATGTTAAAACAGGTCTGCAGGTGTCTATCTTGTTCTCCCCCTCTATCTTCCCCTCCTCTCTCCATTTCTGGCTGTCCTATCCAACAACAATACTACTAACAACAATAATGATAATATTGCATTTGCCAGTCCCAACCTAATCAATGTAACGAGTACCACCTCAGCATGCTTCACTTCAGACTGTGTCAAGAGACTTCAGGTGTGGAATGACAACCTTCAGCTTCATTACTCCGGTGAGACCTTTCCTTCCATAGTATTCTCTAATTCCATCCCAGGAGGTTCACTCCCAACAAAGTCCCAAAACCTAGATATAGACCAGGTCCCATGAGATAGAGCATATGTTCACACCATCCATAAACTAGGGCAAAATATATACCTGAAAGCATAAGTACACAACAGTCTGCAGTGAGTCAGTATAAAGTTCCTAATGAAATAGTATCTAATTAGACTTAGATACCCTCCTCACCTCCTTCCTATTACAGTTATCTCACTCACTCCAAAGCTAACCTTAACAAAGCAAGGACTGCAAACCTGAATAAGGGCAAGAGACTGGCTTACGTTAATGATGACTCTTTAGTCACTATCAGGCCACCCCATCAGCTGGGGCCCTATTCGGGGAGTCCTGAGATTCTCAAACAGACATGATGGGCCTAGACATCAAATAATTCCCTCTCTCCATTGTTACCAGTCATCTCTATCAAAAACAAACCTATGTGGGCCCCCCATAGGACCTTGTCCTCACCTTGGATCAACAATGGTAGAGAATGTTCTATCCTCCCTTTGGAGGATGGACAACATAAGCTATGCTACACCTAAGGAAGATTGGTCCTGATATTGGGGCAGCTTGGAATGCTCCTACTCGTGACCACAGAATGTGAGCTCAGATCTACAGGGATGCAGGATTCACATAGGCTCCTAAGTTGAATATTGGCCCCAGTCCATATCAAATTGATGGGGTTTACAGTCAACAATATTTATACCCCTTTCCCATATTATGGAACTACTCTCTTCCCTGATCCAGCTTTCTGTCCCTTTTCCAGCCATGACATCACCTTGCATATCAGATTTCAGGCTCAGAGGAAAAATTAAAAACAAACTAGTATAGCTACAGGACCTTTGAAATATTACTAAAATATGCCTATTAGCTATCTCCAAAATGGAGGGCCCTCCTCCCCAACATGCCATCTGTACTACTCCAGCCTTTCACATGTATCCATAAACTAGGGAAAATATATACCTGAAAGCAGAAGTACACAAGAGTCTGCAGTGAGTACCCCCCCCAACACTTCATCTGCACTATTCCAGCCTTTAGGTCTATGATTGTCAAAAATTTGTTTGGCTTTGTATGTTAGTTCTCTTTTCTGCCACCAGGTTCCAGATGTCAGCATGATGCTGACCAGACTTCCCTGGACAGACAACCCCACCAATGTGTCCTGGATCTCTGCTTCCCTAGAGCTCCACCCTAATAGGGAAAGAGAGAAGCAGGCTGGGAGTATGGATCTGGATCGACCATTCAACGCCCATGTTCAGCGGGGAAGCAATTACAGAAAACAGACCTTCTACCTTCTGCATCCCACAGTGACCTTTGGTCCATACTCCCAGAGGGATAAGGAATAGGAAAGCTGGCAGGGGAGGGGATGGGATATGGAGTACTGGTGGTAGGAATTGTGTGGAGTTGTACCCCTATTATCCTATGGTTTTGTGAATATTTCCTTTTTTAAATAAATTAAATTAAGAAGGTGAAGAAATTTTTAAAAATTAAACATTTTGAAAATTGCCTCCCTGCAGAGATTTTTTTTGGCTTCCAGGGTAACTTCTAGGGCTCAGTGCCTGCACTACAAATCCACACTTTGGATGTGCCGAGGTGAGAAAGGATTAAGAGGCCCAGAGGTAGTCTGAGCACTAACTACTGTGCCAGGACTGTGGGGCTGCTCACCCTTTCACCATGAAATTTAAACAATACATTGCATGGCCCGGCTGCCACACACAAGTACATACACGACAGTGCCTAAGGATGCCAGGGAGTAAGCCCCGTGACCTTGCCTGCAGGGGGGAAAGCATCAAAGATTCTAAAGCAGGGATATGGGAGTCTCTGTCTCCCTCTTCTCAATTTCCTTCTCTAGAAAAATAAATATTGAATTAACAAAATAAGCACTAAGGTGCAGAGCTTACCCTGCAGTCCTTAGAGCCTGGCTTCTGGTAATTGAAATATGGGAATAGGAGAAGGTGATTCCAGGGTTTAGAAGAAGCCTTTCCAACTATAACTGACTTCTAGAGAAAGCATTCTGTAAAACTTTGGAGGATTGAGTTAATGGGATGACAGAAAGGCAAAAAGATAACTGAAGGGAAGGTTAGAATTTCCCCAGTAGTCACAAGCAAGGTCCCATCAGTGTAAATCAATCTGAGAAAGTCCAGAAAGAGCTTTGAAGAATAGACTCTGTGGGGTTGTAGGCCTCAAAAATATTTTTATTCGCATCTCTTTGAGTAAAAAACAAGAAACCCGTGATTTTACGATTTAGCTTTCATGGATGCAGGCCTACCGACCAGTTTAGAGAAACAAATACATTAACTGGGTATTTTGAAAGGAGGCACTGGTGATCTGTTTATATATCCTCTGTGCAGCTCTACTTGCAGGCCAGTATCTGAAGAGAGAAAATCATGCAGGCAAAGAGCTGCAAGGAGGTGGCAGGTGCCGGCACTGGTAGTGACAGAGAACCATTAGCTGTAGGAGATTTGATTTCACTTTGTTTAAAGCCCCCTCATGGCTACCTCTACAGAGTATTATTTAATTTAGTTTTTGTTTGCTTGCTTGCTTTTTTGTTGTTTTTGTTTCAAACAGAGCACTGATCAGCCATGGCTTATTGGGAATTAAACTTAGGGCTTCATGTATCTTGGGACTGAATGTTTGGAGCTTTAATGCTAGTACCATCTCCCCAGCCCAACACACTCTCTATTCTTTTGAAATTACCTTCTGAATATTTCTGAATGAATCCTGTTATGGCTGGCTTTTATACTACAGCCTCTGTTCAGGTGCTTAAAATATCTATGTTCAACATCTTCTCACACCATCCAGTTCCATGCTGTGCTACCTTTGCAACTGCTGCCTGTGACTTCTGAAGGATAGTTCTTGCGCAACTGCCCAAATCCACCTCAGTCCTCAACCATCCAGCTCAGTGTTCCTGTCACCAAAAAGAAACCTGCTGACAGCAGCTTCTCTCCTCATGAACTAAGCTTTCTACTTTTCACAACACCTCAGTCAGTGCCCATCTGCCACACAGCTGAGCAGCTTCTTCCCCTAGCAGACTGAGGTCCTGCATTCCTGGGGTCACCTCTGGAAAAACGCCAGTCCCCGCAGGTTCCAGCAGGTTCACTAAACTCAATGGTCACAGGCAGAAATACTTAGGAGACAGCATTTCAAATGCATGAATGAGCACCACAACATCTGCAAACTGGACACAGCCAGGTGGGCTCTCTAGGGCAGGGAGAATCCTGTCTGCCTGCCTTGTCTGCAGCATCTACACTAGGCTCCCTTCTCACCAGCGCTGAGCTGGCCTGGCTGAGGCTTCACTTCTGTCCCGAGGCCCTGCTGGACATGGTCACTTCCCTGCTGCTGGACAACTCTGCCCCAGACAGCCTCCCACTGGATCCTAAAATATCCAGGCTTAACACCCATGGGAGGAGAGGCAGGAGCCCAGCAATGCCCAGGGGGGGACTAATGGCCACATGCCTCTGAAGCTCCAGTCGCCATTCCTTGTACAGGAACATCTCTGAACCAGAAACTAACTAGGACAGAACTGTCTGTGGGATCAAAAGTTGTTGGCCTGTTGGTCTCTGTGTCCAGAAACAAGGATGAGCTGTCACAGTTGACCTACTAGGAGAAAATGGACTGAACTGATTTCGGCAAGAGTGGCAAGAAAAAGCAGAGAAGATCCTGGAAGACTGACCTAAAAGGAAGACTCAAATTGTTTACAGTGATGCTGTATCTGTGTTGATGGATGGATTGGGGATGTTTTTAGATTTCTCTAGTGTCTCAGACAATCCAGGAAGTGATGCAGTCAGTGTCTGGATTAGGCATGGAGTCTACTATGATAGTGGGAGGTGGTAGAATTGGGATTCCCATTAGAAAGAAACTCCATTTCATCCCACAGTGTCTTAGCATCCCTACCTGCCTCAGAGCCAGGTTATGCTGAAAGAAGACAGGAATGTTTTTGACCAGTATTTTTTTAAATTTCTATTTATTTATTTAAAAAAGGATATGTTAACAAAACCATAGGATAGGAGGGGTACAACTCCACACAATTTCCAACACCAGATCTCTATATCCCATTCCCTCCCCTTAAGGAAGACAGGAATGTTTTTTACTATTATTTTTAAATTTCCTAGGAGACATTTTATCCATACCATTCTAATACTCTCCCATCAATAATTATATGTTGAAAAAAGTGTATTGGCTTGCTTTGTAGTATAACCAGACTAAAATGTCTAATTAAATAATTTATTATTATGACTTTTTTTTTTACCACCAGGGTTATTGCTGGGGCTCTTGGCTGCACAATGACTCCATTGCTCTCCACAGTCATTTTTTCCCTTTTCTAATTTGCTGCGCCAGAGAGATACAGAGACGGGGAGAGAAGGATAAAGGCAGACATCAGCAGCACTGCTCACCCACTTGGGAGGTTTCGGGGTGTCTCTCTCCTTCTCCGGCAGGGTGTCCTCCAGGGGAAAGGTAACAGGCTGGTTCTTTCTCGCTCACGACAGGGGTGACACGAAGTAAAAGACACCAGGGGACTCTTAGCGTGAATCTAGAATCTGAGTCCTTAGAGTCCCAGAATCCTAGAGTCCGTTTATTAGCAAAACTGACATGAGTTAAATAGAAAAGCAATGGAGGTAATTATTGTTGCAATATGACAGCAATTACAGGTTTCTTAACAGTCAGCATGCCCCTAAGGTAGGGGGTTGGTATGACAGGAATTGATGAGATACAAGACAGTTATTTTCCATAACACAAGCAACTTAATTATCCAAAGGTATTTGAGAGAAGGATAGGGGTTAAACCCGTAGGGTGAGAGAGAGAGAAGATGGATATCAAAAGGCCATATAGTTTGGCATTTCTCTTGTCTGGGGTCTGAGGTGTGTGATGAAGTGTGTGATAAGATGTGTTCTTCTGTGATCAGAAGGTGACTTTGAATGAGTGAATCTGTGGCCATGTGGCCTGCAGTTAATGGAGGGAAGTACTGGGGTATGTTTTGGGCCTGAGAGTCAAGAAGGAAAGAACCAAGTCTGATTTTCCCCCCTTATGCTCACCTCGGTTGAGAGAGATTTACCAAGAGGTTATCTTCTCAGACCTCCATCCAAAGATGGGGGTGGTTCTCCCTAAGCTCTATCAGGCTCACACATGTTCCCAACAGGGAGGTGTTCTACACTCCCTCCCTCCACCCAGGATTAGGGTCCAGGGACTTAAAGCCAGGTAGTGCCTGGGCTCCAGGTGCACCACTGCTAGGCCCCTGGTGATTCTTGCAACAAATATTGTCCATTCAAAAGGCTGAAGCCTGACAGACAGTATGAGACAAGACTCAGTGCCCGCTCTGCTTTCTGTCTTTGCTCATAGAGGTGTCCTTGGAGGTAGGACTGTATGTCAAGGGACAGGGCGTTCTTTCTACAGGCATTCTGCCTGTGAAAGATGAATAACACAATATATCTGGATTCCACCTTCGAATTCTTAAATTCTGTTAAAAGTAGCAAAGGCAAAACTCATACATCAGCCCATGCACAGGTATTTCCATGGTGAGGTACATCATTCGCCTCCTGGACGTAAGACTGGTTGGGCTTTCTTCCTTCTCTCCTTCTATAATGCTCTCAACTAGAAAGTGGGCCTGGTGGCCTCCTGGCTCTCCACCTCCTCTCAGCACACAGAGTGGCCACTTGAGCTCATCATTACACACACTGCTATGTCACAGGTCTATTTGCTGGGAGAGGGTGGGTTATCCCCGGCCCTTGTACAATCTGTCATCAGACACCATCCATCACAGTTTCTTGGTGGCAGTGGACCAGAACAGTGACATCATCACCACCATCAGTGATATGGAAACTTAGCTGCAAGCACTCCACCATATACCACACGCCCATGGTCCCAACTTGGCCAAATCTACTCCTCCTCAGTGCCTTGAGCTCACCCCTGAATCTGTGATGGCTTCTGGGGACAGGGCCGCCCCAAACTGCTCCTGTACAGTAGCTACTATCCAGGAGACCCCCTTCTTCCCTGAGAACATAGTGGTGGAGGACATAAGCTGTTTCATTCTGGTTCTAGAGAAGTTGAAGGCCACCAGTACATCCTTAACCTTCTATCAGGCCATGTAGACTGTCTACCTTCAAACTTGGGGGAACATCACATCAGATGTCCAAGAGTTTAGGATTGCTATCTAAGCCAGTACCTGAAAGACTGTTTCCAGCAAGCTATCTGACTATTTCTCACACATAACTGTAAAAACCAGAGCCACAGGGAAGCCAGTGCTCCTGGACATTTACTGTCTTATTTTTTTTTTATATTTACTTATTCCCTTCTTTTATTGTTGTAGTTACTATTGTTGTTGTTGTTGATGTCCTTGTTGTTGGATAGGACAGAAAGAAATGGAGAGAGAAGAAGACAGAGGGGGAAGACAAAGATAGACACCTGCAGACCTGCTTCACCAATTGTGAAGTGACTCCCCTGTCACTTCACGATGGGGAGCCGGGGGCTTGAACCAGGATTCTTATGCCAGTTCTTGTACTTCCTGCCACGTGTGCTTAACCTGCTGCACTACAGCCTAACTCCAGACTCCCGGATATTTACTGTCCTAACCTTTTATAGGTTCCTGGGCATGAAAATATGTGCTCTCATCAGGGTGAGCCACCACCCAGCACCCCTGTGGAGATTCTCTGGAGTTGGCTATCAGGAGCTGACCAGCCCCTGGGGCTCAATCTTGAAACTTGAGGCCAGAAAAGGCTGCCTCCTGCTGGATCCTTTCCCTCTTTCTCATCTGCAGAATCTCCTTTGCAGACAACTATGTAAAGAAAAATGCATGTTCCAATCTTGGCCCCAAATGTATGAGACAAAGTTATTAATCAATGGCTATATGAATGACATATTAAGATGTAAGAGAGCACTTACTGGTGTTTCTCTAGGCTGTAGGGTAAAAAGCTGTGCATTTAATCACTTCATTATGGGGCTGGCGGTAGTGCACCCAGATAAGCACACACAGTACATGGTCAAGGTCCTTCCAGGTCCTGCTCATCCCTGCAGCAAGGAGGCTTCACAAGTGGAGAAGCATGTCTGTAGGTCTCTCTCTCTCTACATATACATATACATATACATATACATATACATATACATATACATATACATATACATATACATATACATATACATATACATATACATATACATATACATATACATATACATATACATATACATATACATATACATATACATCCTTCCTTTCTCTTCTGAATTTCTTTCTGTCCTATCCAAAAAAATAGGGAATTAGTAAAAAAAAAATGGCAACCAGCTGCAGTGGATTCCTGTGCCTGCAATAAGCCCCAGTGGTTATAACCCTGGACACAAGGAAGAGAACTGACCACAAATGTCCTAAGGAAACTCAAACTATTATTGTGGTAGTTAATGCTGGACACATAAAAAGTGTGGTGTAGGGAGTCAGATGAGAGCACAGTGGGTTCAGCTCATGTGGCACAAAGCGCAAAGACTGGCTAAGGATCCCAGTTCAAGCCCCAGCTCCTCACTGCTGGAGACACTTCACAGGCGGTGAAACAGGTCTGCAGGTGTCTATCTTTCTTCTCCCCTCTTTGTCTTCCTCTCCTCTATACATTCTCTCTGTCCTAACAACAACAATATCAATAACAACAATAATAATAATAACTATAAGAACAACAAAAAACAAGGTCAAAACAAGAGAAAATAAATAAATAAATATAAAAAAACAAAAAAGTGTTGTGTAAATTTAGATCCAGATGTATCTCTAAAGTATGGAATGGAATCATTCCAAAGTTCTGAAAAACATAATCCATAGAAAAAATCATTTTACAAAATATTGCAGACTGGCTCCAGCTGACAGTTAATATCAATCTACATGTATGTTGAATTTCTGATTCTTATTCAACATTATGCACTGTTATAAGTTGATCATTCACAATTAAATTATGTGAATGGATCTGTTAGAAGAATCTCCTTTCTAAGTAAGTACTTGAAGAAAAAAACTGAGTGAGTTTTGTTCATTTTGCTTCCCTGTGTAGGTGATGAGTGCCCTCAAGAGGCTGAATTCCAAAACTGCAGCTAAAGCCAATCTGCCGGAACCTTTTAGAGGTGAAGTGCCAATGAGTCTCTGACAGACAAGGGAAGTGAATAACATCACGGCCACCTGACTGGACTTTACCAGTGTGCCAGCAGCATGAGGGAAATCTTGTATATGTGATCCATTGCTTCCTTAATCTTTTAATTGTTCCTTATGGCAAAGACAAACATCTGTCTCACTTTCCCTGGACTGAGTGAGGAAAAGCATTGTTCAACCATCACATCATTAGTAAGAATGTCATATTTTCCTTCAAACAGTTTATATTAAGGGAAGGTAAGAAAGAAAGAAAAGTCTGAGGAACCACTCAGCCTGGTCAAGCACTCAGATGATGCAGCAGGACAGTGAGAACAGGCTTCTCCCCACCTCTCTCTCCACACAAGGAGACACAGACACAAGCACACTGTCTGGTGCTCAACACCCTGTTTTTTCTGAACAGTGATTCTCTCACTGATGTTAATCTGGGTATTTCTTGTCTGTGATCAGATGGAGTGCATCCTACAGAGCTGTTTAAGACAAGAAGTAATAGAAGGCTGGGATGCACCTAGCTCAGAGCACTAGTTACAACATGCTGGGTTCCAGACACGGGTCCACCCTAAAGAGGAAGAGCTTCAGAAGCAGTTGAAGCAGGGCTGCAGATGTCTCTCCTCTCTCCCTCCATCTCTGTCACTCTACTTTTTCTATCTCTGTTCAGTGAACTATGAATAAAATAATAAAAAAAGAAAGTGAAAGACTTTCATGTGTGAGGATCTGGGGTCCTTTCAGAGGTTCAATCCCATCGCCAAAGGCAAGAGCTGAGCATTGCACTTATCTTTCTCATTAAGATAAATAAATTAATTAATAAAAGAGAAAACATACCAAGAAGCTAAGGCATCTATTCTAGGCTACATCAAGTCCTCCAATGGTTCCTTGAATGTGGGTCTTTTACACTAGAGTTGAAGGACATCAAAGAATGTCCACAACTCATTTGCCAATGGATTCGTTCTTTCAAAAATGGTTTTATGAGGATAACATTGCCTTTGTGTGTGTGAGTGTACACACACACACACACACACACACGCGCGCGCTCCTGGAAATAGTGTGTCTCTGACAGCATCCATGTGAATATCCTACAGTGATATTTACTCTGTTTAGAATTATATAATTAGATGACCACTGCATGAAATAGGGGCTAGGCTTGTAGCATCTCTATTATTTCCAATAAAAGCCTGGAAGTCTATAGTCATCTCAAAAGGAAAAGATTAAAAGACTCAAAGCTGTAGGTGTAACTGGCTTTAGAGGGGCACTCTGTCAGCTGCCAGTTATGATGATGACCTTTGACCACTGATATCACAGGCCAGGGTCCCTGGCTACAGTGGAATCTTCAGTCTTGGAGACTGAGCTGAACAGTGCACAAAGTGCTGTGCCCAGCTCTCACTTTCGTGTCAAGGAGTGAAGAGTAGAGGATGTCTGCATCTACTGCGCTGGCTGCCCTGCTTAAGGTAGAGTCTGTTCACATGCCCTGTGTGACCAGCAGAAGAGGAGGAGGGTGGTCCCAGGAGGTGCTCTGTGTGATTCCCACTGAAAGAATCTCAGCTTCAGCCCTAGTCATCAACAGTTACTTGTGCTCATGAGATTCCCTTCTGCTGATGACAGAGAGCAGGCTTGACCCCTTAGCATCAGAGTCTTGTGGGCTTACTCCAGGCACAGCCAAGGAATAGCTTAGTACTTCCTTGAGTTGAGAAAAAATTGAATGCTTGGTTTATTCTCGGCTGCTCATGGGATTCCTGCCCCCCTCCACCCCAAAGTGATGACTGACTTAAAGAAGATTAGAGTAAGTTTTCCAGAATCCTGTTATCTAAGTGTGTATGTTAACCTGAGACCACAATGGAATGACTTCTTCACACTCTTGGATCGATGCTATCTGACCCCTATAGGTCACACATAGATCTGTTTAAAATTATTTTTATGAGAGAGGAAGAGTGAATAAAAAGAAGAGAAAAGAAGAAAAGAGGAAAGAAAGGAGTAGAAGAATGGGTAGGGAAAGAAGCAGAGTCACAAAGGCTAAATCCGCAGATGATACTGTGGTTGATTATGCTCTGACAACGCTGTAGACACTGTGCTGCCTTCAGGCCTTGGCCCTGTGTCCCTGAGTTGGTTCTTTAAAACATTTTTCATCCTCTCTCCTTTGACCTCTTAGTGTCCCCTTACATTTTTTTATCCTTATATTGGGGGTCAGTGTTAATTCACTACAGTGTGATTTGTTGACACAGGGTGTCTGCAGAATACTCTCACCCCCACTCAGGTCCTCTCCCAGCACCAAGCACCAGGGCCCCAATACCCTCACTCCCCCTCACTCCCTTTAGTGTCTCCTTTCTACCAGGTCCTGAGACTCTGCTACTTTCTTGTCCCCTGACACTGAAGTGACAGGCCATGTGCCCTCTCCTTGAAGCAGACCTCCATTACCACCAGCCCTGAGTGACCTCAACTATCACAGGAGCTCTGTCTAGCTCAAGACTCCTGAATTTGGCTACTGAGCCCTTCTGGGGGACTGAGACTCCTCTGTAATGCTTTGTGAGGGCTGACATCAGAATGAGCCCGTGTCCTGCCTGCCAGAGACAAACTGCCCTGTGGGTCTGCTGTGTTGCAGCTCTTCTATGGAGGAGGGCAGTCTGGAAGATAACAACCTAGTGTTGCCTTATGGCCATATCCAGTTCATGGGCACTGGCAAATTCCAGAAGGGTCGGAAGTGGCAGAAAAGGCAGCTGATCCTATATTCCAATGTGCTGCTCATCTCCAACACAAAGTATGTACCTCCCTCCAAGGAGTTGGTATAATGCACCGAAGTCAAAGACTCTGGGGTGGAGGAGTGGGGGGAGTACACATCCTGGAAAAGGATAACAGAGGACCTAGTGGGGGTTGTATTGTTATGTGAAAAAATCTCAGGGTAAACTGAGAAATGTTATGCATGCACGAACTATTGTAGTTATTGTCAACTGTAAAACATTAATTCCCCAATAAAAAATTAAAGAAAGAAACACACCCACCATCTCCTCAGGATAAACCCAGATACTCCCAGATTGCTGGGATGCAAGCTAACACTGCTGTGCTCTATTCCCTCTCCAGGTACAAGAGTCACTTCCGAATCAAGTACTTGGCACCCCTGATGGACATGTGGGTGGAACCCAACATGAGGAAAGCCACAAGAGCCCGCACATCACTGGTCTTAGGCTGGGCTGACCGCAGCTTCGTGGTCTCTTTTCAGTAAGACTGCAGCCAAGCCCTGCCTGTCTCCTCATGACTCTTAGGGGGAGCACAGCTCCATCTGGGGGTCTATTAGCCACAGGTGCTCTGACCCCCACAAGGACAGATCTGTGCTCTCCATTGGCTCCCACTGGCTCTGATACCAGCAAACACATGTAGCTGCTAAGCCCTTTGCAGGTGGGGGCCAGGGGCTTGAACCCAGGTCCTTGTGCATGGTAGCATGTGCAGTTAACCACCAGCACCACCAAAGGGCCCTAAACCCAATTTCTCCTCCATTTAGAAGATTTCCTTGCCAACCCAGCAAACTGTCAAAGAGCAGGGCCCCTCAGCACCGTGACCAGGACAGGACTCCTGGATCACACAGTCCCACCAATAACAATCAATGATGCTGTTTACACTGGCCAACACTCATAATATGTTTGTGTGAATGTGCATTTTAACTGTTTTTCTCCCCTTCTCTTGGATTTCAGATCAGTTGAGAAGATGGAGCAATGGTATAACGAGCTTTCTGAGTATGTCCTTATTTCATGTATTTCAAATTTTCAAGTTCTCAGAATGCAGAGTCCAAGCAGTCAATGCCCCTCCCTCTTGTCCCCCTTCTCTTCATGCTGTGATGGGAGCTAACATCACCCTGCACCATGTATTAAATGGCCCTGACTTAAGGGCAGGTTTCTCCATGGGCTGGTTCTCAAAGCAAATGAACCTGCCAGAGCTACAGCCCAGGGAGGGTCTGGCCTGGACTCTGGATGGGGTGTTCAGCCCTGGTCTCAGAGACCTGACACCACAGACATGTTTTCTGGGATCTGTCTCATTCTCCAGAAATACATTTGCATACTGTTATTCTCATTAAGTCTTGCACGTATCTTTAAAAACTTGATGTCTTGAAAAACCATTGAAAAATGCTGAAATGATTAGCCAAAACACAAGTTCATTTGATAATAGTCTAACAGCTCATTTCTCCTTCTCTCTTTTGGGTCACTGTGGAATCTATTAGCAAAATTTATACCGCCATTCTGGACTACCTGGATATCAACCAAAAGGAGGCAGAACGCACCTGTGTGAGTGTTTCTAAGACTAGAACTTAAATTCCAAGTTCCTGCGTTACACAGAAAGTGGTCTAGAGATGAGGGAAGAATTCAGCACATACCACCCAGAAGGATGTATTTTCCTATTTACACACACTTCTCTATAGACACAAAAAAGGGAGCTTAGACTGAATGCAACCCTGCCTTGCATATACAGAGTGGTCTGCATTGCTCCCTGTGGATGTTTTCCTCCTGGAATGGGTGACGCTACTAATTAAAGAAAAAATAACAACCTCACTTTTCTTTATGCTACTGGACCAAAAGCATGCTAGGAGGGACCAGGCAGTGGTGTACCCGGTAGAGTGCACATTACCATGCAAGAGGACCTGGGTTCAATTCCCGGAGACCTACTTGTGGCAGGGGAGCTTCATGAGTGGTGAGGCAGTACTTCAGGTTTCTCTCTCTTTCTTTGCCCCTTTCTCCCCCGTTTCCCCGCTATCAAAGAAAACGAAAAAGAAGAGAATGACAGCCAGGAGCTCTGCGTATCATTTGGTTTCTGGAATTGCAGTACAATAGCTAAGACATTTACTATGGCGAACTAAGACATTCTCTTAACCACATTTTCAGCAGTGACTGAATAATGGTTAATAGGCTTATCCAAGTATACGGGTAGAGTTCCATGCTCACCCCACTCCAAATCCCTGTGTCTCCCATAAGAGATAACTTCATAGTTCTCACAAACCTTGAGATACATTGGAACTTCCATTTGGGGGCAGGGCCTGGAGCTGATTATGCTTAATGAATTGAGGAGGTGAGGGCTAAAGAACTGAGTCATGTGAATTTGAACAAAGTAATTCTGAGTATCTTCTCAAATTTGTAAATGCACTTTTCATTCAGTTAGAGTCTTTCCATCATGTGACCTCGGATATCTTTTCTTTCCCATCTTAAATCTTTCCCCATTTTCAGATATGGGACACCATATTCTTCCCTTGGAGTTTTTTTGTTTCTTTGTTTTACTATGGATAGATACAGAAAGAAACTGAGAGGGGAGGGGAGATAGAGAAGGAAAGAGACAGAGTCACCTACAGCACTGCTTAACTACTCATGAAGCTGCCACCCTACAGGTGGGGCCCAGGGTTAGAACATGAGTCCTTGTCCATAGTAATGTGTGTACTTAACTAGGTGTACTGCCTTGCCTGGCCCTGAGGAGGATTCATTCATTCTTTCTTTCTTTCTCTTTTTTTTTTTTTTTTCCCAGAGCACTGCTCAGCTTTGGCTTAATGCTTATGGTCATCCAGGGTGTTGTACCTGGGATTTTGGAGCCTCAGGCATGACAGTCTCTTTGCATGACCATTATGCTAGGAGATCCCACTATGATATTCTCATAAGATCCACTTACATATATACTTAATCTATGGATACTGTCTGCATTTCACTTGCACTCTGTGTGCTCTTTTTACAATTCTTTACTGCATTAGAATGGGATCATTTTAAATGACCTATCTCAAACCAATTCCTCCTTAATTTTCATCTTCATTATCAGCTTAGTATGTCAATAATAAGGCTTTCTGGCAGGGTAGTGGCACCCAATCCTTGGTTCTTGCACTTGGTAAGGTGTGTGCCAAAACAGCTGCAACACCGCCTAGCCCTCTCTCTTTTTTTATTTCTTCTTTTGCATAATTTGAAATCTGCATCATGTCAGGGTTGGCCTTCACTCTGCAGCATTGATGCCAGTTTCCTGCCTCTTCAAACACCAGGAAATTCTTCTCCTCTAGTGGGGGGAAGATATATATTTTTAAAAGTATTTGATTAGATAGCTGACATTTTAAATTACAAATTACTCTCAACTGAGAGTTACCTGTGTGCGTATCCTGAGACTAGAGAGCATGCAGGAACGAATCCAAATACCCTTGTCATCACACTTCTAAACATGCACTGAAAATCCAAGTATTCATGTAAATCTACAGTGGCGATTCTAAACCAGAGTCACCCCCAGGGGTCAAGTAGTTTGATACTGGACACAGGGTTCTCTCTCTCTCTCTCTCTCTCTCGCTCTCTCTCTCTCTGGGGGAAACAGCTGCTGGGAAATGTGTTCTTCCACTGCTCACTCCAAAAGCTTATTGTGACCCTAACTTCTTTCTCTCCCAGGACTCTGCAGAAACTGGTCAGGGGTCTGTGAGTTCTAGGATGGAAGAAACCACAGAGCCACCTGCAGGTGAGTGTCAGGGCAATCTACAAAGAGGCTGACTGGAGTGAGACATTAACTACAAAGGCTCAGGGAAAATGGGTTCCAGCTTAGCTTCAATACCTTCTGACAGGGAAAAGTGCAAGCAGTAGGCTTCCATGAATTCAACAGACACTGACCAACTACTACTCTGTAACAGGCTCTAATGACAGTCCTTGCTTCTCTACTTCTCTGTGGCAGACAGGACTGCTATATAAAGCTCTTCCTCATGAGGAATTCATTGCATTCCAGGCACAGGGATGTATAAGAGCATCTTCCTCTTTACTTTGTCAACTCTTTTCTTGGGCACATGCTAGGGCAGGGTTTCCTGTCAGACTCTTGGACACAGAGACACAGAGACACAGCCTTCTTTGCAAAGAAGGTCCAAAGAAGGCCCATGTGTCATCTTCTACAGTGAGATGAGTCTCTTTATGGTCAGCCTGGATCTAGATTCAGATTTCTCTACATGTAGGTGTCAAACATCTGCATAAACATGAAGGGGGTCAAACGCCAGCCACTGAGGGGCTTCCACTAGAAGCAGATGACTCCCACAGCCTCACATGTGGAGACCAGCTGGGTTCCTGTACACGCCTCCTGCCGAGTCATACCTCCTTTTTGAAACAAGCTCATGACACTGAAAATCAATCCCAAGGGGGTGGGGAGATTGGCAGGGACCCAGTAGTCCCACAGTAAAACATGCACATCTCCAAGGAAGACACAGCTCCCTTGCCATGCTCTAGCTACATCCTGTGGTCACGATGGGCTCATCACGACCACTTCAGCCTGAACCTATTTTGGATTCCTCTCCATACAGACAGAGAATATCACTATGAAAATGGAATGGCTCCACTACAGGTGACTGACGACCAGTCACAGGATCAGGAAATCTCTGGCTTGGCTTCCAGCCACCAGGAGTCCTTCCTTTTGGAGCAGCTATTTGAGGAAACCCCAGGTTAGTTCCTCCACAAGCCCAGACCTCAGGTCAGGGCCAGCAGAGGAGAGGGAAATTGAACACTTTGCTGCCAGTGCCACCTCTCTGGACATTTCTCCCCTCTTGAAATCAAGCTCATGATACTGAAAACCAGCCTCACTATGGAAATGGGATCAGAATATACACCAGAACTAATAGTGACCCAGCATGATAACTTCTACTTCCAAGTTTCTAGAAACCTCTTAAGTTCTCCAATAAAAAGCCAAGGCCAGTTATATACACCTTCAAATTCAATCAAAAGTAGGGAGTCCAGGTCTCCTTTCTCAAATCCTCAAAGATTTTCCTGCTAATATGCAGGAATCATGTCATACTCTTATAACTGGGTTTGCTACCTCCATCTGTCCCTCTACAAAGGTTTCAGTTAGAAAGTGGACGCTCGACCCCTTGGTTTTCCACGTCCTTCATGCTCTCACTGCCTCTGCTCTGCTCCCTAGGGCCCCTACTTTGTCCATTGCTAATCCCACTGCTATGATCACAGGTCTCTGCACTGGGGGTGACTCTACGTGGACCTGGGCAGCTCTGTTTACAGAGGCCACCACAAGAGCATCTTGGTGGCTGTGGACCAGAGGGATGACTCTGACGCCACCCTCCATGATGTGGAAAGCATCAGGCAGAGCTCTGTGTTCAACCTTCTGCACAGTGCCCCCTCATGGCTGCCTCTGCTAGAGCTCACTGCCTCTGAGCTCAGTAATGAATACCTGATGGGCTGTGGAGACAGGGCCACCCACAAGCTGTCACTCTACAGCTATGCCCTGAGCCACCCCATCATCCCCGTGAATCTGGCAGTGGAGGACATCATGGACTGTGTCTATCTGCTACACCAGAAGGAAAAGGCCACCATCACTCAGTTCTCCTGCATCATGTCCATGTTGTGCACCAGCAGCCACACTGAGCTTAACAAGGAAGACAGGGAGGAGTGAGGCCCTCCATCCAAGTCCCCTGATCCTGCTAGAGGTAGGCACCTCCTTCCTGACTGATGCCAGTGGTACAAAGGTGACCAGGCTCCTGGACACACCTCATCTACACCATGAGTCTGGGTGAGCTTATGCCATGTGAGATTAATTCGAGCAACTAGTCTGTGTGAGACAAAGGTTTCTGGCTGATTACAACAGGACAAGAGAATCACATCCCAACAATGGCAGGACCTGACTCATTCTCCTGGTGACAGCACATTCTGGGTGGAGGCTGCAGAATCTTGCTGTGTTGAGAGGAAATGCTGACTAGGTTTTAATATATTTAACTCTTCTGATAATAATTCAATTTACCTAATTGCTAGCGATAGAAATTCAGATGGGAGGGAGAGACAGTGGGGGAGAAATTGAGAGATACCTACAGCTTTGCTTTTTGGCTCCTGAAGCTTCCCCCCTGCAGGTGGGGATAGGGGAAAAAACCTAGGTCCTTGTTCACTGTGGCATGTGTGCTCACCAGGTGGGCACCACTTAGCCCTTTCATATATTTATCTCCATGGAGAAATACTCTCTTTGGCTTAACTTATTTCTTCAGGAATCAAGAAGAAGCTAGTATATGACAATGTGATTTAACTAAGACAGCTCTCTGTTTTTCATTTCAGGCATGACAGTAAGACAGACTGCTAATTCCAATCCGGGAGAGTGATGCCTCCAGAAAGGCTCAGTGATGGAACATCTCAGGTCTCTCCAAATGGGATTCAGAGAGCCCCTACCTACAACCTACTCAGCTGATAATGGCTCAGGGCTCCCCTGGCAAATCTACAATCAGTGAGGCCACCTGGGTGTCTGCTGAAATGCCAACAGACAGCTTCCCCTTTCTAGAACTGACCCTTTCTTTTCCCTGTTACTTTATGATATCCAACTGAGAACAATTATTTTCTTAATCCTTTGCAGGATTTTGAGTTAGTTCTCAGTCCTGCCATCTATGTGTAAACTTCCTGGTGGAAGACATGAAGCCCTCTGACTAAGGCAGTTCTTTTAAACTTTTTGTTTAGTGGGGTCACAATGAAAAATGTCAACATCTCACATCCAGCTCATTTCATTTGAGGCATCCTCCTTGATCCCTTCTTACATCCTGCTTTGAAGGTCTTTTCACAGAAATCTCTCTCTTATTCCTTTCACTGTATGTATGTAGTTATAGAGTCTTTTATTGTATTTTCTTGTTGATTGTATTACTATAATAAATATCACTCCCTGGCTCTGTACCTTATATGGCCCCTCTCTTTGCTCAGGGCTCAGATGAAACCTTGGTGGGCTCCTCTGGGCAGCTCTGCATTAGCTGACGTCCCATGTGTCTGCAGGCAGCTCATAGCTCAACTGGATCTATTTTCTGTGTGTTGCCTGTTCCCCAAATCTCCACAGGGTGGCACCTAGCTTCTTCAGTGCCAGAAGAAGGGCTCCCATACCATAGCCAGACAGCCACTGAGGTCTCTGCCTGCTTCCCATTTGTTCATGTTCCATGTGCCAGAGCAAGGACATGGCTGAGTCTACAGTCAGCCCAGGAGGAGACAGTAGCAGAGACTAAAGATGGCGCACTTCGGGCTTCTGGATGGCTGTTACTGTGATCAACACATTTCACTGCAAAGTGACACCTCTACTGCCATAGGCCCTCATCTACTAGCCTTTTAAAGACTCCTTAGCCCAGCACTTCCCAGACAGTCACCAATTGTGGGGACAAATGGTCATGGAATAGCCACTCATTATGCTGACACTGGCATCTGTACACCACATGTAGATCAGAAGGTCACAGGTCAAAACTGGCATCCTGGGGAAACAAAGGTCACTGTTCAACCTGACTGCCCTTTCTCTTTTTAGGAAAACTTAGTACTACACTGCCTACTAAGAACTTTAGAAAATATAACACCCAACATTCTTTCAAGAGAAGTAACATTTTTAAACAAGCAAGTACGCATTTCCAAAATAAAAAGCACACATTTTCTAAAATATCAGAGTATGCTTTTGTCAAAATTTAAAAAATGAAAACCTGTGTACACTAGGACCACACCTGATAATTATAAAAGTTTAAGGTCAGGAGTTGGGCAGTAGCACAGCTGGTAAAGCACAGGTGGCACAAAGCAGAAGGACCGGGGTAAGGATCCCGGTTAGACCTGCCAGCTCCCCACCTGCAGGGGAGTTGATTCACAATTGGTGAAGCAGGTCTGCAGGTGTCTATCTTTCCCTTCACGTCTCTGTCTTCCCCTCCTCTCTCCATTTCTCTCTATCCTATCTGACAAGGTCAACAACAACAATAACTATAAAAAATTTAAAAGTGCAATAATGGGAATAAATAAATTTTTAAAAGATTAAACTCTCTGAAAGGAAATAAAAAAGATAGAAACAGGGAGTTGGGCAATAGCGCAAGGGTTAAGGGCACATGGCGTGAAATGCAAGGAGTGGCTTAAGGATCCCCAGCTACCCACATGCAGGGGAGTCACTTCACAGGCGGTGAAGCAAGTCTGCAGGTGTCTATCTTTCTCTCCACCCGTCTTCCCCTCCTCTCTCCTTTTCTCTCTATTCTATCTAATAACGAAGACAACAATAATTGCAACAACAATAAAAACAGTAACTATTTTTCAATAGTGACCCACTTCTTTTAAGCTACTTATAAATACAATGAACATTATAGTTTCTTTTGCACCTCCCTTATAACAAGTGTAATATTTTTATGTATTTATTGACTACCTGTACTTTTTATGTATTTATTGACAACCTGTACTTTTTATGTATTTATTGACTACCTGTACTTTTTATGTATTTATTGACTAAATATTTTTATGTATTTATTGACTACCTGTACTTTTTATGTATTTATTGACTACCTGTACTTTTTATGTATTTATTGACAACCTGTACTTTTTATTTATTTATTGACTACCTGTACTTTTTCTGTACCCTATTCATAATATTTGAAAAACTCTAAAGGCCCATGTGTCGTTTTCTTTTTGATGTTTCATTGTTGTTGCTAATGCTACGGCTCCTGCTCATTAGCTATAGGACTCTATCATCATTATCAGCTGTCTTCATTTAATTTATTTTATTCATATATAATAAATATATCATTTATCTTATTTTTATTATTACCTACAGGACTCTAACATCATCATCAGCTGTCTTTATTTTATTTATTCATTTTGAATGTATGTAGAGACAAAGATGAAGAACCGAGGTGCGGAACTGTTCTACTACTTCTAAAACTTTCCGCCATCCCCACCTAGCGAGTGGGGACTGGAGCTGGAACCGGGGTCACCAACATGGCAACTTAAGTGCTCTACTGGGTGACACACTAACTGCCCACTTTTCTCAATTTTTGAGAACTTCCCATAGTCTTGAATACTCAGATTGTCTCCAGGCATGTCACTCATCTAACTTCCTTATTTTCCACTGACCCTGCTGGGGAGCCAGCATAATGGTTCTGTATGTCAAAGGCTTCCATGCCTGAGGCTCTGAAGTCCCAGGATCAATTTTCAGCTCCACCATAACCCAGAGCTGAGCAGTGCTCTGATCTTTCTCTTTTTTTATCTCTCTCATCAAAATATAAAGAATCGGGAGTTCGCTGGTAGTGCATCTGGTTAAGTGTACGTGGTGCAAAGCACAAGGACAGGCATCAGGATCCCAGTTAGAGCCTCAGGCTCCCCACCTGCAGGGGGTTTGCTTCACAGGTGTGAAGCACATCTGCAGGTGTCTATCTTTCTCTCCCCTGTATTCCCCTCTTCTCCCAATTTCGCTCTGTTCTTTCCAACAAGGGCTACAACAGTAATAACTACAGCAATAAAACAAGGGCAACAAAAAGGAATAAAGAAATATTAATAAAAATATTTTTAAAATATATAAAGAATATATATATATATTTTTAGGGTCCGGGCAGTGACACATCTGGTTGAGCCCACATGTTACAGTGCACATTGAACCAGGTTCAGGCCTCTGATCTCTGCCTGAGTTGGAGAAAGCTTCAAGAGTGGTGAAGCAGGGCTGCAGGTGCATATCTGTCTCTCGCCTTATCCACCTCCTCCTCCCTTCTAAATTTCTCTCTGCCCTTTCCAATAATAATAGTCCATTAAAAAACATATATATGTACTTTAATTTCTAATATTTAATTGTATGCTAGTCCCAAGACATATGCACAGCTATGTTTATATAGCTATATAGTTGGTAAGTCAAAATATAGAAGCAACCTAAACACAGACAACTGGATAACTATGTTAGAATGGGGCATGGCTGGTGATGCACATAGCTGAGACTGCTCTTACCATACACAGGGACCTGTGTTTGAGCCCCTACTCCCCACCAGCAGGAAGGATTTTTAATGAGTGGTGAAGTAGGTTTAAAAGTCCCCCTCTCTCTTTTTTTTTCTTTTTTTCTTTAACCCCCCCCCCGTGTAACTGCTGAGGCTCAGTGCCTATGCTACAAATCCAATGCTCCTGGAGGGTATTTTTTCCTTTTTTTGACCTTGTTTTTTTATCTTTGTTGTAGTTATTATTGATTTTAATTTCTGTCATTGTTGTTGGACAGGACAGAGAGAAATTGAGAGGAGGGGAAGACAGAGGGGGGAGAGAAAGATATGATTAGTGAAGTAAATGAATAAATCAATTAACAGATTTTTCCTTTTTTTGCCTCCAGGGTTACTTATTGCTGGGGCTCAATAAGAATCCACTTTTCCTGGTGGCCTATTTTTTCATTTTATTGGATAATACAGAAATTGAGAGGTGGGAGTCGGGTGGTAGCACAGCGGGTTAAGCGCATGTGGCTCCAAATGCAAGGACCGGCGAAAGGATCCCGGTTTGAGCCCCGGCTCCCCACCTGCAGGGGACTTGCTTCACAGGTGGTGAAGCAGGTCTGCAGGTGTCTATCTTTCTCTCCTCTTCTCTGTCTTTCCCTCCTCTCTCCATTTCTCTCTGTCCTATCCAACAACGTCACTGATAATAACTACAACAATAAAACACCAAGGGCAACAAAAGGGAATAAATAAGTAAATATAAAAAAATTTAAAAAAAAAGAAATTGAGAGGTGAGAGGAGGGAGAACGAAGGACACACTAGCAGACCTGCTTCGACTCTTGTGAAGCGACCCCCCTGAAGGTGGGGAGTGGGGTTTGAAACTTGATCCTTGCATGGGTCCTTGTTCTGAGTACTATGTGTGCTTAACCAGGTACACTGCCAGCCCCTTTAATATACATATTTTAAAATATTTTATTATCTTTATATATTTATTGATGGGATAGACAGCCTAAAATTGAGAAGGAATGGGGGTGATATGGAGGGAGACACCGGCAGCACAGCTTCACCACTCATGAAGCTTTCCCCCTGCAGGTGGGGAACAGGGGCTTGAACCTGAGTCCTTTAGCACTGTAACATGTGCTCTCAACTAGGTGAGCCACCACCCAGCCTCTCCCTCAAAATATTTTTTTCAAGACAGCACTTCATGGTGAAAAAAATAGGAGACTTCACCTCTCTGGCTAACAACACCATCAAGTGTGGTTAGAGGTGCAGAGGAGCAGGTCTGAGTTTTGTTTTTTTTTTCCTGAGAACATGTAGCTGAAAACATGGAAAATGGGATGAAAAAGACACTGGGAACAGGTGAATTTGGGACAGGGGTATTGATGCCTTTACATTGTACAATGCCTGTTTTCTATTTCCATTATTTTACCTAAAACAAATTACACTGAGATGACAAAACAAATAGAAAGACCCAGCAACTATATTGTTCTCCAGATGTACAAATCAGTATATTCTTTAGTGTACTAAAGAAAACTTTTAGCAAGGCAGGTCTGAGTTTTGTGCCACAGTAAGGGCTGGTCAGGATGGATGAAATCTGTGAAGACAATTAAGCTTAATACTAAACAGCTGCTATTGAGAGAGTTTTGAACTGCTATTTTAAATCCAACCATCCCAACTTAAATATTTTGACACTCACCCATCAATGTGTCTGGGGTCTCATTTTCCTTAGAAGTCAGACACATCTGATGCTGTGCAATCTTGAATAATAATTTTTAAAAAACTGGGGTTACAACCCACGTTTCACAGGATCTACTTGAAGAAAACTTGTCTTTAGCTTCCCAAAGGTTCACAAAAAATGAATCAAGTAAAAATGTAAATTCTCTTAGCTCCACAGACTTGACTACAGTTTGAGAGTAAACATTGTTGATTTCAGTAACTCTTGGACAGAGTGCATAAGAACACGATATATTTGAAACATTACTGTCAACACTGTATTGCTTCTTGCACAGTGACTGTTTCCTTGTAAATGACAGATACATATTCTAGCAAACTCAGCACTTTGTAAATCAACTTTAAATACAGATCATAGTTTCAAATACTCCCTTGCAAGGAAATATATTGTATCCACATAGCAGTTAAAGTGCTCCTTAATGTAGGGGGGAGTATGGAAACACTTTGAAAGTGTGAGCAACTTTCAAGAATAGAGACCAACTCTCAAATGATCAAAAATTAATGTTAACTAGGAAAAATGCAGAGGTAGCAATTACTAGGAAGAGGGTCCCAGGACAGGCTGGGAGTAGGGATGAGAACATCTCCTGAGACGGAGAGAGTGCCAGATTAGGTGATCATTCCAGCCAGATAGGTTCTGTATATGCTGGGACGCTGTTTGTCTGTCTCTCAGTCCCTGCCTTTGCCTCTATCTCTGTCTCCATATATATAAAATCGGGCATGTCATGAAAAATATTTAAAAAGAGAAATATAACTCTGAACATAATCTAAAGAAATGCTTCCTGAAAAGTCCGATCAAAGTATTATTCTGAGTCTATATGAGAAATAGTCTCATTATTAGTAAGGTACACTAAAGTCATTAAAGGCAAATACCGGGGGCTGGGCCGTACACAGCGGGAGAAGCACACATGGCTCAAAGCACTAGGATGGGCATAAAGATCCCAGTTTGAGCCCCCACTTCCTTATGTGTGTGGGGAAGGTCGCTTCACTAGCAGTGAAGTAGGTCTGCAGGTGTCTGTCTTTCTCTCCCCCTCTGTCTTCCTGTCCTCTCTCAGTTTCTCTCTGTCCTGTCCAACAACAACAGGTATAGCAACAACAACAACAACAACAAGGGCAATGAAATGGTAAAAATAGCCTCCAGGAGCAGTGGATTCCTAGTGCTGCCACCAAGCCCAATGATAACTATGGAGGCAAAAAAAAAAAAAGACTAAAACTCAGAGGGTATACATGACCTTCAGAGACAAGCACATACTCAGTGCATATAGGAAGGGAAAAGAGGAGACTTGGGTGGTAGTGCAGCTGATTATGCGCCCATGGCTCAAAGTGCAAGGATGGGGTAATGATCCAGGTTGGAACCCCTGGCTTCCCACCTGTAGGGGAGTTGCTTCACAAGCAGTGAAGCAGGTCTGTAGGTGTCTATGTTTCTCTCCCCTCTCTGTCTTCCCCTCCTCTCCTCATTTCTTTTTCTTTTCCTCCATGGTTATCGCTGTGCTCAGTGCCTGCACCATGAATCCACTGCTCCTGGAGGCCATTTTTCCCCCTTTTTGTTGCCCTAGTTGTTGCAGCCTAGTTGTGGTTATTATTGCCATTGTTGACATTGCTTTGTTCTTGGATAGGACAGAGAGAAATGGAGAGAGAAGGGGAAGACAGAGAGAGGGGGAGAGAAAGATAGACACCTGCAGACCTACAACACCGCCCATGAAGCGACTCCCCTGCAGGTGGGGGGCCAGTGGCTCGAACCAGGATCCTTACGCCAGTCCCTGCGCTTTGTGCCACGTGCGCTTAACCCACTGCGCCACCGCCCGACCCCCTCCTCTCCTCATTTCTGTCTGTCCTATCCAACAATGATGACATCAGTAACGACAACAACTACAACAGGGGATTTGGTTGGTAGTGCAGAAGGTTAAGCACAAGTGCGCAAGCAGAAGGATCACCATGTGGATCCCGGTTTCAGCCCCCGGCTCCCCACCTGCAGGGGAGTCGCTTCACAGGCAGTGAAGCAGGTCTGTAGGTGTCTGTCTTTCTCTCCCCCTCTCTGTCTTCCCCTCCTCTCTCCATTTCTCTCTGTCCCACCCACCAAAACAACAATAACTACAACAACAACAACAAAAACCAAAGGGCAACAAAACCGAATAAATATATATTTAAAAATAAAACAATAACAACAATAAAACAAGGGCAACAAAAGGGAATAAATAATTTTTTTTAAAACTCGGGGAAAAAGGGAACTGAGCAGTAGCGCAGCCAATTAAGCCAAGTGGGGCAAAAACGCAAGGTCTTCTGAAGGATCACAGTTCGAGCCCCCAGCTCCCTGCTTGTAGGGGAGTTGCTTCACAGGCAGTGAGGCAGATCTACAGTTGTCTTTCTCTCCCTGTCTGTCTTCCCCTCCTTTCTCAATTTTTCTCTGTCCTGTCTAACAAGGATGACATCAATACTAATAAATACAACAACAATAAAAAGGGCAACAAAAGAGAATATATAAAAAATAATAAAAAAAAGGTAAAACAAACACTGAAATGCCCAGCAGCATATGGCTAGCAGGCATCTCTAGGTGATACTGACAGTCACTCCAGTGAAGATGTTGTAACTAGGGCGACACAGGGGCCTTGCTGCTGTCCTGTGGTCCACTGTGGGCTCCCCGGCCCCTAAGTACTGCACAGATGGGGGGCACTGAGCTGTGCCCAGAGCCAGCATGGATGGGCCCCGCAGTATCACCAGGACCACATGCATCTGCATGAACTGGGACCGCTGCCAGGTGGCTTCTTTGCACCATGTATGCTTAACCTGTTGTGCTACCACCAGGCCCTGAAATTTGATTCCTTAATAAATCAAAGATACAGTAAGCACATTCAGTAATATTACCTTAATATCTTGGACTTCATGTCCTACCCTGTGGTCAGTGACTCTCTTCTGGGTAAAATTGTAGGTCCGAATTCTTTCTGACTGGGTTCCTGTTCCAACCTGTGCAGAGATAGAAAGGAATTCACATTTTAACACAATCACTATCTTTACTAGAATGGAAAAGGCACTTGTAAATTTTCTTCTAAGGATTTCTATTTCTGAAGGTCAGACACATACAATTGACAAGAGCAAGAGCAGAAGGAACTTAATTGTTTAAGACTCTTGTTATCTCAGGTTTACTTATGGAGTAAGAGTGTTTCTTTTTCTTTTGCCTCCTGCACTACAAATCCACTGCTCCTGGAGGCCATCCCCCCCCCCGCCCTTTGTTGTTCTTTTTGTTTATCATTGTTGCTGGATAGGACAGAAAAATTAAGGGTGGGGGGGAGACAAGGAGTAGGAGAGAAATACAGACACCTGCAGACCTGCTTCACTTCTTGTGGAGTTACATCCCTGCAGGTGGGGAGCTCAAACCAGGATCCCAAACCCTAACCTTAAGCTTTGTGCCATGGGTGCTTAACCGCTGCACTACCACCCAGCCCCCAAGAGTGCTTCTTCAGTAGTTCCAGTTCCAATCAAAGCCAAATTATGAGTGGTCTGGGAGAAGGAGGCAGAGTGGATAAAGTACAGGATTCTCAGGCATGAGGTCCCAAGTTCAATCCCCAGTGCCACATATACCAGAGTAACGTGCAGATTCTCCCTGCTCCTCTCTCTCATTAATGAATAAATAAGATCTTTAGAACAAAAGAAAAATATCTCTGAAGATGGGTAGGTTGCACCATGGAAGAAATTAGAGTTTCTAAATTTCTAAATTGTAGGTCCTGAGTCCAATCCCAAGCACTGCATATGCTAGAGTGCTGCTTCTGTGGCCCTCTACCCCTTTCTGTAGTTCATGAAATTAAAAATAATTAAAAAGCTATATTTTACCCACATCAGTCCGTTCTCCAGCAAGTTTACTAATGTGTTAACTCAAACTTCTTTCTCAAGCTGTTTCTATTCAGGATTTGTATCATAACTCTCTAAGGAGAAAATTGGTTTAAAGGTCATTTTAATGAAAATTTTTATGGAAATTAAGATACTTTCAAGTTGTAAAATAAAACATATTATTACATAGATTTATTACAACTCCCTGTGGGTTCAGAAATAAATAGCTCTACCAAGACCATACTGCAAAGCGCAAGGACCAGCAGAAGGATCCTGGTTCTGGACCCCAGCTCCCCACCTGCAGGAAAGGTACTTCACAAGCACTGAAGCAGGTCTGCAGGTATCTGTCTTTCTCTCCCCCTGTCTTCCCCTCCATTTCTATCTGTCCTATCCAACAACAACAACATCAATAACTACAACAATGTTAAACAAGGGCAACAAAAAAGGGAAAATAAATTAATTCATTAAAAAAACCATACTTTAAAATTTTCTACTTATAGAGTCTAAGGTCAAGGGGCAAGAAAGGGTTTTTCCTCTACTACATTTTTCGATATTTCCTAGATTTTGAATTACATATGTATGTAGTTTTATTCAAATGTGTAAGTTCTACTAAAGTGTATGTATCATTTAAATAAGCAAAGTATGTATACTCTTGTTCTCTTCAGATTGTATAAATATTTTGCCTCTTAAGTAAGCAAAGTATCAGAATATTTTAAATTATAAAAAAATAAAGGCTGCCACTGTCTGGGAGGTTGTGCAGTGGATAAAGCTTTGGAGTTCTTAGGTGTGAGGTCTCAAGTTTGGTCTCCGGAATCAGATGTGTCAGAGTGATGCTGTCTCCTTCTTCCTCTCCCCTATTTCTCTCATAAATAAATCTTTAGAAACAAAAGTAAAACCTGAATGATGTTGAAAGAGAATGCGGAAGCCCAAAATACCCAGATTTTTTAGTTATTTGCAATAAACCTTGTAGCATTTTAGGAAAAGTGGGTTGCATAACAGTAAGCATTATAATAACTGTCGCTAGTCACTTTGATTTAGATATCTTAGTTTTTCCTACTTTTGTCCTTTCCACTTTCCCTACCCTTGTTTTAGCCTGCAGTAGTGTAAGTGACAGTGCAAATGATATATTAATCCCTTGCCTGCGGTGGTCTTAGATTGCAGAGGAGCATCAGTAGGTAGACTTGAAGCTAGGAATTCGGATTTCCAAACCATTACTTCTTAGCAAACCCCTCCTGGCACAGACAAAGAGAGCCTAAACATTCAAGTTATTTCTTATTCTCAATGGAGTATATTTTCTATATGTCCTGAAATATTTTTACTTGGTCAAGAATAATGAAATAACATTTTTAATATAAAGTAATCTTTAAAAAGTCTTTTTTCTTTTTTTTTGGTAAGAGAGAAAGAAATAGAGATGGAAAGGGGAGATAGAGTGGAAAAAGAAAGTGAGACACATTAAGATAGTGTTTCACTGCTTGTGAAGCTACTGCCTGCAAGTGGGGATCAAGGGCTTGAACATTGGTCCTCTCACACTATACATGTGCACTCACAAAATGACCTTTAAAAAAAGATGAATATATCGATGTATTTTAGTACAACAGTTTTATACTACATAATTCTACTATTGCCAACAGATGTTTTCTCCTTTTAACTTTAAAATGAAAAAAATGGAGTCCAGGAGGTGGTGTAACCAGTGGAGTGAACATGTAACAATTCGCAAGGACTAAGGTTCAAGCCCAAGATACAACCAGCTGAGGAGAAGCTTCACAAGTGGTGAGGTAGCACTGCAGATGTCTCTCTGTGTCTCCCCCTCTACATCTTCTGTTCCCTCTCAATTTCTATCCAGGAAATAATAAATGAATAAAATATACAGGGGGCCAGCAGTGGTGCATCTGTTTAAGCACAGAAATTTCAGTGCATAAGGAATCAGGTTCAAGTCCCTGGTCCCCAGCTGCAGGGGGTAGGGGAAGCTTCACAAGTGGTAAAGCAAGGCTGCAGGTGTTTCTCTGTCTCTCTCCTTTTCTAACTCCTCCTCTCCTCCCAATTTCTCTGTCTCGGTCCAATAATAAATAAATATATTAATATATATAAAAGAAAATTGACTTTAAAAATTTTTTTTAAATGAAATAGAAAAAGTGGGAGAAAGAGCATGTGAGAAACATCACAGTACCTGCCATCATGCCTGGTGCTCCCATGTTGTGTTAGGGCTCAACACCAAGTCTGCAAGCATGGTGATGTGATGTGCACTCTACTGGGGGAGCAAGCTCTGGACCCCTTCGTTTATTTATTTTTATGGATAGAGCACCACTCAGAACTTCTGTATGCTGGGGATCAAACTTGGGGCCTCCTGCATGTGCAGTATGCAATTTACCAATAAGCTATCTCTCAGTTCAATGCTTACAATTTTGAGATAGAGACCTAAGCACAGATCTACTATCCACTGAACTTGGCTTGCTGTATCTGTGTTGCTGTTCAGTGGTGCCAGGAATCAAGCCCAGGGACTCCCATATGTAAGGCATGTGCAGAGTGACTCTTCGAACAGTTTTTAAGTGATTCTACTAAATAAATCTTATCTGCAGTGTCCTGAGAGGTGGTACAGTGAATAAGACATTGGACTCTAAAGCATGAAGTTCTCAGTTTAATCTCTGGCATTGCATAGGTCACAGTGATGCTCTGGTTCTTCCCTTACTCCTTCTCATTAATAAATAAATCTTTTTTTTTCCTTTCCATTTTGTTGCCCTTGTTGTTTTATAATTATTGTGGTTATTATTATTGTTGTTATTGCTGTCATTGTGGACAGGACAGACAGAAATCGAGAGAGGAGGGGAAGATAGAGAGAGGGAGAGAAAGATAAGACATCTGCAGACCTGCTTCAGCACTTATGAATCGACCCCATGCAGGTGGGGAGCCAGGGGCTCAACCCAGGTTCCCTACACCAGTCCTTGTGATTTGCACCACCTGCACTCAACCTCCTGCACTACCACCTGACCCCCACCTTTCTTTCTTTCTTTCTTTCTGTCTGTCTGTCTTTCTTTCTCTCTTTCTTTCTTTCATTTAAATGTATATATATTTTACCTGCAGTCTTTTGTCATTTTGCTGTTGACACCTGTCTTTCTCTATAATCTTCTGGTAAAGCCTACCTCGAAGCACATGCAGAGCAATTTCTTTGTTTTTTATCTGGGAGCATTGTTGCTGGCATTCAACTACAAGCCCTGGAAAATTACCAAGACCAAAGACAGATGGGACTTCCCACAAGGCAAACTTAAACAGAACTAAGATGTTTAAGACAAGAAAACATGAATCAGGAAATTACTACAAAAGATTAAGAACATTTTAGATTTAACAGGCTTTAGAAATGATACCTAAGGGAGCCAGACGGTAGCACAGTGGGCTAAGCCCACATGGCACAAAGAGCAAGGACCGTTTAGGATCCTGGTTCAAGCCCCCTGCTCCCCACCTGCAGAGGAGTCGATTTACAGGTAGTAAAGCAGGTCTGCAGGTGTCTCTCTGTCTCGATTCCTCTCTATCTCCCCCTTCTCTCTCAATTTCTCTCTGTCGCTATCCTATAACAAACAAAAAAAAAAAGACATAGATTGCTTTATGGAAAACTGGGAATTGTTAAGCAAGTACATACATAACTTTTTTATTCATAAAAGAGAATGAGAGCATCATTATGGTACATGCAATGCCAAGAATCAAACTCAGGACCAGAAGGCGGCTCAGGGGGTAAAGCACATGTTTTACGTAGCATGTGGCTGGGGGTCTGATCCTCCACACTGCAAGTGCACACCACAGGCAGGCAATGGGAGGGACTCCGTGCATAGAGGAGCAGTGCTTTGCATGTCTCCCTCTCTTAAAGGATACAGAATGGAGACTGGCGGGGAGGCTTCTCAGCTGTCCCATGCAGGTGCAAGGTTCTGGGTGGGATTGATCCCCAGGCACAGCACAATATTTGAGAAAAATTTTTAAAAAGTCTTCGTGTTACTTAAAAGATGTACAGTTAAGAGAACAATATTACCATGATTTTTTTCAAAAAAGCCAATCTGCAGCCCTGGAGGCTGGCACAATGGTTGGAGTTTTGGACTCAAGCATGAGGTCCTGAATTCTACCACCAGCATCACATGTTACAGACTGATGCTACAGTGTTTTCTCTCTCTCTATCTCTCTCTCTTTCTCCTCCCTTTCTCCCTCACTAATTAATAAATCTTTTAAAAGAGCTCCAGCATATGTATAAACAGGGTTCAGACAGACCTAGGATCGCGCACATGCAAATCCAGACCTCTTACCACTGAACCACCTCCCAGCTTGCATTAACTGGATCTTTAAAAGATTTTAATTATTTATATGTGTACATATATTTTACAAACTTTTTGAAAAAATATGGTACACTTCATGAATTTGTGTGTAATCCTTGAGCAGGGGCCATGGTAATCTTCTCTGTATCATGCCAATTTCAGTATATGTACTACCAAAGCTAGGACTATATTATAATCTTATTTAAAAAGTGTTAAGAGACGGAGACAGTTGGAGTCGGGTGGTGGCACAGCGGGTTAAGCGCACATGGCGCAAAGCTCAAGGACCTGAGGAAAGATCGCGGTTCGTGGTTCGAGCTCCTGGCTCCCCACCTGCAGGGGAGTCCCTTTACAGGTGGTGAAGCAGGTCTGCAGGTGTCTGTCTTTCTCTCCCCCTCTCTGTCTTCCCCTCCTCTCTCCATTTCTCTCTGTCCTATCCAACAACAACGACATTAATAACCACAACAATGTTAAGCAACAAGGGAAACCAAAAGGAAAATTAAATAAAAATTTAAAAAGAGTGGAAAAGAATAGAAAAGAAAAAAAAGAAAGGTAGACAATGAGACCTTGGTGACAACAACAACAAAAAAATAAAATAACCTATTTATACTCTAGAATTGCAAAATGGCTAGGGCAGTGGATCTGTAGGCATTAAGTCCTGAATTCAATCCCCAGCATTGCATGTGCCATAGTCATGCTCTGCTTCTCTTTTTTGTATTAATAAGTAACATTTTTTTCTTTTTTTTTAATTTCCTTTTTTTTTAAAACCACAGTTCCTGTCCGGTTCCTACCCAGCTCCAAGATTGGCTCCTGCCTGGCTCTGCCCAGCTCCTATTGCAGCTCCCACCTGCCAGTGCCCTGGCCGCCCTGTTGTGCGCAGGCGGACTGCAGTCCCCCCAGGACTGTCCTCGCAGACACAAGAGCCCCAGGCGCCCCCCGCCCATCCCCCATGGCACAAGGAGCCCAGCCAGGCCCAGGCCTCCTGAAAGAGGTGGGGGGGGCACTGGGAGTGGCCTCCCTGGACCAGCAGTTTGCAAAGTGCCAGACCCTCATCCCAGACCCAACCAGCAGCCTGGCAAACAGCTCAACATGGGTTCCAGCCAGCCAGCATGGGGCACAGCTCTGAAATGCATGTCTCTTTGAGAGAGACAGAGGCAGAAAAAACACTCCAGTTCTAGAAGTGTGAGGAGACCCCCCAACCTGGACCCACACCCTGTGCCCAGGCCTTCACCTTAGTCTGGGAGCCCGGCTCGCCATGTTGCCCCAGGCCAAACTCCAGGTTCAGGATTCCAAACAGCAGTCCCCCCGAGGACCTCGTCGTGGGCCACACCAAGGAAGGACAGCGGGCGCACATTTCGATGGGCGGGCGTGTGGAAAGTTCTCTGGGCCTGGCCACTCCCGAAGCCAAGGCAGGCTGGTGGGTTCCACCGGGGTCCCCTCCTGCCTGGGCGGTTGGGGTGGGCGGGAGGCTCACTGCCCGGCCTCGAGCTGCCCGGGCGGGTCCTCACCCTCAGGGCGCTCGGAGCCGCAGACATGGACATGCTGGGCAAGGCCCTGGGACCCCAGGACCCCTCTCCTGGCTGGAAGGAAAGGGAAGGCCGGCTGCCCAGACTCTCAGACGGGGTCCCTGTGCTTGCGCTCCTGAAAGCCGAAAACAGCGGGATCTGGGGCGTGCAGCCACCCTTCCAGGGTGTCCCTGCCCGGGGTGTGGGGTCTGGGGGCTCGCGCACACCTCCCCCGGGTGCGCCCCTGCCAGGGGTGCGCATGGCCCTTATCCGGGGACTGCCCTGCTCAAGGCCGCTGGGTCCTGGTGGTTGCGGAGGGGGGCGCGCAGCCACCTCTTCGGGGTGCGCCTGACCCGGGGTAAGGGGTCCAGCAGCGCTGGCGCCTCTGTGGCTGTACCCCGACTTTGCCCCTCCCCCCACCCAGCACCTTCCTGGGCGGGCGCGACACCCGAGCCTTCCAGGACGGGTGGCACAGGGGGCCACTTACTTGGAATTGGAGGAATGGCAGTAGATGGGCCGAGCACGATGGACATGGCCGCTGCTGTCCAGCACAGCACGGTCGTGACTCCCCAGCAGTACTTCCATGCCGGGAGCCTCCGCACAGTCGTGGCCTGGCGCTCAAGTCTCAGACCCTGGCCCCAGTGCTGGGGTCTATGGGTGCGACGCAACTCAACGCAATGCGCGTGGGGGCGATGTGACGTGACACGACGCTAAGCAATGCGGCGTGGGGGCGACGGGGCCTCAGGGCGCGGGCTGCAGGGCTCCATGGCGCTGAGCTGGACTCAGCTGGGAAAAAGAGAAGAAGGGAAGATGGGGAGAGAAAGATAGACACCTGCAGACCTGCTTCATAGTATAAAAGTGCACATAGTATAAAAGTGCACATAGTATAAAAAAAAAAAAAGTGCACATAGTATAAAAGCACAAAGACCCATGCAAGGATCTTGGTTGGAGGCCCTGGCTCCTCACCTGCAGAGGGATACTTCACAAGCAGAGAAACAGGTCACTATCCCTCTCTATATACCCCCTCCCCTCTCAGTTTCTCTCTGTCTTAGCCAAAATAAATAAATAAATGAATCAATAAATATATGGCTGCCAGCACCAGTGGATTCATAGTGCTGGCCCTGAAACCTGGTGATAAGCCCAAAAGCAAGTAAGAAAGAAAGAAAGAAAAATAAACAAAGAAAGAAAAGCCAAGAGAAAAAAGGGGGGAGTCAGGCAGTGGTATACTTGGTTAAACACACAACAATGCACAGGGACATGGATTCAAGCCCCTGATCCTCACTGCAGGAGGAAAGCTTCAAAAGTGACTAAGCAGGGCTGCAAGTGTCTCTGTCTCTCCCTCCCTCTCTCTCCCCCTTCCATCACGTCTCAAGTTATGGCTGTCTCTATCCAATAAATAAAGATAGTTTAAAAAGAAAAGAAAATTAAAGAAAGGAAAAAGTTAAGCTACTAAAAACAGGCTTTCCAGAAGCAGTTTGTTTCCACTCATGTGCTCTGTAACAGGGGACCTCAAAAAAGAGCTTTCTTATTTCAAATGCCAATTTGATGTAGACTTCTGTCATGTAAATTAATTTTTCTATAATTATATTTATTTATTTAATGGATAGAAACAGCCATAAATTCAGAGGGAAGGTAGGTGATAGGGAGAGAGACAGAGACACCTGCAACACGGCTTCACCACTCAAAAAGTTTTCCCCTTGCAGATGGGGGCCAGGGGCTTGAACTTGGATCCTTGTGCACTGTAACATGTGTGCTCAACCAGGTGTACCACAATCAGGACCCCTGGACTATTTAAAATAGTATCTTGCCAAAAAGCAGTTAGCAGTCACACTCCAAGGAGACTGTTCTAGCATCAGGAAACACTTGTAAACACCCCACACCCCCACACACACATGCACAGACAGGCTCCAGGGGGCAGAGGAAGCCAGTCTGACCTGGGAGTGAAGTGGGCAGGGCATACATGTGGCCCTGGATCCTTCCACCTCAGTGGGGCCCTTCCCCTCCTCTTTCAACCTTCTCAGTTCAGATGACAGATTTACAAGCAAGATAAAGGGACCAAGCCAAGAAGGAAAGGAAGATAATAGAATATTAGCAGGGGTTGGGCTGTAGCACAGTGGGTTAAGCACAGGTGGTGCAAAGCACAAGGATCAGCCTAAGGATACCGGCTAGAGCCCCCAAATTTGATTCCTTAATAAACCAGGCCCCAAAATTTGATTCCTTAATAAATCAAAGATACAGTAAGCACATTCAGTAATATTACCTTAATATCATGGACTTCATATCCTACCCTGTGGTCAGTGACACTATTCTGGGTGAAATTGTAGGTCTGGATTCTTTCTGACTAGGTTCTTGTTCCAACTGTGCAGAGATAGAAAGGAATCCACATTTTAATATAATTACTAACTTTACTACAATGGAAAAGGCACCACAAATTCTTTTCTAAGGATTTCTATTTCTGAACGTCAGGCACATACAATTGACAAAGAGCAAGAGTGGAAGGAATTTAATTGTTTAAGACTCTTGTTATCTCAGGTTTACTTATGGAGTAAGAGTGTTTCTTTTTTTTTTTTTCTTCCTGAACTACAAATCCACTGCTCCTGCAGGCCATCAACCCCCCCCCTGCCGCCTTTTGTTGTTCTTTTTGTTTATCATTGTTGCTGGATAGGACAGAGAAATTGAGGGTGGGGCGGAGACAATGAGTGGGAGAGAAAGACAGACACCTGCAGACCTGCTTCACCACTTGTGAAGTGACATCCCTGCAGGTGGGGAGCTCAAACTGGGATCCCAACCCCTATCCTTGAGCTTTGTGCCATGTGTGCTTAACCTGCTCGCTGCACTACCACCCAGCACCCAATAGTGCTTCTTCAGTAGTTCCAATTCCAATCAAAGCCAAATTATCAGTGGTACTGGGAGGAAGAGGTAGAGTGGATAAAGTATAGGATTCTCAGGCATGAGGTCCCAAGTTCAATTCCTGGTGCCACATATACCAGAGTAACGTGCAGATCCTCCCTGCTCCTCTATCTGTCATTAATGAATAAATAAGATCTTTAGAACAAAACAAAAGAAAAATATCTCTGAAGATGGGTAGGGTGCACCATGGAAGAAATTAGAGCTTCTAAATTTTAGGTCCTGAGTCCAATCCCAAGCACTGCATATGCTAGAGTGCTGCTTCTGGGCCCCTCTACCACCTTCTGTAATTCATGAAATTAAAATAATTAAAAAACTATATTTTATCCTCATCAGTCCGTTCTCCAGCAAGTTTACTAATGTGTTAACTCAGATTTCTTCCTCAAGCTATTTCTATTCAGGATTTGTATCATAACTGTCTAAAGAGAAAATTGGTTTAAAGGTCATTTTTATGAAATTTTTTTATGGAAATTAAGATACTTCCAAGTTTTAAAATGAAATATATTATTACAAAAATTTATTACAAATCCCTATGGGTTCAGAAATAAATATCTCTGTCAAAACCATACTGCAAAGTGCAAGGACCAGTGGAAGGATCCTGGTTCTGGCCCCAGCTCCCCGGACCTGCAGGAAAGGTACTTCACAAGCAGTGAAGCAGGTCTGCAGGTATCTGTCTTTCTCTCCCCCTCTGTCTTCCCCTGCTATCTCCATTTCTCTCTGTCCTATCCAACAACAACAACATCAATAACTACAACAATGTTAAACAAGGGCAACTAAAAAGGGAAAATAAATTAATTCATTTAAAAACACCATACTGTAATATTCTCTACTGATAGAGTCTAAGGTCGAGGGTCAGGAAAGGGTTTTCCCCCCACTTCATTTTTCTCTATTTCCTAGATTTTGAATTACATATGTATGTAGTTTTATTCAAATGTATAAGTTCTACTAAAGTGTATGTATCATTTAAATAAGCAAAGTATGTATACTCTTGTTCTCTTCAGATTGTATAAATCTTTTGCCTCTTAAGTAAGCAAAGTATCATATTATTTTAAATTATAAAAAAGTAAAGGCTGCCGTGAGTCGGGCTGTAGCGCAGCAGGTTAAGCGCAGGTGGCACAAAGCACAAGGACCGGCATAAGGATCCCGGTTCGAACCCCGCCTCCCCACCTGCAGGGGAGTCTCTTCACAGGCGGTGAAGCAGATCTGCAGGTGTCTATCTCTCCTCCTCTCTGTCTTCCCCTCCTCTCTCCATTTCTCTCTGTCCTATCCAACAATGACAACAACAATAATAACTACAACAATAAAACAACAATGGCAACAAAAGGGAATAAATAAATAAAATAAACATAAAAAATAAAAATAAAGGCTGCCACTGTCTGCGAGGTTGTGCAGTGGATAAAGCTTTGGGGTTCTTAGGTGTGAGGTCTCAAGATTGATCTCCGGCATCAGATGTGTCAGAGTGATGCTGCGGTTCTCCTTCTTCCTCTCCCCTATCTCTCTCATTAATAAATAAATCTTTACAAACAAAAGTAAAACCTGAATGGGGTTGAAAGAGAATTTTGGAGTTGGAAGCCCAAAATAGCCATGTTTTTGAGTTATTTGCAGTAAACCTTGTAGCATTTTAGAAAAAGTGGGCTGCATAACAGTAAGCATTATAATAACTGTCACAAGTCACTTTGATTTAGATATCTTAGTTTTCCCTACTTTTGGCCTTTCCACTTTCCCTACGCTTGTTTTAGCCTGCAGTAGTGTAAGTGACAGTGCAAATAATATATTTATCCCTTGCCTGTGATGGTCTCAGATTGCAGAGGAGCATCAGTAGGTAGACTTGAAGATAGGAATTTGCATTTAAAAACCACTACTTCTTAGCAAACCCCTTCTGGCACACACACAGAGAGCCTAAACATTCAAGTTATTTCTTATTCACAGCGGAGTATATTTTCTATATGTCCTGAGATTTTTACTTGGTCAAGAATAATGAAAAAACATTTTTAATATAAAGAAACCTTTTAAAAAGTTTTTTTTTTCTTTTTGCTTGGTAAGAAAGAAAGAAATGGAGATGGAAAGGGGAGATAGAGTAGAAAAAGAAAGTGAGACACATTAAGATACTGTTTCACTGCTTGTGAAGCTTCCACCTGCAAGTGGGGATCAGGGGCTTGAACCTTGGTCCTCTCACACTATAACATGTGCACTCACAAAGTGACCTTTACAAAAAGATGAATATATTGATGTATTTTAGTACGCCAGAGTTTCATACTTACACCAGAGTTTCATACTTACATAATTCTACTGTTGTCAACAGTTGTTTTCTCCTTTTAAATTTAAAAATGAAAAAATGGGGTCCAGGAGGTGGTGTAACCAGTGCAGTGCACATGTTACAATGCACAAGGACTAAGGTTCAAGCCCAAGATACAACCAGCTGAGGAGAAGCTTCACAAGTGGTGAGGTAGCACTTCAGGTGTCTCTCTTTGTCTCCCCTTCTAGATCTTCTGTTCCCTCTCAATTTCTATCCAGGAAATAATAAATGAATAAAATATACAGGGGGCCAGCAGTGGTGCATCTGGTTAAGCACACAAATTACAGTGCATAAGGAACCAGGTTCAAGCCCTTGGTCCTAAGCTGCAGGGGGTAGGGGAAGCTTCACAAGTGGTAAAGCAAGGCTGTAGGTGGTTCTCTGTCTCTCTCCTGTTCTATCTCCCCCTCCCCTCCCGATTTCTCTGTCTCTGTCCAATAATAAATAAATATATTAACATATATAAATTAAAATTGACTTTAAATTTTTTTTAAATGAAATAGAAAAAGTGGGAGAAAGAGCATGTGAGAAACATCACAGTACCTGCCATCATGCCTGGTGCTCCCATGTTGTGTTAGGGCTCAACACCAGGTCTGCAAGCATGGTGATGTGATGTGCACTCTACTGGGGGAGCAAGCTCTGGACCCCTTCGTTTATTTATTTTTATGGATAGAGCACCACTCAGAACTTCTGTATGCTGGGGATCAATCTTGGGGCCTTATGCATGTGCAGTATGCAATTTACCAATAGGCTACCTCTCAGTTCAATGCTTATGATTTTGAGATAGAGACCTAAGCATAGATCTACCATCCACTGAACTTGGCTGTGTCTGTGTTACTGTTCAGTGGTGTCTGTGTTACTGTTCAGTGGTGCCAGGAATCAATCCGAGGGACTCCCATATGTAAGGCATATGCAGAATGACTCTTCGAACAGTTGTTAAGTGATTCTACTAAATAAATCTTATCTGCAGTGTCCTGACAGGTGGTGCAGTGAATAAGACATTGGACTCTCATTCATGAAGTTCTGAGTTTAATCTCTGGCATTCCATAGGTCACAGTGACACTCTAGTTCTTCCCTCACACCTTCTCATTAATAAATAAATCATTTTTTTCCTTTCCATTTTGTTGCACTTGTTGTTTTATCATTATTATGGTGATTATTATTGTTATTGATGTCATTGTGGATAGGACAGACAGAAATCGAGAGAGGAGGGGAAGATAGAGGGTGAGAGAAAGATAAGACATCTGCAAACCTGATTCACCACTTATGAAGAGACAACCTGCAGGTGGGGATCCAGGAACTCAACCCAGGTTCCTTGCACCAATCCTTGTGATTTGCATCACCTGCAATCAACCTCCTGCACTACCACCTGACCCCCACCTTTCTTTTTTTCTTTTATTTTATTTCTTTTATTTTTATTTATTATTTATTTTATTTACCTGCATTCTTCTGGTATTTTGCTGTCGACACGTCTTTCTCTATAATCTTCTGGTAAAGCCTATCTCGAACCACATGCAGAGCGATTTCTTTGTTTTTTTATCTGGGAGCGTCCTTGCTGGCATTCAACTACAAGCCCTGGAAAATTACCAAGACCAAAGACAGATGGGAGTTCCCACAAGGCAAACTAAAACAGAACCAAGATATTTAAGACAATCAAACATGAATCAGGAAATTACTACAAAAGGTTAAGAACATTTTAGATTTAACAGGCTTTAGAAATGATACCTAAGGGAGCCAGAAGGTAGCACAGTGGGCTAAGCCCACATGGCACAAAGAGCAAGGACCGTTTAGGATCCTGGTTCAAGCCCCCTGCTCCCCACCTGCAGTGGAGTCACTTCACAGGTAGTAAAGCAGGTCTGCAGGTGTCTCTCTGTCTCTATTCCTCTCTATCTCCCCCTTCTCTCTCAATTTCTCTTTTTCGCTATCCAATAACAACAAAAAAAAGAAAGAAAGAAAAGAAATGATACATAGATTGCTATATGGAAAACTGGAAATTGTTCTGCAAATACAAACTATTGTATTTAATATGGAATGTAAAACATTAATTCCCCAATAAAGAAATTAAAAAGAAAAAGAGAGAAAGAAAGGAAGAAATTATACCTAGCTTAAGATGTAATAACTGTTGACTCACCTGTAAAGAAGGAAGCTTCACAGGTGGTTAAGCAGTGCTGTTGGTGTCTTTCTCTCTACCTCCCCCTACGATCTCAGTTTCTCTGTCTTTATTCAATAAACAAGTAAAGTAAAATAAATCTTGAAAAAATACTTGTAAATGGTTGCTCTGATACTGATATCTTGAGGTGTTTCCTATATGAAGGCTGAATGTAGCAACACCTATTGATGAGGATGATTCTTTCTCCAAGTTCTGCCTCCCAATCCCACCCCAGCACATTCATTTACTTTGAAAGATCAACATACAGCAGGGTATTGTGACCCAAATGTAGATACACACGTTGTCTGTCTCAAGGAGAACTAAGTCAGCTTGACCCACTTCAATCATCAATACAGAGATGTTGAAAATAACATGTTTATAGAGAGAGACCAATGCAAAGAAGCTACCCAGTGTCTTAAAACAATTATAGTGACTGTTCTTTCCTTTGCCTTGGTTCTAAATTTGTTGAATTTGGATTTTAAATGGGCCTGGCCTACTTTTGAGTCCAGTTACCCGCCTAAATCTAGGCGCAAGTTGTCTGTTTCTTAAAAAGAAAACATAGCATAGCATGTGGCTGGGGGTCTGATCCTCCACACTGCAAGTGAAAACACAGGCAGGCAATGGGCGGGACGCCTTGCATAGAGGAGCAGTGCTTTGCATGTCTCCCTCTCTTAAAGGATACAGAATGGAGACTGGCAGGGAGGCCTCTCAGCTGTCCCATGCAGGTGCAAGGTTCTGGGTGGGATTGATCCCCAGGCACACTATTTGAGAAAAAATTTTAAAAAGACTTTGTATTATTTAAAAGATTTACAGTTAAGAGAACAATATTACCATGATTTTATTCAAAAAAGCCAATCTGCAGTCCTGGAGGCTGGCAGAGTGGTTGGAGTTTTGGACTCAAGCATGAGGTCCTGAATTCTACCTCCAGCATCACATGTTCCAGACTGATGCTATAGTGTTTTTCCTCTCTCTCTCTCTCTCTCTCTCTCTCTCTCTCCTCCCTTTCTCCCTCACTGATTAATAAATCTTTTAAAAGAGCTTCAGCATATGTAGAACCAGAGTTCAGACAGACCTGGGATCCCACACATACAAATCCAGATCTCTTGCCACTGAACCGCCTCCCAGGTTGCATTAACTGGCTCTTTAAAAGATTATAATTATTTATATGTGTGTACATATATTTTATAATCCTTTTTTTGAAAAAATATGGTATGCCTCATGAATCTGTGTGTAATCCTTGAGCAGGGGCCATGCTAATCTTTTATGTATCATGCCAATTTTAGTATATGTACTACGGAAGCTAGGACTATATTATAATCTTATTTAAAAAGTGTTAAGAGGTGGAGACAGTTGGAGTCAGGCAGTGGCACAGCGGGTTAAGGGCACATGGCGCAAAGCTCAAGGACCGGAGGAAAGATCGCGGTTCTAGCCCCTGGCTCCCCACCTGCCCGGGAGTCCCTTCACAGGTGGTGAAGCAGGTCTGCAGGTGTCTGTCTTTCTCTCCCCCTCTATGTCTTCCCCTCTTCTCTCCATTTCTCTCTGTCCTATCCAACAACAACGACATTAATCACCACACAATGTTAAGCAACAAGGGCAACAAAATGGAAAAATAAATAAAAATAAAAATAAAAAAGAGTGGAAAAGAATTGACAAGAAAAAAAGAAAGGGAGACAATGAGACCTTGGTGACAACAACAACAACAACAAAAATAAAATAACCTATTTATACTTTAGAATTGCAGAATGGCTAGGGCAATGGCTCTGTAAGAATTAAATCCTGAATTCAATCCCCAGCATTGCATGTGCCATAGTCATGCTCTGCTTCTCTTTTTTGTATTAATAAATAACATTTTTCCTTTTTTTAATTTCCTTTTTAAAAAAAAAAACCGCGGTTCCTGCCCGGTTCCTACCCAGCTCCAAGATCGGCTGCTGCCTGGCTCTGTGGGGCTCCTAGTGCAGCTCCCACCTGCCAGCATCCTGGCTGCCCCATTGTGTGAGTAGGCAGACTGCAGTCTCCCCAGGACTGTCCCCACAGACACAAGAACCCCAGGCGACCCCTGCCCACCCCCCACCACACACGGAGCCCTGCCAGGCCCAGGCCACCAGGACGAGGGGGGTTGGGGGTGGGTGTTGGCAGTGCCCTCCAGGACCAGCAGGTTGCAAAGTGCCAGACCTTCAGCCCAGACCCAATCCACAGCCCAGGCCCAGGGCTCAACAAGGGTTGGAGCCAGCTGGCTTGGGGAACCCCTCTGAAATTCATGTCTCTTCTGAGAGAGGCAGAGGCAGAGAAAACACTCCAGTTCTAGTAGTGCGAGGAGACCTCCAACCTGGACCCACACCTCGTGCCCCAGCCTCCTTCACCCTAATTTGGGAGCATGACTCGCCATGTTGCCCCAGACCAAACTCGAAGTTCAGGATTCCAAACAGCCGTCCCCGAGGACCTCGTTGTGGGCCACACCAAGAAGGACAGCGGGTGCACATTTCAGGTGGGCGGACACACGGAAAGTTTTCTGGGCCTGGCTGCTCCTGAAGCCAGGTCGGTGGGTTCCGTGGTCCCCTCCTGTCAGGGCGTTTGGGGTGGGCAGGAGGCGCACTGCCTGGACTCCAGCTGCGCTGGTGGGTCCTCACCCTCGGGGCACTTGGAGCCACCAGCACTGACACGCTGGGTGAGGCCCAGGGACCTAGGACCCCTCTCTCGACAGGAAGGAAAGGGAAGGCCTGCTGCCCAGACTCTCCGGCGGGGTCCCTACGCTCGCACTCACGGAAGCCAAAAGCAGCAGATCTGGGGGCGCGCAGCCACACTTCCAGGTTGTCCCTGCCAGGGGTGCGGGGTCTGGGGGCTAGCGGACACCTCCCCTGGGTGCGCCCCTGCCGGGGGTGTGCATGGCTCCATCTCGGGTAGCGCCCTGCTCAAGGCCGCTAGGTGCTGGAGGTTTGGGGGGGTGCGCAGCCACCTCTAAGGGGTGCGCCTGTCCCGGGGTACTGGGTCCGGGGGCGCTGGCCCCTCTGCGGCTGTACCCTGACTTCGCCCCTCACCCCACCCAGCACGTTCCCAAGCGGGCAAAACAACCCAGCCTTCAAGGGCACAGGAACCAGGGGCCACTTACTTGGAATTGGAGGAATCTCACTAGATGGGCTCCAGCATTATGGACCTGGCCACTGGCTGCTGTCTGGCACAGCACCTTGAGGAGTCCCCAGCAGTACTTCCACACGGGGACTCCGCACAGTTCTTGCTGGGCGCTCAGGGCGCAGGGCCCAGGCCCCAGCGCTGGGGCCTATGGGTGCGACACAACACCACATCGCTCAATGCTGCCTGGGGGTGATGTGATGCTATGCTACTCAATGTGACAGGGGGCGACAGGGTCTCAGGGCGCAGGCCTCAGGGCTCCATGGTGCTGCTGTGGATGCAGCTGGGACAAAGGGAAGAAGAGAAGAATGGAAGACAGGGTGAGAGAAAGATAGACACCTGCGAACCTGCTTCACTGCCTATCTTTCTCTCCCCCTCTGTCTTCCCCTCCTCTCTCCATTTCTCTCTGTCCTATCCAACTACAAGGACATCAATAAGAACAATAATAACTACAACAATAAAACAACAAGGGTAACAAAAGGGAAAATAAATATTTTAAAAATTAAAAAATAAAAATATTTTTATTATCTTTGTTTATTGGATAGTAACAGAAGAAATCAAAAAGGAAATGGGAAGTAAAGAGGGAGAAGAGAGAGACAGAAAGAGAGAGAGAGAGAGAGAAACCTGCAGCACTGCTTCACCATTCAGAAATCTTTTCCTCTGCAGGTGTGGTGGGGACTCAAATCCAAAATAAATTTTAAGAATCTAACTCAACTCATTTTGTGTTGATGGTGTTAGGGTTTAGAGACAGACTTAATTTTGAATAAAATCTAGAGACAGGATGTAAAGTTCAAAATCTCAGAGCCAGAAAAAGAAATAGGGCTTTGCCCAGACCTATCCCTGCTACCTGTAGGATGAGACTGCGTGAGAGGAGGACAAAGCAGTAGGAATATAATGTCCCTTTCGAATATATATCCCTTGGAATATAATATCCCTTTGGAATATATATCCCTTTGGAATATAATATCCCATTGGAATATATATCCCTTTGGAATACAACTAAAATAGGCCTACTAGCTATCTTCAAAATGGAGACCCCAAATCTTCATCTGCAATATTCCAGCCTTTAGGTTCATGATGGGTCAACAATTTGTTTGGCTTTATATATTAACTCTTTTTTCAGCCACCAGGTTTCAGATGCTACCAAGATGCCTAGCGGACTTCCCTGGTCGGACGACTCCACCAATGTGTCCTGGAGCCCCACTTTCCCAGAGCTCTGCCCAACTAGGGAAAGAGAAAGACAGGCTGAGAGTATGGATCCACCTGTAAACACCCATGTTCAGCATGGAAGCAGTTACAGAAGCCAGACCTTCTACATTCTGCACACCATAATGTCCCTAAGTCCATACACCCAGAGGGATAAAGAATAAGAAAGCTTTCAGGAGGGGATGGCATGCAGAGTTCTGGTGGTGGGAATTGTACCCCTCTTATCCTATGGCCTTGTCAATGTTTCCATTTTATAAATAAAACTTTAAAAAAGAATAGCGGGGTTCCCGGAACATGGTGGACTGAGAAGCTGCTAGTGGCTTGAGCTCTGACCACATTGTCTGGAAATGGTAGGATTTTCTGCCTTCAGTACGCCAGTCAATAAGGGATCCTAGCGGTGACACCAAGGAGGTGACTATAACTTAATTTGGGTTAAACATAGAGTAGAAAAAATGGAAAAAAAAAATTCTTTTAAATTATTATTCCCAAAGCGAACCTCCTCCCCCTCACCCCCCCCATAACCAATCCCAGGGGACCACCTCCTAGCAGGCTCCTCTGCTGAGCTTCTTTCTTTACCAATATTCCTGTCCCACCAGGAAGTACCATTCATTCTAAGTCTATTCCCTTCTGAAACCTCTGGCCTTTTTTCTTTCTAAGTAGCCACCCCCCCCCACATAGCTAATTAAATAATAAAAAATAAACAAATAAAAAACTATTTCCTTTAACTGCTCTTTTATTACTGTTCTTTTTCTTGTCTTTTTCTTTTCTCTCTCTCTCTCTTTTTTTTTGTGGCTTCCAAAGCCACAGGCCCCATCCCCCACATCACCAAACAGTGTGCTTTCACTGAATTCACTGATACACGTTTGGGAATTATTTTTGGGATGAAATCTGACTCAGAGTGGACTCTCACTACGAGTATCTCTGATCAACTTCCCTTCCTCCTTTAGCTACCCCTAGAATATACAGTGGATAATAGATTTGTATAATTGTCTATCCCAGCTATCCTTGTCTAGTCCTAAGGTTTTTTTTATTTTTTTTTCTTCTTCTTTCTTAACAATCAGCTACCTCTGCTCACGAGGTTTGAGGTAATCTTGGACAGGGTGTTTTTTTACCCTGCTCTATTTTATTATTAATATCATGTAAAGGCATATATCTTCCCCCCCCTTTAGGTTGATCAGAATTAACTCTTAGGGTATCTTTCATTTCTAGGGTAGTGGGCATCTTATCTATTGTGGGAGGGACTTGTCTCATTACTCCTACCTCCTCTACAGACTCTCGCCTTCCTCCTCCTAGCTAATTAAAAAAATTAAATTAAAAATTAATTTAAAAAAACTTTCCTTTCACTGCTCTTTAATTACAGCTCTTTTTTATCTTTTCTCTCTCATTTCTTTTTTTTATCTTGTCATACACTTCTTCCTTCCTTCTTCTTTGCCTTTATGAATTTGTGAATTATTTTGGGGAAGAATTCTGACTCAGAGTGGACTCTCTATGTGTCTATCTCTGCTCTAGTTCCCTTTCCCCTCTTGTTACCCCTAGAATATACAGTGGATAGTAGATTTGCATAACTGTCTATTCTTGCTATCCCTTTTTTTTTTACTCTTTCTTCTTCACTGGGATTTGGTTACTATTTTTTCACAGACTAGAGATATTGTTTGGCTAACTGGTAGTGATTAAACTGCTTCAATACTTGCTACAGTTGCTATTGTAATTCCTGAGGTTGGTGAGTGCAACTGTCATAAAGGTATTTAGTACAGTGTTAATTGTACTGAAGACACAACAAAAGAGGAATAACAGAGCATAAAAAAAGAAACACATTAAAAATGGGTAGATCAAAAACAAATAAAACTGCTACTCCAATGAATGAAGACAAGAGCCCAGAAGAAACTACAAATCAGCCAGAAGTAACCATAGATAAGAAAAGGATACAAGCAATAATAAACTTATTAATGACAGAAATGAAAACAACTTTGGAGGAAAGGAATGGCACTATTAGGAAAACAAGTTGAGACCCCCAAGGAAAATACTGATACTCTTGAGGAAATTAGAGAACTGAAACCTCAAATAGCTCTAATGAAGAAAGAAGCTGAGGCAAGGGAAAGCAGACTAACAGAAGCAGAAAACAGAATTAGTCAGACAGAGGATAAGTTAGAGAAAACTAAGAAAGAGGTGAAATAGCTCAAAAAGAGACTGAGAGACACTGGAAACAACAACGGAGACATATGGGATGATCTCAAAAGAAGTAACATTCATTTAATTGGCCTGCCAGAGGAAGAAAGAGAGGAAGGGGAAGCAAACATTCTAGAGGAAATAATAGAAGAAAACTTCCCAGACCTGAATAACAGAAAGGACATCGAGATTCAAGAGGCCCAGAGAGTTCCAAACAGATACAACCCAGACCTGAAGACACTAAGACACATCATAGTCACTATGAGAATAAGTAAGGATAAACAAAGGATCCTAAAGGCTGCAAGAGAGAAACAAAAAGTCACATACAGGGGAAATGCCATAAGATTATCTGCAGACTTCTCCAATCAAACTCTAAAAGCCAGAAGAGAATGGCAAGATATCTATCGAGCCCTGAATGAAAAAGGGTTTCAACCAAGGATAATATATCCTGCTAGACTTTCATTCAAACTAGATGGAGGGATCTAAACCTTCTTAGACAAACAACAGTTAAAGGAGGCAACCATCACCAAGCCGGCCCTGAAAGAGGTTCTAAAAGACCTCTTATAAACAAGAACATCACTATAAATACTTGCAATATATCAGAGCAAACAAAAAATTTTATTTGAACAATGGCACTACAATACATTAAATCCATAATATCAATAAATGTCAATGGTTTAAACTCACCCATCAAAAGGCACAGAGTGGGGGGATGGATCAGAAAGCATAACCCAACCATATGCTGCTTGCAAGAATCGCATCTGTCACAACAAGATAAACACAGACTTAAAGTGAAAGGATGGAAAACTATCATACAGGCTAACGGACCGCAAAAAAGGGCAGGAACAGCCATTCTCATCTCAGACACTATAGATTTTAGGTTAAAAAAGTAAGAAAAGATAGGCAAGGACATTACATAATGATTAGAGGATCAATCAGCCAAGAAGACATAACAATTATTAACATCTATGCACCCAGTGAGGGGCCATCTTAATACGTCAAGCGCTTACTGAAAGAATTTCAATAATACATCAATAATAATACAGTAATAGTGGGAGACTTCAATACCCCACTCTCACACTTAGATCAACAAAGCAGTGAACCAACAAAGATACAAGAGAATTGAATGAAGAGATAGACAGACTAGACCTCTTGGACATTTTCAGAGTCCTTCACCCCAAAAAACTGGCATACACCTTCTTTTCAAATCCACATAATACATACTCAAGGATAGACCACATATTAGGCCACAAAGACAGCATCAATAAATTCAAGAGCATCAAAATCATGCCATGTATCTTTCAGACCACAGTGGAGTAAAACTAACCTTTAACAACAAACCGAAGATTATTAAAAGTCATCTCCTTAAAACTTTCAGGAAACAGTTAGTACCCATACTTCTTAAGCTTTTCCATAAGATTGAAGAAACAGGTATAGTCCCTTCCACCTTCTATGAAGCCAACATCACCCTGATACCAAAAGCTGATATGGACAGAACAAAAAAGGAAAACTACAGACCAATATCTCTGATGAACATAGATGCCAAAATATTAAACAAGATCTTTGCTAAGATTTGCTAATGAGCTGAACTTGGATGGGAAAGGATGGGAAATTGAAAACCATAGTAAATATTAAAAAGAAATGTTTCTGAGTGGAGCCAGACATGTTCATTCCTACTAGAACCTGGTTTAAAAATGACAAGCTGAGAGCGGACCCCAGAGAGCCCTGAGCAGCCCCAGCGCCACCGCCTCCTAGTTACCATCACACCCTGGGAGGAGCTGCAGCTGCAGCAGCTGGCCCCAGTCACCATCATGGCAACCATGAGCAGAGTGGCCTAGACCCAGCAGCCGCAGGCCGCCCCCGCCCTCAGCACCACCGACACCAAGCCTGGTGCCACGGGTAGTGGCACAGGGAGCGGCTGCCCAGGCAGCCTCATATCGGTGGCGCCTGCTGGCAGGGACAAGAAGATCAAGGCAACAAAGGTTATGGGAACAGTAAAATGGTCAATGTAAGGAGCAGATATGGTTTCAACAACAGGAATGAGCTGAAGACCTTAAGTGCTTGCTTTTTGCCCCTTGACCAGATAACCAGAACTATCTGCATTATCTATGCAGCAAGGGGGTTTTTATTATTTTTACCTAAAGATGTCTCTTTTTGGTAATGTCAAACATGTTTTTTTTTTTTTAAAGGCTTGGTTTTTCTCAATACACCTTTAAAGGTTTTTAAATTGTTTCATATCTGGTCAAGTTGAGATTTTTAAGAACCTCATTTTGAATTTGTAATAAAAGTTTACAACTTGATTTTTTTTTCAAAATAAAAAGGCAACAAGCTGCAAGCATCTGTTAATAAAGGTCTTAAATAAAAAAATTAAAAAATGACAAGCCATCTTCTGTTTCCCAAGGAGAAGACTGCAAAAGAGACCTTGGTTTTACATTTTTCCTAACTTTGCCATATAAACATTTAATTATATATAGATGAATTAATTTAAAAATCTACTTTAATCTTAAATATGCTAAGTATAGAAACTAAAAATCATGTATTAATAATCACACTATGAATCCCAAAGTATGTGTTTTCACATTTATTGAAAATATTTTATTAAAGATGTCCAGAGGGGAGTCAGCACCATAGCAGTCTAGCAAAAACCAAACAATGCACACATAACATTCCTGACTTCCATTGATGCTATGAAACAATAGCAATTAAAAAGTTATAGCACTGTAACAAAACCAATTTATAGACCAACAAAACAAAATTGAAATTCCATAAATAAACCCCTATGTGTGTACTAATAAAGGACTAAAACCTTTTCAGTGGGGGAAAAGAAGGCCTCTTCAATAGCTGATACTGGGTAGTCAATTGCAGAAAAATGAATCTGCACCAGCCTTTAACACCATATGCCAAATTAACTCAAAATGGACCAAAGACCTTGTTGTTAGACTAAGACTAAAAAATATAGAGCAGAAAACATTGGTGAAACACATCCACAATTTAACATCAGGCTCTATATGGAGACTCATCACACTATGGGTAAGCAAAACTAAAATAAGGTTAAATTACTGGGACTATATCAAATTTAACAGCTTCTACACATTAAAAGAAAACTTCACACACACATACACACATACACACACACATACACACACACAAAGGTAACCCGGAAATTGGGAGAAGATACCTGGATGTCACAAAACTGACAAGAGACTGATCACAAATGACAATAAATCAATCATATGACTCAACAATAACAACAAAACAATTAAACCCATTATTAAATCACTAATAAAAATAGGAAAAAAACAAGCAATGTTCCTCCCTCACCAAGTGTATAGAGAACATGTTTTCTTTAGTATTTTTGTTAAGCTAGCTAAGCTAAACTCTTTTCTAAATATACTACAGAATGAATGTGGAGCTTCAGAAAGTTACTAAGAAGGTAGCTAGCAGATAGTGTGCTTCTGTGTTTTTATAGATTTTTTCTCTTGCTTTCTTTAATTAGTGATTTAATAATGATTAAGAAGATTGTGGGATAAGAGGAGTACAATCCCATACAATTCCAGTCACCAGAGTTCCCTATACACTCCCCTCCACTGGAAGGTCCCCTAATCCTTATCCCTCTGGGAGAATGGACAAAAGATTTCTTCTTTTTGCCTCCAGGCTTATAGCTGGGGCTTGGTGCCTGCACTACAGTCCACTGCTCCTGGAGGTCATTATTTCCCATACTTTTGTCCTAGTTGTTACTGCTGTGGTTATTGTTGCCATTGCTATTGCTGTTGGATAGAACAGAGAGAAACAGAGAGGACAGGAAGACAGAGACTGAAAAGGAGAGCAACACCTACAGTCCTGCTTCACCACTTGTGAAGTGACCCCCCCCCACAGGTGGGGATCCAGGGGTTCCAACCAGGATCCTTAGGCCAGTCTTTGCGCCTTGTACTGTGTACACATAATCCATTGCACTACCGCCAGGCCCTGAATTTGCTTTATATTTATATAAATCGTATATATATATACATATATGTATAACACTTGTTAATTATTTACAAGATGCCTTCAAATTCTTCTATTAAATTTTTATTTATTCATTTATCCTTTTGTTGCCCTTGTTGTTTCAAGTTCTTAATAATAACTGACCCTATTATTAATATTCTCAAATGTGTACAAAGAGAGGAAAGGCTACGTAACTAAGAAAGACTACTAACCTCAGTCCAGAAACATTTTTTTCATTCTGGGACTATATCAATTCACATCTAGACCATCCCCAAACAGCAGTGTTGTTTCCTCTGATGTCTGCACATTGGCTTCCATATAGTGTCTACAAGGATATGTATACTGAATTGTTACTGTTTACCTTTTTGCTACAGATTTAAAGATTCTTTTAACTTCTTTTTAAAAAATATTTATTCCCTTTTGTTGCCCTTGTTTAATTGTTGTAGTTACTATTGTTGTTGTTATTGTTGCCCTTGTTGGATATGACAGAGAAATAGAGAGAGGAGGGAAAGACAGAGAGGGGAGAGAAAGATAGACATCTGCAGACCTATTTCACAGCCCGTGAAGCAACTCCACTGTAGGTGGGGAGTTCGGGGCTCAAACCGGGATCCTTAGGCCAGTCCTTGTGCTTTGTGCCATGTGTGCTAAACCCACTGGGCTACCGCCCAACTCCAAGATTCTTTAAATGTGCTTTTTAAAAATATATATGTTTTTTATTTTCCCTTTTTTGCCCTGGTTCATTTTTATTGTTGCAGTTATTACTGTAATTATTGATGTCGTCATTGTTATAAAGGACAGAGAGAAATGGACAGAGGAGGGGAAGACAGCGGGGGTGGGGATAAAGATAGACACCTGCAGACCTGCTTCACCATCTGTGAAGGACTCCCCTGCAGGTGGGTAACCTGGGGCTCGAACAGGGATCCTTAGGCCGGTCCTTGTGCTTAGTGCCACCTGCGTTTAACCTGCTGCACTACCGCCCAGCTCCTCCAGATTCTTTTAACTTTTTTCTCTCAACATCATTGTTTATTTATTTATTTATTTATTTTTACGTTCTGTGTTTTGTTTTCCTCACCAGGGTTATTTCTGGGTATTGGTGCCTGCACAAGGAATCTATCATATTTTACATATTAATTTGCTTTTGTTACAAAAGGCTTGGTTATAAAATCCTGCGCCTGGTAGCGCATCGATTAGCAACCACCCCTAAGAAAGCCTGGTGCGCTAGCTGGCACTTGGAGAGCAGGGCATCAGCCACCCCCTGTTGGCGCACGCCTTCCCCCCACCCCAGCAGCTGCAGCCGAGGCCACCCTACACCAGCGACCCCACACCTCTCCTTTCCCGCAGGTCCCAGAGAGCGTCACCACAGGGAATTGACCAGGGAGGTTGGGGTGATGCAATGTGCTGCCACCGCCACCACCACCGCCACCACCACCGCCACCACCACCTCGGCTGCCCCTCCGGCGCCAGAACCCGAGTCCCAGTCAGCATGTAGCCCTCTTGCTGGTCAGCCCCTCCATGGGTCTCCCGGCTACTGGGCTCACAGGGCCGAGGAGGGACCATCGCACCTCCGCGGCACCCCACTAGGCGCCCTCTGTGTGTTAGGGTCCGGTAATCCACAGAAATTACCAAGAGACCAGAGCGATGTAAAATCAACAGAGTCTTTATTAGCTGGCGCCAGGGACGAACACACTGAGCCACCACGCAGTGGTGGTCAGAAATGCTTGACCCCCTCTATAGTTTCTATTGAGATTATATAGGGTTTAGGGCAGGGGGGCTACGTGACAAGCATCGTGTTAGTTTAGTTAAAAAAAAGTGTTCCCAAGCCATAGCAGGAGGAAGCAGGGGGGTAGGGGTTTCGACTTTTGGTTATCTTCCCTTCTGCCTGGTCAGCAGGATGTTGCAGGTTGGGGAGTTGCCTTTCTTAAGCAGGACATGCTACGGTGGGTAGGAAGCTAAGTCATCAAGCAGACGCTGTGCTGTGCTCCTACTCATTTGTGAACCTTCAGGTCCTACCAGTATGGTACACATCTGACTGACTGATCCAATGAGCCTTAGAATACAGGTGGCTTTACACTACTGAGAAAATATTAATAAGCCTATGAATACCTATTTGGCACATACCAGTCACCAGAGTTTTGATGTACCTTTCTAAGTCAGAATCTACAGAAAGTCTAAGAGTTGAGTGAAATCAACTTCAGTGTCAGCAAGAGCAGCTCTGCCAATTACATGAACACAATCTGTAATTAGCTAGTGGTCACATTTCTTCAGTGTCTGATTGGTTAAAAACATATCTCTAGCTGCAATTTCAACTGTTAATTTGAATGATAGTGATAATAGCTGTATCACAAGATTAAAGTCAGGACCACCTTACTGACTGGACAGTGGCAATCATAATGAAAACCATACTTTAATATTAGTTAAAGAGTAAAGGCCAGGCCAGGCGGTGCTTCACCAGGTTAAGCGCACATAGTACAAAGTGCAAGTACCTGCACAAGGTTCCCAGTTCAAGCCCCTGGCTCCCCTCCTGCAGGGGGGGGTCACTTCACTTCACAATCAGCAAAGCTAGTCTGCAGGTGTCTATCTTTCTCTCTTCCTATCTCCCCCTGCTCTCTCAATTTCTCTCTGTCCTGTCTAATAACAGAAAAAATGCCTGCAGGAGCAGTGGATCCATGGTGCAGGCACTGAGCCCCAGCAACAACACTGGAGGCAAAAAAAAAGTAAGAGACAAACGAAACATAAATGCAAATAGTATATAAATACACGTATTAATCATCTCCAGGGATGAGTTTTAAATTGAAAATGTATTTTAAGATGAGACATTGTATATTCCTAAAATTACCACTCATTGTAAAAACAGCATGTAAGCATACCCATATACTTGCAAGGAAGACCTTAAAACTAGAAAATAGAGAGCTAGGCGGTAGCAGTGCAGTGGGTTAAGCACACATGGTATGAAACGCAAGGACCTGCGTAAGGACCCCAGTTCAAGCCCCCAGCTCCCCACTTATAGGGGAGTTGCTTCACAGTCAGGGAAGTAGGTCTTCAGGTATCTGTCTTTCTCTCCCCCTATCTTCCCCTCCTTTCTTGATTTCTCTCTGTCCTGTGCAGCAGCAACAACAATAGCAATGACAACAATAAAAATACCAACAACAAGGGCATCAACAAAGGCAGCAAAAATGGGGGAAATGGTTTCCAGAAGCAGTGGATTCATAGCGCAGGCACCGAGCCCCAGCAATAACCCTGGATATATATATCCACATATATTCAAGGTGGGAGAAATAGACAATTTTAGGATGCAGGAAAGATTTGGGAGCAATCCAAAGATGTCATCGTGGGCAGTGAAAGAAATCTTGTTGTGTAAGCTCTCTAGAAAGAGTATCTCATTCATACGGGCACAAGGAAGCCTCTCAAAATCAGACTCACAGTAACACCTGAGGCAGCATTCCTTTATTAATTATCTGAGTGCTGAAGACAAGGCAGTTCAAGTCAGAAAGCAGCAGATACATAGACTCCGGTTTCCTAAATAACCTGTAGGTGAAATCACTGGGGCTCCCGGGGGTGGGGGGTGTTTAGAAGAGCTGAGTTCTATGGACTGCAAAGACTAGAGACAAAAGTGGTAAATAACCTGAGAATGAGAAGATAACTGTATCTGTACTGTTGGTAAAATGTCTTCTCTCTGGGGGTCGGGTGGTGGTGCAGTGGGTTAAGCACAGGTGGCGCAAAGTGCAAGGACCAGCATAAAGATCCCAGTTCGAGCCCCCGGCTCCCCATCTGCAGGGGAGTCCCCCTTTCTGTCTTCCCCTCCTCTCTCCATTTCTCTCTTTCCTGTCCAACAATGAACAACATCAACAATGGTAATAATAATAACCACAATGAGGCTACAACAACAAGGACAACAAAAAAAGTGGGAAAAAGATGGCCTCCAGGAGTGGTGGATTCATGGTGCAGGCACCAAGCCCAGCAATAACTCTGGAGGAGGGGGAAAAAATGTCTTCTCTTTAAAAGAAATGCAAGGAAACTAGACTCTGATATTTTTTTAATTGTCAAACAAAAAAAAAAAGTGCTAAGTGCCTTCCAGGGCAGCTCCTCTCTTAGCACTGGGGGAAAAAATTCCTAAACTGAACAACCTTAGTCTTGGCCAACAGCCAAATAGCCAACAGCCCCAAATTCCACAATTATTTTGATTTTTCATAAGGTGATAAATTCACATACATCTTATAGCTATCTATGGATTTTTGTGCATGTGTGTATGTAACTTATAAGGCAGAAGATAACCCAACCCAACAGCCCCAAACTCCACAATTATTTTGATTTTTCTTATGGTAGAAAATTTACATACATCTTATAGGTAACTGTGGGTTGTTGTGCATGTCTGTATGTAACTTATAAGGCATAAGATACTTCATTTTGAATCTGAGCTATCTCGGGCAAATAATGAGAATGAAGGGTACTATAAATCAAACAAAGTAAGACTACAACTACATCTCAATTATTTTTTAGGTCAAATGATATTTTTCATTTAAAATAATTAAGATCACCTAAGGAAATTTCTATAGCTTCATTATTCTGATCCTTAACACATGTAAAATAAAATCAGAAATAGATCACTTTTTTCATTTAATTACTATTTTTAAAAATCTTGAATAGGGGAGAGGGCATAATGGTTGTAAAAAAGACTGATATATGATATTTTTAGGATTCAAGGTCTAAGTTTCATGTCCTTATCACCTTCATAAGCCAGACCTGAGCAGTCTTTCTCTCTTCATATCTTTCTCTTCATATCTCCACTTATTTATTAAAATAAATTTAATAAATAAGTAAAATCACACTACCAAATCCCCAACATCAAAAAGACCAGAAACAGCAGTTATTGGTGAGGGTATGAAAAAAAAGGATCCCTTATGCAGAGATATGTAAACTGGTCCAGGCTCTAGATAAAGCAAATGGAAGTTCCTCAAAATATTAAAAATGAACGGCAGGGTGATGGCACAGCCAGTTGAGAGCACACATTACAGTGCACAAGGACACAGGTTCAAGCTCCTGGCCCCCACCTGCAGGGGGCAAGCTTCACAGGTGGTGAAACATGGCTGAGGGTGTCTCTCTGTCTCTGTCTCCCTCTCTACATCCCCCTCCCCTCTCAATTTCTCTCTGTCTCTATGCAGTAATAAAGATTATAAAAAACTTTTAAAAATAAAAATAAATTGTACTTGGTCCTGGATAACATATTCATTTTGATGATGCTAATTCTTCCTATTATTTTTCTACTTCCTTGAATAGTGACTCATAATTTTAAGTATACAAATCTTTCACTTCCTTTGTTAGGTTTATTCCTACATATTCTATTGTTCTTACTGCTATAGTAAAAGGGATTGATTTCTTCTTCTGTTAATTTAGTGTTTCCATAGAGGTATGCCACTGACTTTTATATGTTAATTTTGTAGCCTGACATCTTACTATATTACTTGATAATTTCCAAGAGCTTACTGCTGGATTCTTTAGGTTTTTCTATGAATACTATCATACTATCTGCAAATGTTGAGTGTGCGACTTCTCTTCCACCATACTAACTGTGGGTTTGTCATAGGTTGGTTTTATTATGTTTTCACCTCAATATTTCCAAAAAAAATCTTACTATCACAATAGAAGAAAACTGAGAGGATTTATCCACACTGAGAGGTGACAGTCCTTCCCTTTCAGAACATGACACACCTGGACACAGCACTTCAAACAGCTTAGTCCACTATAATGCCGAGGTGTCTAGGGGTAGACCTCCGCCCAGGAAGATCCCACCTAGAAGTAGCCTTTGGCAAAAGCTTCTGTTCTGTCTCTAAGCAACCTCTATAGGAAAGCTCAGAGGGATATTTTATTTATTTATTTACTTATTTATTTATTCCTTTGTTGCCCTAGATGTTTTTTTTTAATAGTTATTGTTGTAGCCATTGCTGGATAGAAATGGAGATAGGAGGGGAAGACAGAGAGGAGGAGAGAGAAAGAGACACCTGCAAACCTGCTTCACTGCCTGTGAAGCTACTCCCCTGCATGTGGGAAGCCCAGGGCTTGAACCAGGATCCTTACACTGGTATTTGTGCCTTGCGCCACCTGAGCTTAACCCTCTGTGCTACTGCCCAACTTCCAGGGGGATATTTTAAACAAGTGATCCACACTTACTTTGTCTTAGTAGTAGCATTACTGATAAAGAAGTGACATAATAAAACACTCCACATGTTCAAGTTACTTTATAACACCAGCTAGATGGATAGACAGTTATTAAGTAAAGAAGTAAGATTTTGTAGATAAAATAACTTTCAGACAAAGAAAGGGGTTGTTGGGAGTCGGCCAGTAGCGCAGCGGGTTAAGCGCACTTGGCGCAAAGCGCAAGGACCTGTGTAAGGATCCTGGCTTGAGCCCCCAGCTCCCCACCTGCAGAGGAATAGCTTCACAAGCGGTGAAGCAGGTCTGCAAGTGTCTATCTTTCTCTCCTTCTCTCTCCATTTCTCTCTTTCCTATCCAACAACAACATCAATAATAACTACAACAATAAAACAACAAGGGCAACAAAAGGGAATAATAAAAATAAATATTAAAAAAAGAAACAAACAAAAAAAGAAAGGGGTTGTTACTATACTACAATGTGGCACTAATATGTAAAGAGGTTAATGCATGTGAAATACATTAAACCTGAACACACACAAAGGGCAGGTTTGAGTAGGTTTGGTGGTGAAAGCAGCACAAACTTTCTAGTTCTCTAGCTGTTTCCAGGAGTAAGAACACATTAAGATGCTGATGCAGATACCTAGTTTCACCATACTGCCTTTTTAACCCATGAAGACTGAACCCAATGCCATTAAGCTTATAGGGAAATTCTCACAAGTCAATTTCTAGCTTAGGCATGCAATTTAATAAATATCTGATTTTTCATGTACTGTCATAAATAAGGGAGCTTAAAACAGAGGAATATGACAATTTAGCACTTTTGATGGGTATAATTATTCCTACAAACAGATAAACTCAATTTCTAATTAATAATTGTATTTTTAATTCATTTAAGAAAAGAGGATCAGTGCATTAATCTGATTCATATGGTGTTAGAATCTAATTTAGAATCTCATACTCACAAGTCCTGTACTCTACCACTGCACAACACCCAGCCCACAAAACAAAATTGGACTCTTTTTAAAGTTGACTAGAGTGTTTCAGGATCCCTGAAGTGGATCAAGTCAATGTACCTGTTCTCTTAGAATATAAGCCTAAGGGAACTGGGCAGTGGCACAGCAGGTTAAGCACACATGGCGCAAAGCACAAGAACCAGTGTAAGGATCCTGGGAGTCGCTTCAAAAGAGGTGAAGCAGGTCTGCAGGTGTCTATCTTTTCTCTCCCCCTCTGTCTTCTGCTTCTGTCGCCATTTCACTCTGTCCTATCCAACAACAAACGGCATCAATAAGGACAACAATAAAACAAAAAGGGCAACAAAAGGGAACCAATAAATATTTATTTAAAATATAAAATAAAAAGAAAATATGAGCCTAAAAGACCAGCAGAGAGCACGCTGTGTATCAGGGTAGTCAGTTGGCAATCCTTAGTGCTTGCATGGTGCTAGTATTTCCTGACACCACTCCCTATTCCTCTGCACCAAAAATGCCATTGTGATTACTAAATGATTAGACTTCACATCTTCTTATTTCTACTCTATGCAATTTAGATCAGAGTTAAATTATATGCACTGAAGACTGTTTTATTTTATTTTTATTTTACCATAACACTGCTCAACTGTGGCTTATGGTGGTATGGCAGATTGAACCTGGAACTTCAGTGCCTTTTTGCCATTTTTCACAGGTGTGTGCCTTTGGATTTTGATGGAGAGTCAGCTTTAAATATGGTCCTGGAGGAGAACTAATTTACCTAAATCTATTTACAAAGAAAGTAGTCAAATAGCGAGTCAGGTGGTAGCACAACGGATTAAGCACAGGTGGCACAAAGCTCAAAGACCAGTGTAAGGATCCCAGTTCAAGCCCCTGGCTCCCCACCTGCAGGGGAGTCGCTTGACAGGAGGTGAAGCAGGTCTGCAGGTGTCTATCTTTCTCTCTGCCTCTCTGTCTTCCCCTCCTCTCTCCATTTCCCTCTGTCCTATCCAACAAAGATGGCATCAATAACAACAATTACAATAACAAAAACAAGGGCAACAAAAAGGGAATAATAAATAAATATTAAAAATAAAGATAATAAAAAAAGAAAGTAGTCAAAGCATTACTTGAATAATTGGGCTCAGGAATTTCCTAATTAACAAAAGGTTGAAAAGAACCCCTGGGCAACAGCTTACCCTCTGGCCTTGAATTGTAGCTATTTCTTCATTAATCATAAGAAAAATAATCACCTACACTAAAAGAAATAAATACCTCTATCTTTTCACAGAATCTTCAGGCTTTTGGAAGTAAAAGACAAGATCATTTTCTCTTGAAAATTTCATTCTAGACTTGCTACTGGATTTGCTAATGAGCTGAACTTGGATGGGAAACGATGGGAAATTGAAAGCCATAGTAAATATTAAAAAGAAATGTTTCAGAGTGGAGCCAGACATGTTCATTCCTACTAGAACCTGGCTTATAAATGACAAGTCATCTTCTGTTGCCCAAGGAGAAGATTGCAAAAGAGACCTTGGTTTTACATTTTTACTAACTTTGCCATATAATTTAATTATATAGAGATGAGTTAATTTAAAAATCTACTTTAATATTTATTAAATATACTAATTATAGAAACTAACAATCATGTATTAATAATCACACTATGAATCCCAAGGTATGCGTTTTCACATTTATTGAAAATATTTTATTAAAGATGTCCAGAGGGGAGTCAGCACCATAGCAGTCTAGCAAAAACCAAACAATGCATACATAACATTCCTGACTTCCATTGATGCTACAAAGCAATAGTAATTAATGTTACATACTGTACTGGAAAAAAACAATCTATAGACCAACAAAACAAAATTGAAATTTCATAAATAAACCCATGTGTACATAATAAAGGACTAAAACCTTTTCAGTGGGGGGTGGGAGGGAAAAAGACCTCTTCAATAGCTGATGCTGGGTAGTCAATGAAAAATGAAACTGCACCAGCCCCTTAACACCATATGCCAAATAACTCAAGATGGATCAAAGATCTGGTTATTGGAACTGAGACTAAAAATTATAGAGAAGAAAACATTGGTGAAACACGTCCACAATTTAACATCAGGCTCTATTTGGAGACTCATCACACTATGGGTAAACAAAACTAAAACAAGGTTAAATTACTGGGACTACATCAAATTTAACAGCTTCTTCACATTAAAAGAAAAGTTCATACACACACACACAGACACACACAAAGGTAACCTGGAAACTGGGAGAAGATACCTGGATGTCACAAAACTGACAAGAGACTGATCACAAATGACAATAAATAAATCATATGACTCAACAATAACAACAATTAAACCCATTATTAAATCACTAATAAAAATAGGAAAAAAAACCAAGCCATGTTCCTCCAGCAACAAGTGTATAAAGAACATGTTTTCTTTAGTATTTGTGTTAAGCTAGCTAGAATAAACTCTTTTCTAAATATACTACAGAATGGATGTAAAGCTTCAGAAAGTTACTAAGAAGGTAGCTAGCAAAATCTTTTTTTTTAAATTAGTGATTTAATAATGATTAACAAGATTGTGGGATAATAGAAGCACAATCCCATACAATTCCAGTCACCAGAGTTCCTTATACCCTCCCCTCCACTGGAAGGTTCCCTAATCTTTATCCTTCTGGGAGAATGGACCAAAGATTTCTTTTTTTTTTCCTCCAGGGTTACAGCTGTGGCTTGGTGCCTGCACTACAGTCCACTGCTCCTGGAGGTCATTATTTTCCATTCTTTTGTCCTAGTTGTTACTGCTGTGGTTATTGTTGCCATTGCTATTTTTGTTGGATAGGACAGAGAGAAATACAGAGAGGATGGGAAGACAGAGGTGGGGAGAGAAAAACAGACACCTTCAGACCTGCCTCACAAGTGTTAAGTGGCCACCCTACAGTTGAGAGCTGGGGGCTCGAACTGGGATCCTTACTCCAATCCTGGAGCTTTGCACCAAGTGCACTTAACGCGCTGTGCTACCGCCCAACCACTGGAGCAAAGATTTTTATGGGGTGCAGAAGGAGGAGTTCTGAATTCTGTAATTGCTTCTCCACTGGACATGGGCATTGCCCGTTGGGTCCATACCCCCAACCTGTTTCTGTCTTTCCCAAGTGAGGCAGCAGGGCTCTGGGGAGGTAAAAGCCATATCTTTTTTTAGTCTTCTATTATTTCACATGAAAAATGTTTATTTTTTTTTTACCTCTGGGGTTATTGCTGGGGCTCAGTGCCTGCACTATAATCCACTGCTCCTGGAGGTTATTTTCCCTTTTGTTGCTTATCATTGTTGTTATTAACAATGTTGTTATTGTTGTTGGATAGGACAGAGAAAACTGAGAGAGGACAGGAAGACAGAGATGGGGAAAGAGAGAGAGACACCTACAGTCCATCTTTACCACTTCTGACATGACCCCCCCCCCCTGCAGGTCAGGAGCTAGGGGTTCCGATCAGGATCCTTAGGCCAGGCTTTGAGCCTTGTACCATGTGCACTTAATCCACTGCACTACCGCCAGGCCCCCAATTATATATATATATATATATATTTATATATATATATGTATTTATATATTTATATATATTACTTGTTAATTTTTTAAAGAATGCCTTCAAATTATTTTTTATTTATTTATCCTTTTGTTGCCCTTGTTTCAAATTATTAATAATAGCTGACTCTATCTTTTCAAATAGTCTCTGAGTAGAGAATGTTTCTCCATTTTCCACCTGAGGAAGTTGGATACTGAAATTGGGGCAGCTTGGAACATTCCTACTCATGACCTCAGAATGTGAACTCAGGTCTATAGGGATGCAGAGGTCACATAGGCTCCAAAGCTTAATATGGTCACCAGATCAGATAAAATTTATGTGGTTTACAGTCAACAATATTTATACACCTATCCCATACTTGGGAGCTACTCTCTTCGCTGATCCAGCTTTCTGGTCCTTTCTCCAACCATGATATCATCTCCAAGGTCCCATTTTCAATCCCTAAGACTTCCATAGTCCAGAGCTGATCAGTGTCCTGGTTAAAAAGAAGAAGAAGGAGAAGAAGAAACATACCTTGTGTGACCCATATTTGAATGTGGTATAAAACTTTGTGAGTTCTTTAAATAAAATAAAGTAAAATGAAATAAGAAGAACTTGTGCTTAGGAGTTCTGCTGAAGCCTGTCATACCTGTGGCTTTAAGAGCCCAGTTTCAGTTCCCCTGCGCCCCTTGAGCTTGAGCTGACAGTGTTCTGGTGTTTCTCTGTATGTTTTTCTCCCTGGATCTGTGTCTGGTAAAGAAAGTGAAGAGAAATTTGGGAGAAATATGGGAGCCCTTTGGTTGGCTGTAAGGTGCATTCTGCTCTGTGACCACAAGGCGGCAACATAACACAGCAGGGCCCCTCCTGGGCTGGCCTTGCTCTCATTGCACTGCCCCTTGGTCTGGAATAGTTGTTACTTTGGGCAGGGTGTCTGCAGTCTGTTCCCAGGATCTGTTCCTGGGAGCTTCCTTCCCAGGGGCTAGAGAGAGGTAAAAGACGGTTCACTGGGCATGGCACCAGGTTTACGAGGCTGAGGCGCCAAGTTCCCTGTCCTGGTGAGGTGGCCACAGAGACAGAAGGGTCCTGGAGCTCTGCCTTTGCCCCCCCCCCCCTCGTGTTTGTGTCATGGGTGTATCCCCTTCCATTTCTTGCACTGCTCCAACCCCTTCCTGAAAAATTATCTGAACACCTGTGCTGGGCTGCTGGGCTGTGAGGAACCTGCTGGAGTCCCCAGACTTCCCTGCACAAGGACCAGGGTTGGAGCCCTGGTGGTTCCCCACCTGCATGGGGAGGAGAGGTGAGGCAGGTCGGTGGGGGTCTCTTTCTCTCCACATCTCTGTCTCTCCCCTTCCTCTCAATTTCTCAGTCGACTTTAAATTCAGAGAGAGAAAAAATGGGATGTTGTTAGGTGGCAGGAGTGGGGTGAGCCATCAGCATCCCTGGGTTCCTAGTTGGAAATGATGTCCAATTAAAAATAGTTGTCAAGGCAAAAAATAGGAATTGAAGCAAGGCATTTATTTATTCTTTTGCAAAAGGGCGTGCCACCAACAGTGGCCTTCAGGCAGCAGCATGTCCCCCTCAGCCTTCTCCCATCTTTTATATCTGAAGCAGAACTGACTCCCCACCCCTGGGCTGGGCTTCAGAGCTCACAATCTCTCCATTGTCTAAAGGAGGAAAGGAGGAAGGGAGTATGAGGGTCTCTGCTGGAGGATTGGAAGGCACTGCAGGGAGCTGACCTAAAGAATACAAAACTACTGGCCACAGGTGGTCACAGATAACAATTTATAAAAAGAATGTTTGTACTAAACAGTTGTTCTATTCGTGTTCTTTTGAAGAGAACACCTAACCATCTCTCACAGTCGATTGACTTTTTCTCTGCATGTTCTTTCTTTGATAACCACAGGAAGGCTCCCTTAACCTCCATGAAAATAAAGAGGGAAAAAATGTAGATGGGAAAGAGCTGCAGTTCAAGTCACAGCAATTCTGTTGATCCTCAGATTCCTTAGAATAAAGCAGAAGTATCTAAAATTCTACTTCAAAAATGTATCAGAAGTACAAGAGATAAAGTTTCTGAAATATGTTTTCCTAGTAGATAAATAACGACATAGTATGGCTTTAACGTTCCCTATTTCTACATGTCTCTATCTATACATACAAATGCAGTTATTTCTCTACCTCTCTGCCCATTTGTGTCCTACCAGAGAGAAATTGAGTAATGAACAGCAAGGTAGGAAGCAAACTCTCACAAGAATATACTAAAAAGTTACGTGTCACACTGTTTATTTGGAGTTATTCATGACTTTAATCATAAAAGGGGACTGGAAAAAAAAGCAGTGGATGGGACTTGGGTGGTATAGTGTAGTGGGTTAAGTACAGGTGGCATGAAGCATGAGGACCTGCATAAGGATCCTGCTTTGACCACCCCAGTCTGCCGGGTTCCCCACCTGCAGGGGAGTCCCTTCACAAGCTTTGAAGCAGGTCTGCAGGTGTGTATCTTTCTCTGCCACTCTCTGTCTTCCACTCCTCTCTCCATTTCTATCTTATCCAACAATGACAACATCAATAACAACAACAACTAGAACAAGGGCAATAAAAAGGGAAAAATAAATAAAAAGGGCAAATATAAAATAAACATAAATTTTAAAAATTGAAGAAAAAAAAGAAAAAAGCACTTGATACCAGGTCTCACTATTAGATATTTTCACTATTAGGCCAGATTTCACTATTAAACATCCGTGATCAATGTTGGTAAGTTTGCTTGATATCCCAGTGGACCAGAAGTCATTCTGCTTGTGTTCCTACATTAATGACTGGAAACAACACTATTCATTGTTTCCAGTAAAAAAAGATTCATTTAATTCTACAGAACTTTCAAGAATGATTAATACCTATTCCCATAACTTCTTATTCAGTGATCTGTTATTGGCTATTTGCTTTCCTGTTTGGCTACTGTAAGCAGTGCAGCTGAGAACATGGGGCTCAGATACCTTTTTTTTTTAATGTGTTTGCCTCCAGGGTTATCTGTGGGGCTGGGTGCCTGCACTACAAATCCACTGCTCCTGGAGGACATTTTTCCAACTTTGATGCCATTGTTGCATTGCTGTTGTTGGAAAGGACAAAGAGAAATTGAGAGAGGAGGGGGAAGAGAGAGTGGAGAGAGAAAGACAGACACCAGCAGACCAGCTTCACCCCCAGTGAAGCGACCCCTCCCTGCATGTGTGGAGCAGGGGGCCTGGGGCTCAAGCCAGGATCCTTGTGCTGCCATGTGCAGTTAAGCTGCTGCAATACCACCTGGCCCCTGGGCTCAGATATCTTTGAGAACCAGTGCTTCCATGTCTTTGGATAGAAGCCTAGGGATGGTATTGCTGGATCTTAAGGCACTGCCCTTTTTGTTTGTTTGAGGACTCTCCCTGCAGCTTTCCAAAGGGGCTGCACCAGTTTGCATTCCCAACAGCAGTGTCACTTCTCAGGGCTCCCTTTGCCCACACCTTCCCAGACCCCAGATCTTAAAGGTATGTTGATGTGTGAGCTGGTAGTCTCATTGTGATCCCAATCTGCATTGCCAATGTCCCTGTAATGGGTTGGCCAGTCAGCAGAATTGTTGTGCAAATGACTTGAAAGCCTGGGGCTCTGAGATCCCAAATCCTGTTTCAGCACCAGAATCAGCCAGAGCTGAGCAGGGAGTGAGCAGCTGAGAAAAAAAAAAAATCAAAGGCCCCTGTAACCTCTGAGGTCATGACCTTGGTGTCTTCCTGGCCCTTGACTTGGGCCAGTGCTGGTTGGGGACCTGGGTCTCCCCTTCACAGGAGCTCTTGGGGGAGCTGCTGGGCTTTGACACAAGACCTGCCCCTGCTTGCAGCAGCCCCTCAGTCTTCCCTGTGATGGTGGCCAGGAGGACACAGTCCAGGTCACCTGAGTGAAGTGACACTGCTGGGCCCTTATTGGGGATCCCAACACTGACTCACAGCCCCTCCATCCCACACAATTGTTAAAGAGATAATGTGGGGGGGGCATCTGCCCCCATTCTGAAAGTGCCTCAAGCCAATCTCAACAATGAATTAAAAAGAGAGCATGATTATCCAAGTAAACTAAACTGTAGAGAAAACGAAACATGTTAGTGTACAAGAGAGGGAGAGGGAGAGGAATGAACTCACTTTCTCCTTGATCACATGGTATTCCCCAGAAAGAGAGCAAGCCCCACAAGGTTCACCACTTTTAAAGCCAAAGGCCCCACCTACAGCTGTAACCACTCCCATTTCTGGGTTGTGCCTTCTCTCCCTCAACACCATGACTCATCCAGGAAAGACTCACCCCTGCTCTCTCTATGCCCTGAGCCTCTGCCTCCTGCTCCTGCTCCCACTCCTGCTCCTACCTGATTTCATGGTTCCACATGGGTCTGCACTTCTGCTCTGAGAGGAGGCACCGGGACCCGGGTTGGAGACCACACCCCAAGTCCACCAGGAGTCACAGTGCACAGGGGGATCCCGTCCTGCTGGATGGTAAGAAGGGGTGCACTCAGTGATGTGGGTCTGAGACCTCAGCCACATGCCTATGACCTTGACGTCACTGCTTCCCACCTGGAGCTTCCAGAAGCTTCTTCAAAGGCGCTTCTGCTTACTGAGGGCAGGAGACCGGGTGTCTCCATAGGTTACAGAGACAGTGATTGGGATTGTGCCCTTATGTCAACTCTCCCATAAACCTGGAGGCCCCCATTAAGATGATGGCAAAAGGAAAACAGACAAACCGCAAAAGCTAGAAGGAAGGCAACAGTGAGGTGAACACTGAACCTTTGAAAGTTCACGGAAATGTTTAGTGTGAGACGGCCTTTACTCTGTGCTTCATTTTGTCCCTCCAGGGCTGGGACTCCACACCTGCCCAACTCCACCATTCCTAGAGGCCGTTCTTTATCTTCTTCTTTTCCCATTTTTCATTCGATGGAGCACCCAGATGGATGGGGGAAACAGTGTCACACACTATAGAGCTCAGCTAAGATAATGTACAAGGACCCAGGTTTAAGCCTCCGGTCCTCACCCGGGGGGAAAGGAGGCTTCACAGAGCAGTTAAGCAGAGCAGCAGGTGTCTCTCCCTTTCTATAATCTCTCTTTCCACTTTCAGTTTCTCTCTCTATTCAAAATAAAGAGAGAAGATGATCGCATGCAACACTGGTCACCTGCTCCTGAGTTCTTACCCCTTCAAGAGGGAACCAGGGACTTGAACCCAGGTCCTCTACTATGGTATCATGTGCTCTCTACCAGAGGAGCTAGCACCTGAGCCATGGCTTTTGCCCTGAGCCCTCTCATCACACATGCCAGGGGTAGTGATGTGTGGATGAAGACACACACATACGCACACACAGAGCCCAAACCTTTTGATTCCTACTGAGTTAGCTTCTGATGTTGGAGTCCTACAGGCCTTACCTATGAACATGACACAGCATAGCCAGGACTGAACACGTTAGGGAAATAACTGAACAGTCTGGGGCCTGGGATTCAGCATCCAAGATACACGCAGATGCACTTGCATTTTCCCAGCAGCTGTTAGAAATTCTCTTCCGTCAGAATGAACTGCATATTAGAATTTAAACATACTTCTGAAGGAAGCTCAGAGTTACTATTATTGAGGTGAGGGAGCAGAGATTAGTGCAGAGCACAGCGTTCTTAGCACATCAGTGTGCAGAGATGAAGCCTGGCTGCAGGTGGGCACCATCTGAGGAGTTTTTAGACCCCAGAGATTCTGTTCTGTCACAGGATGGACTTCCTCTGGGGGGCCGAGCTCAGTGCTGAATAGCTCCAGGTGAAACTCCCTGTGCTGCACATTTATTTGGAGGGACAGCCTCGGGGCTTCAGGGACATTGACATCAACTTAGAGAAGTAGGGTCAGTTAGTCCTGTGAGTGCCCACACACATCTGGTTTGGTAAGAGCATGCTCAGTGAATATGAAGATAAGATTAAGACAGAGCATTGCCTGTGCTGGTGGCCAGGCTGGTGAGGAAGCCGAGATGTGGAGATCGGCACCAAAGTAACAGTGTGTGGATTGTTGTTCTGGGGACCCTTCTGAGCAGCTCATGTTCTTTGGAAGCACATGTCAGGCTGTTCTGTAACTTACAGTCTTTCCATTTTTCCTTTAAAAACAGAACCTGATGTGACTGACTTGAACCATGTCTAAATGAAGGAGTGGGGCTTGTCTCACTGACACTGTGGACATAAACATGTTCATGTCTGGGTCCAGGACGTAACACCAATTTTAGCTAAAAATATCAGTGAGAAGTGTAATTTTCCCCCTCAATTTTATATCGTTCCTGCAGTTATTCACAGTGGCATTTTAGATGAATTCAAAGTGTGTTTACATTTTGGTGACTGGAGATAGCTCATCTCTTAGAGTGCATGCCTCCCATGTTTGAATCCCTGCATTTGAGCATCAGCACCATACATGGCCTCAGTCTCGTCATGGGTGGTGACAGGTGCTGTGATGATTCTGTCTCTCTTTCTCCAACTGCTCTCTCTCTCTCTCTCTCTAAAAAATTATTTTAAATATTATACAGTTGGGCATTAGGGCCATTCAGTGGCACTGTGCAGATGGCAGGGCCAGGATTATTCCCTGCAGTGATTAAAATAAATCAAGAGCCAGGGAGAGAGCATAATGGCTATGCAAATGACATTTATGTCAGAAGCTTCAGGGTCCCAGGTTAAAACCCTGCTACCACCATAAGCCAGATCTGAGCAGAGCTCTGAAAAAAAAAGAAATTAAATTCAAATAAGTCTCCTTTCAAATGAGCTCTTCCAAGGAGCCTTCCTTGTTTGTCCTCTCCACAGTGTCAGTCAGGTTTCATCTTTCACCTTTAATCCCTCACTTCCCTCTTTGTTTTTTTCTGGGTAATATTTCCAGGAGTCTAGAATCACATTGTGATTGGTAGTCTCTTCTGTTGAATTTCTGTCTTCCCCATTCAAAAGTTGGTTGCATGAGAATTGGGCCTTTTTTCTTTTCTTTTCTTTTCTTTTTTTTTTTTTTTTTAGTTCTTACTATAGGACACTATTTCATTTCCTCAGGAAAATAACTTAAATATGTAGGCCAATCTGAAGATGCAGATAAGAATTCATTAGTAGCCACTTGTGGTGGACGGTCATTAGCACCTAGGGGTCTGGGACCTGGACAGTGTTGGAAACTTCCCCTGGAAGCTGCATGGACATGTCTGAAACATATAGTCTTGCAAACCAAGGTCTCATCCAAAACTGTGAATGATGCCTGGCAGAGGCATAATGTTGAGGTGGTTGTGTGTCTAGTGGTAAATAAAAGACAGGCGTCCATCAAGCTTCCTGAACAACTAGAAAAACCACAGCCCACATTTCTCCAGTTTAGGACCTATATATCCCCCATTTGGAAGCAACCCAAATGCCCTTTGACAGATGACTGGATAAAAATGTTATGGGACGGGGGTCGGGCGGTGGCGCAGTGGGTTAAGCGCATGTGGCACAAAGCGCAGGAACCGGCGCAAGGATCCCAGTTGGAGCCCCTGGCTCCCCACCTGCAGGGGAGTCGCTTCACAGGCTGTGAAGCAGGTCTGCAGGTGTCTATCTTTCTCTCCCCTTCTCTGTCTTCCCCTCCTCTCTCCATTTCTCTCTGTCCTATCCAACAATGAATTGCGTCAACAAGGGCAATAATAATAACCACAACGAAGCTACAACAAGGGCAACAAAAGGGGGAAAAAATGGCCTCCAGGAGCGGTGGATTCATCGTGCAGGCACCGAGCCCAGCAATAACCCTGGAGGAGGGGAAAAAAAAGTTATGGGACATATACTCAATGAAGTATCCCCTAGGAAAGTAAAGATGACGTTGTATCCTTTGGGATAAATAGGATTATGCTTGGTGGATAAGTAAAGAGGTAAGTGACAGCTACAGAATGGTTTTTGGCACTGGGTAGAAACAACTCAGCAACATAAATCTCAGGTCTGGTCTGTGGCACTGCATATGCTCGTGTCATGTGTCATTCTATCTCTTGTCTCTCTCATCAATCAACAAATGGAGCTTTGAAGTAGGCTACCTGGTGATCTATTCCTCTCATCCTAAATAAATACTTGAAAGAAACTCTAAATAAATTTATTTATTTCATTCTTTTATGAAAAAGCTATTGAAATCTTTTTTTCAATCATGTGTTCTTTTCTGTGAAGGCCTGAAATAATTTAGAAGGCCCGAATTAAAAAGTTCATCATTTCTACTAATGTGTGAGGTTTAGTAATGTAGTATATACATTAAGTGTAACAAAGTATAAATATCAGAAATTCAGCAACAGGAAAGGAACGCGCAGCATTCTCTGAATGGCATTTGTAAACCCAGAAGTGAAGAGTGCAGCCACACTGGAGCCTCAGCTCTGAGGGCAGGACCTTCCTGCCTGTGGTGTGGTGTTTCCAGGGTCAGTCAGCACACACAGTGCTCAGGCCCCTCTCCCCACCCTTGCTGAGCTGCCAGATGAGGACAGAGCTGCAGAAGCTCATGGGTTGGGCTAAGAGCAGAGGGGAGAATGACAGAGTGCTTCTCTCTGTCTCTCCAAGTTTGAAAGGAGCTTCAGGATCAAGCACTCAGTGCCTCTGCTTAGCCTGTGGGTGTCTGCCTACTTGCAAAGATCCATGAGAGCCACCAGCAGAGACAAGAAGTCACTGGTTCTAGGCTGGCCCAGGAACAGCTTCCTGGTTACTTTCTCCTAAGACCTCCATCTTGATTTTCCATGTGGTCGTGACTTTTACATTTAAAACCTTTTCATCTACTTGTCTGTAAAGCCAATGGCTCAAGCATGAAGCTTTAGTCTTTGTTATTCTCTCTCGTTCTCTTCTGAACATTAAAAGGGGAAAACAAAAGAAAACACGGGTCATCTGGCACAGTGTAATCATGCACAGGAGGCCCACAGATAAAAAAAGGAAATATGGACATCAGTATTTTGTGGAGTTGAACTTATTTCTTCCCAATTTCTTGCACTGCAGGTCTGTGCAACAAAAACAAGAGTGGCATTCCTGTCTGGAGAGGGTGGAGAGGAAGAGAGTCAGACACCTATAGCACCGCGTCATAGCCCATGAAGCTTCTCCAGAGCAGGTGGAAGCAGGGAACGGAACCCAGGTCCTTGCTCTTGATAACATTTGTACTCTAATGGGTATACCACCTGCATGCTGTGCAGTTGGTTTACTAGGGAAACTACAGATATTTATGTTTATGGGAAACTGTAAAGGCATAGGAAGTAAAAGGAATTCTTAGTGGCTCTACAGCCTAAATATAGAAATAATGTTGCTTATTAAATTCCATAATGTTGATCAGGCTCTTCCTGATGTCAGTCATCATACTCCTTGTAAGAAAGTGAGTTTGAGGGCCAGGTGGCCATGTCCTGAAAAAGCACACACATTACAGTGCACAAGCACACAGGTTCAAGCCCCTGTTGAAGCTTCTGGAGTAGTGAAGCAGGCCTGCAAATGTCTCTGGCTCTCTCCTTCTCTGTATCCCCTCCTCTCTCAATTTATCTCTGTCTCTATCCAATGATACATATTTTTTAAAAAAAGGGAGTGATGTTTACTAACTGGAAATTCCTACAAGAATCAAAGAAATTTTCTAAAAGCAGGGGAGAGGCCCAAAGCCCTGTGTTCAAGGGAGATAGCACATGGCTCAGGGTGAGAGTTTCTACACGTAGTTTAGGGAGATATGAATGTGAACCCATCAGATGACTACAGTCTTGCAAAACATCATTCCTGGGGGCCAAGAGGTAGCACAGCAGGTTAAGCGCACATGGTAAGAAGTGTAAGGACCAGGTTAAGGATCCAGGTTCTAGTTGCAGGCTCCCCACCTGCAGGGGCCACGCTTCACAGGCAGTGAAGCAGGTCTGCAGGTGTCTGTCTTTCTTTCTCTCCCCCTCTGTCTTCCCCTCCTCTCTCGATTTCTCTATGTCCTATCCAACAACAGCAACTATAACAACTACAACAATGGGAAAAATGGCCTCTAGGAACAATGGATTCATAGTGCAGGCACCAAGCCCCAGCAACAGCCCTTGGGGGAAAAAATAAAAAGTTCCTCAGCATAAACAAATAACAGTTTCCCTCAGTTAATTGTCATCCTTACAAATGGTGTTTTCACAGGTCCCTGTCCCTTATGATTTACTGAGGTAACCTAGAAAAAAATGGTAAATGTAAAAGGATCATTCAGAATCCCCTCAGGTACTGTATCTGGACTCACCATTTCATGGTCTTTTCCCACCCTCAAGGAGCCCTTCCATCTGGAGCAGATGACTTCAGAGACCCCAGGGCAGCAGGTCTGCAAGGCCAGGCAGTAGAGAAGGATCCAGCAGGGGAGAGGTGAGCCCCAGCCTTCCCAAAGTGCCTCCTCTGGGATGTCTCCCTTTCTGAAGCAGGATCATGACACAGGACCATTCGCATGTGGGGGATGCGGGGGTTCAGGGAAGGTTACACGCAGGGACCCAATTCTCATCCCAAGTCATTTCTAGAAAGGTATTTTATTTTGGGAATTGCTCTAGGTCAGTGTGGCCAACCCTTTTTCTGCCAGGGGTGACATGGATATTTAAGAGATAATTTACAGGCCCTACAATTATCAGCTTGAACATGAGCATTGGATGCTATGTGCTGACTTTGATTCCCAGATGAAATGACTCCCTGGGTCTCATGTTGTCCACAGGCTAGAGGTGGCTTTTATTCCAGATGCCCAGATCCTGTCCTCCATGGGCTTCTCTGTAGGTGCATTGTTCTGTCATTAGAGCAGGACCTTTAGGGCCTGGGAAGAGGCCTTCCCCACCCCAGTGTGTGTCCAGTATCCTGGCCACCCTGGGAGCAGATGCACTGCCAGGCCTGTCAATCCATACTTGTAGTGGGGAACTCCCATGCACAGAGAGTATTGGGGGGGTGAAATGGACTGAGCACAGCCTGGGCTGAAGTGGCCTTGACTCAGCTAGAATGTGGCTCTGACCTCACTCCACTGACTTACTTCTCACATATTGACTGGATGTTGATTGTCAGGACTATTTGTTTTTAATTCAACAGCTTCATATTCCCCCATGATTCCATGTTATGCTTCTAATATTCCTACTACAGAAAAAAAAAAGATTTGATAAGCTTTTGCATCAGTGGAAGGGCAAAAGGCTCTCTTAGATAAAGCACTACCTTGCTTTTGTATGACAAAGCCTCAAGCCTAGACCCTCCATGTTGAAAAAAGCTTTGGCACCATCTCTCTCTCTGTCTCTCTGTCTGTCTATTTGTCTGTCTCTTCGCCCCTCTGTTTTTCTGTCTCTATCTTGAGAAAAAAGATCTTACACCAAGAATGAAAATCGTATAACATACCTTTTACTAAGATGACTCTTACTTTATTAACATATAGTTCAGCTTTTTTGTTCTTGTTGTGGTTGTCAATAACATTCTTACTTCACTGAAACCTGAGGAAACTGTACTTGAATCTTGCCTTAACAGATGATGAAGGATGAAGTTGCATTAAATTAACTTGTTTAATCATCTCCATTTGCCCTGCCCCCGCAAAAATAAAATAGACCATCTATTGTCATCAGTCACAGAAAATCAGAGTCTACACCAGGGCATGTCTATCTGTAATTAACAATACAGCTGAGCCTGACAGTCCTTCTCGGGATGAGACTCCTTTTCTGACTGTCTGTGTTCTGGAGTCACTATTGTAAGATTGCACAAAGGCTCTGTTCCATCAAGGAATAGAGCGTTCTTGCCGAAAGCCTTTGTAAGGGACTATATTTGGGTTCCATTTTAGAAGTCTTGGGTCTCAGGTAGGAAAACCAGGATGCGTGTATCAACTCATCTATAAACAAATATTCCCATGATGATGTAGGAGAATCCCCTGATGTATTAAATAGGAGTTTGCTGTCCCCTCCTGTCTGTCCTACTGAGCCTCAGTAGGAAGTGGACCTGCCCCAGGCCCCATATTTAGCTGTCCTCCATTCTCTCCAAGCCTCTACTGAGCAGACAGGAACCTCCTCCTCTGCTCCTCCCAGAGCTCAGTGTATTGTTCACAGGTGTCCTTGCTGATGGGCGAGTCCCCTGGTTGGGATTCCAGGGCATTACCAGGAACTCCCAGGCCCTGGGAACCCTGTTGGATGAGCAGAACTTCTCCCCTTGTATCAGCAGTGTCATAACTGAGAGTTGACAGAGTTACCCTCTGAAGCCAGTCGCACCTACAGCTTTGAGTCTTTTAATCTTTTTCTTTAGAGATGACTATAGACTTCCAGGCTGTTATTGGAAATAATAGAGATTGCACAAGCCTAGCCCCTATTTCATGCAGTGGTCATCGTCATCTAATTATATAATTCTAAACAGTAAATATCACTGTAGGATATCCACATGGATGCTGTCACAGACACACTATTTCCAGGAGCATAAGTGTGTGTGTGTGTGTGTGTGTGTGTGTGTGTGTGTGTACATACACAAAGGCAATGTTATCCTCATAAAACCATTTTTGAAAGAATGAATCCATTGGCAAATGAGTTGTGGACATTCTTTGATGACCTGTGTGCTGAGAGGAGGTGGAGAGCCAGGAGGCCACCAGGCCCACTTTCTAGTTGAGAGCATTATAGAAGGAGAGAAGGAAGAAAGCCCAACCAGTCTTAAGTCCAGGAGGAGAATGATGTATGTCACCATGGAAATGTTTCCTTTACATACAGTCCTACATCAAGGATGCCTCTATGAGCAAAGACAGAAAGCAGAGAGGGCACTGAGTCTTGTCACATACTGTCTGCCAGACTTCTGCCTTTTAATGGACAGTATTTGTTTTAAGAGTCACCAGGGGCCTGGCAGTGGTGCACCTGGTAGCACACACAAGGAGCCAGGGGCAGGACCTTGTTTTAAGTCCCTGGACCCTATTCCTGGGTGGGGAAGGGAGTGGAGAACACCTCCCAAGTGGTGGAGCAGTGCTGCTGATGTCTGCCTTTATCCTTCTCTCCCCATGTCTATATCTCTCTGGCGTGGCAAATTAGAAAAGGAAAAAGTGACTGCGGAGAGCAATGGAATCATAGTGCAGGCATGAGCCCCAGCAATAACACTGGTGGTTAAAAAATAAAAAAGTCAGAATAATAAAATTATTTAACTAGACATCCTAGTCTGGTCATACTACATAGCAAGCTAATACAGTTTCTCAGTATATAATTATTGATGGGAGAGTATTAGAATGGTATGGAGAAAATGTCTACTAAGAAATTAAAAAAAAAAAAGAAACTGGTCAAAAACATCCCTGTCAGGAGTCGGGCGGTGGCGCAGTGGGTTAAGCGCAGGTGGCGCAAAGCGCAGGGACCGGCGTAAGGATCCCAGTTCGAGCCCCCGGCTCCCCACCTGCAGGGGAGTCGCTTCACAGGCGGTGAAGCAGGTCTGCAGGTGTCTATCTTTCTCTCCCCTTCTCCGTCTTCCCCTCCTCTCTCCATTTCTCTCTGTCCTATCCAACAACAAATTGCGTCAACAAGGGCAATAATAATAGCTACAACAAGGGCAACAAAAGGGGGAAAAAATAAATGGCCTCCAGGAGCGGTGGATTCATGCTGCAGGCACCGAGCCCAGCAATAACCCTGGAGGAGGGAAAAAAATCCCTGTCTTCTTTCAAAATAACCTGGATCTGAAGCAGGTATTCATGGTTAGGTACTGTTGGATGAAACAGAGAGTTTCTTTCAAATGGGAATTTGAATCCTACCTCATCCCAGTCTCAGAATAGAGTCCATGCCTAATACATACACTTACTGCATCACTTCCTGGATTGCCTGAGACAATAGAGAAATCTAAAAACATCCCCGATCCATCCAGCAACATATCCAGCATCATTGTACACAGTTTGAGTCTTCTTTTAAGGTCAGTCTTCCAGCATTTTCTCTCCTTTTTCTTACCACTCTCTTTTTCCCTCCCTTAGGCTCTCAGTCTTCCTCAATATATTCTAAGACAGTAATAATAGAAGTGAATGAAAACAGATGTACAAAAATTTACAGATCTACTTATATCCCTCTATATAACACACTTGTGCTTGTACTGCATGAACAATCTCTATACATTTAGAAATAAGTAATATTATAAGTCATTATCAAGACAATAAATTAGATTCACTAAAACGGGTTATTTCAGTTTTTCTAGGAAGGAAAGGTATCTCAGGTATATTATCTTTTTGTTTATCTGGTACTATTATTTAAATTCTAGACACCGCTTTTTTTGTGTGTGAATTAAGTATCTGAGTGTCAAAGGAACTGAAAGGACTAGTTTATACCCCTTTGCCTTCATTATTTCTTTCTTCTCTTTCCTTTCAAAGAAATATTTTCCTTTAAGCAAAATGTACTCTTGGTTATCACAAATATAGTAATGAGAAAATGAATACATAGTATCTGGACAGAAAAGTCAATATTTTTATGCATGGTGTGTGTGTGTGTGTGTGTGGTGTAATAGAGAGAGGGAGAGAAACATGGAGAAGGCCTGTGAGTTTCCTGAGTCATAATCAGCTCTAATAATGATGCCTGATGACCCTGTCCCCAGAGAGGTTGCAAACCTGGCTCTAGACTAGCCAAGTTGGATTCATGTCTTGCTGTCCTGGTGTCAGACCAGTTCCTCTATAGGCCTCCAGCTTTATAAAGGCAAAGCCCTTCACAGAGATTGAACCCATTCTTCCAGGCCCTGGCAAATATGAAGAGGGCTGCACCCTAGTGTTTGAATTAAAACACCAGCCTTAATCCTGTTTCCCAAATCCAGAGGCCGGAATCTCATAGTAGATCTTCTGTGGCGGCTCACCCTTGCTTCTGAACACTGAGACCAACAGGCCAACAACTTTCAATCCCACAGACAGTTCTGTCCTAGTTAGTTTCTGGCTCAGATATGTTCCTTGTAGAAGGAATGGTAACTGGAGCTTCAGAGGCATGTGGCCATCAGTCCCCCTGGGCATTGCTGGGCTCCTACCTCTCCTCCCATGGGTGTTATGCCTGGACATTTCAGGACCCAGTGGGAGGCTGTCTGAGGACAGAGTTGTCCGGCAGCAGGGAAGGAGAGGAAAGAGCAGAACATGCTCAGTGTGGCCATGTCTGAGGTTTCTCAAGTGGTCCTTGTTACAGTGCACACAGGCAGAGACATCATGAGCAGTGAGGCTGCAGCTCTGTGGGCTGCATCAAGGGTGCCATCACGGCCACCCATCCCGGAGCCCAGCCCCTCCCTGGGCCATGTCCCCCATGACAGTAGAGTTGTGCTGTAGGTCTGTGGATTGAACTAGAGTAAGGTTGCTGAGGAACACTATTAATAATCAAGATAACTGAAGTCGAGGTGGGTGGAGGAGGTTATGCTTGAGGCAGGGTCTCAGGTCTTTCTCATAAGTCTGGCACAAGACAAAGGGGCGGTACAGCCTTATATCAAGGCACAGGCTGGAGAACAAAAGGAGTCATCCCAGAAGCAGAGGCTGCAAGGTTAAGGGGTGGGACTTGGACCCACTGCTCAAGGTCTGTTTGCCTTAGTTATTATTATCTTTCAGCAGAGCTGTGCCTGGGAAAGAAAGTTTAGCCTCCAAAAGAGAGAACCCACTGGTGGTGGGGGAGGGTGTCTAGTTGGGCAGGAGTTAGTGGGGTTATTGAAGCCTCTTCTTAGCAAACATTCAGTCTGTGTCCCCATCCCCACACCCATAGATAAACCACTAGAGTGCTCACACAGTCTTAGAAATAGGTTTACAGTTTGTTTTTTTCCCCACACGTTTAGACTCAATATCCCATGTATGAGTGAAACCATTCTGTAGTTGTCCTTACTCCTAACTTACTTCACTGAGCATCATCTTCTGCAGTTTCAGCCACTTTATCCCAAGGGACACAAGGATATCCTTTTTGATTACTGCATGATACTCTTTTTTTAATCTAGGCATCTGTCAAAAGGACATTTTGGTTGTTTCCAGGTCTTTGCTATTGTGACTAAAGCAGCTGTGAACATGGGGGTGCACATATCCCTCTGAACCAGTGCTTTTCTGTCTTTGGGGTATATACCTAAGAGTGGAATTGCTGTGTCATGTGGTATTTCCTTTTTTATTTGTTTAAGGATTCTCCATACTTACTTCACCAGTTTGCATCCCACAGGCAGTGCAGTAGAGTTCCCCTCTCTCCACATCCTCTCTAACACTTACTTTCTGTTGTTTTACTTATGGAGTCCATATCAAAGGTGTGATGGGGTATCTCAAAGTGGTTTTGATTTGCACATTTCTGATGATGAGTGAACTGGAGCATTTCTGCCTATGTCTGTGGGCCAGGGGTATCTCTAGAGAGTCACCTACTTGTATATTCTGACCACATTTTATTGTGTTCTTTTTGTTGAGTTTTCATCTCACCTTTCTCAATTTCTCTCTCTATATATCAAAAATAAAACAAAAATGACCACTAGTAGGGCAACAAAATTGAAAATAAATAAGTAAAATATAAATTTTTTAAAATAAGACCACTAGCAGCTGTGGATTCGTCATTCATGCAGTTACCAAGTCCTAGTGGTAATCCTGGTGTTAAAATAAATAAATGCCTTTAGAGAAAATCCTGGAGTCCTTGCACTTAAACATCATTATTCCTACTATGCAGGAAGAGTGCACCTAATAAAATTCAGGGCGCTGGGTGGAGATGGGCCCTTCTCCATGTGAGGGTAATGGAGAACTGCAGCCCCTGTCCCTGTCCTGCCCCTTGGGCTCAGAGCAGATTCGCCACTGCCCTTGGTGTGGGTCACACTCCCAGCTCATGCTCATCCTCACCCAGAGACAACTTTTCCCTCAATCCACAGCCCGCAGTGGCCATGTTCAGCAGGGCCTCGAGACAGAAGTGCATCCTTAGCCAGGCCAGCTCAGCGCTGGGGAGAAGCAAGCCCAGAGAAGATGCTGCAGACAAGGTAGGCAGACAGGCTTCTCCCTGCCTGGTAGATACAACCTGACTTTGTCCAGTTTGCAGATGTGGTGGTGCTCATTCATGCACTTGAAATGCTGTCTCCTAAGTATTCGTTCCAGTGACTGGAAAGGTCAGTGAACCTGCCAGAACCCTGCAGGGACTGTTGTTTTCCCAGATTTGACCCCATGAAAGGAGGACCTTAGTCTGCCAGGGGAGGAAACCGCTCAGCCGTGTGGCAGATGTGCACTGAGGTGTTGTGAAAAGTAGAAAGCTTACACCTTGAGGAGAGAAGCTGCTGGCAGTGGATTCCTTTTTGGCGACAAGAACACTGAGGTGGATGGTTGAGGACTGAGGTGGATTTGGGCATTTGGGCAAGAGCTATCCCTCAGAAGTCATAGGCAGCAATAGCAGAGGCAGCAAGGCATGAAACTGGATGGTGTGAGAAGAGACAACTGACATCCTGAGGACAGTGTGAAGGGGTCAGCTGAAAGGGGGTTAGGGTGGGGTTGTCCTTGTGCCTTGGCAGTAACTCAGCAAGAAGAGCCTCAGGCTTGCCTTTGTGAAACTGAACTTGGATGTGTGAGGTCTTCTAAACCAGCACTGCTTGTGTGAGAGATGAGTTGCTTTGCCAGAGGATGTCTTTCTCCTTAAGTAAGTGCTTAAAACTGGAAAACAGAGTTTTTTAAAATGAACTGTAATTCAGGGAGCCTATGGCCATTGGAAGGTGTGTAAGATAAGAAGGATGTTGTAGCTGTGAATCTCAATGTTAAGTGTATTTTTCTCCCTTTTAAAATGATTTAATTATGAAGGTCAAGTCCATTGGATAAGAGGGGTACAATTCCACACACAATTCCCAACACCAGATATCTCCAAACTACCCCCTCTCTTGGAAGTTTTCCTATTCTTTATTCCTCTTGGAGTATGGGCCCAGGATCATTTTGGGGTGCAGAAGGTGGAACGTCTGGCTTCTGTAATTGCTTCTCTGCTGGACATGGGCATTGACAGGTGGATCCATACTCCCAGCCTGTCTCTCTCTTTCCCTGGTGGAACAGGGATATGGGGATTTGGGGCTCCAGGACACATTGGTAGAGTTGTCTGCCCAGGGAAGTGAGGTTGGCATCATGGTGTGTGTATTTTTTTTAATGAAATGATACATATAGTAGTGCCTGTGGATAGTAAGTTGTATCTTTACACCTCCATTTGGATGGGTTTAGCACTGTATCAGATCACTCTGAGTGTTGAACCTAGTTATTTTAAGCATCTAAACAGAGGCTGTGGTAGAAAAGCCAACCATAACAGGATTCATTCAGAAATATCCAGAAGATAATTGCAAAAGAATAGAGAGTGTGTCAGGCTGGAGAGAGAGATGGAACTAGAATTAAAGCTCCAGACTTTCAGTCCCAAGATACATAAGGCACTTAATTCCATGGTGAATGGGTGAACAGCCCCACAGCCCTGGCACAGTAGTTAGTGCTCAGACTACCTCTGGGCCTCTTACTCCTTTCTCACCAAGGCACATCCACAGTGGGGATTTGTGGTGCAGGCACTGAATCCCAGCAGTAAACGTGTCATTTATGACAAAGAGATGATACAGACACATGGGAAAGCTCCTTTTCCCTAAACACAGATTCCCTCCCCCATTTTATTTAATAGGAGTGAGAAAAATTGAGAGGTTAGGGGATATAGAAAAGGAGAAAGATTGACACCTGTAGACCTGCCTTGCCACTTGTGAAGCATTCCCCCCTGCAGGTGGAGAGTGGGGGCTAGAAACTGGATTCTTTAATTTAGTTTAATTAATTTATTTATTCCCTTTTGTTGCCCTTGTTGTTTTATTGTTGTAGTTATTATTGTTGTCATTCTTGTTGGATAGGACAGAGAGAAATGGAGAGAGGAGGGGAAGACAGAGGGGGAGAGAGAGAGATACCTGCAGACCTGTTTTACTGCCTTGAAGTGACTCCCCTGAAGGTAGGGAACTGGGGGCTTGAACTGGAATCCTTATGCAGGTCCTTGGGCTTTGCACCACCTGCGTTTAACCCACTGTGCTACAGCCCGACTGCCAGGACATTGATTCTTGCGTGGGCCTTGTGCTTAGTAATATGTGCGCTAAACTAGGTGCACCACCTCCAAATCCTGACTTTTTTTTTGTCAACTTAATACTTATTACAAAATTGTATGATAATAGGGGTATAATTCCATACTGTTTCAACCACCAGAGGTCTGTGTCCCATTCCCTGCATTGAAAACTGCAGTCTCCCAAAGTTACCGATATGGGCTGATTCTACTACTTACCATCTGCCTGTCTGTCTGTCTATCTAAGATCTATCTTTATCTATGTATATATATTTTTCTCCATTATTTTTGTGGTTCTATCTTCACTTCCTTTCTAGGTCAGCCCTACACCTATTACCACTTAGAAGGTCTCTCCTTGTCACACCCTGATCTTCCACCAGTCACTTTTCGCTCCACCCTCTCTATGTCATATCCTGTTTCCACCCTACTTGGAGAGTATAAAAACAGCTGCTCTTCTGATTAAAGACACTTGGAAATTGTTTTCCGGCTCCGAGAGTTCCAGAGTGTATCTCCTGCGAAGTTAGTGTGGCAAGAGTTCCTGATCCCTCTCCCACGCTGCAGCCTAGATCGGCTCCAGTTGAGTTCTCTCCAAGCCAGAGAGCACTAGCTCCGGAAGAAGCACCCTCAGGCTATCTCGACAGGTGTTGGTCGGTCAGTCTCTACCCCTGGACTGTTCTAGTAGAGTAGGGCTCTGGAGAGGTGAAGTTCTGGGAAGCATTGGTGAGATCATCTTCCCAGGGAAGTCAGGACGGAATCACAGTAGCACCTGCAATTTGGTGGCTGAAAGGCAGTAAGATGGAAAACAGGACAAAATGTTTAGTTAACAGGAACCATAAAGTAAGTATAATGCAGATGAAAGTACAGAGCTTAGGATAGAAGGGAGCTAGGAAGTCTATTTTAGGAGTGTTCCTAGGAACTTATGTCTTAGTAATCTTTGCTTGAGCTTATTAGCTAACATGGAGGTGGACTAACATTATTGTCTGAAAAGATGGTGTCAGAGGGTTAAGCGCACATGGCGCAAAGCACAGGGACCTGCGTAAGGATCCCGGTTCGAGCCCCCCGCTCCCCACCTGCAGGGGAGTCGCTTCACGGGCGGTGAAGCAGGTCTGCAGGTGTCTATCTTTCTCTCCCCTCTCTCTCTGTCTTCCCCTCCTCTCTCCATTTCTCTCTGTCCTATCCAACAACAAAGCAACGTCAACAATGGCAATAATAACCACAATGAGGCTGCAACAACTAGGGCAACAAAAAGGAGGAAAAATGGCCTCCAGGAGCGGTGGATTCATGGTGCAGGCACCAAGCCCAGCAATAACCCTGGAGGAAAAAAAAAAAAAGATGGTGTCAGAGTTGAGAGTAGTACTAGAAATCAGGATTAGGGTAGAGAGTTGCTTGCAAATTTAACAAAAAATATATAAATGCAATTAACTGTTTACCTCAGTGAGCTAACCTGGGGCTCATATCTATTCATGTTTAGCACTAGAGCCTCTGCAACCTCCAAGTCCCTGTCAGGCTTAGCTCACAGTTGATAATCACATCTGAGAACATTCTAGGATACACTCACTTCAGAATCAGTCTTCTTTGAGTGGCAGAATAGGATAATCCAGCCTCCCTTTGGAGAGTAGTTCATAGTGAAGGTATGGTCCTGAGAAGCCCACAGAAGGGCTTATGATGTTGTCCCTAATAGATATGACCAGTGATAATAGAGAAAGGTCTAGGGGAGAATCTATGGGGTATTCAAGGATTCCCTGTCTAGGACTCCAGGTGATGATAACATGGTCTAATGGTGGCCAAAAAGGTCATAGATAAGTGAGCTAGTCTCTTGCCCTGATTTGTAGTCCCTTTATCTGATAAGATTAGACTTTCTCCCCATGTTGAGTGTAATTTGTTGTATCCAAACCAGTATTGGATTTATGGAATAGGGCCTCATGTTGGGGAGGAAATAGACCTGGGATTTTAGTGAGGTCTTAGTTAGCCTCAAGTTTTTCTTCAGTTACTTGATTAATGCTTTTTTTTTTAATACCAGAGCAGTGCTCAGTTTTGGCTTATGGTGGTATGGGGGGTTGATCTTTGGTCATTGGAGCCTCAGGCACAGAGTCTGATTACGTAACCATTATGCTATCTCCCCCTCGTTTTTTAATGATTCTAATAATGGTTGTCATAGGGACAGTACTTGTCCTTTACTTGATGTGTAATTTTTGCCTGTATATCTCTTGGCCAGTTGTATAGTGTCTCTTCTAAAATTAACCTAAGGGTAACAATAATGCTGATGCTCTGTCAGAAGAGATTTAAAAAGATGGAAGACTATATCGTACTTAAATTCTTTTTGAGTTATTTGATACTCAACTACATAAAGTGATTGAGAGAAGTGAAGTAAGGGGTAGGAGAGGATGGTGTATAAGCCTAAATAATAAATATGTGATTGGAGAATTTATGATGCCTTCTTTAGGACATTCTACTAGAATACCAGGCTTATGCTATCTAAGTCTAATCATAAAGGGCTATTTATTAAGCACTTTTACTTTGAGGTATATAATTGTCCCTTGCTTTTACTAGGTACATGTAAGCCCTTGCCTGTATTTAATATCTGTAATTTTGTTAGAATATGTGCCATCTGGAAACGAACTAGGTAGTCCCATGCAAACACAGACTTTCAAAGTTTTACTTTGCTTATTAAATGCAAGAAGCAGTGGCTACTACTCAGATGGAGAACCTTAGCCATATGCCAGGGCCCTGAGTTCCCACCCATACAAATAGCTAGCCTGAGGAAGTCTGGAGGGATGTTCCCAGATACCTCGAGATGGGAGACTATCCAGTGTATCACTGATCAGAACTCCAGCAAAGATTTTATGGATAAAACCACATGTAAAGGAACAAGAAGATCAAAGATGTTTTTAGTTGAACATACATCAGGAACAATTGTCAAGGTACAAATTACTTTCAAGGTAGGAGAGACACCAAGAATGTGTTGGCCTTACTTATGATAGTCTTCTCTTACTATGCACTTTTTTGATGCTCCAAGAAATATTTGTTTATTCTTAGGTCATTTTCTGCACAAACCCCAAAGCCCTCATGGAAGGAGTCAAACATCAGAGTTACAGATAGTTAATATTTTTTTAAATTAAAAATGCATTTATTTATTAATAGTGAAATTTTCTTCCTTTTATTTTATTTCTTTAATGTAATTTTTACCAGAGCATTATTCAGCTCTTGCTTACAGTGGGGCGGGGGATTGAACTTGGGTCATTGGTGCCTCAGGCATGAGAGTGATTGCATAACCGTTATGCTATCTACCCTTTTAATCTTTATTTATTGGGCAGAGACAACCAGAACTCAAGAGGGAAGGGGGTGATAGAGAGGGAGAGAGACACCTACAGCACTGCTTCACCACTCCCAAAGCTCTCCCCCTGCAGGTGGGGACTGGGGGCTCAAACAGGGTCCTTGCACATTGTAATACATGTGCCCAACCAGGTGCACCACCACCTGGCCTCGTGACAAAGAAAAGAAAGCTTCATGGAACTCATTGTGACACCTGTGTCAGTACCCCCAGCCATTGGTACTGACCAGGAGTGGGAATATTACCTGCTCAGAGGATTCCAATGCACTGACATCATTGTTTCTTAACCAGGAGGAACAGGGGCTCCCACAGCACCCATTCCACCAACTGAGAAAGAGACCACAGGCACAGAAGAGGGCACCACAGCAGGACAGTCCAATCAGGGCTCTAGGACCACTTGACCAGGCTCTCCAGGCAGTGCCAGTGGCTCCACTGTGTCTGGATCATCTGTGGCAGGGCAACACACCAAGGCTCCATCATCCCAGGGCTCTGGCACCACTGGACCAGCACCTAATGACTCTGGAAAAACAGGGCCACCTGCAGAAAGCTCTGGGACCTCAGGCAAGCCTCAGTAAGGATGTCAGTCCACAAGCTCATCTGTCCATCGACCTGGCACCTCTCAACCAGCTGCAGTGCAGACTAGAACCACTGGGCTCTCTGTCATGGAGGCGGGAACCACAGGGTAATCCGTGCAAGACTCCAGGACCACCCGGCCTGGCTCAGCAGGCAGTAGCAGTGGATCCACTGGGGCTGGAACAGCAGGAGCAGGGCGCCAGACCACGGCTCCATCATCCCAGGGCTCTGGCACCACTGGACCATCTTCTGTTGTCTCTCAGACTTCAAGCCAGTCTAAGGAAGGATCTGAATCCACAGGCTCATCTGTCATAGGATCTGATTCCACTTCAATCTCCTTGGTGTACCCATGGGCACCACTGGATTCTCTTCTACCCTGCTGGGCACTACTGCTTCCTCGGTGGGCATTGTCACAACCACAAGAGTTTTTCCTCAGGGATCCTCTGCTGACACAGCTCCAGCAGGTAAGCCTACACACAGTAAATACAAACGTCTTTTTTTCCTTTACATTCTCTCTTAGGTATTTTCAGGCCATTTTGAGCTGTTAATGGCTTCCTGAGTCTTCTTAAAATAATGAAGCTTTCATATTCTAAGTCAGGTCATCATATATTCATCATTTATACATCATGTTCTGTTTAGTCTTTTTTTTAATTTCATTATTAGAAACAGAAAGAAATTGAGATGGGAGAGGGCCATAGAGGAGAGAGACAGACACCTGCAGTTCTACTTCACCAGTCGTGAAGCTTCCCTACTGCAGGTATGGACCAAAGGTTTGAACCTGGGTCTTGGAGCACTGTAATATGTGTGCTCAACCAGGTGCACCACGACCTGGCTCATCAGGTTCTGGTCTTTTAATTTATCAATATATTATTTATAAGTGTGCTAGTTGTTCTTATTTAACCCAACATTACAATGAAATTATTTTAAATGCTTGCAGATAATTCATCTACATAACAAGTTTATTTTTACCCTAACCCTTGTGATACATGCTCTTTAGTTTCCCCCCTCTTTCAAATGGAATTCTTGAGAAATAATATTTTTAGGTTTAATGAGGACTGAAGCTTAGGCTGTCTAGTCTCCAGTCCTGTTCTCAGCCCCTACCCTCCTCACTCCAGTGGCTATAGGAACAATCTGTGTATAGCACATACATCCAACCACACTCTGCCTCTGGAACTTGCAGTGCAATAGCAATGATTATTAAATGTGACTCAGTTATTCTTCCATAAGTAGAATGTACTATCCACTCTGTTTTATGCTTAATAATAATAAGATGTAGCACAGACCTCACTTAGTAGCTTGGTTCACTGTGTTATCAATACTGCAGGCTTTATTTCCCCTTTTCATTTGTGATTAATGGTGGTTACAATCTATTAAGATTACAATATGTAGGTCCATGACATACTCCTTATCACTGTTTTTTTTTTTTTTCACCTATTTCAAACAACTAATCACTTCTGGCCTTTCCACTGCTACTCAGTGATGGTGGAGTATAGCCAAGTTTGTTACCTACATGAGTGTAGATTTGTCACACATAAACTCAACCAAGAATTAGAAATTTCAAGCTTTTTTAAAAAAATATTTATATTTGTATTCCCTTTTATTGCCCTTGTTGTTTTATTGTTGTATTTTTTATTGATGTAATTATTGTTGGATAGGACAGAGAGAAATGGGAAGAGGAGGGGAAGACAGAGGGGGGGGAGAGAGACACCTGCAGACCTGCTTCACTGCTTGTGAAGTGACTCCCGTGCAGATGGGGAACCGGGACTGGAACTGGGATCCTTACGCTGGACCTTGCACTTGGCGTCACGTGTCCTTAACCCACTGTGCTACTGCCCAACTCCAGAAATTTCAAGCTTTATTCAGGAAAATTGAGAACAGACATTTTAGAGTACATGTGTGGAGAGAAAGAGAGAGAGAGAGAAAGAAAGAGAGAGAGAGAGAGATCAAGAAATGAGTGTGGGAGTAAGTTACTGATAAGTTGAGGGCCCCATGTTAGCAGAGCTAGAAAGGGCCTGTAAAGAGCCTTATCAACTCCCAAGCCCCGCCTCCACCCTCTTTCTAAGCCATGCACATACCTGTTGCCACTCCCATTTCCTGTGCATTCTTTACTTTTTTTAACAATTTTATTTATTCATTTATTTTCCCTTTTGTTGTCCCTGTTTTTTATTGTTGTAGTTACTATTGTTGTTGATAGGACAGAGAGAAATGGAGAGAGGAGGGGAAGACAGAGGGGGAGGGAAAGATAGACTCCTGCAGACCTGATTCACCACCTGGGAAGGGACTCCCCAGCAGGTGGGGAGCTGGGGGCTGGAACAGGGATCCTGACACTAATCCTTGAGCTTTGTACCACCTGTGCTTAACCTGCTGCATTACTGCCAGACTCCCCCATTCTTTCCTTTCTTCCCCACTGGCTTGGGAAACATGTTCTGGCAGTGGTGCTACAGGGAGTGTCTATACTCCCCAGGTTCTCCCTATCCATTCTCTGACCTGAGCAGCTCTAAGGGGCAGCACACCTGAAGACACAAAGTCTGTTAATGCCCCTCCCAGAAAGTGAGAGTATCAAGGATGTAACACGGGAAGCCTCTCCTTAAAACAGGGCTGTGGTCCAGGAGTGGGCGTGGTGGGTGGAGCATCTCACCTGTGGACCTGAGGTCCTAGTTTATTCCTGCCATCTCGGGTGCTACAGGGATACTGTGCCCTCTGTGTCTGTCCCTTGAGGTCCCCTTCATTAATACATATGTCACTGTAACCACAGGACTGTCATTTATACTTAAGACTCAGTTACCATTGCTATTAGAGCTGCTTCTGACCTCTGTATACTCCAGGAATCTGAGCTGTGGATGCTAGGATAGAGAGTCAGTATTCAGGGGCTGGGTGATGGTGCCTGTGGTAGAGTGCATATGTTGCTATGAACAAGGACCCCACCTGCAGGGGAAGCTTCACGAGTGGTGAAGCAGGTCTGCAGGTGACTTGGTCTGTCTCACTCTCTATCTCCCCATCTCTCTCAATTTCTCCTTATCTATCTGCTAGCAGAGGAAATATATATATATATATATATATATTATATATATATAATATATATATTATATATATATGTCCTATAGCAAGGGCAACAAAAGGAAATAAATAATTTTTTTTTAATTTCGAAAAAAAGGTGTAAAAAAAGAAAAAGTGGACAGGGGTAGATGGCATAATGGTTATACCAAGAGACTCATGCTTGAGGCTCACAGGTCCCAGGTTCAATCCCCCACAACACCATCAGCCAGAGCTGAGCAGGGTTATCTATAGTCCTATGTTTTCTAGTCAGACAAAAGAAGTGGGTTTCATGACTTGAGTGAAAATACAGCTTAACTACTGCTTCATGAAATCAGATGCTATCGACAAAAATCTTGAAAAAAAATCTCAGTGATATATATATATATATATTTTTGCTCCTCCAGGGTTATTGCTGGGCTCGGTGCCTGCAGCATGAATCCACCGCTCCTGGAGGCCATTTTTTTTCCCGCCTTTTGTTGCCCTTGTAGCTTCGTTGTGGTTATTATTATTGCCCTTGTTGATGGCAATTCGTTGTTGGATAGGACAGAGAGAAATGGAGAGAGGAGGGGAAGACAGAGAAGGAGAGAGAAAGATAGACACCTGCAGACCTGCTTCACTGCCTGTGAAGCCACTCCCCTGCAGGTGGGGAGCCGGGGGCTCGAACCGGGATCCTTACGCCGGTCCCTGTGCATTGCGCCACATGCACTTAACCCGCTGCGCCACCGCCCGACCCCCAGTGATATTTTTAAAACTAGGTAACTTATCCCCCCACCCCCTTTTTAAGCCATGAATTGTAGCAAGACACATTTGTATGGTCAGAATTTAGTTAGAAAAGACAGACACCTGCAGCCCTGCTTTACCATTCGCAAAGCTTTTCCCTGCAGGTAGAGACCAGGGCCTTGAACCCAGGTCCTTGCGCACAGTAGTGTGTGTGCTTAACCAGGTGGACCACTGCCTGGCCCCCTAAAGAGGACAGTTTCAACATAAGTGTTTAAAATTCACTGCTTGCCCAGAATTTGAAAACTGAGAAAGCCCTTGGAACTGATCCTTAAGAAGTCTTGGGTGACCTGTAGGTTTACAGAGGCAGAATTTGGATTGTAAAACAGTAAAAAGTGGTAGGTAGAAGATCTAGTGACCACTCCCAGAAGCAACCAAGAAGTACCCTTTACTTAAAATTATAGAATAAGACATGGGGGCCAGGCAGTGGTGCGCCTGGTTAAACACACATTACAGTGCACAATGATCTGGCTCCAAGCCCCTGGTCCCCACCTGCAGGGGGGAAGCTTCACAAGTGGTGAAGCAGGGCTGCAGGTGTCTCTCTGTCTCTGTCTCTCTCTATCTCCCTCCCTCTCCCTTCTCATTTTTTCTCTGTCCAATAGTAAATAAATAAATAAAGTGGAAAAAAAAGGAAGTATAAAAATAAGACATGAGGGGCCAGGTGTTGGTGCACCTGGTTAAGCACACACATTATAATTTACATGGATCTGGTCCCCACCTGCATGGGGAAAGCTTTGCCAGTGCTGCAGGTGCCTCTCTATCTCTCTCTCCCTTTTTATCTCTCCCTCCCCTCAATTTCTCTGTCTCTATACAATAATAAAAATATTTTTAAAACTGATTTTTAAAAAGATAAAGGAAAATAATAAAGGGGCCTGGGCAGTAGTACACCTGGTTAAGTGCACATAGTACTAAGTATAAGAACCCAGTGAAGGATCTGGGATTAAACCCCTGGCTCCCCACTTGCAGGGGGAAGCTTCACAAGCAGTGAGGCAGGTCTGCTGGTCTCTTCCTCTCCTCTCAGTCTCTCTGTTCTTTTTTTTATTTTTTATTTATTTAAGAAAGGAGACATTAACAAAACCATAGAATAAGAGGGGTACAATTCCCATAACCTAATCTCCACATCCCACCCCCTCCCCTGATAGCCTTCCCACTCTCTATCTCTCTGGGAGTATGGATCCAGGGTCCTTGTGGGTTGCAGAGGGTGGAAGGTCTGGCTTCTGTAATTGCTTCCCCGCTGAACATGGGCCTTGACATGGGTTGATCCATACTCCCAGTCTCTCTATTCTATCAAATAAAAATGGCCACTAGGAGCAGTGGATTTGTAGTGCAGGCAGAGAGCCCTAGCAATAACCCTGGAGGTAAAAATAAAAAGAAAATTAATTAAAATAAGACATGTGCTCATGCATGCTGACTAGGATGGTTTCTTCCTGGTAGATGGGTGTCATTTATGCACCTGTGGGAGCACATACTCAGGGACTCTGAAAGCCAAGGCCATTGGCCACTATCGCTGCCTGATCATTATCCACAAATAACCTGTTGCATGTTGCCAGATGTAACCTCCATTTTATTAACTTCATATTAACAGTGTGCCGTGGTCCACTGGGAGAAGAAAAAGTGGTGAGTATCCCATTTCTCTTTGCTTGAGTCCACACTTGCTGTCACCCCTCACTTGAATAACATGTATCCACCTGACATGACCCATAGCCTGGAGACACATGGACGGCCAACTGCCACCAGTGCACCTGCATGGCTGCCAGGTCTGTGGACTGCAGACCCCGGGAGTGCCCCGCCCCACCCACATGTGGAGCCGGAGAGAAGGTGGTCACCTTCTCATCTAGTGATACATACTTGCTGTGACATTGGACACTATGGTGAGTCATACCAGCATGTTTAAAAAAAATTAATAAAAACTTCAGAGGGTCATATAGCATAATGGTTCAGCAAAAAGACTTATTCCTGAGGCTCCTAGGTCCCAGGTTCAAAACCCCACACCAACATAAGCCAGAACTGAACAGTTCTTTGGTAAAACAGAAAAAGGAGGGGGCTGGTGGTGACACACTTGGTTGAGCGCACATGTTACAAGGTGCAAGGATGTGGTTCAAGTCCCCATCCCCCACCTGCAGGGGGAAAGCTTTGTGTCTCTGTCTCTTTCCCTCTCTACCTCTCCTTACACTCTCGACTTCTTGCTGCCTCTATCCAATAAATAAAAGTAATAAAAAATTAGAAATATTAAACCAGCATGTTTGAACTGAAGGGCCTAGTTTACTTTTGCATACCTAGGAGATATTTATTGAGCTACTTGTACGCGGTGCTTATGTGACGTTTACCATCCTAAGAGATGCTAATAGATGCTCTGTTTACTGGGCTCAAGACCCTGTTCCCACCTGCACAAGTGGTGGAGCTGTGCTGCTGGTGTCTCTTTCTCTCTCCCTCTCTTCTTCTGTGGCTCACCTCAAAGGGCACCAGTAGGGTTGGTCACTAAGTACCGGGCATGGAGGTTCTGAGCCAGTGTCCCAAAAAGACATGTTTTATGACATTCAGATCTGTGAGCTGGAAATCTGTGGTTGTGACTAGAGGAAATAGGTGGCCCAATTCTCAGAGATCAGAGAAGAAAACCCAGAGAGACCAGAACCTCATGTTATGTAAATAACAGCACAACATCTTCAGGATTGGATTCTGACAACTGATTTGTCATCTTGGAAAGTTGTTTCATGTTTGTTTTTTTTTTTGCAGTTAAAATCAGATTCCTTTATTGTATCAAAGTATAATCTGAGTTTTACAAAGTATTTTCCATATATATATTTTTTTTTCTTTCTTCCCATTTTTTTTTTACCAGAGCACTGCTCAGTTCTGGATGATACTGCTGCAGGAGATTTAACCTGGTACTTTAGTGTCTCAGACATGAGAGTCTCTTTACATAACCGTTAAGCCATCTACCCCACCTGTATTTTACATTTCTTAGAGGAGAAATATAATTTAACATGTTGTATAAAGGTAATATAATCTTCTAATTAATTAATTAATATTGAAAGCATATAGTTGTGAGGGAAAACATTTAATTTTTTAAGGACCACTATCAAGCAATCCTAAAAAACAGATGATTCTCAAGTTGATACCACTATAGTTTAACTCTTGATACTATCAAAACATCTAAAAGGTATGTGGTGGAGCTGGGAAGACAGTTAAGTGGTTTTGCTAAAAGACTTTCACTCCTGAGGCTCCAAAGTTCCAGGTTCAGTTCCCAGCAGCAATATCAGTGAGAACTAAACAGTATTCTAGTAATCAACAAACAAATTAAATGAAAAATAATAGCATATAAAGAAAAAAAAAAGAGTGGGTGTCGGGCGGTAGCGCAGTGGGTTAAGCACACATGGCCCAAAGTGCAAGGACTGGCAGAAGGATTCCTGTTCCAGCCTCCGGCTCCCCACCTACAGGAGAGTCGCTTCACAGGCGGTGAAGCAGGTCTGCAGGTGTCTCTCTTTCTGTCCCCCTCTCTGTCTTCCCTCCTCTCTCCATTTCTCTCTGTCCTATCCAACAATGACGAGATCATCAACAACAACAATAATAACTACAACAACAGTAAAACAAGGACAAAAAATGGGAAAATCAATAATAAAAAATAAAAATGGAAAATGGAAAAAATAGCCACCAGGAGCAGTGGATATGTAGTGCCAGCACCCAGCCTGGGGGCAAAAAAAAATTTTTTTTAACTGTGAAAAAAAAACATTAAGAATGGGGAGTCGGGCAGTAGCACAGTGAGTGAAGCGGAAGCGGAGCAAAACCCAAGGACCAGCTTAAGGATCCTGGTTTGTGCCCCCAGCTCCCCACCTGCAGGGGAGTTGCTCCACAGGCAATGAAGCAGATCTGTAGATGTCTATCTTTCTCTCCCCCTCTCTGTCTTCCCCTCCTCTCTCCCTTTCTCTCTGTCCTATCCAACAACTATGACATCAATAACAACAACAATAATAATAACAACAAAAAACAAGGGCAGCAAAAGAGAATACATAAATAAATATTTTTAAAAATTAAAACTATAACCCCTTGGATTTTAAATTGACAACTTATTTATCACACTGAAATTATCATCTACCCTTCCTAATTTTTAGTTTCCAAAGGTGATCTGACTGGAGAATAGATGAGTTTGGTTTTTTATAAAATCTTTTTAATATATATATTTATTTTCCATTTGTTGCCCTTTTTAGTAGTTATTTGTTGTTATTGATGTCATTGTTGTTGGATAGGACAGAGAGAAATGGAGAGAGGAGGGAAAGACAGAGTGAGGAGAGAAAGAGAGACACCTGCAGAACCTGCTTTACTGCCTGTGAAGCATCCCCACTACAGGTGGGGAACCACGGGCTCAAACTTGGATCCTTATGCCACTCTTGTGCTTTGCGCTGCCTGTGTTTAACCCACTGTGTAACAGCTAGACTCTCTGCTTTTTTTTTTAACATAAACCTATGGTGATGTTTAGAAACTATAGAAACAGTAGGAGGTGGCTTGCAACACTGCATAGAACTTGCTGGCAGGATACTTGATCCTAGATGCCATGTATGCCAGAGTGATGACCTGCTTCTTACTCTCACTAATAAATATAGAAGTGCATCTACTAAAAAAGAAAATGTTTTACCTCAAGTCATTTATATGAAAAAAAAAGTTCAGATAAATAAATGTCAGTTTATTAGTCATCTTATGGTTTGAGACCCAGAAATAAATACAACTTTGATTTTCAAACAAAAATTAATAATAGGGGTCAGGTGCTGGTTCACCCAGTTAAGTGCATAGTACTATGTGCAAGGACCCAGGTTTGAGCCCCTGCTCTGTGACCCTGCTCCCCACTTGCAGGGAGGAAGCTTCACAAGCAGTGAAGCAGGTCTGCAGGTATCTCTCTGTCTCTCTCCCTCTCTGTCTCTCCCTCCTCTCTCTATTTCTCTCTGTCCTATTAAAAAGTAGAAAAGAAAAAGCAAACAAACAAAAAATTATGAAGCACTCTGGGGAGCTTGAAAGGGCACACAAGGAAGAAGATAATTTGTGGATCTTGCCTTTTGTTCTCATCTGATGAGCCAGTTATTCTGTGCCATGTTACCCTTATTATTTGTTATCCTTAAATTTAGACCGTGGTGGCCAGGTGGTGGAGTGCCTGGTTGAGTGCTCACATTATAGTACATAGGGACCCGGTTCAAGCTCCCAGTCCCCACCTTCAGGGGGAAAGCTTTGTGAGTGGTGAAGCAATCTGCAGGTGTCTCTGTCTCTCTGCCTCTCTATCTCCCCCTCCCTTCTCAGTTTCTGTGTCTCTATCCAATAATAACAACAACAACAATTCAGAGTGTGGTGGTGACTGGCTGCCTGCTTACCATAAAATAACTTTCCTTGAAACCCTGGTATAGTAGAGTAACATTGTGATAAAAATAAAGATAATAATAGAAAATTAATTTACATGATAGAAGTCTACATCAAATTGGCATTTGAAATAAGAAAGCTCTTTTTTGAGGTCCCCTGTTACGGAGCACATGAGTGGAAACAAACTGCTTCTGGAAAGCCTTGTTTTCAGTAGCTTAACTTTTTCCTTTCCTTAATTTCCTTTTCTTTTTAAACTATCTCTGTGCAATGTTGTGTGTTTAACCAAGTATACCACTGCCTGACTTCCCCCTTTTTTCTCTTGGCTTTTCTTTCTTTGTTTATTTTTCCTTTCTTTCTTTTTTTGCTTTTGGGCTTATCACCAGGTTTCAGGGCCAGCACTATGATTCCACTGGTCCTGGCAGCCATATATTTATTGATTCATTTATTTATTTATTTTGGCTAAGACAGAGAGAAACTGAGAGGGGAGTGGGTATATAGAGAGGGATAGAGACCTGTTTCTCTGCTTGTGAAGTGTCTCTCTGCAGGTGAGGAGCCAGGGCCTCCAACCAAGATCCTTGCATGGGTCTTTGTGCTTTTATACTATGTGCACTAAACCCAGTGCACCCCCACCTACCCCACCCTACCATTTGCATTCCTTTATAGGTGAGAGGAAATACAAAATAAGAGGCAAAATCTTCACCCAGCACTTTGTATAGGCCAGAAGAAGCTCTGCAAATGTCCCCCCTCAACTTAGAGGGAGAGGGGAGTTTCTCTGCATGTGATGCCTCTTTTTTTTTTAAATTATCTATGTCTGGATTGACTGATTGATTAGATAGAAACAGAGAAATTGATAAGAATTGAGGAGCATATAGAAAGGGAAAGAGATGGAGACACCTATAGCTACATTTCACCACTTGTGAAGTTTTCCCTCTGCTGGTGGGGGTCCAGGGGCTTGAACCCAGGTCCTTGTGCACTGTGATGTATGCACTTAACCAGGTGCACCACCACCTGTCCCCCTGTTTTTTTGCTTTTAAAGAAGCTCCCACTGATTTTTTTTTTGTATACAACTTTCTATATATGCTATTCTCTTTTAAAGTTTTATTTATAAAAAGGAAACATTGACAAGGCCATAGGATAAGAGGGGTACAGTTCCCACCACCAGAACTCCACATGCCATCCCCTCCCAATGGCTTTCCTATTCTTTATCCCTCTGGGAGTATGGACTCAGGGACATTATGGTGTGCAGAATATAGGTCTGGATTCCGTAACTGCTTACATGCTGAATATGGTTGTTTACAAGTGGATCCATACTCTCAGCCTGTCTTTCTCTTTCTCTAGTGGGGCAGAGCTCTGGGGAAGTGGGCTCCAGGACACATTGGTGGAGTCGTCTGTCCAGGGAAGTCCAGTAGGCATCTTGGTAGCATCTGAAACCTGGTGGCTGAAAGAAGAGCCAAACAAATTGTTGACCAATCATGAACCTAAAGGCTGGAATATTGCAGATGAAGATTTGGGTTCTCCATTTTGAAGATAGCTAGTAGGCCTATTTTAGTTCTATTCCAAAGGGTTATATATTCCAGTGGGATATTATATTCCAAAGGGATATTATATTCTTACTGCTTTGTCCTCCTCTCAGGCAGTCTCATCATACAGGTAGCAAGGGTGGGTCTGGGCAAAGCCCTATTTCTTTTTCTGGCTCTGAGATTTTGAACTTTACATCCTATCTCTAGATTTTATTCAAACTTAAGTCTGTCTCGAAACCCTAACACCATCAACACAAAATGAGTTGAGTTAGATTCTTAAAATTTATTTTGGATTTGAGTCTCCACCACACCTGCAGAGGAAAAGCTTTGTGAATGGTGAAGCAGTGCTGCAGGTCTCTCTCTCTTCTCCCTCTTTACTTCCCCTTTCCCTTTTGATTTCTGCTGTTACTATCCAATAAATAAAGATAATAAAATATTTTAAAATTATTTTTTAATTTTTAAAATATTTATTTTCCCTTTTGTTGTCCTTGTTATTTTATTGTTGTAGTTATTATTGTTCTTATTGATGTCCTTGTACTTGGATAGGACAGAGAGAAATGGAGAGAGGAGGAGAAAACAGAGAGGGGGAGAGAAAGACACCTGCAGACCTGCTTCACTGCCTGTGAAGCAAACCCTCTGCAGTTTGAGAGCCAGTGTACTTAACCCACTGTGCTACCTCCTGACTTTGCTTAGATTATTTTTAAGGAATTTGTATTTACAATTAAATTTTGATTTGATAGAACAAGGCAATTCATACAAAGAAGGGAGATAATGGAGAGAGAGAAAGACACGTACAGCTCTGCTTGCTTGTCAAGCTTAACCCCACCCCCTAGCAGGTAGGCACTGGGGCCTTGAACCTGGGTCATTAGTCATGGTTATGTGCATGCTCAACTGAGGTCACCACCACCTGTGCCTATTTTAAAATTATTAAACAATTTTTTAAGAATCCCCTCAACTCATCATCTGCACTATTCCAGCTTAGGTCCATGATTGGTCAATGATTTGTTTGGCTTTGAGTGTTAACTCTTTTCAACCACCAGGTTCCAGGTGCTAGCATGATGCTGACCAGACTTCCCAGGACAGACAGCCCCACCAGTGTGTCCTGGAGCTCTGCTTCCCCAGAGCCCTTCACCACTAGGGAAAGAGAGAGACAAGCTGGGAGTATGGATCAACCAGTCAACGGCCATGTTCAGCGAGGAAGCAATTGCAGAGGCCAGACCTTCCATCTTCTGCATCCCACAATGACCTTGGGTCCATACTCCCAGGGTTAAAGAATAAGAAAGCTATCAGGGGAGGGGATGGGATACAGAGTCTGGTGGTGGGAATCGTGTGGAGCTGTACCCCTGTGCTTTACTCAATGTTTCCTTTTTATAAATAAAAAATTTAAAAAAGGGAGTTCGGAGGTAGTGCAGTGGGTTTAGCGCAAGTGGTACAGCATAAGGATCCTGGTTCCAGCCCCCAGCTCCCCACCTGCAGGGGTCTGGCTTCACAGTCAGTGAAGCAGGTCTGCAAGTGTCTTTCTCTCCTGGTCTTCCCTTCTTCTCTTCTTCCCTTTGTCCCAGCTGCGTCCAGAGCAGCGCCATGGAGCCCAGCGGCCTGTGCTCTAATGTCTCCTTGCCCCCACGCTGCATTGCATTGCATCGCACCCATAGGCCCCAGTGCTGGGGCTCGACCCCGTGCCCTGAGCACCTGGCCACGACTGTGCGGAGGCCCCCCGCGTGGAAGTACTGCTGAGGACTCGGGACAGTGCTGTCTGTGCATGACAGCCTCGGCCAGGTCCATCTTGCTGGAGCCCATCTACTGGGATTCCTCCAATGCCAAGTAAGTGGCCCCAGGGGCCCTGTGCCCTCAATGGCTTGGGTATTGTGCCTGCCTGGGAAGGTGCTTGGTGGGGGGAAGGGCGAAGTCAGGGTGCAGCCGCTGAGGGGCCAGAGTCCCAGGGACCCTGTCCCCAGGCAGGGACACCCTAGAAGGGTGGCTGTGCACCCCCAGATCCAGCTGCTTTTGGCTTCTGGGAGCAGGAGCGCAGGGACCCCGCCAGAGAGTCTGGGAGGCTGGCCTTCCCTTTCCTTCCTGCCGGGAGAGGGGTCCTTGGGTCCCTGGGCTTCCCCAGCATGTCCATGCCAGCAGCTCCCAGCACCCCGAGGGTGAGGACCCTCCTGCGCAGGAGGATTCCGGACAGTGTGCCTCCCGCCCACCCCAACCGCCCGGGCAGGAGGGGACCCAGGAACCCACCAGCCTGCTGTGGCTTCAGGAGCGGCCAAGCCCAGAGAACTTTCCGTGTGCCCCCCCCACCCGAAATGTGCGCCGGCTGTCCTTCCTCTCAGTGTGGTCCATGATGAGGTCCTCTGGGAAGATGGTTTGGAATCTTGAACTTCAAGTTTGGCCTGGGGCAACATGGCGAGCCAAGCTCCCAGACTAGGGTGAAGGCTGGGGCTCGGGGTGTGGGTCCAGGTTGGGGGTCTCCTGGCATTTCTAGAAGTGGAGTGTTTTCTCTGCCTCTGTCTCTCTTGGAAGAGACATGCGTTTCAGAGAAGTGCCCCAGGCCTGCTGGCGTGAACCCATGTGGAGCTGTGCTGGGCTGTGAATTGAGTCTGGGCTGAGGGTCTGGCACTTTGCAACCTGCTGGTCCAGGGAGGCCACTCTCAGCGCCCCCCCCTACCCCCCCACCCCTTCCGGAAGGTTTGGGCCTGGCTGGGCTCCATGTGCGGTGGGGGTGGACGGGGGGCGCCTGGGGCTCTTGTGTCTGCTGGGACAGTCCTGGGGGGACTGCAGTCCGCCTGTGCACAATGAGATGGCCAGTGCGCTGGCAGGTGGGAGCTGCACTAGGAGCTGGGCAGAGCCAGGCAGGAGCCAATCTTGGAGCTGGGTAGGAACCGGGCAGAAACCGCAGTTTTAAAACAAAGAAAGTTAAAAAGGAAAAAAAAAAATGTTACTTATTAATACAAAAAAGAGAAGCAGAGCATGACTATGGCACATGCAATGCTGTGGACTGAATTCAGGACTTAATGCTGACAGATCCATTGCCGTAGCCATTCTGCAATTCTAGAGTATAAATAGGTTATTTTATTTTGTTGTTGTTGTTGTCACCAAGGTCTCATTGTCTCCCTTTCTTTTTTTTTCTTTTCTATTCTTTTCCACTCTTTCTTTATTTTTCTTTATTTTTCCTTTCTGTTGCCCTTGTTGCTTAACATTGTTGTGGTTATTAATGTCGTTGTTGTTGGATAGGACAGAGAGAAATGGAGAGAGGAAGGGAAGACATAGAGGGGGAGAGAAAGACAGACACCTGCAGACCTGCTTCACCACCTGTGAAGGGACTCCCGGGCAGGTAGGGAGCCAGGGACTCAACCAGGATCTTTCTGCTAGTCCTTGAGCTTTGCGCCATGTGTGCTTAACCGGCTGTGCCACTGCCCAACTCCAACTGTCTCCATCTCTTAACACTTTTTAAATAAGATTATAATATAGTACTGGCTGCAGATTGGCTTTTTTGAAAAAAATCATGGTAATATTGTTCTCTTAACTGTACATCTTTTAAGTAATACAAAGACTTTTTAAAAATTTTTCTCAAATATTGTGCCTGGGGATCAATCCCACCCAGAACCTTGCACCTGCATGGGACAGCTAGAAGCCTCCCCGCCAGTCTCCATTCTGTATCCTTTAAGAGAGGGAGACATGCAAAGCACTGCTCCTCTATGCTCGGAGTCCCTCCCATTGCCTGCCTGTGGTGTGTACTTGCAGTGTCGAGGATCAGACCCCCAGCCACATACTATATAAAGCATGTGCTTTACCCCCTGAGCTGCCTTCAGATCCTGAGTTTGATCCCTGGCATTGCATGTACCAGAATGATGCTCTCATTCTCTCTCATGAATAAAAAGTTATGTTATGTTATATTATGTTTTTAAGAAACATATGTTATGTTGTGTTTTCTGTTTAAGAAACAGACAACCTGCACCTATATTTAGGCTGGTACCTGGACTCAACAGTAGTCCAGGCCTACTTAAAATCCAGAATCAACAAATTTAGAACCAAGGCAAAGGAGAGAACAGTTATACAATCTTTTTTTTGAAGACACTGAGTAGCTTCTTTTCATTGGTCTACATGTACTATAGAAGGGGGTAGAGGGGCACAGAAGCAGCACTCTAGCATATGCAGTGCTTGGGATTGGACTCAGGAACTACAATTTAGAAGCTCTGAGTTCTTCCATTGTGCAACTTACCCATCTTCAGAGATAGTTTTCCTTTGTTTTGTTCTAAAGACCTTATTTATTCATTAAGGAGAGAGATACGAGCAGGAAGGATCACTGGGGATTGAACTTGGGACCTCATGCCTGAGAATCCTGTACTTTATCCACTCTACCTCCTCCTCCCAGAACACTGATAATTTGGCTTTTATTGGAATTTGAACTACTGAAGAAACACTCTTGGGGTCCAGTTGGTAGAGCAGCAGGTTAGAAGCACATGGCATGAAGCGCACGGATGGGTGTTGGGATCCCGGTTTGAGCTCCCCACCTGCAGGAATGTCACTTCAGAAGAGGTGAAGCAGGCCTACAAGTGTGTATATCTTTCTCTCCCTGTCTCTGTCTTCCCCTCCTCTCTCCATTTCTCTGAACTATCCAACAACAATAACAACAATGATAAACAACAAGGGCAACAAAAGGGAAAAAATAGTCTTCAGAAGAAGTGGATTCATAGTGTAGGCACTGCGCTCAGCAATAACCCTGGAGACAAAAAAAAAAAAAAGATTCTGCCGTGTGTGTGTCCTGCACTGGCAGCTCTTTTCTTGACATATTGGTTGTGTATGCATGTAGCTATGTCAAGTATAAACATCTTAAGGGCATACACAATAGAATGATCTCACTCTTAGTCTGTAAACTGCTCTATATCAGACTTGTTATCTCCATTTTAGTGATTATATCAGATTCTCTGTTTACTTTTCAAATTCTGACCTTATGCCAATGATGTAGGCATAATTCAGAGCTATCAAATAAGACAGGCTTACTTTTAGCCGAAAGGGCCCTGTTGACCACTATCTGAGTTTACCCTGATGTGGCCAAAACACTGAGGAAGCTGGAAACAGAACTACAAAGATGACAAAGAATTTCTAACATAACTGCTTTTAGTACATAGCTGCCAGTAAGAAAGAAATGGATCACATAAGTGATCAGACATTATAAGTTTCAGGGTCCCCAACAAGCTGGCTCTTCCCTGAGACAGGTGCATTCTTATGAAGAATATTGTTTGCATTATCTATTTATTTATTGTGCTGAGCTGAGGAATTAACCAAGGGCCTTACACATGTACAATACTACAGTGCACTCCACCCACCTTATTATTTTCCACTCTGTATCCTGATTGAATAAATACAGAGATAAATAGAGAAGGAAAAACAATGGGAAAACACGAGGATATCATTCCTCCAGCCCGAGAGCCCCTTGGTGCTCCTAGTGAAGTTTAGATCTTCCCACCAACTGCCTACTAGCCTATTCTTTATACTCACTTACCTATCTACATACTTCTGTGTGGCTTAGGGGTCTCACACCTGTATGATCTCACCACTCAGCAACCCTCTCCTAGTCAATTTTCTTATTCTGTTGATTCTTGGGGGGCACAGAGGGAAAAGCAGAAAGATTAAAGAGACCACAGTATCACTCTACCATCCATGGAGCTCCTCCCTTGTCCCCAGTGCTCCTCATAGCACTGTGGGATCACTCTATTTATATTAAAAGCCAGTACACTGAGAGTCCCACTTTAGTGACTCTGCTATATTGGGTAACCACATTAATAGCAATCCTTTTTTGATATGCACTCATGTCTTTAAAGAAGCAAAATAAGTATACACTTAACTCTCTTCTTGATTTCTCCTTTACTCCCAGCAATTGTATTTGTGTCATAATTCTCTTTTATTCTAGGATTTTTTATGTGGGGAGAAGTGCCTGCATCAACCAATTCAGAAGCTGCTCCAATCAGCAGATGAAGAAGCCATTACTGCATTTTTGGAAGAAAACTTTAAATCTCCCAAATGAATGATGACTCATTATTGACATTATGGTAACGTTTATGTTATCTATCCAATATGTGAAATGGATCTTTTTTAAGAAGCAGACCGAGGGATCAGGGAAATGGCTCGGCACCTCATATTCAGGAACAATCCTCTGGAACCTTGTTCTGGTTTCTCTCTTAAAGCAAAATAAATCTAAAAAGTAAAAAAGAATAGATTGGCACATGGAAATACTCTGCTATTTATTTTGCTTTTTTTTTTTTTAGAGGGAGGGGGTTTGTTTGTTTGTTTTGGAGGTAGTTTTGGGCAAAGCATGCTCTCTATACTGAGCTCTGTTCCAGGACCAGAATTGTCTTGTGATGTTATGGAAATCTTTGAAAGCTTTTGAAACATAACTTAAAATACACAGCCATCAGGGTTATCACTTGGAGCTCAGTGTCTATATGACTCCACTGCTCCCAGCACTTTTTGTTGTTGTTTGTTTTCTTTCTTTTTGATAGAGGGTGAGAGAGAGAGTGAAATAGAAAGTAAGAGAGTAGTAGAACTGCTCTAGAAGCTTCCACCCTGCAGGCACTCATATGGTGGCTGAAGTTTCAAACCTGGCTCCTTACTTTTGGTAACCTGGATGCTCACTGGATGAGTCACCTACCAGCTCAGAGTTCTTCACCACAAGAAGCTGGAATATGCATTCTTTTCAAATCCACACAGCGCATCCTCCAGGATAGACCACATGTTAGGCTACAAAGACAGTATCAACAAATTCAAGAGCACTAAAATCATCCCAAGCATCTTCTCAGACCACAGTGGAGTAAAGCTAACACTCAACAACAAACATAAAATTACTAAAAGTCACAAAATTTATAAACTGAACAACATACTGCTGAATAACCACCCAGTCAAAGAGGAACTCAAGCAAGAAATTCAAATGTTTCTAGAAACAAATGAAAATGAAGACACAGGCTACCAAGATATTTGGTATACAACTAAAGCAGTACTTAGAGGGAAACTCATAACTATACTAGCACTCATTACAGAACAAGAAAAAGCTCAAGTAAAGGACTACACTGCACGCCTTAAAGACTTAGAAGAAGAACAAAGGAACCCTAAGGCATCCAGAGGGACCGAAATGGCAAAAATTAGAGCTGAACTAAACAACATGGAAAATAAGAGAACCATACAAAAGATCAATGAAGCCAAATGTTGGTTCTTTGAAAAATTAAACAAAATTGTCAAACCCTTAGACTCACTAGAAAAAGGGAGATGGGTTTGAAGACAGAAAAGATAAAGAATTGTAAATGATAGAGGAGATAGCACAACAGACACCACAGAAATCAAAAAAATTAAGCGAACCTTCTACAAACTACATGCCACTAGCTTAAGAATTTGGAAGCTTCTGTACAGCCAAAGAAACTATCACCCCTCACAGAATGGGAGATCTTCACATGCCATACATCAGACAAGAGACTAATCAGTAAAATATACAAAGAGCTCAGCAAACTTAGCACCAAAAAAGCAAGTGACCCCATCCAAAAATGGGCAGAGGATATGAACAAAACATTCACATCAGAGGAGATCCAAAAGGCTAACAAACATGAAAAACTTCTCCAGGTCGCTGATTGTCAGAGAAATGCAAATCAAGACAACACTGAGATACCACCTCACTCCTGTGAGAATGGCATACATCAAAAAGGACAGCAGCTACAAATGCTGGAGAGGCTGTGGAGACAGAGGAACCATTCTGCACTGCTGGTGGGAATGTAAATTGGTCCAGCCTCTGTGTAGACCAGTCTGGAGAACTCTCACAAGCTAGACATGGACCTTTCATAAGACCCAGTAATTCCTCTCCTGGGGATATACTCCAAGGACTCCATAACACCCAACCAAAAAGATATGTGTAAACCTATGTTAATAGCAGCACAATTCGTAATAGCTAAAACCTGGAAGCAACCCAGGTGCCCAGCAACAGGTGAATGTCTGAGAAAGCTGTGGTATATATACACAATGGAATACTATGCAGCTACTAAGAACAATGAACCCACCTTCTCTGACCCGTCTTGGATGGAGCTAGAAGGACTTAAGTGAACTAAGTCAGAAAGATAAAGATGAGTAGGGGATGATCCCACTCATCAACAGAAGTTGAGAAAGAAGAACAGAAAGGGAAACTAAAAGCAGGATCTGACTAAATCTAGGGTAGGGCACCAAAGTAAAAACCCTGTAGTGAGGGGGAGGGTGGACATTCGGCTTCCTGGGGGGTCTGGGGTGGATGGGGGTGGGAGGGAACACAGTCTTTTGGTGGTGAGAATGGTGTCTATGTACATCCCTATTAAATGGTAGTCATATAAATCATTAATATGAGAGGGGAAAAATTGATTGTATGTCTTAAACTTTTTAAAACACAGACTGAGTCTTTATAATACATAGGCTGAGTGTTTGATATGTTGACTCTCTCAAAAGCTACATGAGGGAGAACAGAAGCAACCTGTGGCACAGCTTTATACAAGATGTTGGTTATTGTACAGCAAATCCTAACAAAGGGACTTTTCAAAGTTAACCCAATGACCAAACAATGTGATGATAACAATAACTATCCATTGTCTTCTTGAACCCTAAGACAGCAGGAACCTCACATTTCCACTATAGAGCCTATATTCCCCCAGTTTTGGAACCCTAGGGTGGGGCGCACTTTCCTGCATGCTTTTCTCAATTCATATCAAATAATATTGCATCCACCGATCACAACCTAACCAACGCAGCGAGTGCCACCTCAGCATGCTTCACTTCATACTGTGTTCAGAGACTTCAGGTGTGAAATGACAACCCTTCAGCTTCATTACTTGGGTGTGACCGTTCCTTTCATAGTATTCTCTAATTCCTTTCCAGGTGGTTCACTTCCTAACAAAGTCCCAAAACCTAGATATAGACCAGGTCCTCTGAGATAGAGAATATGTTCACACGTATCTATAAACTAGTGCAAAATATATACCTGAAGGCAAAAGTACACAATAGTCTGCAGTGAGTACCCCCCAACTATTCATCTGCACTGTTCCAGCCTTTAGGTCCATGATTGTTCAACAATTTGTTTGGCTTTGTATGTTAACTCTCTTTTCAGCCACCAGGTTCCAGATGCCAGCAGGATGCCTACCAGACTTCCCTGGACAGACGAGCCCACTAGTGTGTCCTGGATCTCTGCTTCCCCAGAGACCCACCCCACTAGGGAAAGAGAGAGGCAGGCTGGGAGTATGGATCGACCAGTCAATGCCCATGTTCTGCAGGGAGCAAATACAGAAGCCAGATCTTCCACCCTCTACAACCCACTATGACCTTGGGTCCATACTCCCAGAGGGAAAAAGAATAGAAAGGGTATCAGGGGAGGGGATGAGATATAGAGATCTGGTGGTGGGAGTTGTGTGGAGTTGTACCCCTTCTATCCTACAGTTTTGTTAATGTCTCCTTTTTAAGATAAATAAATCTGGAAGAAGGGCAGAGGGTAGATAGCATAATGGTTATACAGCCTCTCATACCTGAGGCTTTGAAGTCCCAGGTTCAATCCCCCACATCACCATAAGCCAGAGCTGAACAGTGCTCTGGTGAAAAAAATGAATAAATAAAAATAAAAAAAGAATCTGTAAGAAATGGAAAATTCCTAGAAACATACACACTTCTAAAACTGAACTAGGAAGAACTATAAACCTACATGTACCAATCACAGACAAAGAAATGAAAACAGTTATTAAGATCTTCCCAACAACAAAAGTCCAGGACCAGATGGCTTTATAAATGAATTCTACAAAACCGTCAGGAAATAGTTAATACCTATACTTTTTATTTATTTATTTTTCCTTTTTTGTTGCCCTTGTTTAACATTGTGGTTATTAATATCGTTGTTGTTGGATAGGACAGAGAGAAATGGAGACAGGAGAGGAAGACAGAGAGGAGGAGAGAAAGACAGACACCTGCAGACCTGCTTCACCGCTTGTGAAGCGACTCCCCTGCAGGTGGAGAGCCGGGGGCTCAAACTGGGATCCTTACGCAGGTCCTGGCGATTTGCGCCACATGCGCTTAACCCGCTGCGCCACCCATATCTATACTTTTAAAGCTCTTCCAAAAGATTGAAGAAACAGGAACACATCCTTCCACCTTCTGTGAATACAACATCACCCTGCTCCAAAAGTAGACAGCGACACAACAAAAAAAGGAAAGCTCAAGACCAATATCTCTGATGAACATAGATGCTAAATCATTGAACAAGATCCTAGTCAACCTGATACAGCAGTATAACAAAATGATTGTTCATCACAACCAAGTGGGATTTACTCCTGGAATGCAAGCCTAGTTCAATATGTATAAGTCAATCAACAGCATTCACCACATCAATGAAAGCAAAAACAAAAATCACATGATTATCAGTAGATGGAGAGAAAGCCTTTGACAAAATCCAACACCCATTCATGCTCAAAACTCTACAAAAAATGGGAATAGACGGGATATTTGTCAAGATAGTGGAATCCATATATAGCAAACCTACAGCCAACATCATACTCAATGGACAGAAACTGAAAACATTCCCCTTCAGGTCAGGGACTAGACAGGGCTGCCCATTATCACCATAACTGTTCAACATAGTATTAGAAGTTCTCTCCACAGCAATAAGGCATGAGAAAGTAATCAAAGAAAGGGAAGAAATGCCAAAGGTTCACCACTTTTATAGCCAAAGGCCCCACCTACAGCTATAAACACTGCCATTTCTGGGTGGTGCCTTCTCTCCCTCAACACCATGACTCATCCAGGAAAGACTCACCCCTGCTCTCTCTAGGCCCTGAGCCTCTGCCTCCTGCTCCTGCTCCCACTCCAGCTCCTGCCTGATTTCCTGGGTCCACATGGGTCTGCACTTCTGCTCTCAGAGGAGGCAACAGGACCCAGGGTTTGGAGACCACATCCCGAGTCCACCAGGAGTCACAGTGCACAGGGGGATCTCATTCCTGCTGGAGAGACATAGGGAACACTCAGTGGGTCTTAGACTTCAGCCACATGGCCATGTCCTTGACGTCACTGCTTCCCACCTGGAGCTTCCAGAAGCTTCTTCAAAGGCGCTTCTGCTGTCTGACGGCAGAAGACCCGAGTGTCTCCAGAGGTTAAGAGACAGTGGTTGGGATTGTGCCCATATATCGACTCTGTCCCATAAACCCAGAGGCCCCCCTTAAGATGATGGCAAAAGGAAAACAGACAAACAGCAAAAGACGGAAGGCAACAGTGAGGTGAACACTGAACCTTTGAAAGTTCACTGAAATGTTTCGTGTGAGAAGGACTTTACTCTGCGCTTCATTTTGTCCCACCAGAGCTGGGACTCCACACCTGCCCAACTCCACCATTCCTAGAGGCCGTTCTTTATCTTCTTTTTCCAATTTTTCTTTTGATGGAGCACCCAGATGGGTGGGGGAGACAGTGGCACACACTATAGAGCACAGCTGCTATAATGTACAAGGACCCAGGTTCAAGTCCTGTGCCCTCAACCCTGGGGAGAGGAGGCTTCACAGAGCAGTTAAGCAGAGCAGCAGGTGTCTCTCTCCCTTTCTGTATATCTTTCTTTCCTCTTTCATTTTCCCTATTAAAAATAAAAATAATCACATGCAGCACTGTTCATCTGCTCCTGAGGTCTTGCCCCTTGAGGAGGGGACCACCAGGGACTTGAACCCAGGTCCCCTACCAGGTGAGCCAGCACCTAAGCCCTGGCCTTTGCCCTGAGCCCTCTCATCGCACATGCCAGGGGCAGTGATGTGGACATGGACACAAACACAGAACCCAAACCGTTTAATTCTTACTGTGTTAACTTATGACTTTGGAGTCCTACAGGCCTTGCACAACTATGAACATGACACAGCATAGCCAGGACTGAACATGTTAAGAAAATAACTGAACAGTCTGGGTCTTGGGATTCAGCATGCAGATAAATGTAGATGCACTTGCATTTTCCCACCAGTTAGAAGTTCTCTTCCATTGGAATGAACTGCATATTGGAATTTAAACATACTTCTGAAGGAAGCTCAGTGAGTTACTATTATTGAAGTGAGGAAGCACAGTTTCATTCAGAGCATAGCGTTCTTAGCACATCAGTGTGCAGACATGAAGCCTGGCTGCAGGTGGGCACCAACTGAGGAGTTTTTAGACCCCAGAGATTCTGTTCTGTCACAGGATGATGGTCTTCCTCTGGGGGCCTGATCTCAGTGCTGAATAGCTCCAGGTGAAACTCCCTGTGCTGCACATTTGGAGGGACAGCCTCGGGGCTCCAGGGACATTGACATCAACTTTGAGAAGCAGCCTTGGTTAGTCCGGTGAGTGACCACACACGTCTGGATTGGCAAGAGCATGCTCAGAGAATATGAAGATAAGATTAAGACAGAGTGTTGCCAGTGGCGGTGGCCAGGCTGGTGAGGAAGCCTAGATGCAGAGATCGGCACCACAGTAACAGTGTGTGGAGTGTTGTTCTGGGGACCCTTCTGAGCAGCTCATGTTCTTTGGAAGCACATGTCAGGCTGTTCTGTAACTTAGAGTCTTTCCATTTTTCCTTTAAAAACAGAAACTGATGTGACTGACTTTGACCCATATCTAAATGAAGGAATGGAGGCTTGTCTCACTGACACTGTGGACATAAACATGTTGATGTCAGGGAGTCTGTTGGTAGCACAGGTGGTCATGTGCTGGTGGTGCAAAGCACAAGGACCGGAGTAGGGATCCCGGTTCAAACCCGACTCCCCTCTTGCAGTGGAGTCCCTTCACAAGCAGTGAAGCCCGTCTGCAGGTTTCTATGTTTCTCTCCCACTCTCTGTCTTCCCCTCCTCTCTCCATTTCTCTTGTCCTATCCAACAACGACCACATCAGTAAGAACAACAGTAATAGCTGAAACAAAGAAACAAACAAAACAAGGGCAACAAAAGCGAATAAATAAATACAATATTTTAGCAATGTTGATGTCTGGGAACAGGTCTTATAATAATTTTAGCTAAAAATGCCAGTGAGAATTGTAAACCCTCCCCCAAGTTTATATTGCTCCTGCAGTTATTCACAGTGGCATTTTAGATGAATTCAAAGTGTGTTTACTACATTTTGGTGACTGGAGATAGCTCATATGTTAGAGTGCATGCCTCCCATGTTTGAGTCCCTGCATTGGAGCATCAGCACCATACATGGCCTCAGTCCCTTCATGGGTGGTGACAGGTGCTGTGATGACTCTGTCTCTCTTTCTCCAACTGCACTCTCTCTCTCTCTGAAAATTTATTTTAAATATTATACAGTTGGGCATTAGGGCCACTCAGTAGCACTGTACAGATGGCAGGGCCAGGATTAGTCCCTGCAGTGATTAAAATAAATCAAGAGCCAGGGAGAGAGTGTTGTTGAGGCGGTCTGGTGTCGGGCTGCACCGCGGAGAAGAGAGTGGACGTCCAGAGCAAAGGGGTACACAAATCTTTATTATAGGATGGGGGGGTTTGGTTCAGACCAAGTGGAGCCAGCCGGCAATGGCCGACCATGGGGGGCGGGGGGGAGAGCAGGGAGCGAGACCTCAGACAGGGAGAGCTGAGATCCCAGAGAGAGGGGGGGGGGTGAGGGGGCTTTTTATTGGGCGACAACCAGAGGTGATGTGTAGGGCCAGGATTGGTTGAAGGGGGCAATGCTAGGGTTTCGCACGGTGTGACGTGTAGGGCCAGGATTGGTTGAAGGGGGCAATGCTACAGTTTTGCGTTGTGTGACGTGTAGGGCCAGGATTGGTTGAAGGGGGCAATGCTAGGGTTTCGCATGGCGTAGTAAAACCTGGGGGCGGAGACTGCATCAGAATAACTCCTCAGCAACAAGAGAGCATAATGGTTTTGCAAATGACATTTATGTCAGAGGCTCCAGGGTCCCAGGTTCAAACCCTGCTACCACCATAAGCCAGATCTGAGCAGAGCTCTGAAAAAAAAAGAAATTAAATTCAAATAAGTCTCCTTTCAAATGAGCTCTTCCAAGGAGCCTTCCTTGTTTTTCCTCTCCACAGTGTCAGTCAGGTTTCATGTTCCACCTTTACTCCCTCACTTCCCTCTTTGTTTTTTTCTGGGTGATATTTCCAGGAGTCTAGAATCACACTGTGATTGGTGGTCTCTTCTGTTGAATTTCTGTCTTCCCCATTCAAAAGTTGGTTGCATGAGAATTGGGCCTTTTTTTTTCCCTCACTATAGGACACTATTTCATTTCTTCAGGAAAATAACTTAAATAGGTAGGCCAATCTGTAGATGCAGATAAGAATTCACTAGTAGCCACTTGTGGTGGACGGTCATTAGCACCTTGGGGTCCAGAACCTGGACAGGGTTGGAAACTTCCCCTGGAAGCTGCATGGACATGTCTGAAACATACAGTCTTGCAAACCAAGGTCTCATCCAAAACTGTTAATGATGCCTGACAGAGGCAGAATGTTGAGGTGGTTGTGTGTCTAGTGGTAAATAAAAGACAGTTGTCTATCTAGCTTCCTGAACAACTAGGAAAACCACAGCCCACAGTTCTCAAGTTTAGGAACTATATAGCCCCCATTTAGAAACAGCCCAAATGCCCTTTGACAGATGACTGGAAAAACAGTTATGGGACATATACTCAATGAAGTATCACTTGGAAAATAAAAAAGATGATATTGTGTCCATTGGGATAAAATGGATTATACTTAGTGGATGAGTAAGGAGGTAAGGGACAGCTACAGAATGGTTTCACTCACATTCAGAATGTAGAGAATTAAACACACAAATGTGAAAAAAAAAGATGTGCAGCTTTAAGAATGTGGGAGAACTATAATGGTTACCAGGGGGTGAGGTGGGGACACAGATGTTTGGTAATGGGAGCAGTGAGAAACTGTACTCCTAAATTAGGGGGGAAAAAGAAAGGAGGAAAGAGGAAGACAGAGACAGAAGGATACAGAAAAATGAGGAATGTTATACAGGTACTAACAACTGAATTTATTGTAAGCCAATAATCCCCCAATTAAAAAAAGAGATGAAGGAGGAATTCAGTAAAACATTTTTGAAATTTGAAAGTAGTGATAGAGGTGGAAAAAAAAGCTTAGGTGAGTTTAAAGGTATCATGAGCAGATAAATATATATGTCTGACTCTGTCCTTGTGAACATCCTGACCATGATACTATAATCTAGGCAAGTACTACCACTGAGTCAGTAGAACTAAAAGTCCTTTCTTACACCTGCATGTGAGGCTGCTGTCATCTCACAAGCGAAGTACTGGTTTTTAAAGATCAACAGTGGGGGGCACTGCTGGCCCCAGGAGGCTGTTCTGCAGTGTGTCAGTGATGTCAAGAGCCTTAGACTGTGACATCACAGCACAGCTCCAGTGGCCAAGGCTACTGCAGAATCTTCAGACTTGAGGACGAAGTTGGCAGTACTCGGGGTATTGTACTCTTACTTTACTTCAAAGTCAAGGAGTAAGAGTGAAGGATGTCTGCTTCCACCCAAAAGCCCTCCAGGCTTTCAGGGTGTCTTGGCTGGCTCTCCTGCTTGAGGTAGACTCTCCCTGTGCTGGGTGTGGTTGTCAGAGGAGCAGGGCAGTGATGGGAAGTGCTCTGGTTCATTCGCTCTGAAACATGGGAACGGACTCTGCTGGTCTTCAGCTCTGGTTTCATGAAGAGAGAGTCCTGTTCCTGGCACTCAGTCCTGCGGAATATGAGAAAGCAGGTTAGACCTTCTTAGGCAGACACTTCTCAGTGCCCCTGGGAGGGTTTTCTGTATAAATAATGAAATGAGTAAAATAATCTGCTGTGTTTGTCAAGAACTTTCATGTTCTATTGAATTGAGTTGTCATAGCTTTTAAGACTGGACAGTCCTATTGAAGTCCACCCATAGTTCAGTATTATTTAGCTACTTCCTTGCAGTTAGAGATATTTGGATCTTTTAGTGTTATTTTCTGATTCTGATAATTTTCCCCAAAGTGTAAGACAAAGTGTAAGTGTTTAGACAAGATTGGAGTCAGTTTTCCAGATTCCTGTTACCTAAATTTTTAGACTCACCTGCAGCCACATTGCCCTCACCTCTCCACAGCTCTACATGCCATTTAATGTAACCTCTGCTAGTTCCAAGAGAATCTTCTTATTGTGTTGAAGATTTTTTTATTTCTCTCTCCCTTTGTCTATTTGCTTGTTTTCTTCCTCGCAGCTCTGAGCGGCCTAGCTGCTTCCTCTAGCCCTCCCATCTGGATTGTCTGGCGAGGCCCAGTGTCCTGACTTCAAACTGCTCCCTTCTCCATCAGTCCCTGAGCGACCTCATCTCTCACAGGGGCTCTCTATAACCCAGGGACTCCTGACTGGAAGTCTGGGTTTCTGTTTGGTGGATTAAAATAAATGACTAGCCTGTCATGTCACTGAGGATGTTAAGCATACAAACCTGCTGTCTATTTGAGCCCTTAGTGGCTGTGGTTGATGTGTTCCAGGCGGTCTTCTGAGGACTCAGCCACTTCTGAAGGAGAGGATGCTTGGGAGGGGCCCTGTGGCAGGCTGCTGCTGGCCACCACAGCCAAGGTCAAAAGGGGCCGCAGGAGGCAGGCGCGACAGCTGCACCTATACCCCAAAGTCTTGCTCATCTCTAGCTCAAAGTCTGTAGATGCTCCATTTCCACGTATGACCTGGGGGTGGGACAGTGCAGGCCATGTGGGCCAAAGCAGCACTGAATGCTGCCTCCTGGTGCCACCTCCTGGGCTGGTTGGCTATAGTGGTTATGTTTTGCATGTGCAAGGCCCCAACAGTGCAAAAAAAAAATGTACATACATGGGGGGGAGGGAGAAGGAGAGTGACTCTGTGACTGGAGAAGTTTCTGGCACTGGGTAGAAACAACTCAGCATAAATATCAGATCTGGTCTGTGGCACTGCATATGCTTGTGTCATGTATTGTTCTCTCTGTCTCGCTCATCAGTCACCAAATGGATTTTTAAATTAGGCTACCTGGTGATCTGTTCCTCTCATCCTAAATCAATACTTGAAAAAAACTGGAAATAAATTTTTTTCATTCCTTTATGAAAAGGAATTGATTTTTTTTCCAATTGTGTTCTTTTGTATGAAGTCCTAAAATAAACTAGTAGGTCTGAAGTAAAAAGTGCATCACTTCTATTAATTTATGAGTTTTAATTATATACTATATACAATTAAATGTAACAAAATATAAGTTTCAGAATTTCAGCAACAGGAAAGGACACTTATTGTTCACTGAGTGGCATCTGTAAACACTGAAGTACAGAGTGCGGCCACACTGGAGCCTCAGCTCTGAGGGCTGGCTGCTTCCTGCCTTTGGTGAGATGTCTCCAGGATCAGTCAGCACACACAGTGCTCAGGCCCTTCTCCCCACTCTTGCTGAGCTGCCAGATGAGGACAGAGCTGCAGGAGCAGGTCTTCATGGGCTCGGCTGAGAGTACAGGGCAGAGTGACTGAGGTCTTCTTGCTGTCTCTCCAGGTTTGAAAGCAACTTCACGATCAAGCACTCGGTGCCCCTGCGTAGCCTGTGGGTGTCTGCCTACCTGGAGAGGTCCAGGAGAGCCACCAGCAGAGACCGGAGGTCACTCATTGTAGGCTGGTCCAGGAACAGCTTCGTGGTCACTTTCTCGTAAGACCTCCATCTTGGTTTTCCATGTGGTCATGACTTTTACATCTAAAACATTTTCATCTGGTTGTTTGTAAAGCCAATTGCTCAAGCATGAAGTCTTTATTTTTCTCTCTCATTCTCTTCTGAACATTAAAAGGGAAAAACAAAAGAAAGCATGGGTCATCTGGGACAGTGTAATCATGCATGAGAGGGCCAGCAGACAAAGAAAGAAAATATGGACATCAGTATTTTGTGGAGTTGGATTTATTTCTTCCCAATTTCTTGCACTGCAGGTCTGTTCAGCAAAAGCAAGAGTGGCATTCCTGTCTGGAGAGGTATTTTTGCCAGTACATATTTTCTATCTTTCAAGTGTAATGAAATAATGCAGATATCTGTACAGCAGTGTGGCCCTCTCTCCTGCCCTGCCCCATGGTGGTGAGTTCTGGTTTAGAGCCACCTGCCACTCAGGCAGGTGTTGGTCCCTCCTTCACATATGTATCATACTCCATTATTGATTTCTGAGGGACTTGTGGTCAGCACTCTTTATTTTCCCTTCCTTACAACTTGTGATTGGAGACAACAGCTATTTTCAAAGGTGAATTGAAATTCCATAAACTGCAGACACTTATGGTGAGATGGGAAATTTTACCCATGTGAGATCAACTAGACCATAAACCATCACCCTTAATCCTGCACCCCCACACACACTGTTGTTGAGTGAATCAATAGGCCCAGGTTTCCCCTTTGCATGATTCTCAAAACAAGTTTCCTTCCCTCCTTCCCCAGAGCCCTAGGCCATGGGTTCTCAGTCAGAAGTTGAGAGAAGTTGCAGATCTGGAGCTCCAGCCTCACAGACCATGTCATACTTTCCAGGGCTCCTCTCACTTGCCTGAACTCCTTACTTTCCTGAGATTTAGACTTGACTTCATAAGAATGTTCATCCACTTTGAAAAGTAGCACAGGATATTAAACATAGTAGAAACAAATACTGACTTGGGGGAAAAACAGACTAATAGCTCATCCTTTCTCCTTTCTTTTGGGTCCCTGTTGGATTTGATTAGCTGCATCTTTCTTGCTTACAGGGACCAGCCTGGAATGACTCCCCAGGACACCCTCCCTGCCCTGTACAGAGGGAGGATGGGGCATGCGGAAGGTTTTTTTTTTAATTTCTTTATTGGGGAATTAATGTTCTACATTCAATAGTAAATACAATAGTTTGTACATGCATAACATTTCCCAGTGTTCCATATAACAATTCAACCCCCACTAGGTCCTCTGTCATCCTTCTTAGATTCTCTCCACCCACCCAACCCAGAGTCTTTTATTTTGGTGCAATATGCCAATCCCAGTTCAGGTGCTACCTGTGTTTTCCTTTCTGACCTTGTTCAACTTCTGCCTGACAGTGAGATCATACCATATTCATCCTTTTGTTTCTGACTTATTTCACTTAACATGAATTTTTCAAGGTCCATCCAAGATCGCAAGATTGGCTGAAAATGGTAAAGTCACCATTTTTTATAACTGATATATATATACATATATATATAATAAATTTCTCAGCCACTCATCTGTTGTTGGAAACCTGGGTTGCTTCCAGGTTTTGGCTATTACAAATTGTGCTGCCAAGAACATATGTGTACACAGAGCTTGTTGGATGGGTGTATTGGGTTCCTTAGGATATAACCCCATGAGAGGAATTATAGGATCATAGGGTAGGTCCATTTTAGCCTTCTGAGAATTCTCCAGACTGTTCTCCACAGTTGGACCAATTGACATTCCCACCAGCAGTTTAGGAGGGTTCCTTTGACCCCACAGTCTCTCCAGCATTTGCTGCTGTTGCCTTTTCAGATGTATGACATTCTTAGAGGACTGAAGTGATATCTCATTGTTGTCTTTACTTGCATTTCTCTGACAATCAGAGACTTGGAACATTTTTTTTCATGTGTTTCTAGACCTTTTGGATCTCTTCTGTGGTGAATATTCTGTCCATGTCCTTTTTTGTAAGGGGTTATTTTTTTCTTGTTGAGATTTGCAAGTTCTTTATATATTTTGGTTATTAGCCTCTTGTCTGAGGTATGGCATGTAAAGATCTTCTCCCATTCTGTCAGGGGTCTCTTGGTTTGGGTAGTGGTTTCTTTAGCTGTGCAGAAGCTTTTTAATTTGATGTAGTCCCATAAGTTTATACTTGCCTTAGTCTTCTTTTTAATTGGATTCGTTTCATTGAAGATGTCTTTAAAATTTATGTAGAAAGGGGTTTCTGCCAATATTTTCCTCTAAGTATCTGATAGTTTCTGATCTAACATCCAAGTCCTTGATCCACTTGGAATTCACTTTTGTATTTGGTGAAATATAGTGATTCCGTTTCATTCTTCTGCATGTTTCAACCCATTTTTTTCCAACACCATTTGTTGAAGAGACTTTGCTTTCCCCATTTAATAGTCTGGGCACCTTTGTCAAACATTAATTGTCCATAGGTGAGGGGGCTTACTTCTGGGCTCTCAATTCTATTCCACTGGTCAGTGTGTCTATCCATGTTCCAGTACCTAGCAGTTTTTATGACAAGGGCCCTATAATACAATTTGAGATCAGGGAGTGTGATGCCTCCGGTTCTGTTCTTTTTTCTCAAGATTGTTTTGGCAATTATAGGTCTTTTCTGGCTCCAGATAAACATTTGTAGCATTTGTTCTATTCTCCTAAAAATGTGTTTGGGATCTTGATAGGAATAGCATTAAGGTTGTATATGGCTGTGGGTAGTATATTCATTTTAATGGTATTAATTCTTCCAACCCATGAGCATGGAATATCTTTCCACTTCTTTGTGTCTTTTTCAATTTCCTTGAGTAGTGACTCATAATTTTCAGTATACAAGTCTTTTACTTTTTTCTTTTTTATTTCAGAAAGGATTAATTAACAAAACCATAGGGTAGGAGAGGTACAACTCCACACAATTACCACCACCCAATCTCCATAACCCACCCCCTCCCCTGATAACTTTCCCATTCTCTATCCCTCTGGGAGCATGGACCCAGGGTCATTGTGGGTTGCAGAAGGTAGAAGGTCTGGCTTCTGTAATTGCTTCCCCGCTGAACATGGGCGTTGACTGGTCGGTCCATACTCCAAGTCTGCCTCTCTCTTTCCCTAGTAGGGTGGGTCTCTGGGGAATTGGAGCTCCAGGACACATTGGTGGGGTCTTCAGTCCAGGGAAGCCTGTCTGGCATCCTGATGACATCTAAAACCTGGTGACTGAAATGAGAGTTAACATACAAAGCCAAACAAATTGTTGAGCAATCATGGACCCAAAGCTTGGAATAGTGGAGAGGAAGTGTTAGGGGGATACTCACTGCAAACTCTAGTGTACTTCTGCTTTCAGGTATATATTTTGCAGTAGTTTATGGATACATGTGAACATAGGCTCTCTTTCACAGAAACTGGTGTATATCTAGGTTTTGGGACTTTGTTAGAAAGTGAACCACCTGAGTGGAATTAGAGTATACTATGAAAGGAATTAGAGTATACTATGAAAGGAAAGGTCTCACCCGAGTAATGAAGCTGAAAGGTTGTCATTCCACAAGTGAAGTCTCTGGACACAGTCTGAAGTGAAGCATGTTGAGGTGGCAATTGTTGTGTTGATTAGGTTGAGATTGGCAGATGCAATATTATTTGATATGGATTGGGAGAGGCATACAGTAAAGTGGGCCCTATCCAAGGGTTCAAGGACTGGGGGAAGTAGAGGCTCTATAGTGGAGCTGTGAGGTTCCTGCTGTCTTAGGGTACAAAAAGACAATGGATAGTTAATGTTATCATCACATTATTTGGTAATTGGGTTAACTTTGAAAATTCCTTTTGTTAGGGTTTGCTGTACAGTACCCAGTATCTTGTATATAGCTGTGCTATTGGTTGCTTCTTATCTACTTAGTCTAGGCTTTTAAGAGAGTCCACATATCAAATACACAGCCTATATATCCACCTGACTTTTATGGCTGGAAGGGTGGTTTCAAGCCAGCTGTAGTGGGACCCAGTTTCAATCAAGCATAGAGGGGCCAGGACCCGAGTTCAAGCCTCAAGGAGGTGAGACACGGATGCAAGACTCATGGGAAAAGGGTGCCCCTAAAGCGACCCGAGAGCTGCTCATGGGTCCCAAAGGCAAGTCACAGGAGTCAGGGACGGCTGGCTTTACTATACTCGTTTCGCATTAGCAGTAAAACCTATGGCCAGTGTGGGAATTGAGCTAGAGTTAGTAATTAAAAGATAAGTCCCTCAGAGGGACTCACTCAGGGCTGCTGGCTCTGGGTGCTGCAGCTGCTATCCAGTGGGTGGGTGCAGGTATCTGGTCCTGTCAGTCCCTGATTCTTCTGAGGACCTGCATGCCTCCAGCTCCACCCACTCTCCAGTCCAGCCCCCTCCCCCTCCGCAAGGATGCCCCCTTTTCCCCTTGCCCCCTGTCCCCCAGCTCCCCAACAGTCATCTACTGTGTGCCTCCCTGCGCTCCTTTCCTGCCAGCCTGCTGCTGCCCTCCAGCCCTGGGGACCCTGGGCCAGCCCAGCTGCCATCTCACCATCCAGCAAGGGGACCAGCCCTAACCCCCTGCCACCACACCCACACACACACACAACTCTGCACCTATTTAGGGGCTCCCCTGCCTGCAGCCTGCCCCCCAAACAGTCTCCTTCTGCCCCTAAACCCCCTTCTGACCCCTGCCATGGCCCCACACACACACCTGGGCATGAGCAGCCCACACATGCACCTCTCTCCCCTCCCCCTCCACTCCATTTGCTCTAAGGATGGGAAGAATCTTTTCCTCTGGGTGTCCCAGAGGGAGTTGGGTCTGGCCAATGTCCTGGGGAGCCGGAACTGCAAACAAACCATCTACATTGTAACATTTGGGCCTCAGGCCACCCAGTCCCAAGTGCTCTGTGCAAGCCTAGGACTGGTGAAAACACCCCACTCTGAACACAAGGTCTGTCTGAGGCAGTGGCTCCTCCTGTGGACTCAGAGACAGGCAGACAGAGTTTTCAGGTTCAAAATCTGTACTTCCCAGAAGCTGGTCCTTCAGTAAGGGTAAAAAAAAACAAAACAAAACAAAAAAAAAAACCCGCTTTTATTTATTTATTTCTTTATTTTTTTAATTAGTGCTGCCTGACTCTCCTGTGTGATGCCTGATTCTCAGTGAAACAAGGGAAAACATCTTTTTGGGAGGGAGCAGGACCAAGATGCAGGCAGGTGGACTCCGTGGAGGGTGGATGGGTAGGTGCCCCATGCCCTGGCTCCAGAGCCCCAGCTGCTGTTCCAGGCGCTCTCTGATTCCAGAGATCCCCCTGTGTCTTCTCATGACACTATTTCCAGGACTGATCCTCAGGATAATGAGGATTCAAAAAATAGACAGGTCATATTGCTGTCAAAAGGAAATCCAGGGAGGTTGGGCGGTATCTCAGAGGGTTAAGTGGTGGTGGCAGGAAACAAGGGGACAGGAGGAAGAATCCTGGGAATGGCCCCCAGACCCCCACCTGCAGGGGAGTCGCTTTACAGGGAGTGAAGCAGATCTTCAGGGGGTCTATCTTTCTCTCCCCCCTTTGCCTTTCCCCTCCCCTCTCCCTTTCTCTCTGTCCTATGCAAGGACAGTAACAACAACAACAACAATAAGAAGAAGAACCACAACAATGATCAAGCAACAAGGGCAGCAAAAGGAGAATAAATGGTCTGCAGGAGCAGTGGATTCCTGGTACAGGCACCAAGCACTGGCATAACCCTGGAAGCAATAAATAAATAAAAAAAATATATATATATAAATTCATAGAGAAAATATACACATAATATACATGTATACATGCGTCCGTGTATCCACTTTGTAAATAAATATACATGCACCTTTTGTTTATCTAGTGAAGCAGACCTGCAGGGGTCTACCTTTCTCTCCCCCCTCTGCCTTTCCACTCCTCTCTCCCTTTCTCTCTGTCCTATGCAAGGACAGTAACAGCAACAACAAAAATAATAATAACCACAACAAGGGCAGCCAAAGGGGAAAAAGTGGTCTGCAGGAGCAGTGGATTCCTGGTGCAGGCCCCTAACCCTGACAATAACCCTGGAGGCAATAAATGGATAAATACATAAATAAATAAACAAACAGATAAAGAATACATAAATAAAAAATACAGGTAATATACATGTATACATTTCTCTGTGTTTCTACTGAGTAAAATGTCAGCGCTTTATTTATTTAGTGAAGCAGATCTTCAGGGGGCCTATCTTTCTCTCCCCCATCTCTCTTTCCCCTCCTCTCTACATTTTTCTCTGTCCGCCGCAAGGACAGTAACCATCACAACAACAACAACAACAACAATAATAATGTTAATAACCACAATAATCAAGCAACAAGGGCAGCAAAAAGGGGAAAAAATGGAACATAGGAGCAGTGGATTCCAGGTGCTGGCACTGAGCTGTGGCAATAACCCCTTGTGGCAATAAATAAATAAATAAATAAATAGTACAGGTAATATACATGAATAGGTCAGAGTGTGTGTATCCACTGTGTAAATGTAAAAGCACTTTTATTTATTTATTTATATTTTATTTATATCTTACCTAGCCCAGAGAATTTCTTTTCATTGCTAAAACAAATGTCACATTAAGGGTAGCAGGTGGTGCCTCACTTGGTTAAACACTCATGTTACACTGTAGGAGGACCCGGGTTCAAGACCCTGGTCCCCACCTGCAGGGGGAAATCTTTACAAGTGGTGCCGAAGTGCTGCACGTGTCTCTCCGGTTCTCAAAATCTCTATCCCTCCCTTCCCTCTCGATTCCTGACTGTCCATTCCAAAAAATAAATCAAGATAATAGAAAGCAAAGAAACAAAAGAAGAAGAAGAAGAAGAAGAAGAAGAAGAAGAAGGAGGAGGAGGAGGAGGAGGAGGAGGAGGAGGAGGAGGAGGAGGAGGAGGAGGGAAAATGAAATATCCCAACATTTCAAGGGGCTGCTTTGGACAATGCTTTCCTTATTAAGATCCTCACAGCATACCATATCCAGAAAGCGCAAAGACACTGTGTTTTTTGTTGACCCAGTTTATTTTATTGATTTATTCATTTATTTATTGAGCAGTTAATGTTTTACATTCGACAGCAGACTAGGGCTCTGATGCCAAAGGTCTCAAGTACCCCTAGATGGCTCTCTGCCTCTACCAAACCAATCAATCAACCCGTGCATCGTTTCATCCATCCATCCATCCATCTATCCATCCATCTATCCATCCATCCAACTATCCATCCACCAATCAACCAAGCTAAGTACAAAAGGAGATATAACCTTGAATGATAAAGACAGTCAAGCCTGCACAGATACATTCCCAAGTGGCCAGTTTGGCTGAATAGGGCAGAGGAGCTAATCCAGGGAATGTGGTGGGGGGTAAGGGTGTGGGTGGGGTGAGCAGGTGAGCCTGTGAGCTGGGTCACATCAGGTGCGCGGAAGGGGGCGGGTGCGGGCAGCTGTTACAAGCGAAATGTCAGAAGTGATCAAGCTGGTGAGCAGGGTACCCAGAAGAGAGGAGAGACAAGAGGAGAGGCTAGGCCAGGCGAGGCTAGGCTAGGCGAGGCGAGGCGAGGCGAGGCGAGGCGAGGCGAGGAGAGGAGAGGAGAGGAGAGGAGAGCAGAGGAGAGGAGAGGAGAGCAGGGGAGAGGAGAGGAGAGGAGAGGAACTGAGAAACCCACCTGGACAGAGGTAGCATACAGGCATCCAGCAAGGCAGGCAGGCATGCAGGCAGCTGTGGCCTGGGCTCCCTGGCTCCCTGGTGCACTTCCTCCTTTGCTCCCTTGGCTGCCAGCCCCGAGGTCTGTCGTTGGTCAGCGCTGTCCTCCAGTCGTTCAGTCCCTCTGTGCCAGGGCCCAGGGGTCTGGGCGCTGCTGCCTTACCTACTGGCAAGGCAGTTGGTCTGGCCAGTGTCAGTGCGCCTGCGCACAGAATCCTGGGGGGGGGGGCACATCACAGAGGGCTGGAGAGGTTGCTAGGTCACAAGGACCCCCCCATCCAGTTGACCCCTAGGGAGGCGGCGGCCAAGACACCCACCCTGAACTTGATCTGAAGGGTGGTGGCCAGCCACGAGAGCCAGAGCCCCAGGCCAAAGCCAGTGCAGGTGGGCAGGGCTCGGGGGTAAGGGGCGCGGCGGGGGTGTGTCCTGGGGCGGGGCCGGCATCTGACAGCCAAGGGCTGGGGGCCAAGGGCCTTCACGCCCCTGTCCAAGCAAGTGCACTGACACACAGACACACTGACTGACTGACAGCCCCCTCCCCACAGACACCCCCCAGGGCCCTGGGAGCCCTGAGCTGCCCCGAGCTGCCCCGGGTTTGGCGGGCGGCCACGTAGACACAGGCCTCCATAGTGGATGCCCCTGTCGACCCTGTTGCCTGCTGACAGTGGCCCTCCTCCCCCCCATCCCACTCCCCTTCCTCATCCTCAGAGGGACTCACTCAGGGCTGCTGGCTCTGGGTGCTGCAGCTGCTATCCAGTGGGTGGGTGCAGGTATCTGGTCCTGTCAGTCCCTGATTCTTCGGAGGACCTGCGTGCCTCCAGCTCCACCCACACTCCAGTCCAGCCAACTCCCCCTCCGCACGGATGCCCCCTTTTCCCCTTGCCCCCTGTTGCCAGCTCCCCAACAGTCATCTACTGTGTGCCTCCCTGCGCTCCTTTCCTGCCAGCCTGCTGCTGCCCTCCAGCCCTGGGGACCCTGGGCCAGCCCAAACCCCCTGCCACCACACCCACACACACACACAACTCTGCACCTATTTAGGGGCTCCCCTGCCTGCAGCCTGCCCCCCAAACAGTCTCCTTCTGCCCCTCAACCCCCTTCCGACCCCTGCCATGGCCCCACACACACACCTGGGCATGAGCAGCCCACACATGCACCTCTCTCCCCTCCCCCTCCACTCCATTTGCTCTAAGGATGGGAAGAATCTGTTCCTCTGGGTGTCCCAGAGGGAGTTGGGTCTGGCCAATGTCCTGGGGAGCCGGAACTGTAAACAAACCATCTACATTGTAACATTTGGGCCTCAGGCCACCCAGTCCCAAGTGCTCTGTGCAAGCCTAGGACTGGTGAAAACATGCCACTCTGAACACAAGGTCTGGCTGGGGCATTGTCTCCTCCTGTGGAGTCAGAGACAGGCAGACAGAGTTTTCAGGTTCAAAATCTGTACTTCCCAGAAGCTGGTCCTTCAGTAAGGGTAAAAAAAAAAAAAAAACACAACGGCTTTTATTTATTTATTTCTTTATTTTTTTAATTAGTGCTGCCTGACTCTCCTGTGTGATGCCTGATTCTCAGTGAAACAAGGGAAAACATCTTTTTGGGAGGGAGCAGGACCAAGATGCAGGCAGGTGGACTCCGTGGAGGGTGGATGGGTAGGTGCCCCATGCCCTGGCTCCAGAGCCCCAGCTGCTGTTCCAGGCGCTCTCTGATTCCAGAGATCCCCCTGTGTCTTCTCATGACACTATTTCCAGGACTGATCCTCAGGATAATGAGGATTCAAAAAATAGACAGGTCATATTGCTGTCAAAAGGAAATCCAGGGAGGTTGGGCAGTATCTCAGAGGGTTAAGTGGTGGTGGCACGAAACAAGGGGACAGGAGGAAGAATCCTGGGAATGGCCCCCAGACCCCCACCTGCAGGGGAGTCGCTTTACAGGGAGTGAAGCAGATCTTCAGGGGGTCTATCTTTCTCTCCCCCCTTTGCCTTTCCCCTCCCCTCTCCCTTTCTCTCTGTCCTATGCAAGGACAGTAACAACAACAACAACAATAAGAAGAAGAACCACAACAATGATCAAGCAACAAGGGCAGCAAAAGGAGAATAAATGGTCTGCAGGAGCAGTGGATTCCTGGTACAGGCACCAAGCACTGGCATAACCCTGGAAGCAATAAATAAATAAAAAAAAATATATATATATATAAATTCATAGAGAAAATATACACATAATATACATGTATACATGCGTCCGTGTATCCACTTTGTAAATAAATATACATGCACCTTTTGTTTATCTAGTGAAGCAGACCTGCAGGGGTCTACCTTTCTCTCCCCCCTCTGCCTTTCCACTCCTCTCTCCCTTTCTCTCTGTCCTATGCAAGGACAGTAACAGCAACAACAAAAATAATAATAACCACAACAAGGGCAGCCAAAGGGGAAAAAGTGGTTTGCAGGAGCAGTGGATTCCTGGTGCAGGCCCCTAACCCTGACAATAACCCTGGAGGCAATAAATGGATAAATACATAAATAAATAAATAAACAAACAGATAAAGAATACATAAATAAAAAATACAGGTAATATACATGTATACATTTCTCTGTGTTTCTACTGAGTAAAATGTCAGCGCTTTATTTATTTAGTGAACCAGATCTTCAGGGGGCCTATCTTTCTCTCCCCCATCTCTCTTTCCCCTCCTCTCTACATTTTTCTCTGTCCTCCGCAAGGACAGTAACCATCACAACAACAACAACAACAATAATAATGTTAATAACAACAATAATCAAGCAACAAGGGCAGCAAAAAGGGGAAAAAATGGAACATAGGAGCAGTGGATTCCAGGTGCTGGCACTGAGCTGTGGCAATAACCCCTTGTGGCAATAAATAAATAAATAAATAAATAGTACAGGTAATATACATGAATAGGTCAGAGTGTGTGTATCCACTGTGTAAATGTAAAAGCACTTTTATTTATTTATTTATATTTTATTTATATCTTACCTAGCCCAGAGAATTTCTTTTCATTGCTAAAACAAATGTCACATTAAGGGTAGCAGGTGGTGCCTCACCTGGTTAAACACTCATGTTACACTGTAGGAGGACCCGGGTTCAAGACCCTGGTCCCCACCTGCAGGGGGAAATCTTTACAAGTGGAGCCGAAGTGCTGCACGTGTCTCTCCGGTTCTCAAAATCTCTATCCCTCCCTTCCCTCTCGATTCCTGACTGTCCATTCCAAAAAATAAATCAAGATAATAGAAAGCAAAGAAACAAAAGAAGAAGAAGCAGAAGAAGAAGGAGGAGGAGGAGGAGGAGGAGGAGGAGGAGGAGGAGGAGGAGGAGGGAAAATGAAATATCCCAACATTTCAAGGGGCTGCTTTGGACAATGCTTTCCTTATTAAGATCCTCACAGCATACCATATCCAGAAAGCGCAAAGACACCGTGTTTTTTGTTGACCCAGTTTATTTTATTGATTTATTCATTTATTTATTGAGCAGTTAATGTTTTACATTCGAAAGCAGACTAGGGCTCTGATGCCAAAGGTCTCAAGTACCCCTAGATGGCTCTCTGCCTCTACCAAACCAATCAATCAACCCGTGCATCGTTTCATCCATCCATCCATCCATCTATCCATCCATCTATCCATCCATCCAACTATCCATCCACCAATCAACCAAGCTAAGTACAAAAGGAGATATAACCTTGAATGATAAAGACAGTCAAGCCTGCACAGATACATTCCCAAGTGGCCAGTTTGGCTGAATAGGGCAGAGGAGCTAATCCAGGGAATGTGGTGGGGGGTAAGGGTGTGGGTGGGGTGAGCAGGTGAGCCTGTGAGCTGGGTCACATCAGGTGCGCGGAAGGGGGCGGGTGCGGGCAGCTGTTACAAGCGAAATGTCAGAAGTGATCAAGCTGGTGAGCAGGGTACCCAGAAGAGAGGAGAGACAAGAGGAGAGGCGAGGCCAGGCGAGGCTAGGCTAGGCGAGGCTAGGCGAGGCGAGGCGAGGCGAGGAGAGGCGAGGCGAGGCGAGGAGAGGCAAGGCGAGGAGAGGAGAGGAGAGGAGAGGAGAGGAGAGGAGAGGAGAGGAGAGGAGAGGAGAGGAGAGGAGAGGAGAGGAGAGGAGAGGAGAGCAGAGGAGAGGAGAGGAGAGCAGGGGAGAGGAGAGGAGAGGAACTGAGAAACCCACCTGGACAGAGGTAGCATACAGGCATCCAGCAAGGCAGGCAGGCATGCAGGCAGCTGTGGCCTGGGCTCCCTGGTGCACTTCCTCCTTTGCTCCCTTGGCTGCCAGCCCCGAGGTCTGTCGTTGGTCAGCGCTGTCCTCCAGTCCTTCAGTCCCTCTGTGCCAGGGCCCAGGGGTCTGGGCGCTGCTGCCTTACCTACTGGCAAGGCAATTGGTCTGGCCAGTGTCAGTGCGCCTGCGCACAGAATCCTGGGGGGGGGGGCACATCACAGAGGGCTCGAGAGGTGCTAGGTCACGAGGACCCCCCCCCATCCAGTTGACCCCTAGGGAGGCGGCGGCCAAGACACCCACCCTGAACTTGATCTGAAGGGTGGTGGCCAGCCACAAGAGCCAGAGCCCCAGGCCAAAGCCAGTGCAGGTGGGCAGGGCTCGGGGGTAAGGGGCGCGGCGGGGGTGTGTCCTGGGGCGGGGCCGGCATCTGACAGCCAAGGGCTGGGGGCCAAGGGCCTTCACGCCCCTGTCCAAGCAAGTGCACTGACACACAGACACACTGACTGACTGACAGCCCCCTCCCCACAGACACCCCCCAGGGCCCTGGGAGCCCTGAGCTGCCCCGAGCTGCCCCGGGTTTGGCGGGCGGCCACGTAGACACAGGCCTCCATAGTGGATGCCCCTGTCGACCCAGTTGCCTGCTGACAGTGGCCCTCCTCCCCCCCATCCCCCTCCCCTTCCTCATCCTCAGAGGGACTCACTCAGGGCTGCTGGCTCTGGGTGCTGCAGCTGCTATCCAGTGGGTGGGTGCAGGTATCTGGTCCTGTCAGTCCCTGATTCTTCGGAGGACCTGCGTGCCTCCAGCTCCACCCACTCTCCAGTCCAGCCAACTCCCCCTCCGCACGGATGCCCACTTTTCCCCTTGCCCCCTGTTCCCAGCTCCCCAACAGTCATCTACTGTGTGCCTCCCTGCGCTCCTTTCCTGCCAGCCTGCTGCTACCCTCCAGCCCTGGGGACCCTGGGCCAGCCCAAACCCCCTGCCACCACACCCACACACACACACAACTCTGCACCTATTTAGGGGCTCCCCTGCCTGCAGCCTGCCCCCCAAACAGTCTCCTTCTGCCCCTCAACCCCCTTCCGACCCCTGCCATGGCCCCACACACACACCTGGGCATGAGCAGCCCACACATGCACCTCTCTCCCCTCCCACTCCACTCCATTTGCTCTAAGGATGGGAAGAATCTGTTCCTCTGGGTGTCCCAGAGGGAGTTGGGTCTGGCCAATGTCCTGGGGAGCCGGAACTGTAAACAAACCATCTACATTGTAACATTTGGGCCTCAGGCCACCCAGTCCCAAGTGCTCTGTGCAAGCCTAGGACTGGTGAAAACATGCCACTCTGAACACAAGGTCTGGCTGGGGCATTGTCTCCTCCTGTGGAGTCAGAGACAGGCAGACAGAGTTTTCAGGTTCAAAATCTGTACTTCCCAGAAGCTGGTCCTTCAGTAAGGGTAAAAAAAAAAAAAAAACCGCTTTTATTTATTTATTTCTTTATTTTTTTAATTAGTGCTGCCTGACTCTCCTGTGTGATGCCTGATTCTCAGTGAAACAAGGCAAAACATCTTTTTGGGAGGGAGCAGGACCAAGATGCAGGCAGGTGGACTCCGTGGAGGGTGGATGGGTAGGTGCCCCATGCCCTGGCTCCAGAGCCCCAGCTGCTGTTCCAGGCGCTCTCTGATTCCAGAGATCCCCCTGTGTCTTCTCATGACACTATTTCCAGGACTGATCCTCAGGATAATGAGGATTCAAAAAATAGACAGGTCATATTGCTGTCAAAAGGAAATCCAGGGAGGTTGGGCAGTATCTCAGAGGGTTAAGTGGTGGTGGCACGAAACAAGGGGACAGGAGGAAGAATCCTGGGAATGGCCCCCAGACCCCCACCTGCAGGGGAGTCGCTTTACAGGGAGTGAAGCAGATCTTCAGGGGGTCTATCTTTCTCTCCCCCCTTTGCCTTTCCCCTCCCCTCTCCCTTTCTCTCTGTCCTATGCAAGGACAGTAACAACAACAACAACAATAAGAAGAAGAACCACAACAATGATCAAGCAACAAGGGCAGCAAAAGGAGAATAAATGGTCTGCAGGAGCAGTGGATTCCTGGTACAGGCACCAAGCACTGGCATAACCCTGGAAGCAATAAATAAATAAAAAAATATATATATATATATAAATTCATAGAGAAAATATACACATAATATACATGTATACATGCGTCCGTGTATCCACTTTGTAAATAAATATACATGCACCTTTTGTTTATCTAGTGAAGCAGACCTGCAGGGGTCTACCTTTCTCTCCCCCCTCTGCCTTTCCACTCCTCTCTCCCTTTCTCTCTGTCCTATGCAAGGACAGTAACAGCAACAACAAAAATAATAATAACCACAACAAGGGCAGCCAAAGGGGAAAAAGTGGTTTGCAGGAGCAGTGGATTCCTGGTGCAGGCCCCTAACCCTGACAATAACCCTGGAGGCAATAAATGGATAAATACATAAATAAATAAATAAACAAACAGATAAAGAATACATAAATAAAAAATACAGGTAATATACATGTATACATTTCTCTGTGTTTCTACTGAGTAAAATGTCAGCGCTTTATTTATTTAGTGAACCAGATCTTCAGGGGGCCTATCTTTCTCTCCCCCATCTCTCTTTCCCCTCCTCTCTACATTTTTCTCTGTCCTCCGCAAGGACAGTAACCATCACAACAACAACAACAACAATAATAATGTTAATAACAACAATAATCAAGCAACAAGGGCAGCAAAAAGGGGAAAAAATGGAACATAGGAGCAGTGGATTCCAGGTGCTGGCACTGAGCTGTGGCAATAACCCCTTGTGGCAATAAATAAATAAATAAATAGTACAGGTAATATACATGAATAGGTCAGAGTGTGTGTATCCACTGTGTAAATGTAAAAGCACTTTTATTTATTTATTTATATTTTATTTATATCTTACCTAGCCCAGAGAATTTCTTTTCATTGCTAAAACAAATGTCACATTAAGGGTAGCAGGTGGTGCCTCACCTGGTTAAACACTCATGTTACACTGTAGGAGGACCCGGGTTCAAGACCCTGGTCCCCACCTGCAGGGGGAAATCTTTACAAGTGGTGCCGAAGTGCTGCACGTGTCTCTCCGGTTCTCAAAATCTCTATCCCTCCCTTCCCTCTCGATTCCTGACTGTCCATTCCAAAAAATAAATCAAGATAATAGAAAGCAAAGAAACAAAAGAAGAAGAAGCAGAAGAAGAAGGAGGAGGAGGAGGAGGAGGAGGAGGAGGAGGAGGAGGGAAAATGAAATATCCCAACATTTCAAGGGGCTGCTTTGGACAATGCTTTCCTTATTAAGATCCTCACAGCATACCATATCCAGAAAGCGCAAAGACACCGTGTTTTTTGTTGACCCAGTTTATTTTATTGATTTATTCATTTATTTATTGAGCAGTTAATGTTTTACATTCGAAAGCAGACTAGGGCTCTGATGCCAAAGGTCTCAAGTACCCCTAGATGGCTCTCTGCCTCTACCAAACCAATCAATCAACCCGTGCATCGTTTCATCCATCCATCCATCCATCTATCCATCCATCTATCCATCCATCCAACTATCCATCCACCAATCAACCAAGCTAAGTACAAAAGGAGATATAACCTTGAATGATAAAGACAGTCAAGCCTGCACAGATACATTCCCAAGTGGCCAGTTTGGCTGAATAGGGCAGAGGAGCTAATCCAGGGAATGTGGTGGGGGGTAAGGGTGTGGGTGGGGTGAGCAGGTGAGCCTGTGAGCTGGGTCACATCAGGTGCGCGGAAGGGGGCGGGTGCGGGCAGCTGTTACAAGCGAAATGTCAGAAGTGATCAAGCTGGTGAGCAGGGTACCCAGAAGAGAGGAGAGACAAGAGGAGAGGCGAGGCCAGGCGAGGCGAGGCGAGGAGAGCAGAGGAGAGGAGAGGAGAGCAGGGGAGAGGAGAGGAGAGGAACTGAGAAACCCACCTGGACAGAGGTAGCATACAGGCATCCAGCAAGGCAGGCAGGCATGCAGGCAGCTGTGGCCTGGGCTCCCTGGTGCACTTCCTCCTTTGCTCCCTTGGCTGCCAGCCCCGAGGTCTGTCGTTGGTCAGCGCTGTCCTCCAGTCCTTCAGTCCCTCTGTGCCAGGGCCCAGGGGTCTGGGCGCTGCTGCCTTACCTACTGGCAAGGCAATTGGTCTGGCCAGTGTCAGTGCGCCTGCGCACAGAATCCTGGGGGGGGGGGCACATCACAGAGGGCTCGAGAGGTGCTAGGTCACGAGGACCCCCCCCCATCCAGTTGACCCCTAGGGAGGCGGCGGCCAAGACACCCACCCTGAACTTGATCTGAAGGGTGGTGGCCAGCCACAAGAGCCAGAGCCCCAGGCCAAAGCCAGTGCAGGTGGGCAGGGCTCGGGGGTAAGGGGCGCGGCGGGGGTGTGTCCTGGGGCGGGGCCGGCATCTGACAGCCAAGGGCTGGGGGCCAAGGGCCTTCACGCCCCTGTCCAAGCAAGTGCACTGACACACAGACACACTGACTGACTGACAGCCCCCTCCCCACAGACACCCCCCAGGGCCCTGGGAGCCCTGAGCTGCCCCGAGCTGCCCCGGGTTTGGCGGGCGGCCACGTAGACACAGGCCTCCATAGTGGATGCCCCTGTCGACCCAGTTGCCTGCTGACAGTGGCCCTCCTCCCCCCCATCCCCCTCCCCTTCCTCATCCTCAGAGGGACTCACTCAGGGCTGCTGGCTCTGGGTGCTGCAGCTGCTATCCAGTGGGTGGGTGCAGGTATCTGGTCCTGTCAGTCCCTGATTCTTCGGAGGACCTGCGTGCCTCCAGCTCCACCCACTCTCCAGTCCAGCCAACTCCCCCTCCGCACGGATGCCCACTTTTCCCCTTGCCCCCTGTTCCCAGCTCCCCAACAGTCATCTACTGTGTGCCTCCCTGCGCTCCTTTCCTGCCAGCCTGCTGCTACCCTCCAGCCCTGGGGACCCTGGGCCAGCCCAAACCCCCTGCCACCACACCCACACACACACACAACTCTGCACCTATTTAGGGGCTCCCCTGCCTGCAGCCTGCCCCCCAAACAGTCTCCTTCTGCCCCTCAACCCCCTTCCGACCCCTGCCATGGCCCCACACACACACCTGGGCATGAGCAGCCCACACATGCACCTCTCTCCCCTCCCCCTCCACTCCATTTGCTCTAAGGATGGGAAGAATCTGTTCCTCTGGGTGTCCCAGAGGGAGTTGGGTCTGGCCAATGTCCTGGGGAGCCGGAACTGTAAACAAACCATCTACATTGTAACATTTGGGCCTCAGGCCACCCAGTCCCAAGTGCTCTGTGCAAGCCTAGGACTGGTGAAAACATGCCACTCTGAACACAAGGTCTGGCTGGGGCATTGTCTCCTCCTGTGGAGTCAGAGACAGGCAGACAGAGTTTTCAGGTTCAAAATCTGTACTTCCCAGAAGCTGGTCCTTCAGTAAGGGTAAAAAAAAAAAAAAACCGCTTTTATTTATTTATTTCTTTATTTTTTTAATTAGTGCTGCCTGACTCTCCTGTGTGATGCCTGATTCTCAGTGAAACAAGGCAAAACATCTTTTTGGGAGGGAGCAGGACCAAGATGCAGGCAGGTGGACTCCGTGGAGGGTGGATGGGTAGGTGCCCCATGCCCTGGCTCCAGAGCCCCAGCTGCTGTTCCAGGCGCTCTCTGATTCCAGAGATCCCCCTGTGTCTTCTCATGACACTATTTCCAGGACTGATCCTCAGGATAATGAGGATTCAAAAAATAGACAGGTCATATTGCTGTCAAAAGGAAATCCAGGGAGGTTGGGCAGTATCTCAGAGGGTTAAGTGGTGGTGGCACGAAACAAGGGGACAGGAGGAAGAATCCTGGGAATGGCCCCCAGACCCCCACCTGCAGGGGAGTCGCTTTACAGGGAGTGAAGCAGATCTTCAGGGGGTCTATCTTTCTCTCCCCCCTTTGCCTTTCCCCTCCCCTCTCCCTTTCTCTCTGTCCTATGCAAGGACAGTAACAACAACAACAACAATAAGAAGAAGAACCACAACAATGATCAAGCAACAAGGGCAGCAAAAGGAGAATAAATGGTCTGCAGGAGCAGTGGATTCCTGGTACAGGCACCAAGCACTGGCATAACCCTGGAAGCAATAAATAAATAAAAAAATATATATATATATATAAATTCATAGAGAAAATATACACATAATATACATGTATACATGCGTCCGTGTATCCACTTTGTAAATAAATATACATGCACCTTTTGTTTATCTAGTGAAGCAGACCTGCAGGGGTCTACCTTTCTCTCCCCCCTCTGCCTTTCCACTCCTCTCTCCCTTTCTCTCTGTCCTATGCAAGGACAGTAACAGCAACAACAAAAATAATAATAACCACAACAAGGGCAGCCAAAGGGGAAAAAGTGGTTTGCAGGAGCAGTGGATTCCTGGTGCAGGCCCCTAACCCTGACAATAACCCTGGAGGCAATAAATGGATAAATACATAAATAAATAAATAAACAAACAGATAAAGAATACATAAATAAAAAATACAGGTAATATACATGTATACATTTCTCTGTGTTTCTACTGAGTAAAATGTCAGCGCTTTATTTATTTAGTGAACCAGATCTTCAGGGGGCCTATCTTTCTCTCCCCCATCTCTCTTTCCCCTCCTCTCTACATTTTTCTCTGTCCTCCGCAAGGACAGTAACCATCACAACAACAACAACAACAATAATAATGTTAATAACAACAATAATCAAGCAACAAGGGCAGCAAAAAGGGGAAAAAATGGAACATAGGAGCAGTGGATTCCAGGTGCTGGCACTGAGCTGTGGCAATAACCCCTTGTGGCAATAAATAAATAAATAAATAAATAAATAGTACAGGTAATATACATGAATAGGTCAGAGTGTGTGTATCCACTGTGTAAATGTAAAAGCACTTTTATTTATTTATTTATATTTTATTTATATCTTACCTAGCCCAGAGAATTTCTTTTCATTGCTAAAACAAATGTCACATTAAGGGTAGCAGGTGGTGCCTCACCTGGTTAAACACTCATGTTACACTGTAGGAGGACCCGGGTTCAAGACCCTGGTCCCCACCTGCAGGGGGAAATCTTTACAAGTGGTGCCGAAGTGCTGCACGTGTCTCTCCGGTTCTCAAAATCTCTATCCCTCCCTTCCCTCTCGATTCCTGACTGTCCATTCCAAAAAATAAATCAAGATAATAGAAAGCAAAGAAACAAAAGAAGAAGAAGCAGAAGAAGAAGGAGGAGGAGGAGGAGGAGGAGGAGGAGGAGGAGGAGGGAAAATGAAATATCCCAACATTTCAAGGGGCTGCTTTGGACAATGCTTTCCTTATTAAGATCCTCACAGCATACCATATCCAGAAAGCGCAAAGACACCGTGTTTTTTGTTGACCCAGTTTATTTTATTGATTTATTCATTTATTTATTGAGCAGTTAATGTTTTACATTCGAAAGCAGACTAGGGCTCTGATGCCAAAGGTCTCAAGTACCCCTAGATGGCTCTCTGCCTCTACCAAACCAATCAATCAACCCGTGCATCGTTTCATCCATCCATCCATCCATCTATCCATCCATCTATCCATCCATCCAACTATCCATCCACCAATCAACCAAGCTAAGTACAAAAGGAGATATAACCTTGAATGATAAAGACAGTCAAGCCTGCACAGATACATTCCCAAGTGGCCAGTTTGGCTGAATAGGGCAGAGGAGCTGATCCAGGGAATGTGGTGGGGGGTAAGGGTGTGGGTGGGGTGAGCAGGTGAGCCTGTGAGCTGGGTCACATCAGGTGCGCGGAAGGGGGCGGGTGCGGGCAGCTGTTACAAGCGAAATGTCAGAAGCGATCAAGCTGGTGAGCAGGGTACCCAGAAGAGAGGAGAGACAAGAAGAGAGGCGAGGCCAGGCGAGGCGAGGCGAGGAGAGCAGAGGAGAGGAGAGGAGAGCAGGGGAGAGGAGAGGAGAGGAACTGAGAAACCCACCTGGACAGAGGTAGCATACAGGCATCCAGCAAGGCAGGCAGGCATGCAGGCAGCTGTGGCCTGGGCTCCCTGGTGCACTTCCTCCTTTGCTCCCTTGGCTGCCAGCCCCGAGGTCTGTCGTTGGTCAGCGCTGTCCTCCAGTCCTTCAGTCCCTCTGTGCCAGGGCCCAGGGGTCTGGGCGCTGCTGCCTTACCTACTGGCAAGGCAATTGGTCTGGCCAGTGTCAGTGCGCCTGCGCACAGAATCCTGGGGGGGGGGCACATCACAGAGGGCTCGAGAGGTGCTAGGTCACGAGGACCCCCCCCCATCCAGTTGACCCCTAGGGAGGCGGCGGCCAAGACACCCACCCTGAACTTGATCTGAAGGGTGGTGGCCAGCCACAAGAGCCAGAGCCCCAGGCCAAAGCCAGTGCAGGTGGGCAGGGCTCGGGGGTAAGGGGCGCGGCGGGGGTGTGTCCTGGGGCGGGGCCGGCATCTGACAGCCAAGGGCTGGGGGCCAAGGGCCTTCACGCCCCTGTCCAAGCAAGTGCACTGACACACAGACACACTGACTGACTGACAGCCCCCTCCCCACAGACACCCCCCAGGGCCCTGGGAGCCCTGAGCTGCCCCGAGCTGCCCCGGGTTTGGCGGGCGGCCACGTAGACACAGGCCTCCATAGTGGATGCCCCTGTCGACCCAGTTGCCTGCTGACAGTGGCCCTCCTCCCCCCCATCCCCCTCCCCTTCCTCATCCTCAGAGGGACTCACTCAGGGCTGCTGGCTCTGGGTGCTGCAGCTGCTATCCAGTGGGTGGGTGCAGGTATCTGGTCCTGTCAGTCCCTGATTCTTCGGAGGACCTGCGTGCCTCCAGCTCCACCCACTCTCCAGTCCAGCCAACTCCCCCTCCGCACGGATGCCCACTTTTCCCCTTGCCCCCTGTTCCCAGCTCCCCAACAGTCATCTACTGTGTGCCTCCCTGCGCTCCTTTCCTGCCAGCCTGCTGCTACCCTCCAGCCCTGGGGACCCTGGGCCAGCCCAAACCCCCTGCCACCACACCCACACACACACACAACTCTGCACCTATTTAGGGGCTCCCCTGCCTGCAGCCTGCCCCCCAAACAGTCTCCTTCTGCCCCTCAACCCCCTTCCGACCCCTGCCATGGCCCCACACACACACCTGGGCATGAGCAGCCCACACATGCACCTCTCTCCCCTCCCCCTCCACTCCATTTGCTCTAAGGATGGGAAGAATCTGTTCCTCTGGGTGTCCCAGAGGGAGTTGGGTCTGGCCAATGTCCTGGGGAGCCGGAACTGTAAACAAACCATCTACATTGTAACATTTGGGCCTCAGGCCACCCAGTCCCAAGTGCTCTGTGCAAGCCTAGGACTGGTGAAAACATGCCACTCTGAACACAAGGTCTGGCTGGGGCATTGTCTCCTCCTGTGGAGTCAGAGACAGGCAGACAGAGTTTTCAGGTTCAAAATCTGTACTTCCCAGAAGCTGGTCCTTCAGTAAGGGTAAAAAAAAAAAAAAAACCGCTTTTATTTATTTATTTCTTTATTTTTTTAATTAGTGCTGCCTGACTCTCCTGTGTGATGCCTGATTCTCAGTGAAACAAGGCAAAACATCTTTTTGGGAGGGAGCAGGACCAAGATGCAGGCAGGTGGACTCCGTGGAGGGTGGATGGGTAGGTGCCCCATGCCCTGGCTCCAGAGCCCCAGCTGCTGTTCCAGGCGCTCTCTGATTCCAGAGATCCCCCTGTGTCTTCTCATGACACTATTTCCAGGACTGATCCTCAGGATAATGAGGATTCAAAAAATAGACAGGTCATATTGCTGTCAAAAGGAAATCCAGGGAGGTTGGGCAGTATCTCAGAGGGTTAAGTGGTGGTGGCACGAAACAAGGGGACAGGAGGAAGAATCCTGGGAATGGCCCCCAGACCCCCACCTGCAGGGGAGTCGCTTTACAGGGAGTGAAGCAGATCTTCAGGGGGTCTATCTTTCTCTCCCCCCTTTGCCTTTCCCCTCCCCTCTCCCTTTCTCTCTGTCCTATGCAAGGACAGTAACAACAACAACAACAATAAGAAGAAGAACCACAACAATGATCAAGCAACAAGGGCAGCAAAAGGAGAATAAATGGTCTGCAGGAGCAGTGGATTCCTGGTACAGGCACCAAGCACTGGCATAACCCTGGAAGCAATAAATAAATAAAAAAAAATATATATATATATAAATTCATAGAGAAAATATACACATAATATACATGTATACATGCGTCCGTGTATCCACTTTGTAAATAAATATACATGCACCTTTTGTTTATCTAGTGAAGCAGACCTGCAGGGGTCTACCTTTCTCTCCCCCCTCTGCCTTTCCACTCCTCTCTCCCTTTCTCTCTGTCCTATGCAAGGACAGTAACAGCAACAACAAAAATAATAATAACCACAACAAGGGCAGCCAAAGGGGAAAAAGTGGTTTGCAGGAGCAGTGGATTCCTGGTGCAGGCCCCTAACCCTGACAATAACCCTGGAGGCAATAAATGGATAAATACATAAATAAATAAATAAACAAACAGATAAAGAATACATAAATAAAAAATACAGGTAATATACATGTATACATTTCTCTGTGTTTCTACTGAGTAAAATGTCAGCGCTTTATTTATTTAGTGAACCAGATCTTCAGGGGGCCTATCTTTCTCTCCCCCATCTCTCTTTCCCCTCCTCTCTACATTTTTCTCTGTCCTCCGCAAGGACAGTAACCATCACAACAACAACAACAACAATAATAATGTTAATAACAACAATAATCAAGCAACAAGGGCAGCAAAAAGGGGAAAAAATGGAACATAGGAGCAGTGGATTCCAGGTGCTGGCACTGAGCTGTGGCAATAACCCCTTGTGGCAATAAATAAATAAATAAATAAATAAATAGTACAGGTAATATACATGAATAGGTCAGAGTGTGTGTATCCACTGTGTAAATGTAAAAGCACTTTTATTTATTTATTTATATTTTATTTATATCTTACCTAGCCCAGAGAATTTCTTTTCATTGCTAAAACAAATGTCACATTAAGGGTAGCAGGTGGTGCCTCACCTGGTTAAACACTCATGTTACACTGTAGGAGGACCCGGGTTCAAGACCCTGGTCCCCACCTGCAGGGGGAAATCTTTACAAGTGGTGCCGAAGTGCTGCACGTGTCTCTCCGGTTCTCAAAATCTCTATCCCTCCCTTCCCTCTCGATTCCTGACTGTCCATTCCAAAAAATAAATCAAGATAATAGAAAGCAAAGAAACAAAAGAAGAAGAAGCAGAAGAAGAAGGAGGAGGAGGAGGAGGAGGAGGAGGAGGAGGAGGAGGAGGAGGAGGAGGGAAAATGAAATATCCCAACATTTCAAGGGGCTGCTTTGGACAATGCTTTCCTTATTAAGATCCTCACAGCATACCATATCCAGAAAGCGCAAAGACACCGTGTTTTTTGTTGACCCAGTTTATTTTATTGATTTATTCATTTATTTATTGAGCAGTTAATGTTTTACATTCGACAGCAGACTAGGGCTCTGATGCCAAAGGTCTCAAGTACCCCTAGATGGCTCTCTGCCTCTACCAAACCAATCAATCAACCCGTGCATCGTTTCATCCATCCATCCATCCATCTATCCATCCATCTATCCATCCATCCAACTATCCATCCACCAATCAACCAAGCTAAGTACAAAAGGAGATATAACCTTGAATGATAAAGACAGTCAAGCCTGCACAGATACATTCCCAAGTGGCCAGTTTGGCTGAATAGGGCAGAGGAGCTGATCCAGGGAATGTGGTGGGGGGTAAGGGTGTGGGTGGGGTGAGCAGGTGAGCCTGTGAGCTGGGTCACATCAGGTGCGCGGAAGGGGGCGGGTGCGGGCAGCTGTTACAAGCGAAATGTCAGAAGCGATCAAGCTGGTGAGCAGGGTACCCAGAAGAGAGGAGAGACAAGAAGAGAGGCGAGGCCAGGCGAGGCGAGGCGAGGAGAGCAGAGGAGAGGAGAGGAGAGCAGGGGAGAGGAGAGGAGAGGAACTGAGAAACCCACCTGGACAGAGGTAGCATACAGGCATCCAGCAAGGCAGGCAGGCATGCAGGCAGCTGTGGCCTGGGCTCCCTGGCTCCCTGGTGCACTTCCTCCTTTGCTCCCTTGGCTGCCAGCCCCGAGGTCTGTCGTTGGTCAGCGCTGTCCTCCAGTCCTTCAGTCCCTCTGTGCCAGGGCCCAGGGGTCTGGGCGCTGCCGCCTTACCTACTGGCAAGGCAGTTGGTCTGGCCAGTGTCAGTGCACCTGAGCACAGAATCCTGGGGGGGGCACATCACAGAGGGCTCGAGAGGTGCTAGGTCACGAGGACCCCGCCCATCCAGTTGACCCCTAGGGAGGCGGCGGCCAAGACACCCACCCTGAACTTGATCTGAAGGGTGGTGGCCAGCCACCAGAGCCAGAGCCCCAGGCCAAAGCCAGTGCAGGTGGGCAGGGCTCGGGGGTAAGGGGCGCGGCGGGGGTGTGTCCTGGGGCAGGCCGGCATCTGACAGCCAAGGGCTGGGGGCCAAGGGCCTTCACGCCCCTGTCCAAGCAAGTGCACTGACACACAGACACACTGACTGACTGACAGCCCCCGCCCCACAGACACCCCCCAGGGCCCTGGGAGCCCTGAGCTGCCCCGAGCTGCCCCGGGTTTGGCGGGCGGCCACGTAGACACAGGCCTCCATAGTGGATGCCCCTGTCGACCCTGTTGCCTGCTGACAGCGGCCCTCCTCCCCCCCATCCCCCTCCCCTTCCTCATCCTCAGAGGGACTCACTCAGGGCTGCTGGCTCTGGGTGCTGCAGCTGCTATCCAGTGGGTGGGTGCAGGTATCTGGTCCTGTCAGTCCCTGATTCTTCGGAGGACCTGCGTGCCTCCAGCTCCACCCACTCTCCAGTCCAGCCCCCTCCCCCTCCGCAAGGATGCCCCCTTTTCCCCTTGCCCCCTGTCCCCCAGCTCCCCAACAGTCATCTACTGTGTGCCTCCCTGCGCTCCTTTCCTGCCAGCCTGCTGCTGCCCTCCAGCCCTGGGGACCCTGGGCCAGCCCAGCTGCCATCTCACCATCCAGCAAGGGGACCAGCCCTAACCCCCTGCCACCACACCCACACACACACACAACTCTGCACCTATTTAGGGGCTCCCCTGCCTGCAGCCTGCCCCCCAAACAGTCTCCTTCTGCCCCTCAACCCCCTTCCGACCCCTGCCATGGCCCCACACATACACCTGGGCATGAGCAGCCCACACATGCACCTCTCTCCCCTCCCCCTCCACTCCATTTGCTCTAAGGATGGGAAGAATCTTTTCCTCTGGGTGTCCCAGAGGGAGGTGGGTCTGGCCAATGTCCTGGGGAGCCGGAACTGTAAACAAACCATCTACATTGTAACATTTGGGCCTCAGGCCACCCAGTCCCAAGTGCTCTGTGCAAGCCTAGGACTGGTGAAAACACCCCACTCTGAACACAAGGTCTGGCTGGGGCAGTGGCTCCTCCTGTGGACTCAGAGACAGGCAGACAGAGTTTTCAGGTTGAAAATCTGTACTTCCCAGAAGCTGGTCCTTCAGTAAGGGTAAAAAAAAAAAAAAACACAACGGCTTTTATTTATTTATTTCTTTATTTTTTTAATTAGTGCTGCCTGACTCTCCTGTGTGACGCCTGATTCTCAGTGAAACAAGGGAAAACATCTTTTTGGCAGGGAGCAGGACCAAGATGCAGGCAGGTGGACTCCGTGGAGGGTGGATGGGTAGGTGCCCCATGCCCTGGCTCCAGAGCCCCAGCTGCTGTTCCAGGCGCTCTCTGATTCCAGAGATCCCCCTGTGTCTTCTCATGACACTATTTCCAGGACTGATCCTCAGGATAATGAGGATTCAAAAAATAGACAGGTCATATTGCTGTCAAAAGGAAATCCAGGGAGGTTGGGCGGTATCTCAGAGGGTTAAGTGGTGGTGGCACGAAACAAGGGGACAGGAGGAAGAATCCTGGGAATGGCCCCCAGACCCCCACCTGCAGGGGAGTCGCTTTACAGGGAGTGAAGCAGATCTTCAGGGGGTCTATCTTTCTCTCCCCCCTTTGCCTTTCCCCTCCCCTCTCCCTTTCTCTCTGTCCTATGCAAGGACAGTAACAACAACAACAATAAGAAGAAGAACCACAACAATGATCAAGCAACAAGGGCAGCAAAAGGAGAATAAATGGTCTGCAGGAGCAGTGGATTCCTGGTACAGGCACCAAGCACTGGCATAACCCTGGAAGCCATAAATAAATAAAAAAAAATATATATATATAAACTCATAGAGAAAATATACACATAATATACATGTATACATGCGTCCGTGTATCCACTTTGTAAATAAATATACATGCACTTTGTGTTTATCTAGTGAAGCAGACCTGCAGGGGTCTACCTTTCTCTCCCCCCTCTGCCTTTCCACTCCTCTCTCCCTTTCTCTCTGTCCTATGCAAGGACAGTAACAGCAACAACAAAAATAATAATAACCACAACAAGGGCAGCCAAAGGGGAAAAAGTGGTCTGCAGGAGCAGTGGATTCCTGGTGCAGGCCCCTAACCCTGACAATAACCCTGGAGGCAATAAATGGATAAATACATAAATAAATAAATAAACAAACAGATAAAGAATACATAAATAAAAAATACAGGTAATATACATGTATACATTTCTCTGTGTTTCTACTTAGTAAAATGTCAGCGCTTTATTTATTTAGTGAAGCAGATCTTCAGGGGGCCTATCTTTCTCTCCCCCATCTCTCTTTCCCCTCCTCTCTACATTTTTCTCTGTCCTCCGCAAGGACAGTAACCATCACAACAACAACAACAACAATAATAATGTTAACCACAATAATCAAGCAACAAGGGCAGCAAAAAGGGGAAAAAATGGAACATAGGAGCAGTGGATTCCAGGTGCTGGCACTGAGCTGTGGCAATAACCCCTTGTGGCAATAAATAAATAAATAGTACAGGTAATATACATGAATAGGTCGGAGTGTGTGTATCCACTGTGTAAATGTAAAAGCACTTTTATTTATTTATTTATATTTTATTTATTTCTTACCTAGCCCAGAGAATTTCTTTTCATTGCTAAAACAAATGTCACATTAAGGGTAGCAGGTGGTGCCTCACCTGGTTAAACACTCATGATACACTGTAGGAGGACCCGGGTTCAAGACCCTGGTCCCCACCTGCAGGGGGAAATCTTTACAAGTGGAGCCGAAGTGCTGCACGTGTCTCTCCGGTTCTCAAAATCTCTATCCCTCCCTTCCCTCTCGATTCCTGACTGTCCATTCTAAAAAATAAATCAAGATAATAGAAAGCAAAGAAACAAAAGAAGAAGAAGAAGAAGAAGAAGAAGAAGAAGAAGAAGAAGAAGAAGAAGAAGAAGAAGAAGGAGGGAAAATGAAATATCCCAACATTTCAAGGGGCTGCTTTGGACAATGCTTTCCTTATTAAGATCCTCACAGCATACCATATCCAGAAAGCGCAAAGACACCGTGTTTTTTGTTGACCCAGTTTATTTTATTGATTTATTCATTTATTTATTGAGCAGTTAATGTTTCACATTCGACAGCAGACTAGGGCTCTGATGCCAAAGGTCTCAAGTACCCCTAGATGGCTCTCTGCCTCTACCAAACCAATCAATCAACCCGTGCATCGTTTCATCCATCCATCCATCCATCTATCCATCCATCTATCCATCCATCCAACTATCCATCCACCAATCAACCAAGCTAAGTACAAAAGGAGATATAACCTTGAATGATAAAGACAGTCAAGCCTGCACAGATACATTCCCAAGTGGCCAGTTTGGCTGAATAGGGCAGAGGAGCTGATCCAGGGAATGTGGTGGGGGGTAAGGGTGTGGGTGGGGTGAGCAGGTGAGCCTGTGAGCTGGGTCACATCAGGTGCGCGGAAGGGGGCGGGTGCGGGCAGCTGTTACAAGTGAAATGTCAGAAGCGATCAAGCTGGTGAGCAGGGTACCCAGAAGAGAGGAGAGACAAGAGGAGAGGCGAGGCCAGGCGAGGCGAGGCGAGGAGAGCAGAGGAGAGGAGAGGAGAGCAGGGGAGAGGAGAGGAGAGGAACTGAGAAACCCACCTGGACAGAGGTAGCATACAGGCATCCAGCAAGGCAGGCAGGCATGCAGGCAGCTGTGGCCTGGGCTCCCTGGCTCCCTGGTGCACTTCCTCCTTTGCTCCCTTGGCTGCCAGCCCCGAGGTCTGTCGTTGGTCAGCGCTGTCCTCCAGTCCTTCAGTCCCTCTGTGCCAGGGCCCAGGGGTCTGGGCGCTGCCGCCTTACCTACTGGCAAGGCAGTTGGTCTGGCCAGTGTCAGTGCACCTGAGCACAGAATCCTGGGGGGGGCACATCACAGAGGGCTCGAGAGGTGCTAGGTCACGAGGACCCCGCCCATCCAGTTGACCCCTAGGGAGGCGGCGGCCAAGACACCCACCCTGAACTTGATCTGAAGGGTGGTGGCCAGCCACCAGAGCCAGAGCCCCAGGCCAAAGCCAGTGCAGGTGGGCAGGGCTCGGGGGTAAGGGGCGCGGCGGGGGTGTGTCCTGGGGCGGGGCCGGCATCTGACAGCCAAGGGCTGGGGGCCAAGGGCCTTCACGCCCCTGTCCAAGCAAGTGCACTGACACACAGACACACTGACTGACTGACAGCCCCCGCCCCACAGACACCCCCCAGGGCCCTGGGAGCCCTGAGCTGCCCCGAGCTGCCCCGGGTTTGGCGGGCGGCCACGTAGACACAGGCCTCCATAGTGGATGCCCCTGTCGACCCTGTTGCCTGCTGACAGCGGCCCTCCTCCCCCCCATCCCCCTCCCCTTCCTCATCCTCAGAGGGACTCACTCAGGGCTGCTGGCTCTGGGTGCTGCAGCTGCTATCCAGTGGGTGGGTGCAGGTATCTGGTCCTGTCAGTCCCTGATTCTTCGGAGGACCTGCGTGCCTCCAGCTCCACCCACTCTCCAGTCCAGCCCCCTCCCCCTCCGCAAGGATGCCCCCTTTTCCCCTTGCCCCCTGTCCCCCAGCTCCCCAACAGTCATCTACTGTGTGCCTCCCTGCGCTCCTTTCCTGCCAGCCTGCTGCTGCCCTCCAGCCCTGGGGACCCTGGGCCAGCCCAGCTGCCATCTCACCATCCAGCAAGGGGACCAGCCCTAACCCCCTGCCACCACACCCACACACACACACAACTCTGCACCTATTTAGGGGCTCCCCTGCCTGCAGCCTGCCCCCCAAACAGTCTCCTTCTGCCCCTCAACCCCCTTCCGACCCCTGCCATGGCCCCACACATACACCTGGGCATGAGCAGCCCACACATGCACCTCTCTCCCCTCCCCCTCCACTCCATTTGCTCTAAGGATGGGAAGAATCTTTTCCTCTGGGTGTCCCAGAGGGAGGTGGGTCTGGCCAATGTCCTGGGGAGCCGGAACTGTAAACAAACCATCTACATTGTAACATTTGGGCCTCAGGCCACCCAGTCCCAAGTGCTCTGTGCAAGCCTAGGACTGGTGAAAACACCCCACTCTGAACACAAGGTCTGGCTGGGGCAGTGGCTCCTCCTGTGGACTCAGAGACAGGCAGACAGAGTTTTCAGGTTGAAAATCTGTACTTCCCAGAAGCTGGTCCTTCAGTAAGGGTAAAAAAAAAAAAAAAACACAACGGCTTTTATTTATTTATTTCTTTATTTTTTTAATTAGTGCTGCCTGACTCTCCTGTGTGACGCCTGATTCTCAGTGAAACAAGGGAAAACATCTTTTTGGCAGGGAGCAGGACCAAGATGCAGGCAGGTGGACTCCGTGGAGGGTGGATGGGTAGGTGCCCCATGCCCTGGCTCCAGAGCCCCAGCTGCTGTTCCAGGCGCTCTCTGATTCCAGAGATCCCCCTGTGTCTTCTCATGACACTATTTCCAGGACTGATCCTCAGGATAATGAGGATTCAAAAAATAGACAGGTCATATTGCTGTCAAAAGGAAATCCAGGGAGGTTGGGTGGTATCTCAGAGGGTTAAGTGGTGGTGGCAGGAAACAAGGGGACAGGAGGAAGAATCCTGGGAATGGCCCCCAGACCCCCACCTGCAGGGGAGTCGCTTTACAGGGAGTGAAGCAGATCTTCAGGGGGTCTATCTTTCTCTCCCCCCTTTGCCTTTCCCCTCCCCTCTCCCTTTCTCTCTGTCCTATGCAAGGACAGTAACAACAACAACAATAAGAAGAAGAACCACAACAATGATCAAGCAACAAGGGCAGCAAAAGGAGAATAAATGGTCTGCAGGAGCAGTGGATTCCTGGTACAGGCACCAAGCACTGGCATAACCCTGGAAGCCATAAATAAATAAAAAAATATATATATATATAAACTCATAGAGAAAATATACACATAATATACATGTATACATGCGTCCGTGTATCCACTTTGTAAATAAATATACATGCACTTTTTGTTTATCTAGTGAAGCAGACCTGCAGGGGTCTACCTTTCTCTCCCCCCTCTGCCTTTCCACTCCTCTCTCCCTTTCTCTCTGTCCTATGCAAGGACAGTAACAGCAACAACAAAAATAATAATAACCACAACAAGGGCAGCCAAAGGGGAAAAAGTGGTCTGCAGGAGCAGTGGATTCCTGGTGCAGGCCCCTAACCCTGACAATAACCCTGGAGGCAATAAATGGATAAATACATAAATAAATAAATAAACAAACAGATAAAGAATACATAAATAAAAAATACAGGTAATATACATGTATACATTTCTCTGTGTTTCTACTTAGTAAAATGTCAGCGCTTTATTTATTTAGTGAAGCAGATCTTCAGGGGGCCTATCTTTCTCTCCCCCATCTCTCTTTCCCCTCCTCTCTACATTTTTCTCTGTCCTCCGCAAGGACAGTAACCATCACAACAACAACAACAACAATAATAATGTTAACCACAATAATCAAGCAACAAGGGCAGCAAAAAGGGGAAAAAATGGAACATAGGAGCAGTGGATTCCAGGTGCTGGCACTGAGCTGTGGCAATAACCCCTTGTGGCAATAAATAAATAAATAGTACAGGTAATATACATGAATAGGTCGGAGTGTGTGTATCCACTGTGTAAATGTAAAAGCACTTTTATTTATTTATTTATATTTTATTTATTTCTTACCTAGCCCAGAGAATTTCTTTTCATTGCTAAAACAAATGTCACATTAAGGGTAGCAGGTGGTGCCTCACCTGGTTAAACACTCATGATACACTGTAGGAGGACCCGGGTTCAAGACCCTGGTCCCCACCTGCAGGGGGAAATCTTTACAAGTGGAGCCGAAGTGCTGCACGTGTCTCTCCGGTTCTCAAAATCTCTATCCCTCCCTTCCCTCTCGATTCCTGACTGTCCATTCTAAAAAATAAATCAAGATAATAGAAAGCAAAGAAACAAAAGAAGAAGAAGAAGAAGAAGAAGAAGAAGAAGAAGAAGAAGAAGAAGAAGAAGAAGAAGGAGGGAAAATGAAATATCCCAACATTTCAAGGGGCTGCTTTGGACAATGCTTTCCTTATTAAGATCCTCACAGCATACCATATCCAGAAAGCGCAAAGACACCGTGTTTTTTGTTGACCCAGTTTATTTTATTGATTTATTCATTTATTTATTGAGCAGTTAATGTTTCACATTCGACAGCAGACTAGGGCTCTGATGCCAAAGGTCTCAAGTACCCCTAGATGGCTCTCTGCCTCTACCAAACCAATCAATCAACCCGTGCATCGTTTCATCCATCCATCCATCCATCTATCCATCCATCTATCCATCCATCCAACTATCCATCCACCAATCAACCAAGCTAAGTACAAAAGGAGATATAACCTTGAATGATAAAGACAGTCAAGCCTGCACAGATACATTCCCAAGTGGCCAGTTTGGCTGAATAGGGCAGAGGAGCTGATCCAGGGAATGTGGTGGGGGGTAAGGGTGTGGGTGGGGTGAGCAGGTGAGCCTGTGAGCTGGGTCACATCAGGTGCGGGAAGGGGGCGGGTGCGGGCAGCTGTTACAAGCGAAATGTCAGAAGCGATCAAACTGGTGAGCAGGGTACCCAGAAGAGAGGAGAGACAAGAAGAGAGGCGAGGCCAGGCGAGGCGAGGCGAGGAGAGCAGAGGAGAGGAGAGGAGAGCAGGGGAGAGGAGAGGAGAGGAACTGAGAAACCCACCTGGACAGAGGTAGCATACAGGCATCCAGCAAGGCAGGCAGGCATGCAGGCAGCTGTGGCCTGGGCTCCCTGGCTCCCTGGTGCACTTCCTCCTTTGCTCCCTTGGCTGCCAGCCCCGAGGTCTGTCGTTGGTCAGCGCTGTCCTCCAGTCCTTCAGTCCCTCTGTGCCAGGGCCCAGGGGTCTGGGCGCTGCCGCCTTACCTACTGGCAAGGCAGTTGGTCTGGCCAGTGTCAGTGCACCTGAGCACAGAATCCTGGGGGGGGCACATCACAGAGGGCTCGAGAGGTGCTAGGTCACGAGGACCCCGCCCATCCAGTTGACCCCTAGGGAGGCGGCGGCCAAGACACCCACCCTGAACTTGATCTGAAGGGTGGTGGCCAGCCACCAGAGCCAGAGCCCCAGGCCAAAGCCAGTGCAGGTGGGCAGGGCTCGGGGGTAAGGGGCGCGGCGGGGGTGTGTCCTGGGGCGGGGCCGGCATCTGACAGCCAAGGGCTGGGGGCCAAGGGCCTTCACGCCCCTGTCCAAGCAAGTGCACTGACACACAGACACACTGACTGACTGACAGCCCCCGCCCCACAGACACCCCCCAGGGCCCTGGGAGCCCTGAGCTGCCCCGAGCTGCCCCGGGTTTGGCGGGCGGCCACGTAGACACAGGCCTCCATAGTGGATGCCCCTGTTGACCCTGTTGCCTGCTGACAGCGGCCCTCCTCCCCCCCATCCCCCTCCCCTTCCTCATCCTCAGAGGGACTCACTCAGGGCTGCTGGCTCTGGGTGCTGCAGCTGCTATCCAGTGGGTGGGTGCAGGTATCTGGTCCTGTCAGTCCCTGATTCTTCGGAGGACCTGCGTGCCTCCAGCTCCACCCACTCTCCAGTCCAGCCCCCTCCCCCTCCGCAAGGATGCCCCCTTTTCCCCTTGCCCCCTGTCCCCCAGCTCCCCAACAGTCATCTACTGTGTGCCTCCCTGCGCTCCTTTCCTGCCAGCCTGCTGCTGCCCTCCAGCCCTGGGGACCCTGGGCCAGCCCAGCTGCCATCTCACCATCCAGCAAGGGGACCAGCCCTAACCCCCTGCCACCACACCCACACACACACACAACTCTGCACCTATTTAGGGGCTCCCCTGCCTGCAGCCTGCCCCCCAAACAGTCTCCTTCTGCCCCTCAACCCCCTTCCGACCCCTGCCATGGCCCCACACATACACCTGGGCATGAGCAGCCCACACATGCACCTCTCTCCCCTCCCCCTCCACTCCATTTGCTCTAAGGATGGGAAGAATCTTTTCCTCTGGGTGTCCCAGAGGGAGGTGGGTCTGGCCAATGTCCTGGGGAGCCGGAACTGTAAACAAACCATCTACATTGTAACATTTGGGCCTCAGGCCACCCAGTCCCAAGTGCTCTGTGCAAGCCTAGGACTGGTGAAAACACCCCACTCTGAACACAAGGTCTGGCTGGGGCAGTGGCTCCTCCTGTGGACTCAGAGACAGGCAGACAGAGTTTTCAGGTTCAAAATCTGTACTTCCCAGAAGCTGGTCCTTCAGTAAGGGTAAAAAAAAAAAAAAAACACAACGGCTTTTATTTATTTATTTCTTTATTTTTTTAATTAGTGCTGCCTGACTCTCCTGTGTGACGCCTGATTCTCAGTGAAACAAGGGAAAACATCTTTTTGGCAGGGAGCAGGACCAAGATGCAGGCAGGTGGACTCCGTGGAGGGTGGATGGGTAGGTGCCCCATGCCCTGGCTCCAGAGCCCCAGCTGCTGTTCCAGGCGCTCTCTGATTCCAGAGATCCCCCTGTGTCTTCTCATGACACTATTTCCAGGACTGATCCTCAGGATAATGAGGATTCAAAAAATAGACAGGTCATATTGCTGTCAAAAGGAAATCCAGGGAGGTTGGGCGGTATCTCAGAGGGTTAAGTGGTGGTGGCAGGAAACAAGGGGACAGGAGGAAGAATCCTGGGAATGGCCCCCAGACCCCCACCTGCAGGGGAGTCGCTTTACAGGGAGTGAAGCAGATCTTCAGGGGGTCTATCTTTCTCTCCCCCCTTTGCCTTTCCCCTCCCCTCTCCCTTTCTCTCTGTCCTATGCAAGGACAGTAACAACAACAACAATAAGAAGAAGAACCACAACAATGATCAAGCAACAAGGGCAGCAAAAGGAGAATAAATGGTCTGCAGGAGCAGTGGATTCCTGGTACAGGCACCAAGCACTGGCATAACCCTGGAAGCCATAAATAAATAAAAAAATATATATATATATAAACTCATAGAGAAAATATACACATAATATACATGTATACATGCGTCCGTGTATCCACTTTGTAAATAAATATACATGCACTTTTTGTTTATCTAGTGAAGCAGACCTGCAGGGGTCTACCTTTCTCTCCCCCCTCTGCCTTTCCACTCCTCTCTCCCTTTCTCTCTGTCCTATGCAAGGACAGTAACAGCAACAACAAAAATAATAATAACCACAACAAGGGCAGCCAAAGGGGAAAAAGTGGTCTGCAGGAGCAGTGGATTCCTGGTGCAGGCCCCTAACCCTGACAATAACCCTGGAGGCAATAAATGGATAAATACATAAATAAATAAATAAACAAACAGATAAAGAATACATAAATAAAAAATACAGGTAATATACATGTATACATTTCTCTGTGTTTCTACTTAGTAAAATGTCAGCGCTTTATTTATTTAGTGAAGCAGATCTTCAGGGGGCCTATCTTTCTCTCCCCCATCTCTCTTTCCCCTCCTCTCTACATTTTTCTCTGTCCTCCGCAAGGACAGTAACCATCACAACAACAACAACAACAATAATAATGTTAACCACAATAATCAAGCAACAAGGGCAGCAAAAAGGGGAAAAAATGGAACATAGGAGCAGTGGATTCCAGGTGCTGGCACTGAGCTGTGGCAATAACCCCTTGTGGCAATAAATAAATAAATAGTACAGGTAATATACATGAATAGGTCGGAGTGTGTGTATCCACTGTGTAAATGTAAAAGCACTTTTATTTATTTATTTATATTTTATTTATTTCTTACCTAGCCCAGAGAATTTCTTTTCATTGCTAAAACAAATGTCACATTAAGGGTAGCAGGTGGTGCCTCACCTGGTTAAACACTCATGATACACTGTAGGAGGACCCGGGTTCAAGACCCTGGTCCCCACCTGCAGGGGGAAATCTTTACAAGTGGAGCCGAAGTGCTGCACGTGTCTCTCCGGTTCTCAAAATCTCTATCCCTCCCTTCCCTCTCGATTCCTGACTGTCCATTCTAAAAAATAAATCAAGATAATAGAAAGCAAAGAAACAAAAGAAGAAGAAGAAGAAGAAGAAGAAGAAGAAGAAGAAGAAGAAGAAGAAGAAGAAGAAGAAGGAGGGAAAATGAAATATCCCAACATTTCAAGGGGCTGCTTTGGACAATGCTTTCCTTATTAAGATCCTCACAGCATACCATATCCAGAAAGCGCAAAGACACCGTGTTTTTTGTTGACCCAGTTTATTTTATTGATTTATTCATTTATTTATTGAGCAGTTAATGTTTCACATTCGACAGCAGACTAGGGCTCTGATGCCAAAGGTCTCAAGTACCCCTAGATGGCTCTCTGCCTCTACCAAACCAATCAATCAACCCGTGCATCGTTTCATCCATCCATCCATCCATCTATCCATCCATCTATCCATCCATCCAACTATCCATCCACCAATCAACCAAGCTAAGTACAAAAGGAGATATAACCTTGAATGATAAAGACAGTCAAGCCTGCACAGATACATTCCCAAGTGGCCAGTTTGGCTGAATAGGGCAGAGGAGCTGATCCAGGGAATGTGGTGGGGGGTAAGGGTGTGGGTGGGGTGAGCAGGTGAGCCTGTGAGCTGGGTCACATCAGGTGCGCGGAAGGGGGCGGGTGCGGGCAGCTGTTACAAGTGAAATGTCAGAAGCGATCAAGCTGGTGAGCAGGGTACCCAGAAGAGAGGAGAGACAAGAGGAGAGGCGAGGCCAGGCGAGGCGAGGCGAGGAGAGCAGAGGAGAGGAGAGGAGAGCAGGGGAGAGGAGAGGAGAGGAACTGAGAAACCCACCTGGACAGAGGTAGCATACAGGCATCCAGCAAGGCAGGCAGGCATGCAGGCAGCTGTGGCCTGGGCTCCCTGGCTCCCTGGTGCACTTCCTCCTTTGCTCCCTTGGCTGCCAGCCCCGAGGTCTGTCGTTGGTCAGCGCTGTCCTCCAGTCCTTCAGTCCCTCTGTGCCAGGGCCCAGGGGTCTGGGCGCTGCCGCCTTACCTACTGGCAAGGCAGTTGGTCTGGCCAGTGTCAGTGCACCTGAGCACAGAATCCTGGGGGGGGCACATCACAGAGGGCTCGAGAGGTGCTAGGTCACGAGGACCCCGCCCATCCAGTTGACCCCTAGGGAGGCGGCGGCCAAGACACCCACCCTGAACTTGATCTGAAGGGTGGTGGCCAGCCACCAGAGCCAGAGCCCCAGGCCAAAGCCAGTGCAGGTGGGCAGGGCTCGGGGGTAAGGGGCGCGGCGGGGGTGTGTCCTGGGGCGGGGCCGGCATCTGACAGCCAAGGGCTGGGGGCCAAGGGCCTTCACGCCCCTGTCCAAGCAAGTGCACTGACACACAGACACACTGACTGACTGACAGCCCCCGCCCCACAGACACCCCCCAGGGCCCTGGGAGCCCTGAGCTGCCCCGAGCTGCCCCGGGTTTGGCGGGCGGCCACGTAGACACAGGCCTCCATAGTGGATGCCCCTGTCGACCCTGTTGCCTGCTGACAGCGGCCCTCCTCCCCCCCATCCCCCTCCCCTTCCTCATCCTCAGAGGGACTCACTCAGGGCTGCTGGCTCTGGGTGCTGCAGCTGCTATCCAGTGGGTGGGTGCAGGTATCTGGTCCTGTCAGTCCCTGATTCTTCGGAGGACCTGCGTGCCTCCAGCTCCACCCACTCTCCAGTCCAGCCCCCTCCCCCTCCGCAAGGATGCCCCCTTTTCCCCTTGCCCCCTGTCCCCCAGCTCCCCAACAGTCATCTACTGTGTGCCTCCCTGCGCTCCTTTCCTGCCAGCCTGCTGCTGCCCTCCAGCCCTGGGGACCCTGGGCCAGCCCAGCTGCCATCTCACCATCCAGCAAGGGGACCAGCCCTAACCCCCTGCCACCACACCCACACACACACACAACTCTGCACCTATTTAGGGGCTCCCCTGCCTGCAGCCTGCCCCCCAAACAGTCTCCTTCTGCCCCTCAACCCCCTTCCGACCCCTGCCATGGCCCCACACATACACCTGGGCATGAGCAGCCCACACATGCACCTCTCTCCCCTCCCCCTCCACTCCATTTGCTCTAAGGATGGGAAGAATCTTTTCCTCTGGGTGTCCCAGAGGGAGGTGGGTCTGGCCAATGTCCTGGGGAGCCGGAACTGTAAACAAACCATCTACATTGTAACATTTGGGCCTCAGGCCACCCAGTCCCAAGTGCTCTGTGCAAGCCTAGGACTGGTGAAAACACCCCACTCTGAACACAAGGTCTGGCTGGGGCAGTGGCTCCTCCTGTGGACTCAGAGACAGGCAGACAGAGTTTTCAGGTTGAAAATCTGTACTTCCCAGAAGCTGGTCCTTCAGTAAGGGTAAAAAAAAAAAAAAAACACAACGGCTTTTATTTATTTATTTCTTTATTTTTTTAATTAGTGCTGCCTGACTCTCCTGTGTGACGCCTGATTCTCAGTGAAACAAGGGAAAACATCTTTTTGGCAGGGAGCAGGACCAAGATGCAGGCAGGTGGACTCCGTGGAGGGTGGATGGGTAGGTGCCCCATGCCCTGGCTCCAGAGCCCCAGCTGCTGTTCCAGGCGCTCTCTGATTCCAGAGATCCCCCTGTGTCTTCTCATGACACTATTTCCAGGACTGATCCTCAGGATAATGAGGATTCAAAAAATAGACAGGTCATATTGCTGTCAAAAGGAAATCCAGGGAGGTTGGGTGGTATCTCAGAGGGTTAAGTGGTGGTGGCAGGAAACAAGGGGACAGGAGGAAGAATCCTGGGAATGGCCCCCAGACCCCCACCTGCAGGGGAGTCGCTTTACAGGGAGTGAAGCAGATCTTCAGGGGGTCTATCTTTCTCTCCCCCCTTTGCCTTTCCCCTCCCCTCTCCCTTTCTCTCTGTCCTATGCAAGGACAGTAACAACAACAACAATAAGAAGAAGAACCACAACAATGATCAAGCAACAAGGGCAGCAAAAGGAGAATAAATGGTCTGCAGGAGCAGTGGATTCCTGGTACAGGCACCAAGCACTGGCATAACCCTGGAAGCCATAAATAAATAAAAAAATATATATATATATAAACTCATAGAGAAAATATACACATAATATACATGTATACATGCGTCCGTGTATCCACTTTGTAAATAAATATACATGCACTTTTTGTTTATCTAGTGAAGCAGACCTGCAGGGGTCTACCTTTCTCTCCCCCCTCTGCCTTTCCACTCCTCTCTCCCTTTCTCTCTGTCCTATGCAAGGACAGTAACAGCAACAACAAAAATAATAATAACCACAACAAGGGCAGCCAAAGGGGAAAAAGTGGTCTGCAGGAGCAGTGGATTCCTGGTGCAGGCCCCTAACCCTGACAATAACCCTGGAGGCAATAAATGGATAAATACATAAATAAATAAATAAACAAACAGATAAAGAATACATAAATAAAAAATACAGGTAATATACATGTATACATTTCTCTGTGTTTCTACTTAGTAAAATGTCAGCGCTTTATTTATTTAGTGAAGCAGATCTTCAGGGGGCCTATCTTTCTCTCCCCCATCTCTCTTTCCCCTCCTCTCTACATTTTTCTCTGTCCTCCGCAAGGACAGTAACCATCACAACAACAACAACAACAATAATAATGTTAACCACAATAATCAAGCAACAAGGGCAGCAAAAAGGGGAAAAAATGGAACATAGGAGCAGTGGATTCCAGGTGCTGGCACTGAGCTGTGGCAATAACCCCTTGTGGCAATAAATAAATAAATAGTACAGGTAATATACATGAATAGGTCGGAGTGTGTGTATCCACTGTGTAAATGTAAAAGCACTTTTATTTATTTATTTATATTTTATTTATTTCTTACCTAGCCCAGAGAATTTCTTTTCATTGCTAAAACAAATGTCACATTAAGGGTAGCAGGTGGTGCCTCACCTGGTTAAACACTCATGATACACTGTAGGAGGACCCGGGTTCAAGACCCTGGTCCCCACCTGCAGGGGGAAATCTTTACAAGTGGAGCCGAAGTGCTGCACGTGTCTCTCCGGTTCTCAAAATCTCTATCCCTCCCTTCCCTCTCGATTCCTGACTGTCCATTCTAAAAAATAAATCAAGATAATAGAAAGCAAAGAAACAAAAGAAGAAGAAGAAGAAGAAGAAGAAGAAGAAGAAGAAGAAGAAGAAGAAGAAGAAGAAGAAGAAGAAGAAGAAGAAGAAGGAGGGAAAATGAAATATCCCAACATTTCAAGGGGCTGCTTTGGACAATGCTTTCCTTATTAAGATCCTCACAGCATACCATATCCAGAAAGCGCAAAGACACCGTGTTTTTTGTTGACCCAGTTTATTTTATTGATTTATTCATTTATTTATTGAGCAGTTAATGTTTCACATTCGACAGCAGACTAGGGCTCTGATGCCAAAGGTCTCAAGTACCCCTAGATGGCTCTCTGCCTCTACCAAACCAATCAATCAACCCGTGCATCGTTTCATCCATCCATCCATCCATCTATCCATCCATCTATCCATCCATCCAACTATCCATCCACCAATCAACCAAGCTAAGTACAAAAGGAGATATAACCTTGAATGATAAAGACAGTCAAGCCTGCACAGATACATTCCCAAGTGGCCAGTTTGGCTGAATAGGGCAGAGGAGCTGATCCAGGGAATGTGGTGGGGGGTAAGGGTGTGGGTGGGGTGAGCAGGTGAGCCTGTGAGCTGGGTCACATCAGGTGCGCGGAAGGGGGCGGGTGCGGGCAGCTGTTACAAGCGAAATGTCAGAAGCGATCAAGCTGGTGAGCAGGGTACCCAGAAGAGAGGAGAGACAAGAAGAGAGGCGAGGCCAGGCGAGGCGAGGCGAGGAGAGCAGAGGAGAGGAGAGGAGAGCAGGGGAGAGGAGAGGAGAGGAACTGAGAAACCCACCTGGACAGAGGTAGCATACAGGCATCCAGCAAGGCAGGCAGGCATGCAGGCAGCTGTGGCCTGGGCTCCCTGGCTCCCTGGTGCACTTCCTCCTTTGCTCCCTTGGCTGCCAGCCCCGAGGTCTGTCGTTGGTCAGCGCTGTCCTCCAGTCCTTCAGTCCCTCTGTGCCAGGGCCCAGGGGTCTGGGCGCTGCCGCCTTACCTACTGGCAAGGCAGTTGGTCTGGCCAGTGTCAGTGCACCTGAGCACAGAATCCTGGGGGGGGCACATCACAGAGGGCTCGAGAGGTGCTAGGTCACGAGGACCCCGCCCATCCAGTTGACCCCTAGGGAGGCGGCGGCCAAGACACCCACCCTGAACTTGATCTGAAGGGTGGTGGCCAGCCACCAGAGCCAGAGCCCCAGGCCAAAGCCAGTGCAGGTGGGCAGGGCTCGGGGGTAAGGGGCGCGGCGGGGGTGTGTCCTGGGGCGGGGCCGGCATCTGACAGCCAAGGGCTGGGGGCCAAGGGCCTTCACGCCCCTGTCCAAGCAAGTGCACTGACACACAGACACACTGACTGACTGACAGCCCCCGCCCCACAGACACCCCCCAGGGCCCTGGGAGCCCTGAGCTGCCCCGAGCTGCCCCGGGTTTGGCGGGCGGCCACGTAGACACAGGCCTCCATAGTGGATGCCCCTGTCGACCCTGTTGCCTGCTGACAGCGGCCCTCCTCCCCCCCATCCCCCTCCCCTTCCTCATCCTCAGAGGGACTCACTCAGGGCTGCTGGCTCTGGGTGCTGCAGCTGCTATCCAGTGGGTGGGTGCAGGTATCTGGTCCTGTCAGTCCCTGATTCTTCGGAGGACCTGCGTGCCTCCAGCTCCACCCACTCTCCAGTCCAGCCCCCTCCCCCTCCGCAAGGATGCCCCCTTTTCCCCTTGCCCCCTGTCCCCCAGCTCCCCAACAGTCATCTACTGTGTGCCTCCCTGCGCTCCTTTCCTGCCAGCCTGCTGCTGCCCTCCAGCCCTGGGGACCCTGGGCCAGCCCAGCTGCCATCTCACCATCCAGCAAGGGGACCAGCCCTAACCCCCTGCCACCACACCCACACACACACACAACTCTGCACCTATTTAGGGGCTCCCCTGCCTGCAGCCTGCCCCCCAAACAGTCTCCTTCTGCCCCTCAACCCCCTTCCGACCCCTGCCATGGCCCCACACATACACCTGGGCATGAGCAGCCCACACATGCACCTCTCTCCCCTCCCCCTCCACTCCATTTGCTCTAAGGATGGGAAGAATCTTTTCCTCTGGGTGTCCCAGAGGGAGGTGGGTCTGGCCAATGTCCTGGGGAGCCGGAACTGTAAACAAACCATCTACATTGTAACATTTGGGCCTCAGGCCACCCAGTCCCAAGTGCTCTGTGCAAGCCTAGGACTGGTGAAAACACCCCACTCTGAACACAAGGTCTGGCTGGGGCAGTGGCTCCTCCTGTGGACTCAGAGACAGGCAGACAGAGTTTTCAGGTTCAAAATCTGTACTTCCCAGAAGCTGGTCCTTCAGTAAGGGTAAAAAAAAAAAAAAAACACAACGGCTTTTATTTATTTATTTCTTTATTTTTTTAATTAGTGCTGCCTGACTCTCCTGTGTGACGCCTGATTCTCAGTGAAACAAGGGAAAACATCTTTTTGGCAGGGAGCAGGACCAAGATGCAGGCAGGTGGACTCCGTGGAGGGTGGATGGGTAGGTGCCCCATGCCCTGGCTCCAGAGCCCCAGCTGCTGTTCCAGGCGCTCTCTGATTCCAGAGATCCCCCTGTGTCTTCTCATGACACTATTTCCAGGACTGATCCTCAGGATAATGAGGATTCAAAAAATAGACAGGTCATATTGCTGTCAAAAGGAAATCCAGGGAGGTTGGGCGGTATCTCAGAGGGTTAAGTGGTGGTGGCAGGAAACAAGGGGACAGGAGGAAGAATCCTGGGAATGGCCCCCAGACCCCCACCTGCAGGGGAGTCGCTTTACAGGGAGTGAAGCAGATCTTCAGGGGGTCTATCTTTCTCTCCCCCCTTTGCCTTTCCCCTCCCCTCTCCCTTTCTCTCTGTCCTATGCAAGGACAGTAACAACAACAACAATAAGAAGAAGAACCACAACAATGATCAAGCAACAAGGGCAGCAAAAGGAGAATAAATGGTCTGCAGGAGCAGTGGATTCCTGGTACAGGCACCAAGCACTGGCATAACCCTGGAAGCCATAAATAAATAAAAAATATATATATATATAAACTCATAGAGAAAATATACACATAATATACATGTATACATGCGTCCGTGTATCCACTTTGTAAATAAATATACATGCACTTTTTGTTTATCTAGTGAAGCAGACCTGCAGGGGTCTACCTTTCTCTCCCCCCTCTGCCTTTCCACTCCTCTCTCCCTTTCTCTCTGTCCTATGCAAGGACAGTAACAGCAACAACAAAAATAATAATAACCACAACAAGGGCAGCCAAAGGGGAAAAAGTGGTCTGCAGGAGCAGTGGATTCCTGGTGCAGGCCCCTAACCCTGACAATAACCCTGGAGGCAATAAATGGATAAATACATAAATAAATAAATAAACAAACAGATAAAGAATACATAAATAAAAAATACAGGTAATATACATGTATACATTTCTCTGTGTTTCTACTTAGTAAAATGTCAGCGCTTTATTTATTTAGTGAAGCAGATCTTCAGGGGGCCTATCTTTCTCTCCCCCATCTCTCTTTCCCCTCCTCTCTACATTTTTCTCTGTCCTCCGCAAGGACAGTAACCATCACAACAACAACAACAACAATAATAATGTTAACCACAATAATCAAGCAACAAGGGCAGCAAAAAGGGGAAAAAATGGAACATAGGAGCAGTGGATTCCAGGTGCTGGCACTGAGCTGTGGCAATAACCCCTTGTGGCAATAAATAAATAAATAGTACAGGTAATATACATGAATAGGTCGGAGTGTGTGTATCCACTGTGTAAATGTAAAAGCACTTTTATTTATTTATTTATATTTTATTTATTTCTTACCTAGCCCAGAGAATTTCTTTTCATTGCTAAAACAAATGTCACATTAAGGGTAGCAGGTGGTGCCTCACCTGGTTAAACACTCATGATACACTGTAGGAGGACCCGGGTTCAAGACCCTGGTCCCCACCTGCAGGGGGAAATCTTTACAAGTGGAGCCCAAGTGCTGCACGTGTCTCTCCGGTTCTCAAAATCTCTATCCCTCCCTTCCCTCTCGATTCCTGACTGTCCATTCTAAAAAATAAATCAAGATAATAGAAAGCAAAGAAACAAAAGAAGAAGAAGAAGAAGAAGAAGAAGAAGAAGAAGAAGAAGAAGAAGAAGAAGAAGAAGAAGAAGAAGAAGAAGAAGGAGGGAAAATGAAATATCCCAACATTTCAAGGGGCTGCTTTGGACAATGCTTTCCTTATTAAGATCCTCACAGCATACCATATCCAGAAAGCGCAAAGACACCGTGTTTTTTGTTGACCCAGTTTATTTTATTGATTTATTCATTTATTTATTGAGCAGTTAATGTTTCACATTCGACAGCAGACTAGGGCTCTGATGCCAAAGGTCTCAAGTACCCCTAGATGGCTCTCTGCCTCTACCAAACCAATCAATCAACCCGTGCATCGTTTCATCCATCCATCCATCCATCTATCCATCCATCTATCCATCCATCCAACTATCCATCCACCAATCAACCAAGCTAAGTACAAAAGGAGATATAACCTTGAATGATAAAGACAGTCAAGCCTGCACAGATACATTCCCAAGTGGCCAGTTTGGCTGAATAGGGCAGAGGAGCTGATCCAGGGAATGTGGTGGGGGGTAAGGGTGTGGGTGGGGTGAGCAGGTGAGCCTGTGAGCTGGGTCACATCAGGTGCGCGGAAGGGGGCGGGTGCGGGCAGCTGTTACAAGCGAAATGTCAGAAGCGATCAAGCTGGTGAGCAGGGTACCCAGAAGAGAGGAGAGACAAGAAGAGAGGCGAGGCCAGGCGAGGCGAGGCGAGGAGAGCAGAGGAGAGGAGAGGAGAGCAGGGGAGAGGAGAGGAGAGGAACTGAGAAACCCACCTGGACAGAGGTAGCATACAGGCATCCAGCAAGGCAGGCAGGCATGCAGGCAGCTGTGGCCTGGGCTCCCTGGCTCCCTGGTGCACTTCCTCCTTTGCTCCCTTGGCTGCCAGCCCCGAGGTCTGTCGTTGGTCAGCGCTGTCCTCCAGTCCTTCAGTCCCTCTGTGCCAGGGCCCAGGGGTCTGGGCGCTGCCGCCTTACCTACTGGCAAGGCAGTTGGTCTGGCCAGTGTCAGTGCACCTGAGCACAGAATCCTGGGGGGGGCACATCACAGAGGGCTCGAGAGGTGCTAGGTCACGAGGACCCCGCCCATCCAGTTGACCCCTAGGGAGGCGGCGGCCAAGACACCCACCCTGAACTTGATCTGAAGGGTGGTGGCCAGCCACCAGAGCCAGAGCCCCAGGCCAAAGCCAGTGCAGGTGGGCAGGGCTCGGGGGTAAGGGGCGCGGCGGGGGTGTGTCCTGGGGCGGGGCCGGCATCTGACAGCCAAGGGCTGGGGGCCAAGGGCCTTCACGCCCCTGTCCAAGCAAGTGCACTGACACACAGACACACTGACTGACTGACAGCCCCCGCCCCACAGACACCCCCCAGGGCCCTGGGAGCCCTGAGCTGCCCCGAGCTGCCCCGGGTTTGGCGGGCGGCCACGTAGACACAGGCCTCCATAGTGGATGCCCCTGTCGACCCTGTTGCCTGCTGACAGCGGCCCTCCTCCCCCCCATCCCCCTCCCCTTCCTCATCCTCAGAGGGACTCACTCAGGGCTGCTGGCTCTGGGTGCTGCAGCTGCTATCCAGTGGGTGGGTGCAGGTATCTGGTCCTGTCAGTCCCTGATTCTTCGGAGGACCTGCGTGCCTCCAGCTCCACCCACTCTCCAGTCCAGCCCCCTCCCCCTCCGCAAGGATGCCCCCTTTTCCCCTTGCCCCCTGTCCCCCAGCTCCCCAACAGTCATCTACTGTGTGCCTCCCTGCGCTCCTTTCCTGCCAGCCTGCTGCTGCCCTCCAGCCCTGGGGACCCTGGGCCAGCCCAGCTGCCATCTCACCATCCAGCAAGGGGACCAGCCCTAACCCCCTGCCACCACACCCACACACACACACAACTCTGCACCTATTTAGGGGCTCCCCTGCCTGCAGCCTGCCCCCCAAACAGTCTCCTTCTGCCCCTCAACCCCCTTCCGACCCCTGCCATGGCCCCACACATACACCTGGGCATGAGCAGCCCACACATGCACCTCTCTCCCCTCCCCCTCCACTCCATTTGCTCTAAGGATGGGAAGAATCTTTTCCTCTGGGTGTCCCAGAGGGAGGTGGGTCTGGCCAATGTCCTGGGGAGCCGGAACTGTAAACAAACCATCTACATTGTAACATTTGGGCCTCAGGCCACCCAGTCCCAAGTGCTCTGTGCAAGCCTAGGACTGGTGAAAACACCCCACTCTGAACACAAGGTCTGGCTGGGGCAGTGGCTCCTCCTGTGGACTCAGAGACAGGCAGACAGAGTTTTCAGGTTCAAAATCTGTACTTCCCAGAAGCTGGTCCTTCAGTAAGGGTAAAAAAAAAAAAAAAAACACAACGGCTTTTATTTATTTATTTCTTTATTTTTTTAATTAGTGCTGCCTGACTCTCCTGTGTGACGCCTGATTCTCAGTGAAACAAGGGAAAACATCTTTTTGGCAGGGAGCAGGACCAAGATGCAGGCAGGTGGACTCCGTGGAGGGTGGATGGGTAGGTGCCCCATGCCCTGGCTCCAGAGCCCCAGCTGCTGTTCCAGGCGCTCTCTGATTCCAGAGATCCCCCTGTGTCTTCTCATGACACTATTTCCAGGACTGATCCTCAGGATAATGAGGATTCAAAAAATAGACAGGTCATATTGCTGTCAAAAGGAAATCCAGGGAGGTTGGGCGGTATCTCAGAGGGTTAAGTGGTGGTGGCAGGAAACAAGGGGACAGGAGGAAGAATCCTGGGAATGGCCCCCAGACCCCCACCTGCAGGGGAGTCGCTTTACAGGGAGTGAAGCAGATCTTCAGGGGGTCTATCTTTCTCTCCCCCCTTTGCCTTTCCCCTCCCCTCTCCCTTTCTCTCTGTCCTATGCAAGGACAGTAACAACAACAACAATAAGAAGAAGAACCACAACAATGATCAAGCAACAAGGGCAGCAAAAGGAGAATAAATGGTCTGCAGGAGCAGTGGATTCCTGGTACAGGCACCAAGCACTGGCATAACCCTGGAAGCCATAAATAAATAAAAAATATATATATATATAAACTCATAGAGAAAATATACACATAATATACATGTATACATGCGTCCGTGTATCCACTTTGTAAATAAATATACATGCACTTTTTGTTTATCTAGTGAAGCAGACCTGCAGGGGTCTACCTTTCTCTCCCCCCTCTGCCTTTCCACTCCTCTCTCCCTTTCTCTCTGTCCTATGCAAGGACAGTAACAGCAACAACAAAAATAATAATAACCACAACAAGGGCAGCCAAAGGGGAAAAAGTGGTCTGCAGGAGCAGTGGATTCCTGGTGCAGGCCCCTAACCCTGACAATAACCCTGGAGGCAATAAATGGATAAATACATAAATAAATAAATAAACAAACAGATAAAGAATACATAAATAAAAAATACAGGTAATATACATGTATACATTTCTCTGTGTTTCTACTTAGTAAAATGTCAGCGCTTTATTTATTTAGTGAAGCAGATCTTCAGGGGGCCTATCTTTCTCTCCCCCATCTCTCTTTCCCCTCCTCTCTACATTTTTCTCTGTCCTCCGCAAGGACAGTAACCATCACAACAACAACAACAACAATAATAATGTTAACCACAATAATCAAGCAACAAGGGCAGCAAAAAGGGGAAAAAATGGAACATAGGAGCAGTGGATTCCAGGTGCTGGCACTGAGCTGTGGCAATAACCCCTTGTGGCAATAAATAAATAAATAAATAGTACAGGTAATATACATGAATAGGTCGGAGTGTGTGTATCCACTGTGTAAATGTAAAAGCACTTTTATTTATTTATTTATATTTTATTTATTTCTTACCTAGCCCAGAGAATTTCTTTTCATTGCTAAAACAAATGTCACATTAAGGGTAGCAGGTGGTGCCTCACCTGGTTAAACACTCATGATACACTGTAGGAGGACCCGGGTTCAAGACCCTGGTCCCCACCTGCAGGGGGAAATCTTTACAAGTGGAGCCCAAGTGCTGCACGTGTCTCTCCGGTTCTCAAAATCTCTATCCCTCCCTTCCCTCTCGATTCCTGACTGTCCATTCTAAAAAATAAATCAAGATAATAGAAAGCAAAGAAACAAAAGAAGAAGAAGAAGAAGAAGAAGAAGAAGAAGAAGAAGAAGAAGAAGAAGAAGGAGGGAAAATGAAATATCCCAACATTTCAAGGGGCTGCTTTGGACAATGCTTTCCTTATTAAGATCCTCACAGCATACCATATCCAGAAAGCGCAAAGACACCGTGTTTTTTGTTGACCCAGTTTATTTTATTGATTTATTCATTTATTTATTGAGCAGTTAATGTTTTACATTCGACAGCAGACTAGGGCTCTGATGCCAAAGGTCTCAAGTACCCCTAGATGGCTCTCTGCCTCTACCAAACCAATCAATCAACCCGTGCATCGTTTCATCCATCCATCCATCCATCTATCCATCCATCTATCCATCCATCCAACTATCCATCCACCAATCAACCAAGCTAAGTACAAAAGGAGATATAACCTTGAATGATAAAGACAGTCAAGCCTGCACAGATACATTCCCAAGTGGCCAGTTTGGCTGAATAGGGCAGAGGAGCTGATCCAGGGAATGTGGTGGGGGGTAAGGGTGTGGGTGGGGTGAGCAGGTGAGCCTGTGAGCTGGGTCACATCAGGTGCGCGGAAGGGGGCGGGTGCGGGCAGCTGTTACAAGCGAAATGTCAGAAGCGATCAAGCTGGTGAGCAGGGTACCCAGAAGAGAGGAGAGACAAGAGGAGAGGCGAGGCCAGGCGAGGCGAGGCGAGGAGAGCAGAGGAGAGGAGAGGAGAGCAGGGGAGAGGAGAGGAGAGGAACTGAGAAACCCACCTGGACAGAGGTAGCATACAGGCATCCAGCAAGGCAGGCAGGCATGCAGGCAGCTGTGGCCTGGGCTCCCTGGCTCCCTGGTGCACTTCCTCCTTTGCTCCCTTGGCTGCCAGCCCCGAGGTCTGTCGTTGGTCAGCGCTGTCCTCCAGTCCTTCAGTCCCTCTGTGCCAGGGCCCAGGGGTCTGGGCGCTGCCGCCTTACCTACTGGCAAGGCAGTTGGTCTGGCCAGTGTCAGTGCACCTGAGCACAGAATCCTGGGGGGGGCACATCACAGAGGGCTCGAGAGGTGCTAGGTCACGAGGACCCCGCCCATCCAGTTGACCCCTAGGGAGGCGGCGGCCAAGACACCCACCCTGAACTTGATCTGAAGGGTGGTGGCCAGCCACCAGAGCCAGAGCCCCAGGCCAAAGCCAGTGCAGGTGGGCAGGGCTCGGGGGTAAGGGGCGCGGCGGGGGTGTGTCCTGGGGCGGGGCCGGCATCTGACAGCCAAGGGCTGGGGGCCAAGGGCCTTCACGCCCCTGTCCAAGCAAGTGCACTGACACACAGACACACTGACTGACTGACAGCCCCCGCCCCACAGACACCCCCCAGGGCCCTGGGAGCCCTGAGCTGCCCCGAGCTGCCCCGGGTTTGGCGGGCGGCCACGTAGACACAGGCCTCCATAGTGGATGCCCCTGTCGACCCTGTTGCCTGCTGACAGCGGCCCTCCTCCCCCCCATCCCCCTCCCCTTCCTCATCCTCAGAGGGACTCACTCAGGGCTGCTGGCTCTGGGTGCTGCAGCTGCTATCCAGTGGGTGGGTGCAGGTATCTGGTCCTGTCAGTCCCTGATTCTTCGGAGGACCTGCGTGCCTCCAGCTCCACCCACTCTCCAGTCCAGCCCCCTCCCCCTCCGCAAGGATGCCCCCTTTTCCCCTTGCCCCCTGTCCCCCAGCTCCCCAACAGTCATCTACTGTGTGCCTCCCTGCGCTCCTTTCCTGCCAGCCTGCTGCTGCCCTCCAGCCCTGGGGACCCTGGGCCAGCCCAGCTGCCATCTCACCATCCAGCAAGGGGACCAGCCCTAACCCCCTGCCACCACACCCACACACACACACAACTCTGCACCTATTTAGGGGCTCCCCTGCCTGCAGCCTGCCCCCCAAACAGTCTCCTTCTGCCCCTCAACCCCCTTCCGACCCCTGCCATGGCCCCACACATACACCTGGGCATGAGCAGCCCACACATGCACCTCTCTCCCCTCCCCCTCCACTCCATTTGCTCTAAGGATGGGAAGAATCTTTTCCTCTGGGTGTCCCAGAGGGAGGTGGGTCTGGCCAATGTCCTGGGGAGCCGGAACTGTAAACAAACCATCTACATTGTAACATTTGGGCCTCAGGCCACCCAGTCCCAAGTGCTCTGTGCAAGCCTAGGACTGGTGAAAACACCCCACTCTGAACACAAGGTCTGGCTGGGGCAGTGGCTCCTCCTGTGGACTCAGAGACAGGCAGACAGAGTTTTCAGGTTCAAAATCTGTACTTCCCAGAAGCTGGTCCTTCAGTAAGGGTAAAAAAAAAAAAAAAACACAACGGCTTTTATTTATTTATTTCTTTATTTTTTTAATTAGTGCTGCCTGACTCTCCTGTGTGACGCCTGATTCTCAGTGAAACAAGGGAAAACATCTTTTTGGCAGGGAGCAGGACCAAGATGCAGGCAGGTGGACTCCGTGGAGGGTGGATGGGTAGGTGCCCCATGCCCTGGCTCCAGAGCCCCAGCTGCTGTTCCAGGCGCTCTCTGATTCCAGAGATCCCCCTGTGTCTTCTCATGACACTATTTCCAGGACTGATCCTCAGGATAATGAGGATTCAAAAAATAGACAGGTCATATTGCTGTCAAAAGGAAATCCAGGGAGGTTGGGCGGTATCTCAGAGGGTTAAGTGGTGGTGGCAGGAAACAAGGGGACAGGAGGAAGAATCCTGGGAATGGCCCCCAGACCCCCACCTGCAGGGGAGTCGCTTTACAGGGAGTGAAGCAGATCTTCAGGGGGTCTATCTTTCTCTCCCCCCTTTGCCTTTCCCCTCCCCTCTCCCTTTCTCTCTGTCCTATGCAAGGACAGTAACAACAACAACAATAAGAAGAAGAACCACAACAATGATCAAGCAACAAGGGCAGCAAAAGGAGAATAAATGGTCTGCAGGAGCAGTGGATTCCTGGTACAGGCACCAAGCACTGGCATAACCCTGGAAGCCATAAATAAATAAAAAAATATATATATATATAAACTCATAGAGAAAATATACACATAATATACATGTATACATGCGTCCGTGTATCCACTTTGTAAATAAATATACATGCACTTTTTGTTTATCTAGTGAAGCAGACCTGCAGGGGTCTACCTTTCTCTCCCCCCTCTGCCTTTCCACTCCTCTCTCCCTTTCTCTCTGTCCTATGCAAGGACAGTAACAGCAACAACAAAAATAATAATAACCACAACAAGGGCAGCCAAAGGGGAAAAAGTGGTCTGCAGGAGCAGTGGATTCCTGGTGCAGGCCCCTAACCCTGACAATAACCCTGGAGGCAATAAATGGATAAATACATAAATAAATAAATAAACAAACAGATAAAGAATACATAAATAAAAAATACAGGTAATATACATGTATACATTTCTCTGTGTTTCTACTTAGTAAAATGTCAGCGCTTTATTTATTTAGTGAAGCAGATCTTCAGGGGGCCTATCTTTCTCTCCCCCATCTCTCTTTCCCCTCCTCTCTACATTTTTCTCTGTCCTCCGCAAGGACAGTAACCATCACAACAACAACAACAACAATAATAATGTTAACCACAATAATCAAGCAACAAGGGCAGCAAAAAGGGGAAAAAATGGAACATAGGAGCAGTGGATTCCAGGTGCTGGCACTGAGCTGTGGCAATAACCCCTTGTGGCAATAAATAAATAAATAGTACAGGTAATATACATGAATAGGTCGGAGTGTGTGTATCCACTGTGTAAATGTAAAAGCACTTTTATTTATTTATTTATATTTTATTTATTTCTTACCTAGCCCAGAGAATTTCTTTTCATTGCTAAAACAAATGTCACATTAAGGGTAGCAGGTGGTGCCTCACCTGGTTAAACACTCATGATACACTGTAGGAGGACCCGGGTTCAAGACCCTGGTCCCCACCTGCAGGGGGAAATCTTTACAAGTGGAGCCGAAGTGCTGCACGTGTCTCTCCGGTTCTCAAAATCTCTATCCCTCCCTTCCCTCTCGATTCCTGACTGTCCATTCTAAAAAATAAATCAAGATAATAGAAAGCAAAGAAACAAAAGAAGAAGAAGAAGAAGAAGAAGAAGAAGAAGAAGAAGAAGAAGAAGAAGAAGAAGAAGAAGAAGAAGGAGGGAAAATGAAATATCCCAACATTTCAAGGGGCTGCTTTGGACAATGCTTTCCTTATTAAGATCCTCACAGCATACCATATCCAGAAAGCGCAAAGACACCGTGTTTTTTGTTGACCCAGTTTATTTTATTGATTTATTCATTTATTTATTGAGCAGTTAATGTTTCACATTCGACAGCAGACTAGGGCTCTGATGCCAAAGGTCTCAAGTACCCCTAGATGGCTCTCTGCCTCTACCAAACCAATCAATCAACCCGTGCATCGTTTCATCCATCCATCCATCCATCTATCCATCCATCTATCCATCCATCCAACTATCCATCCACCAATCAACCAAGCTAAGTACAAAAGGAGATATAACCTTGAATGATAAAGACAGTCAAGCCTGCACAGATACATTCCCAAGTGGCCAGTTTGGCTGAATAGGGCAGAGGAGCTGATCCAGGGAATGTGGTGGGGGGTAAGGGTGTGGGTGGGGTGAGCAGGTGAGCCTGTGAGCTGGGTCACATCAGGTGCGCGGAAGGGGGCGGGTGCGGGCAGCTGTTACAAGCGAAATGTCAGAAGCGATCAAGCTGGTGAGCAGGGTACCCAGAAGAGAGGAGAGACAAGAAGAGAGGCGAGGCCAGGCGAGGCGAGGCGAGGAGAGCAGAGGAGAGGAGAGGAGAGCAGGGGAGAGGAGAGGAGAGGAACTGAGAAACCCACCTGGACAGAGGTAGCATACAGGCATCCAGCAAGGCAGGCAGGCATGCAGGCAGCTGTGGCCTGGGCTCCCTGGCTCCCTGGTGCACTTCCTCCTTTGCTCCCTTGGCTGCCAGCCCCGAGGTCTGTCGTTGGTCAGCGCTGTCCTCCAGTCCTTCAGTCCCTCTGTGCCAGGGCCCAGGGGTCTGGGCGCTGCCGCCTTACCTACTGGCAAGGCAGTTGGTCTGGCCAGTGTCAGTGCACCTGAGCACAGAATCCTGGGGGGGGCACATCACAGAGGGCTCGAGAGGTGCTAGGTCACGAGGACCCCGCCCATCCAGTTGACCCCTAGGGAGGCGGCGGCCAAGACACCCACCCTGAACTTGATCTGAAGGGTGGTGGCCAGCCACCAGAGCCAGAGCCCCAGGCCAAAGCCAGTGCAGGTGGGCAGGGCTCGGGGGTAAGGGGCGCGGCGGGGGTGTGTCCTGGGGCGGGGCCGGCATCTGACAGCCAAGGGCTGGGGGCCAAGGGCCTTCACGCCCCTGTCCAAGCAAGTGCACTGACACACAGACACACTGACTGACTGACAGCCCCCGCCCCACAGACACCCCCCAGGGCCCTGGGAGCCCTGAGCTGCCCCGAGCTGCCCCGGGTTTGGCGGGCGGCCACGTAGACACAGGCCTCCATAGTGGATGCCCCTGTCGACCCTGTTGCCTGCTGACAGCGGCCCTCCTCCCCCCCATCCCCCTCCCCTTCCTCATCCTCAGAGGGACTCACTCAGGGCTGCTGGCTCTGGGTGCTGCAGCTGCTATCCAGTGGGTGGGTGCAGGTATCTGGTCCTGTCAGTCCCTGATTCTTCGGAGGACCTGCGTGCCTCCAGCTCCACCCACTCTCCAGTCCAGCCCCCTCCCCCTCCGCAAGGATGCCCCCTTTTCCCCTTGCCCCCTGTCCCCCAGCTCCCCAACAGTCATCTACTGTGTGCCTCCCTGCGCTCCTTTCCTGCCAGCCTGCTGCTGCCCTCCAGCCCTGGGGACCCTGGGCCAGCCCAGCTGCCATCTCACCATCCAGCAAGGGGACCAGCCCTAACCCCCTGCCACCACACCCACACACACACACAACTCTGCACCTATTTAGGGGCTCCCCTGCCTGCAGCCTGCCCCCCAAACAGTCTCCTTCTGCCCCTCAACCCCCTTCCGACCCCTGCCATGGCCCCACACATACACCTGGGCATGAGCAGCCCACACATGCACCTCTCTCCCCTCCCCCTCCACTCCATTTGCTCTAAGGATGGGAAGAATCTTTTCCTCTGGGTGTCCCAGAGGGAGGTGGGTCTGGCCAATGTCCTGGGGAGCCGGAACTGTAAACAAACCATCTACATTGTAACATTTGGGCCTCAGGCCACCCAGTCCCAAGTGCTCTGTGCAAGCCTAGGACTGGTGAAAACACCCCACTCTGAACACAAGGTCTGGCTGGGGCAGTGGCTCCTCCTGTGGACTCAGAGACAGGCAGACAGAGTTTTCAGGTTCAAAATCTGTACTTCCCAGAAGCTGGTCCTTCAGTAAGGGTAAAAAAAAAAAAAAAACACAACGGCTTTTATTTATTTATTTCTTTATTTTTTTAATTAGTGCTGCCTGACTCTCCTGTGTGACGCCTGATTCTCAGTGAAACAAGGGAAAACATCTTTTTGGCAGGGAGCAGGACCAAGATGCAGGCAGGTGGACTCCGTGGAGGGTGGATGGGTAGGTGCCCCATGCCCTGGCTCCAGAGCCCCAGCTGCTGTTCCAGGCGCTCTCTGATTCCAGAGATCCCCCTGTGTCTTCTCATGACACTATTTCCAGGACTGATCCTCAGGATAATGAGGATTCAAAAAATAGACAGGTCATATTGCTGTCAAAAGGAAATCCAGGGAGGTTGGGCGGTATCTCAGAGGGTTAAGTGGTGGTGGCAGGAAACAAGGGGACAGGAGGAAGAATCCTGGGAATGGCCCCCAGACCCCCACCTGCAGGGGAGTCGCTTTACAGGGAGTGAAGCAGATCTTCAGGGGGTCTATCTTTCTCTCCCCCCTTTGCCTTTCCCCTCCCCTCTCCCTTTCTCTCTGTCCTATGCAAGGACAGTAACAACAACAACAATAAGAAGAAGAACCACAACAATGATCAAGCAACAAGGGCAGCAAAAGGAGAATAAATGGTCTGCAGGAGCAGTGGATTCCTGGTACAGGCACCAAGCACTGGCATAACCCTGGAAGCCATAAATAAATAAAAAAATATATATATATATAAACTCATAGAGAAAATATACACATAATATACATGTATACATGCGTCCGTGTATCCACTTTGTAAATAAATATACATGCACTTTTTGTTTATCTAGTGAAGCAGACCTGCAGGGGTCTACCTTTCTCTCCCCCCTCTGCCTTTCCACTCCTCTCTCCCTTTCTCTCTGTCCTATGCAAGGACAGTAACAGCAACAACAAAAATAATAATAACCACAACAAGGGCAGCCAAAGGGGAAAAAGTGGTCTGCAGGAGCAGTGGATTCCTGGTGCAGGCCCCTAACCCTGACAATAACCCTGGAGGCAATAAATGGATAAATACATAAATAAATAAATAAACAAACAGATAAAGAATACATAAATAAAAAATACAGGTAATATACATGTATACATTTCTCTGTGTTTCTACTTAGTAAAATGTCAGCGCTTTATTTATTTAGTGAAGCAGATCTTCAGGGGGCCTATCTTTCTCTCCCCCATCTCTCTTTCCCCTCCTCTCTACATTTTTCTCTGTCCTCCGCAAGGACAGTAACCATCACAACAACAACAACAACAATAATAATGTTAACCACAATAATCAAGCAACAAGGGCAGCAAAAAGGGGAAAAAATGGAACATAGGAGCAGTGGATTCCAGGTGCTGGCACTGAGCTGTGGCAATAACCCCTTGTGGCAATAAATAAATAAATAGTACAGGTAATATACATGAATAGGTCGGAGTGTGTGTATCCACTGTGTAAATGTAAAAGCACTTTTATTTATTTATTTATATTTTATTTATTTCTTACCTAGCCCAGAGAATTTCTTTTCATTGCTAAAACAAATGTCACATTAAGGGTAGCAGGTGGTGCCTCACCTGGTTAAACACTCATGATACACTGTAGGAGGACCCGGGTTCAAGACCCTGGTCCCCACCTGCAGGGGGAAATCTTTACAAGTGGAGCCCAAGTGCTGCACGTGTCTCTCCGGTTCTCAAAATCTCTATCCCTCCCTTCCCTCTCGATTCCTGACTGTCCATTCTAAAAAATAAATCAAGATAATAGAAAGCAAAGAAACAAAAGAAGAAGAAGAAGAAGAAGAAGAAGAAGAAGAAGAAGAAGAAGAAGAAGAAGAAGAAGAAGAAGAAGAAGGAGGGAAAATGAAATATCCCAACATTTCAAGGGGCTGCTTTGGACAATGCTTTCCTTATTAAGATCCTCACAGCATACCATATCCAGAAAGCGCAAAGACACCGTGTTTTTTGTTGACCCAGTTTATTTTATTGATTTATTCATTTATTTATTGAGCAGTTAATGTTTTACATTCGACAGCAGACTAGGGCTCTGATGCCAAAGGTCTCAAGTACCCCTAGATGGCTCTCTGCCTCTACCAAACCAATCAACCAACCCGTGCATCGTTTCATCCATCCATCCATCCATCTATCCATCCATCTATCCATCCATCCAACTATCCATCCACCAATCAACCAAGCTAAGTACAAAAGGAGATATAACCTTGAATGATAAAGACAGTCAAGCCTGCACAGATACATTCCCAAGTGGCCAGTTTGGCTGAATAGGGCAGAGGAGCTGATCCAGGGAATGTGGTGGGGGGTAAGGGTGTGGGTGGGGTGAGCAGGTGAGCCTGTGAGCTGGGTCACATCAGGTGCGCGGAAGGGGGCGGGTGCGGGCAGCTGTTACAAGCGAAATGTCAGAAGCGATCAAGCTGGTGAGCAGGGTACCCAGAAGAGAGGAGAGACAAGAGGAGAGGCGAGGCCAGGCGAGGCGAGGCGAGGAGAGCAGAGGAGAGGAGAGGAGAGCAGGGGAGAGGAGAGGAGAGGAACTGAGAAACCCACCTGGACAGAGGTAGCATACAGGCATCCAGCAAGGCAGGCAGGCATGCAGGCAGCTGTGGCCTGGGCTCCCTGGCTCCCTGGTGCACTTCCTCCTTTGCTCCCTTGGCTGCCAGCCCCGAGGTCTGTCGTTGGTCAGCGCTGTCCTCCAGTCCTTCAGTCCCTCTGTGCCAGGGCCCAGGGGTCTGGGCGCTGCCGCCTTACCTACTGGCAAGGCAGTTGGTCTGGCCAGTGTCAGTGCACCTGAGCACAGAATCCTGGGGGGGGCACATCACAGAGGGCTCGAGAGGTGCTAGGTCACGAGGACCCCGCCCATCCAGTTGACCCCTAGGGAGGCGGCGGCCAAGACACCCACCCTGAACTTGATCTGAAGGGTGGTGGCCAGCCACCAGAGCCAGAGCCCCAGGCCAAAGCCAGTGCAGGTGGGCAGGGCTCGGGGGTAAGGGGCGCGGCGGGGGTGTGTCCTGGGGCGGGGCCGGCATCTGACAGCCAAGGGCTGGGGGCCAAGGGCCTTCACGCCCCTGTCCAAGCAAGTGCACTGACACACAGACACACTGACTGACTGACAGCCCCCGCCCCACAGACACCCCCCAGGGCCCTGGGAGCCCTGAGCTGCCCCGAGCTGCCCCGGGTTTGGCGGGCGGCCACGTAGACACAGGCCTCCATAGTGGATGCCCCTGTCGACCCTGTTGCCTGCTGACAGCGGCCCTCCTCCCCCCCATCCCCCTCCCCTTCCTCATCCTCAGAGGGACTCACTCAGGGCTGCTGGCTCTGGGTGCTGCAGCTGCTATCCAGTGGGTGGGTGCAGGTATCTGGTCCTGTCAGTCCCTGATTCTTCGGAGGACCTGCGTGCCTCCAGCTCCACCCACTCTCCAGTCCAGCCCCCTCCCCCTCCGCAAGGATGCCCCCTTTTCCCCTTGCCCCCTGTCCCCCAGCTCCCCAACAGTCATCTACTGTGTGCCTCCCTGCGCTCCTTTCCTGCCAGCCTGCTGCTGCCCTCCAGCCCTGGGGACCCTGGGCCAGCCCAGCTGCCATCTCACCATCCAGCAAGGGGACCAGCCCTAACCCCCTGCCACCACACCCACACACACACACAACTCTGCACCTATTTAGGGGCTCCCCTGCCTGCAGCCTGCCCCCCAAACAGTCTCCTTCTGCCCCTCAACCCCCTTCCGACCCCTGCCATGGCCCCACACATACACCTGGGCATGAGCAGCCCACACATGCACCTCTCTCCCCTCCCCCTCCACTCCATTTGCTCTAAGGATGGGAAGAATCTTTTCCTCTGGGTGTCCCAGAGGGAGGTGGGTCTGGCCAATGTCCTGGGGAGCCGGAACTGTAAACAAACCATCTACATTGTAACATTTGGGCCTCAGGCCACCCAGTCCCAAGTGCTCTGTGCAAGCCTAGGACTGGTGAAAACACCCCACTCTGAACACAAGGTCTGGCTGGGGCAGTGGCTCCTCCTGTGGACTCAGAGACAGGCAGACAGAGTTTTCAGGTTGAAAATCTGTACTTCCCAGAAGCTGGTCCTTCAGTAAGGGTAAAAAAAAAAAAAAACACAACGGCTTTTATTTATTTATTTCTTTATTTTTTTAATTAGTGCTGCCTGACTCTCCTGTGTGACGCCTGATTCTCAGTGAAACAAGGGAAAACATCTTTTTGGCAGGGAGCAGGACCAAGATGCAGGCAGGTGGACTCCGTGGAGGGTGGATGGGTAGGTGCCCCATGCCCTGGCTCCAGAGCCCCAGCTGCTGTTCCAGGCGCTCTCTGATTCCAGAGATCCCCCTGTGTCTTCTCATGACACTATTTCCAGGACTGATCCTCAGGATAATGAGGATTCAAAAAATAGACAGGTCATATTGCTGTCAAAAGGAAATCCAGGGAGGTTGGGCGGTATCTCAGAGGGTTAAGTGGTGGTGGCACGAAACAAGGGGACAGGAGGAAGAATCCTGGGAATGGCCCCCAGACCCCCACCTGCAGGGGAGTCGCTTTACAGGGAGTGAAGCAGATCTTCAGGGGGTCTATCTTTCTCTCCCCCCTTTGCCTTTCCCCTCCCCTCTCCCTTTCTCTCTGTCCTATGCAAGGACAGTAACAACAACAACAATAAGAAGAAGAACCACAACAATGATCAAGCAACAAGGGCAGCAAAAGGAGAATAAATGGTCTGCAGGAGCAGTGGATTCCTGGTACAGGCACCAAGCACTGGCATAACCCTGGAAGCCATAAATAAATAAAAAAAAATATATATATATAAACTCATAGAGAAAATATACACATAATATACATGTATACATGCGTCCGTGTATCCACTTTGTAAATAAATATACATGCACTTTTTGTTTATCTAGTGAAGCAGACCTGCAGGGGTCTACCTTTCTCTCCCCCCTCTGCCTTTCCACTCCTCTCTCCCTTTCTCTCTGTCCTATGCAAGGACAGTAACAGCAACAACAAAAATAATAATAACCACAACAAGGGCAGCCAAAGGGGAAAAAGTGGTCTGCAGGAGCAGTGGATTCCTGGTGCAGGCCCCTAACCCTGACAATAACCCTGGAGGCAATAAATGGATAAATACATAAATAAATAAATAAACAAACAGATAAAGAATACATAAATAAAAAATACAGGTAATATACATGTATACATTTCTCTGTGTTTCTACTTAGTAAAATGTCAGCGCTTTATTTATTTAGTGAAGCAGATCTTCAGGGGGCCTATCTTTCTCTCCCCCATCTCTCTTTCCCCTCCTCTCTACATTTTTCTCTGTCCTCCGCAAGGACAGTAACCATCACAACAACAACAACAACAATAATAATGTTAACCACAATAATCAAGCAACAAGGGCAGCAAAAAGGGGAAAAAATGGAACATAGGAGCAGTGGATTCCAGGTGCTGGCACTGAGCTGTGGCAATAACCCCTTGTGGCAATAAATAAATAAATAGTACAGGTAATATACATGAATAGGTCGGAGTGTGTGTATCCACTGTGTAAATGTAAAAGCACTTTTATTTATTTATTTATATTTTATTTATTTCTTACCTAGCCCAGAGAATTTCTTTTCATTGCTAAAACAAATGTCACATTAAGGGTAGCAGGTGGTGCCTCACCTGGTTAAACACTCATGATACACTGTAGGAGGACCCGGGTTCAAGACCCTGGTCCCCACCTGCAGGGGGAAATCTTTACAAGTGGAGCCCAAGTGCTGCACGTGTCTCTCCGGTTCTCAAAATCTCTATCCCTCCCTTCCCTCTCGATTCCTGACTGTCCATTCTAAAAAATAAATCAAGATAATAGAAAGCAAAGAAACAAAAGAAGAAGAAGAAGAAGAAGAAGAAGAAGAAGAAGAAGAAGAAGAAGAAGAAGAAGAAGAAGGAGGGAAAATGAAATATCCCAACATTTCAAGGGGCTGCTTTGGACAATGCTTTCCTTATTAAGATCCTCACAGCATACCATATCCAGAAAGCGCAAAGACACCGTGTTTTTTGTTGACCCAGTTTATTTTATTGATTTATTCATTTATTTATTGAGCAGTTAATGTTTCACATTCGACAGCAGACTAGGGCTCTGATGCCAAAGGTCTCAAGTACCCCTAGATGGCTCTCTGCCTCTACCAAACCAATCAATCAACCCGTGCATCGTTTCATCCATCCATCCATCCATCTATCCATCCATCTATCCATCCATCCAACTATCCATCCACCAATCAACCAAGCTAAGTACAAAAGGAGATATAACCTTGAATGATAAAGACAGTCAAGCCTGCACAGATACATTCCCAAGTGGCCAGTTTGGCTGAATAGGGCAGAGGAGCTGATCCAGGGAATGTGGTGGGGGGTAAGGGTGTGGGTGGGGTGAGCAGGTGAGCCTGTGAGCTGGGTCACATCAGGTGCGCGGAAGGGGGCGGGTGCGGGCAGCTGTTACAAGCGAAATGTCAGAAGCGATCAAGCTGGTGAGCAGGGTACCCAGAAGAGAGGAGAGACAAGAGGAGAGGCGAGGCCAGGCGAGGCGAGGCGAGGAGAGCAGAGGAGAGGAGAGGAGAGCAGGGGAGAGGAGAGGAGAGGAACTGAGAAACCCACCTGGACAGAGGTAGCATACAGGCATCCAGCAAGGCAGGCAGGCATGCAGGCAGCTGTGGCCTGGGCTCCCTGGCTCCCTGGTGCACTTCCTCCTTTGCTCCCTTGGCTGCCAGCCCCGAGGTCTGTCGTTGGTCAGCGCTGTCCTCCAGTCCTTCAGTCCCTCTGTGCCAGGGCCCAGGGGTCTGGGCGCTGCTGCCTTACCTACTGGCAAGGCAGTTGGTCTGGCCAGTGTCAGTGCACCTGAGCACAGAATCCTGAGGGGGGCACATCACAGAGGGCTCGAGAGGTGCTAGGTCACGAGGACCCCGCCCATCCAGTTGACCCCTAGGGAGGCGGCGGCCAAGACACCCACCCTGAACTTGATCTGAAGGGTGGTGGCCAGCCACCAGAGCCAGAGCCCCAGGCCAAAGCCAGTGCAGGTGGGCAGGGCTCGGGGGTAAGGGGCGCGGCGGGGGTGTGTCCTGGGGCGGGGCCGGCATCTGACAGCCAAGGGCTGGGGGCCAAGGGCCTTCACGCCCCTGTCCAAGCAAGTGCACTGACACACAGACACACTGACTGACTGACAGCCCCCGCCCCACAGACACCCCCCAGGGCCCTGGGAGCCCTGAGCTGCCCCGAGCTGCCCCGGGTTTGGCGGGCGGCCACGTAGACACAGGCCTCCATAGTGGATGCCCCTGTCGACCCTGTTGCCTGCTGACAGCGGCCCTCCTCCCCCCCATCCCCCTCCCCTTCCTCATCCTCAGAGGGACTCACTCAGGGCTGCTGGCTCTGGGTGCTGCAGCTGCTATCCAGTGGGTGGGTGCAGGTATCTGGTCCTGTCAGTCCCTGATTCTTCGGAGGACCTGCGTGCCTCCAGCTCCACCCACTCTCCAGTCCAGCCCCCTCCCCCTCCGCAAGGATGCCCCCTTTTCCCCTTGCCCCCTGTCCCCCAGCTCCCCAACAGTCATCTACTGTGTGCCTCCCTGCGCTCCTTTCCTGCCAGCCTGCTGCTGCCCTCCAGCCCTGGGGACCCTGGGCCAGCCCAGCTGCCATCTCACCATCCAGCAAGGGGACCAGCCCTAACCCCCTGCCACCACACCCACACACACACACAACTCTGCACCTATTTAGGGGCTCCCCTGCCTGCAGCCTGCCCCCCAAACAGTCTCCTTCTGCCCCTCAACCCCCTTCCGACCCCTGCCATGGCCCCACACATACACCTGGGCATGAGCAGCCCACACATGCACCTCTCTCCCCTCCCCCTCCACTCCATTTGCTCTAAGGATGGGAAGAATCTTTTCCTCTGGGTGTCCCAGAGGGAGGTGGGTCTGGCCAATGTCCTGGGGAGCCGGAACTGTAAACAAACCATCTACATTGTAACATTTGGGCCTCAGGCCACCCAGTCCCAAGTGCTCTGTGCAAGCCTAGGACTGGTGAAAACACCCCACTCTGAACACAAGGTCTGGCTGGGGCAGTGGCTCCTCCTGTGGACTCAGAGACAGGCAGACAGAGTTTTCAGGTTCAAAATCTGTACTTCCCAGAAGCTGGTCCTTCAGTAAGGGTAAAAAAAAAAAAAAACACAACGGCTTTTATTTATTTATTTCTTTATTTTTTTAATTAGTGCTGCCTGACTCTCCTGTGTGACGCCTGATTCTCAGTGAAACAAGGGAAAACATCTTTTTGGCAGGGAGCAGGACCAAGATGCAGGCAGGTGGACTCCGTGGAGGGTGGATGGGTAGGTGCCCCATGCCCTGGCTCCAGAGCCCCAGCTGCTGTTCCAGGCGCTCTCTGATTCCAGAGATCCCCCTGTGTCTTCTCATGACACTATTTCCAGGACTGATCCTCAGGATAATGAGGATTCAAAAAATAGACAGGTCATATTGCTGTCAAAAGGAAATCCAGGGAGGTTGGGCGGTATCTCAGAGGGTTAAGTGGTGGTGGCAGGAAACAAGGGGACAGGAGGAAGAATCCTGGGAATGGCCCCCAGACCCCCACCTGCAGGGGAGTCGCTTTACAGGGAGTGAAGCAGATCTTCAGGGGGTCTATCTTTCTCTCCCCCCTTTGCCTTTCCCCTCCCCTCTCCCTTTCTCTCTGTCCTATGCAAGGACAGTAACAACAACAACAATAAGAAGAAGAACCACAACAATGATCAAGCAACAAGGGCAGCAAAAGGAGAATAAATGGTCTGCAGGAGCAGTGGATTCCTGGTACAGGCACCAAGCACTGGCATAACCCTGGAAGCCATAAATAAATAAAAAAATATATATATATATAAACTCATAGAGAAAATATACACATAATATACATGTATACATGCGTCCGTGTATCCACTTTGTAAATAAATATACATGCACTTTGTGTTTATCTAGTGAAGCAGACCTGCAGGGGTCTACCTTTCTCTCCCCCCTCTGCCTTTCCACTCCTCTCTCCCTTTCTCTCTGTCCTATGCAAGGACAGTAACAGCAACAACAAAAATAATAATAACCACAACAAGGGCAGCCAAAGGGGAAAAAGTGGTCTGCAGGAGCAGTGGATTCCTGGTGCAGGCCCCTAACCCTGACAATAACCCTGGAGGCAATAAATGGATAAATACATAAATAAATAAATAAACAAACAGATAAAGAATACATAAATAAAAAATACAGGTAATATACATGTATACATTTCTCTGTGTTTCTACTTAGTAAAATGTCAGCGCTTTATTTATTTAGTGAAGCAGATCTTCAGGGGGCCTATCTTTCTCTCCCCCATCTCTCTTTCCCCTCCTCTCTACATTTTTCTCTGTCCTCCGCAAGGACAGTAACCATCACAACAACAACAACAACAATAATAATGTTAACCACAATAATCAAGCAACAAGGGCAGCAAAAAGGGGAAAAAATGGAACATAGGAGCAGTGGATTCCAGGTGCTGGCACTGAGCTGTGGCAATAACCCCTTGTGGCAATAAATAAATAAATAGTACAGGTAATATACATGAATAGGTCGGAGTGTGTGTATCCACTGTGTAAATGTAAAAGCACTTTTATTTATTTATTTATATTTTATTTATTTCTTACCTAGCCCAGAGAATTTCTTTTCATTGCTAAAACAAATGTCACATTAAGGGTAGCAGGTGGTGCCTCACCTGGTTAAACACTCATGATACACTGTAGGAGGACCCGGGTTCAAGACCCTGGTCCCCACCTGCAGGGGGAAATCTTTACAAGTGGAGCCCAAGTGCTGCACTTGTCTCTCCGGTTCTCAAAATCTCTATCCCTCCCTTCCCTCTCGATTCCTGACTGTCCATTCTAAAAAATAAATCAAGATAATAGAAAGCAAAGAAACAAAAGAAGAAGAAGAAGAAGAAGAAGAAGAAGAAGAAGAAGAAGAAGAAGAAGAAGAAGGAGGGAAAATGAAATATCCCAACATTTCAAGGGGCTGCTTTGGACAATGCTTTCCTTATTAAGATCCTCACAGCATACCATATCCAGAAAGCGCAAAGACACCGTGTTTTTTGTTGACCCAGTTTATTTTATTGATTTATTCATTTATTTATTGAGCAGTTAATGTTTCACATTCGACAGCAGACTAGGGCTCTGATGCCAAAGGTCTCAAGTACCCCTAGATGGCTCTCTGCCTCTACCAAACCAATCAATCAACCCGTGCATCGTTTCATCCATCCATCCATCCATCTATCCATCCATCTATCCATCCATCCAACTATCCATCCACCAATCAACCAAGCTAAGTACAAAAGGAGATATAACCTTGAATGATAAAGACAGTCAAGCCTGCACAGATACATTCCCAAGTGGCCAGTTTGGCTGAATAGGGCAGAGGAGCTGATCCAGGGAATGTGGTGGGGGGTAAGGGTGTGGGTGGGGTGAGCAGGTGAGCCTGTGAGCTGGGTCACATCAGGTGCGCGGAAGGGGGCGGGTGCGGGCAGCTGTTACAAGCGAAATGTCAGAAGCGATCAAGCTGGTGAGCAGGGTACCCAGAAGAGAGGAGAGACAAGAAGAGAGGCGAGGCCAGGCGAGGCGAGGCGAGGAGAGCAGAGGAGAGGAGAGGAGAGCAGGGGAGAGGAGAGGAGAGGAACTGAGAAACCCACCTGGACAGAGGTAGCATACAGGCATCCAGCAAGGCAGGCAGGCATGCAGGCAGCTGTGGCCTGGGCTCCCTGGCTCCCTGGTGCACTTCCTCCTTTGCTCCCTTGGCTGCCAGCCCCGAGGTCTGTCGTTGGTCAGCGCTGTCCTCCAGTCCTTCAGTCCCTCTGTGCCAGGGCCCAGGGGTCTGGGCGCTGCCGCCTTACCTACTGGCAAGGCAGTTGGTCTGGCCAGTGTCAGTGCACCTGAGCACAGAATCCTGGGGGGGGCACATCACAGAGGGCTCGAGAGGTGCTAGGTCACGAGGACCCCGCCCATCCAGTTGACCCCTAGGGAGGCGGCGGCCAAGACACCCACCCTGAACTTGATCTGAAGGGTGGTGGCCAGCCACCAGAGCCAGAGCCCCAGGCCAAAGCCAGTGCAGGTGGGCAGGGCTCGGGGGTAAGGGGCGCGGCGGGGGTGTGTCCTGGGGCAGGCCGGCATCTGACAGCCAAGGGCTGGGGGCCAAGGGCCTTCACGCCCCTGTCCAAGCAAGTGCACTGACACACAGACACACTGACTGACTGACAGCCCCCGCCCCACAGACACCCCCCAGGGCCCTGGGAGCCCTGAGCTGCCCCGAGCTGCCCCGGGTTTGGCGGGCGGCCACGTAGACACAGGCCTCCATAGTGGATGCCCCTGTCGACCCTGTTGCCTGCTGACAGCGGCCCTCCTCCCCCCCATCCCCCTCCCCTTCCTCATCCTCAGAGGGACTCACTCAGGGCTGCTGGCTCTGGGTGCTGCAGCTGCTATCCAGTGGGTGGGTGCAGGTATCTGGTCCTGTCAGTCCCTGATTCTTCGGAGGACCTGCGTGCCTCCAGCTCCACCCACTCTCCAGTCCAGCCCCCTCCCCCTCCGCAAGGATGCCCCCTTTTCCCCTTGCCCCCTGTCCCCCAGCTCCCCAACAGTCATCTACTGTGTGCCTCCCTGCGCTCCTTTCCTGCCAGCCTGCTGCTGCCCTCCAGCCCTGGGGACCCTGGGCCAGCCCAGCTGCCATCTCACCATCCAGCAAGGGGACCAGCCCTAACCCCCTGCCACCACACCCACACACACACACAACTCTGCACCTATTTAGGGGCTCCCCTGCCTGCAGCCTGCCCCCCAAACAGTCTCCTTCTGCCCCTCAACCCCCTTCCGACCCCTGCCATGGCCCCACACATACACCTGGGCATGAGCAGCCCACACATGCACCTCTCTCCCCTCCCCCTCCACTCCATTTGCTCTAAGGATGGGAAGAATCTTTTCCTCTGGGTGTCCCAGAGGGAGGTGGGTCTGGCCAATGTCCTGGGGAGCCGGAACTGTAAACAAACCATCTACATTGTAACATTTGGGCCTCAGGCCACCCAGTCCCAAGTGCTCTGTGCAAGCCTAGGACTGGTGAAAACACCCCACTCTGAACACAAGGTCTGGCTGGGGCAGTGGCTCCTCCTGTGGACTCAGAGACAGGCAGACAGAGTTTTCAGGTTCAAAATCTGTACTTCCCAGAAGCTGGTCCTTCAGTAAGGGTAAAAAAAAAAAAAAAACACAACGGCTTTTATTTATTTATTTCTTTATTTTTTTAATTAGTGCTGCCTGACTCTCCTGTGTGACGCCTGATTCTCAGTGAAACAAGGGAAAACATCTTTTTGGCAGGGAGCAGGACCAAGATGCAGGCAGGTGGACTCCGTGGAGGGTGGATGGGTAGGTGCCCCATGCCCTGGCTCCAGAGCCCCAGCTGCTGTTCCAGGCGCTCTCTGATTCCAGAGATCCCCCTGTGTCTTCTCATGACACTATTTCCAGGACTGATCCTCAGGATAATGAGGATTCAAAAAATAGACAGGTCATATTGCTGTCAAAAGGAAATCCAGGGAGGTTGGGCGGTATCTCAGAGGGTTAAGTGGTGGTGGCAGGAAACAAGGGGACAGGAGGAAGAATCCTGGGAATGGCCCCCAGACCCCCACCTGCAGGGGAGTCGCTTTACAGGGAGTGAAGCAGATCTTCAGGGGGTCTATCTTTCTCTCCCCCCTTTGCCTTTCCCCTCCCCTCTCCCTTTCTCTCTGTCCTATGCAAGGACAGTAACAACAACAACAATAAGAAGAAGAACCACAACAATGATCAAGCAACAAGGGCAGCAAAAGGAGAATAAATGGTCTGCAGGAGCAGTGGATTCCTGGTACAGGCACCAAGCACTGGCATAACCCTGGAAGCCATAAATAAATAAAAAAATATATATATATATAAACTCATAGAGAAAATATACACATAATATACATGTATACATGCGTCCGTGTATCCACTTTGTAAATAAATATACATGCACTTTTTGTTTATCTAGTGAAGCAGACCTGCAGGGGTCTACCTTTCTCTCCCCCCTCTGCCTTTCCACTCCTCTCTCCCTTTCTCTCTGTCCTATGCAAGGACAGTAACAGCAACAACAAAAATAATAATAACCACAACAAGGGCAGCCAAAGGGGAAAAAGTGGTCTGCAGGAGCAGTGGATTCCTGGTGCAGGCCCCTAACCCTGACAATAACCCTGGAGGCAATAAATGGATAAATACATAAATAAATAAATAAACAAACAGATAAAGAATACATAAATAAAAAATACAGGTAATATACATGTATACATTTCTCTGTGTTTCTACTTAGTAAAATGTCAGCGCTTTATTTATTTAGTGAAGCAGATCTTCAGGGGGCCTATCTTTCTCTCCCCCATCTCTCTTTCCCCTCCTCTCTACATTTTTCTCTGTCCTCCGCAAGGACAGTAACCATCACAACAACAACAACAACAATAATAATGTTAACCACAATAATCAAGCAACAAGGGCAGCAAAAAGGGGAAAAAATGGAACATAGGAGCAGTGGATTCCAGGTGCTGGCACTGAGCTGTGGCAATAACCCCTTGTGGCAATAAATAAATAAATAAATAGTACAGGTAATATACATGAATAGGTCGGAGTGTGTGTATCCACTGTGTAAATGTAAAAGCACTTTTATTTATTTATTTATATTTTATTTATTTCTTACCTAGCCCAGAGAATTTCTTTTCATTGCTAAAACAAATGTCACATTAAGGGTAGCAGGTGGTGCCTCACCTGGTTAAACACTCATGATACACTGTAGGAGGACCCGGGTTCAAGACCCTGGTCCCCACCTGCAGGGGGAAATCTTTACAAGTGGAGCCCAAGTGCTGCACGTGTCTCTCCGGTTCTCAAAATCTCTATCCCTCCCTTCCCTCTCGATTCCTGACTGTCCATTCTAAAAAATAAATCAAGATAATAGAAAGCAAAGAAACAAAAGAAGAAGAAGAAGAAGAAGAAGAAGAAGAAGAAGAAGAAGAAGAAGAAGAAGAAGAAGAAGAAGAAGAAGAAGGAGGAGGGAAAATGAAATATCCCAACATTTCAAGGGGCTGCTTTGGACAATGCTTTCCTTATTAAGATCCTCACAGCATACCATATCCAGAAAGCGCAAAGACACCGTGTTTTTTGTTGACCCAGTTTATTTTATTGATTTATTCATTTATTTATTGAGCAGTTAATGTTTTACATTCGACAGCAGACTAGGGCTCTGATGCCAAAGGTCTCAAGTACCCCTAGATGGCTCTCTGCCTCTACCAAACCAATCAATCAACCCGTGCATCGTTTCATCCATCCATCCATCCATCTATCCATCCATCTATCCATCCATCCAACTATCCATCCACCAATCAACCAAGCTAAGTACAAAAGGAGATATAACCTTGAATGATAAAGACAGTCAAGCCTGCACAGATACATTCCCAAGTGGCCAGTTTGGCTGAATAGGGCAGAGGAGCTGATCCAGGGAATGTGGTGGGGGGTAAGGGTGTGGGTGGGGTGAGCAGGTGAGCCTGTGAGCTGGGTCACATCAGGTGCGCGGAAGGGGGCGGGTGCGGGCAGCTGTTACAAGCGAAATGTCAGAAGCGATCAAGCTGGTGAGCAGGGTACCCAGAAGAGAGGAGAGACAAGAGGAGAGGCGAGGCCAGGCGAGGCGAGGCGAGGAGAGCAGAGGAGAGGAGAGGAGAGCAGGGGAGAGGAGAGGAGAGGAACTGAGAAACCCACCTGGACAGAGGTAGCATACAGGCATCCAGCAAGGCAGGCAGGCATGCAGGCAGCTGTGGCCTGGGCTCCCTGGCTCCCTGGTGCACTTCCTCCTTTGCTCCCTTGGCTGCCAGCCCCGAGGTCTGTCGTTGGTCAGCGCTGTCCTCCAGTCCTTCAGTCCCTCTGTGCCAGGGCCCAGGGGTCTGGGCGCTGCCGCCTTACCTACTGGCAAGGCAGTTGGTCTGGCCAGTGTCAGTGCACCTGAGCACAGAATCCTGGGGGGGGCACATCACAGAGGGCTCGAGAGGTGCTAGGTCACGAGGACCCCGCCCATCCAGTTGACCCCTAGGGAGGCGGCGGCCAAGACACCCACCCTGAACTTGATCTGAAGGGTGGTGGCCAGCCACCAGAGCCAGAGCCCCAGGCCAAAGCCAGTGCAGGTGGGCAGGGCTCGGGGGTAAGGGGCGCGGCGGGGGTGTGTCCTGGGGCGGGGCCGGCATCTGACAGCCAAGGGCTGGGGGCCAAGGGCCTTCACGCCCCTGTCCAAGCAAGTGCACTGACACACAGACACACTGACTGACTGACAGCCCCCGCCCCACAGACACCCCCCAGGGCCCTGGGAGCCCTGAGCTGCCCCGAGCTGCCCCGGGTTTGGCGGGCGGCCACGTAGACACAGGCCTCCATAGTGGATGCCCCTGTCGACCCTGTTGCCTGCTGACAGCGGCCCTCCTCCCCCCCATCCCCCTCCCCTTCCTCATCCTCAGAGGGACTCACTCAGGGCTGCTGGCTCTGGGTGCTGCAGCTGCTATCCAGTGGGTGGGTGCAGGTATCTGGTCCTGTCAGTCCCTGATTCTTCGGAGGACCTGCGTGCCTCCAGCTCCACCCACTCTCCAGTCCAGCCCCCTCCCCCTCCGCAAGGATGCCCCCTTTTCCCCTTGCCCCCTGTCCCCCAGCTCCCCAACAGTCATCTACTGTGTGCCTCCCTGCGCTCCTTTCCTGCCAGCCTGCTGCTGCCCTCCAGCCCTGGGGACCCTGGGCCAGCCCAGCTGCCATCTCACCATCCAGCAAGGGGACCAGCCCTAACCCCCTGCCACCACACCCACACACACACACAACTCTGCACCTATTTAGGGGCTCCCCTGCCTGCAGCCTGCCCCCCAAACAGTCTCCTTCTGCCCCTCAACCCCCTTCCGACCCCTGCCATGGCCCCACACATACACCTGGGCATGAGCAGCCCACACATGCACCTCTCTCCCCTCCCCCTCCACTCCATTTGCTCTAAGGATGGGAAGAATCTTTTCCTCTGGGTGTCCCAGAGGGAGGTGGGTCTGGCCAATGTCCTGGGGAGCCGGAACTGTAAACAAACCATCTACATTGTAACATTTGGGCCTCAGGCCACCCAGTCCCAAGTGCTCTGTGCAAGCCTAGGACTGGTGAAAACACCCCACTCTGAACACAAGGTCTGGCTGGGGCAGTGGCTCCTCCTGTGGACTCAGAGACAGGCAGACAGAGTTTTCAGGTTGAAAATCTGTACTTCCCAGAAGCTGGTCCTTCAGTAAGGGTAAAAAAAAAAAAAAAACACAACGGCTTTTATTTATTTATTTCTTTATTTTTTTAATTAGTGCTGCCTGACTCTCCTGTGTGACGCCTGATTCTCAGTGAAACAAGGGAAAACATCTTTTTGGCAGGGAGCAGGACCAAGATGCAGGCAGGTGGACTCCGTGGAGGGTGGATGGGTAGGTGCCCCATGCCCTGGCTCCAGAGCCCCAGCTGCTGTTCCAGGCGCTCTCTGATTCCAGAGATCCCCCTGTGTCTTCTCATGACACTATTTCCAGGACTGATCCTCAGGATAATGAGGATTCAAAAAATAGACAGGTCATATTGCTGTCAAAAGGAAATCCAGGGAGGTTGGGCGGTATCTCAGAGGGTTAAGTGGTGGTGGCAGGAAACAAGGGGACAGGAGGAAGAATCCTGGGAATGGCCCCCAGACCCCCACCTGCAGGGGAGTCGCTTTACAGGGAGTGAAGCAGATCTTCAGGGGGTCTATCTTTCTCTCCCCCCTTTGCCTTTCCCCTCCCCTCTCCCTTTCTCTCTGTCCTATGCAAGGACAGTAACAACAACAACAATAAGAAGAAGAACCACAACAATGATCAAGCAACAAGGGCAGCAAAAGGAGAATAAATGGTCTGCAGGAGCAGTGGATTCCTGGTACAGGCACCAAGCACTGGCATAACCCTGGAAGCCATAAATAAATAAAAAAATATATATATATATAAACTCATAGAGAAAATATACACATAATATACATGTATACATGCGTCCGTGTATCCACTTTGTAAATAAATATACATGCACTTTTTGTTTATCTAGTGAAGCAGACCTGCAGGGGTCTACCTTTCTCTCCCCCCTCTGCCTTTCCACTCCTCTCTCCCTTTCTCTCTGTCCTATGCAAGGACAGTAACAGCAACAACAAAAATAATAATAACCACAACAAGGGCAGCCAAAGGGGAAAAAGTGGTCTGCAGGAGCAGTGGATTCCTGGTGCAGGCCCCTAACCCTGACAATAACCCTGGAGGCAATAAATGGATAAATACATAAATAAATAAATAAACAAACAGATAAAGAATACATAAATAAAAAATACAGGTAATATACATGTATACATTTCTCTGTGTTTCTACTTAGTAAAATGTCAGCGCTTTATTTATTTAGTGAAGCAGATCTTCAGGGGGCCTATCTTTCTCTCCCCCATCTCTCTTTCCCCTCCTCTCTACATTTTTCTCTGTCCTCCGTAAGGACAGTAACCATCACAACAACAACAACAACAATAATAATGTTAACCACAATAATCAAGCAACAAGGGCAGCAAAAAGGGGAAAAAATGGAACATAGGAGCAGTGGATTCCAGGTGCTGGCACTGAGCTGTGGCAATAACCCCTTGTGGCAATAAATAAATAAATAGTACAGGTAATATACATGAATAGGTCGGAGTGTGTGTATCCACTGTGTAAATGTAAAAGCACTTTTATTTATTTATTTATATTTTATTTATTTCTTACCTAGCCCAGAGAATTTCTTTTCATTGCTAAAACAAATGTCACATTAAGGGTAGCAGGTGGTGCCTCACCTGGTTAAACACTCATGATACACTGTAGGAGGACCCGGGTTCAAGACCCTGGTCCCCACCTGCAGGGGGAAATCTTTACAAGTGGAGCCGAAGTGCTGCACGTGTCTCTCCGGTTCTCAAAATCTCTATCCCTCCCTTCCCTCTCGATTCCTGACTGTCCATTCTAAAAAATAAATCAAGATAATAGAAAGCAAAGAAACAAAAGAAGAAGAAGAAGAAGAAGAAGAAGAAGAAGAAGAAGAAGAAGAAGAAGAAGAAGAAGGAGGAGGGAAAATGAAATATCCCAACATTTCAAGGGGCTGCTTTGGACAATGCTTTCCTTATTAAGATCCTCACAGCATACCATATCCAGAAAGCGCAAAGACACCGTGTTTTTTGTTGACCCAGTTTATTTTATTGATTTATTCATTTATTTATTGAGCAGTTAATGTTTCACATTCGACAGCAGACTAGGGCTCTGATGCCAAAGGTCTCAAGTACCCCTAGATGGCTCTCTGCCTCTACCAAACCAATCAATCAACCCGTGCATCGTTTCATCCATCCATCCATCCATCTATCCATCCATCTATCCATCCATCCAACTATCCATCCACCAATCAACCAAGCTAAGTACAAAAGGAGATATAACCTTGAATGATAAAGACAGTCAAGCCTGCACAGATACATTCCCAAGTGGCCAGTTTGGCTGAATAGGGCAGAGGAGCTGATCCAGGGAATGTGGTGGGGGGTAAGGGTGTGGGTGGGGTGAGCAGGTGAGCCTGTGAGCTGGGTCACATCAGGTGCGCGGAAGGGGGCGGGTGCGGGCAGCTGTTACAAGCGAAATGTCAGAAGCGATCAAGCTGGTGAGCAGGGTACCCAGAAGAGAGGAGAGACAAGAGGAGAGGCGAGGCCAGGCGAGGCGAGGCGAGGAGAGCAGAGGAGAGGAGAGGAGAGCAGGGGAGAGGAGAGGAGAGGAACTGAGAAACCCACCTGGACAGAGGTAGCATACAGGCATCCAGCAAGGCAGGCAGGCATGCAGGCAGCTGTGGCCTGGGCTCCCTGGCTCCCTGGTGCACTTCCTCCTTTGCTCCCTTGGCTGCCAGCCCCGAGGTCTGTCGTTGGTCAGCGCTGTCCTCCAGTCCTTCAGTCCCTCTGTGCCAGGGCCCAGGGGTCTGGGCGCTGCCGCCTTACCTACTGGCAAGGCAGTTGGTCTGGCCAGTGTCAGTGCACCTGAGCACAGAATCCTGGGGGGGGCACATCACAGAGGGCTCGAGAGGTGCTAGGTCACGAGGACCCCGCCCATCCAGTTGACCCCTAGGGAGGCGGCGGCCAAGACACCCACCCTGAACTTGATCTGAAGGGTGGTGGCCAGCCACCAGAGCCAGAGCCCCAGGCCAAAGCCAGTGCAGGTGGGCAGGGCTCGGGGGTAAGGGGCGCGGCGGGGGTGTGTCCTGGGGCGGGGCCGGCATCTGACAGCCAAGGGCTGGGGGCCAAGGGCCTTCACGCCCCTGTCCAAGCAAGTGCACTGACACACAGACACACTGACTGACTGACAGCCCCCGCCCCACAGACACCCCCCAGGGCCCTGGGAGCCCTGAGCTGCCCCGAGCTGCCCCGGGTTTGGCGGGCGGCCACGTAGACACAGGCCTCCATAGTGGATGCCCCTGTCGACCCTGTTGCCTGCTGACAGCGGCCCTCCTCCCCCCCATCCCCCTCCCCTTCCTCATCCTCAGAGGGACTCACTCAGGGCTGCTGGCTCTGGGTGCTGCAGCTGCTATCCAGTGGGTGGGTGCAGGTATCTGGTCCTGTCAGTCCCTGATTCTTCGGAGGACCTGCGTGCCTCCAGCTCCACCCACTCTCCAGTCCAGCCCCCTCCCCCTCCGCAAGGATGCCCCCTTTTCCCCTTGCCCCCTGTCCCCCAGCTCCCCAACAGTCATCTACTGTGTGCCTCCCTGCGCTCCTTTCCTGCCAGCCTGCTGCTGCCCTCCAGCCCTGGGGACCCTGGGCCAGCCCAGCTGCCATCTCACCATCCAGCAAGGGGACCAGCCCTAACCCCCTGCCACCACACCCACACACACACACAACTCTGCACCTATTTAGGGGCTCCCCTGCCTGCAGCCTGCCCCCCAAACAGTCTCCTTCTGCCCCTCAACCCCCTTCCGACCCCTGCCATGGCCCCACACATACACCTGGGCATGAGCAGCCCACACATGCACCTCTCTCCCCTCCCCCTCCACTCCATTTGCTCTAAGGATGGGAAGAATCTTTTCCTCTGGGTGTCCCAGAGGGAGGTGGGTCTGGCCAATGTCCTGGGGAGCCGGAACTGTAAACAAACCATCTACATTGTAACATTTGGGCCTCAGGCCACCCAGTCCCAAGTGCTCTGTGCAAGCCTAGGACTGGTGAAAACACCCCACTCTGAACACAAGGTCTGGCTGGGGCAGTGGCTCCTCCTGTGGACTCAGAGACAGGCAGACAGAGTTTTCAGGTTGAAAATCTGTACTTCCCAGAAGCTGGTCCTTCAGTAAGGGTAAAAAAAAAAAAAAAACACAACGGCTTTTATTTATTTATTTCTTTATTTTTTTAATTAGTGCTGCCTGACTCTCCTGTGTGACGCCTGATTCTCAGTGAAACAAGGGAAAACATCTTTTTGGCAGGGAGCAGGACCAAGATGCAGGCAGGTGGACTCCGTGGAGGGTGGATGGGTAGGTGCCCCATGCCCTGGCTCCAGAGCCCCAGCTGCTGTTCCAGGCGCTCTCTGATTCCAGAGATCCCCCTGTGTCTTCTCATGACACTATTTCCAGGACTGATCCTCAGGATAATGAGGATTCAAAAAATAGACAGGTCATATTGCTGTCAAAAGGAAATCCAGGGAGGTTGGGCGGTATCTCAGAGGGTTAAGTGGTGGTGGCAGGAAACAAGGGGACAGGAGGAAGAATCCTGGGAATGGCCCCCAGACCCCCACCTGCAGGGGAGTCGCTTTACAGGGAGTGAAGCAGATCTTCAGGGGGTCTATCTTTCTCTCCCCCCTTTGCCTTTCCCCTCCCCTCTCCCTTTCTCTCTGTCCTATGCAAGGACAGTAACAACAACAACAATAAGAAGAAGAACCACAACAATGATCAAGCAACAAGGGCAGCAAAAGGAGAATAAATGGTCTGCAGGAGCAGTGGATTCCTGGTACAGGCACCAAGCACTGGCATAACCCTGGAAGCCATAAATAAATAAAAAAATATATATATATATAAACTCATAGAGAAAATATACACATAATATACATGTATACATGCGTCCGTGTATCCACTTTGTAAATAAATATACATGCACTTTTTGTTTATCTAGTGAAGCAGACCTGCAGGGGTCTACCTTTCTCTCCCCCCTCTGCCTTTCCACTCCTCTCTCCCTTTCTCTCTGTCCTATGCAAGGACAGTAACAGCAACAACAAAAATAATAATAACCACAACAAGGGCAGCCAAAGGGGAAAAAGTGGTCTGCAGGAGCAGTGGATTCCTGGTGCAGGCCCCTAACCCTGACAATAACCCTGGAGGCAATAAATGGATAAATACATAAATAAATAAATAAACAAACAGATAAAGAATACATAAATGAAAAATACAGGTAATATACATGTATACATTTCTCTGTGTTTCTACTTAGTAAAATGTCAGCGCTTTATTTATTTAGTGAAGCAGATCTTCAGGGGGCCTATCTTTCTCTCCCCCATCTCTCTTTCCCCTCCTCTCTACATTTTTCTCTGTCCTCCGCAAGGACAGTAACCATCACAACAACAACAACAACAATAATAATGTTAACCACAATAATCAAGCAACAAGGGCAGCAAAAAGGGGAAAAAATGGAACATAGGAGCAGTGGATTCCAGGTGCTGGCACTGAGCTGTGGCAATAACCCCTTGTGGCAATAAATAAATAAATAGTACAGGTAATATACATGAATAGGTCGGAGTGTGTGTATCCACTGTGTAAATGTAAAAGCACTTTTATTTATTTATTTATATTTTATTTATTTCTTACCTAGCCCAGAGAATTTCTTTTCATTGCTAAAACAAATGTCACATTAAGGGTAGCAGGTGGTGCCTCACCTGGTTAAACACTCATGATACACTGTAGGAGGACCCGGGTTCAAGACCCTGGTCCCCACCTGCAGGGGGAAATCTTTACAAGTGGAGCCGAAGTGCTGCACGTGTCTCTCCGGTTCTCAAAATCTCTATCCCTCCCTTCCCTCTCGATTCCTGACTGTCCATTCTAAAAAATAAATCAAGATAATAGAAAGCAAAGAAACAAAAGAAGAAGAAGAAGAAGAAGAAGAAGAAGAAGAAGAAGAAGAAGAAGAAGAAGAAGAAGAAGGAGGAGGGAAAATGAAATATCCCAACATTTCAAGGGGCTGCTTTGGACAATGCTTTCCTTATTAAGATCCTCACAGCATACCATATCCAGAAAGCGCAAAGACACCGTGTTTTTTGTTGACCCAGTTTATTTTATTGATTTATTCATTTATTTATTGAGCAGTTAATGTTTTACATTCGACAGCAGACTAGGGCTCTGATGCCAAAGGTCTCAAGTACCCCTAGATGGCTCGCTGCCTCTACCAAACCAATCAATCAACCCGTGCATCGTTTCATCCATCCATCCATCCATCTATCCATCCATCTATCCATCCATCCAACTATCCATCCACCAATCAACCAAGCTAAGTACAAAAGGAGATATAACCTTGAATGATAAAGACAGTCAAGCCTGCACAGATACATTCCCAAGTGGCCAGTTTGGCTGAATAGGGCAGAGGAGCTGATCCAGGGAATGTGGTGGGGGGTAAGGGTGTGGGTGGGGTGAGCAGGTGAGCCTGTGAGCTGGGTCACATCAGGTGCGCGGAAGGGGGCGGGTGCGGGCAGCTGTTACAAGCGAAATGTCAGAAGCGATCAAGCTGGTGAGCAGGGTACCCAGAAGAGAGGAGAGACAAGAGGAGAGGCGAGGCCAGGCGAGGCGAGGCGAGGAGAGCAGAGGAGAGGAGAGGAGAGCAGGGGAGAGGAGAGGAGAGGAACTGAGAAACCCACCTGGACAGAGGTAGCATACAGGCATCCAGCAAGGCAGGCAGGCATGCAGGCAGCTGTGGCCTGGGCTCCCTGGCTCCCTGGTGCACTTCCTCCTTTGCTCCCTTGGCTGCCAGCCCCGAGGTCTGTCGTTGGTCAGCGCTGTCCTCCAGTCCTTCAGTCCCTCTGTGCCAGGGCCCAGGGGTCTGGGCGCTGCCGCCTTACCTACTGGCAAGGCAGTTGGTCTGGCCAGTGTCAGTGCACCTGAGCACAGAATCCTGGGGGGGGCACATCACAGAGGGCTCGAGAGGTGCTAGGTCACGAGGACCCCGCCCATCCAGTTGACCCCTAGGGAGGCGGCGGCCAAGACACCCACCCTGAACTTGATCTGAAGGGTGGTGGCCAGCCACCAGAGCCAGAGCCCCAGGCCAAAGCCAGTGCAGGTGGGCAGGGCTCGGGGGTAAGGGGCGCGGCGGGGGTGTGTCCTGGGGCGGGGCCGGCATCTGACAGCCAAGGGCTGGGGGCCAAGGGCCTTCACGCCCCTGTCCAAGCAAGTGCACTGACACACAGACACACTGACTGACTGACAGCCCCCGCCCCACAGACACCCCCCAGGGCCCTGGGAGCCCTGAGCTGCCCCGAGCTGCCCCGGGTTTGGCGGGCGGCCACGTAGACACAGGCCTCCATAGTGGATGCCCCTGTCGACCCTGTTGCCTGCTGACAGCGGCCCTCCTCCCCCCCATCCCCCTCCCCTTCCTCATCCTCAGAGGGACTCACTCAGGGCTGCTGGCTCTGGGTGCTGCAGCTGCTATCCAGTGGGTGGGTGCAGGTATCTGGTCCTGTCAGTCCCTGATTCTTCGGAGGACCTGCGTGCCTCCAGCTCCACCCACTCTCCAGTCCAGCCCCCTCCCCCTCCGCAAGGATGCCCCCTTTTCCCCTTGCCCCCTGTCCCCCAGCTCCCCAACAGTCATCTACTGTGTGCCTCCCTGCGCTCCTTTCCTGCCAGCCTGCTGCTGCCCTCCAGCCCTGGGGACCCTGGGCCAGCCCAGCTGCCATCTCACCATCCAGCAAGGGGACCAGCCCTAACCCCCTGCCACCACACCCACACACACACACAACTCTGCACCTATTTAGGGGCTCCCCTGCCTGCAGCCTGCCCCCCAAACAGTCTCCTTCTGCCCCTCAACCCCCTTCCGACCCCTGCCATGGCCCCACACATACACCTGGGCATGAGCAGCCCACACATGCACCTCTCTCCCCTCCCCCTCCACTCCATTTGCTCTAAGGATGGGAAGAATCTTTTCCTCTGGGTGTCCCAGAGGGAGGTGGGTCTGGCCAATGTCCTGGGGAGCCGGAACTGTAAACAAACCATCTACATTGTAACATTTGGGCCTCAGGCCACCCAGTCCCAAGTGCTCTGTGCAAGCCTAGGACTGGTGAAAACACCCCACTCTGAACACAAGGTCTGGCTGGGGCAGTGGCTCCTCCTGTGGACTCAGAGACAGGCAGACAGAGTTTTCAGGTTGAAAATCTGTACTTCCCAGAAGCTGGTCCTTCAGTAAGGGTAAAAAAAAAAAAAAAAACACAACGGCTTTTATTTATTTATTTCTTTATTTTTTTAATTAGTGCTGCCTGACTCTCCTGTGTGACGCCTGATTCTCAGTGAAACAAGGGAAAACATCTTTTTGGCAGGGAGCAGGACCAAGATGCAGGCAGGTGGACTCCGTGGAGGGTGGATGGGTAGGTGCCCCATGCCCTGGCTCCAGAGCCCCAGCTGCTGTTCCAGGCGCTCTCTGATTCCAGAGATCCCCCTGTGTCTTCTCATGACACTATTTCCAGGACTGATCCTCAGGATAATGAGGATTCAAAAAATAGACAGGTCATATTGCTGTCAAAAGGAAATCCAGGGAGGTTGGGCGGTATCTCAGAGGGTTAAGTGGTGGTGGCAGGAAACAAGGGGACAGGAGGAAGAATCCTGGGAATGGCCCCCAGACCCCCACCTGCAGGGGAGTCGCTTTACAGGGAGTGAAGCAGATCTTCAGGGGGTCTATCTTTCTCTCCCCCCTTTGCCTTTCCCCTCCCCTCTCCCTTTCTCTCTGTCCTATGCAAGGACAGTAACAACAACAACAATAAGAAGAAGAACCACAACAATGATCAAGCAACAAGGGCAGCAAAAGGAGAATAAATGGTCTGCAGGAGCAGTGGATTCCTGGTACAGGCACCAAGCACTGGCATAACCCTGGAAGCCATAAATAAATAAAAAAATATATATATATATAAACTCATAGAGAAAATATACACATAATATACATGTATACATGCGTCCGTGTATCCACTTTGTAAATAAATATACATGCACTTTTTGTTTATCTAGTGAAGCAGACCTGCAGGGGTCTACCTTTCTCTCCCCCCTCTGCCTTTCCACTCCTCTCTCCCTTTCTCTCTGTCCTATGCAAGGACAGTAACAGCAACAACAAAAATAATAATAACCACAACAAGGGCAGCCAAAGGGGAAAAAGTGGTCTGCAGGAGCAGTGGATTCCTGGTGCAGGCCCCTAACCCTGACAATAACCCTGGAGGCAATAAATGGATAAATACATAAATAAATAAATAAACAAACAGATAAAGAATACATAAATGAAAAATACAGGTAATATACATGTATACATTTCTCTGTGTTTCTACTTAGTAAAATGTCAGCGCTTTATTTATTTAGTGAAGCAGATCTTCAGGGGGCCTATCTTTCTCTCCCCCATCTCTCTTTCCCCTCCTCTCTACATTTTTCTCTGTCCTCCGCAAGGACAGTAACCATCACAACAACAACAACAACAATAATAATGTTAACCACAATAATCAAGCAACAAGGGCAGCAAAAAGGGGAAAAAATGGAACATAGGAGCAGTGGATTCCAGGTGCTGGCACTGAGCTGTGGCAATAACCCCTTGTGGCAATAAATAAATAAATAAATAGTACAGGTAATATACATGAATAGGTCGGAGTGTGTGTATCCACTGTGTAAATGTAAAAGCACTTTTATTTATTTATTTATATTTTATTTATTTCTTACCTAGCCCAGAGAATTTCTTTTCATTGCTAAAACAAATGTCACATTAAGGGTAGCAGGTGGTGCCTCACCTGGTTAAACACTCATGATACACTGTAGGAGGACCCGGGTTCAAGACCCTGGTCCCCACCTGCAGGGGGAAATCTTTACAAGTGGAGCCGAAGTGCTGCACGTGTCTCTCCGGTTCTCAAAATCTCTATCCCTCCCTTCCCTCTCGATTCCTGACTGTCCATTCTAAAAAATAAATCAAGATAATAGAAAGCAAAGAAACAAAAGAAGAAGAAGAAGAAGAAGAAGAAGAAGAAGAAGAAGAAGAAGAAGAAGAAGAAGAAGAAGGAGGGAAAATGAAATATCCCAACATTTCAAGGGGCTGCTTTGGACAATGCTTTCCTTATTAAGATCCTCACAGCATACCATATCCAGAAAGCGCAAAGACACCGTGTTTTTTGTTGACCCAGTTTATTTTATTGATTTATTCATTTATTTATTGAGCAGTTAATGTTTCACATTCGACAGCAGACTAGGGCTCTGATGCCAAAGGTCTCAAGTACCCCTAGATGGCTCTCTGCCTCTACCAAACCAATCAATCAACCCGTGCATCGTTTCATCCATCCATCCATCCATCTATCCATCCATCTATCCATCCATCCAACTATCCATCCACCAATCAACCAAGCTAAGTACAAAAGGAGATATAACCTTGAATGATAAAGACAGTCAAGCCTGCACAGATACATTCCCAAGTGGCCAGTTTGGCTGAATAGGGCAGAGGAGCTGATCCAGGGAATGTGGTGGGGGGTAAGGGTGTGGGTGGGGTGAGCAGGTGAGCCTGTGAGCTGGGTCACATCAGGTGCGCGGAAGGGGGCGGGTGCGGGCAGCTGTTACAAGCGAAATGTCAGAAGCGATCAAGCTGGTGAGCAGGGTACCCAGAAGAGAGGAGAGACAAGAGGAGAGGCGAGGCCAGGCGAGGCGAGGCGAGGAGAGCAGAGGAGAGGAGAGGAGAGCAGGGGAGAGGAGAGGAGAGGAACTGAGAAGCCCACCTGGACAGAGGTAGCATACAGGCATCCAGCAAGGCAGGCAGGCATGCAGGCAGCTGTGGCCTGGGCTCCCTGGCTCCCTGGTGCACTTCCTCCTTTGCTCCCTTGGCTGCCAGCCCCGAGGTCTGTCGTTGGTCAGCGCTGTCCTCCAGTCCTTCAGTCCCTCTGTGCCAGGGCCCAGGGGTCTGGGCGCTGCCGCCTTACCTACTGGCAAGGCAGTTGGTCTGGCCAGTGTCAGTGCACCTGAGCACAGAATCCTGGGGGGGGCACATCACAGAGGGCTCGAGAGGTGCTAGGTCACGAGGACCCCGCCCATCCAGTTGACCCCTAGGGAGGCGGCGGCCAAGACACCCACCCTGAACTTGATCTGAAGGGTGGTGGCCAGCCACCAGAGCCAGAGCCCCAGGCCAAAGCCAGTGCAGGTGGGCAGGGCTCGGGGGTAAGGGGCGCGGCGGGGGTGTGTCCTGGGGCGGGGCCGGCATCTGACAGCCAAGGGCTGGGGGCCAAGGGCCTTCACGCCCCTGTCCAAGCAAGTGCACTGACACACAGACACACTGACTGACTGACAGCCCCCGCCCCACAGACACCCCCCAGGGCCCTGGGAGCCCTGAGCTGCCCCGAGCTGCCCCGGGTTTGGCGGGCGGCCACGTAGACACAGGCCTCCATAGTGGATGCCCCTGTCGACCCTGTTGCCTGCTGACAGCGGCCCTCCTCCCCCCCATCCCCCTCCCCTTCCTCATCCTCAGAGGGACTCACTCAGGGCTGCTGGCTCTGGGTGCTGCAGCTGCTATCCAGTGGGTGGGTGCAGGTATCTGGTCCTGTCAGTCCCTGATTCTTCGGAGGACCTGCGTGCCTCCAGCTCCACCCACTCTCCAGTCCAGCCCCCTCCCCCTCCGCAAGGATGCCCCCTTTTCCCCTTGCCCCCTGTCCCCCAGCTCCCCAACAGTCATCTACTGTGTGCCTCCCTGCGCTCCTTTCCTGCCAGCCTGCTGCTGCCCTCCAGCCCTGGGGACCCTGGGCCAGCCCAGCTGCCATCTCACCATCCAGCAAGGGGACCAGCCCTAACCCCCTGCCACCACACCCACACACACACACAACTCTGCACCTATTTAGGGGCTCCCCTGCCTGCAGCCTGCCCCCCAAACAGTCTCCTTCTGCCCCTCAACCCCCTTCCGACCCCTGCCATGGCCCCACACATACACCTGGGCATGAGCAGCCCACACATGCACCTCTCTCCCCTCCCCCTCCACTCCATTTGCTCTAAGGATGGGAAGAATCTTTTCCTCTGGGTGTCCCAGAGGGAGGTGGGTCTGGCCAATGTCCTGGGGAGCCGGAACTGTAAACAAACCATCTACATTGTAACATTTGGGCCTCAGGCCACCCAGTCCCAAGTGCTCTGTGCAAGCCTAGGACTGGTGAAAACACCCCACTCTGAACACAAGGTCTGGCTGGGGCAGTGGCTCCTCCTGTGGACTCAGAGACAGGCAGACAGAGTTTTCAGGTTGAAAATCTGTACTTCCCAGAAGCTGGTCCTTCAGTAAGGGTAAAAAAAAAAAAAAAACACAACGGCTTTTATTTATTTATTTCTTTATTTTTTTAATTAGTGCTGCCTGACTCTCCTGTGTGACGCCTGATTCTCAGTGAAACAAGGGAAAACATCTTTTTGGCAGGGAGCAGGACCAAGATGCAGGCAGGTGGACTCCGTGGAGGGTGGATGGGTAGGTGCCCCATGCCCTGGCTCCAGAGCCCCAGCTGCTGTTCCAGGCGCTCTCTGATTCCAGAGATCCCCCTGTGTCTTCTCATGACACTATTTCCAGGACTGATCCTCAGGATAATGAGGATTCAAAAAATAGACAGGTCATATTGCTGTCAAAAGGAAATCCAGGGAGGTTGGGCGGTATCTCAGAGGGTTAAGTGGTGGTGGCAGGAAACAAGGGGACAGGAGGAAGAATCCTGGGAATGGCCCCCAGACCCCCACCTGCAGGGGAGTCGCTTTACAGGGAGTGAAGCAGATCTTCAGGGGGTCTATCTTTCTCTCCCCCCTTTGCCTTTCCCCTCCCCTCTCCCTTTCTCTCTGTCCTATGCAAGGACAGTAACAACAACAACAATAAGAAGAAGAACCACAACAATGATCAAGCAACAAGGGCAGCAAAAGGAGAATAAATGGTCTGCAGGAGCAGTGGATTCCTGGTACAGGCACCAAGCACTGGCATAACCCTGGAAGCCATAAATAAATAAAAAAAATATATATATATATAAACTCATAGAGAAAATATACACATAATATACATGTATACATGCGTCCGTGTATCCACTTTGTAAATAAATATACATGCACTTTTTGTTTATCTAGTGAAGCAGACCTGCAGGGGTCTACCTTTCTCTCCCCCCTCTGCCTTTCCACTCCTCTCTCCCTTTCTCTCTGTCCTATGCAAGGACAGTAACAGCAACAACAAAAATAATAATAACCACAACAAGGGCAGCCAAAGGGGAAAAAGTGGTCTGCAGGAGCAGTGGATTCCTGGTGCAGGCCCCTAACCCTGACAATAACCCTGGAGGCAATAAATGGATAAATACATAAATAAATAAATAAACAAACAGATAAAGAATACATAAATAAAAAATACAGGTAATATACATGTATACATTTCTCTGTGTTTCTACTTAGTAAAATGTCAGCGCTTTATTTATTTAGTGAAGCAGATCTTCAGGGGGCCTATCTTTCTCTCCCCCATCTCTCTTTCCCCTCCTCTCTACATTTTTCTCTGTCCTCCGCAAGGACAGTAACCATCACAACAACAACAACAACAATAATAATGTTAACCACAATAATCAAGCAACAAGGGCAGCAAAAAGGGGAAAAAATGGAACATAGGAGCAGTGGATTCCAGGTGCTGGCACTGAGCTGTGGCAATAACCCCTTGTGGCAATAAATAAATAAATAAATAGTACAGGTAATATACATGAATAGGTCGGAGTGTGTGTATCCACTGTGTAAATGTAAAAGCACTTTTATTTATTTATTTATATTTTATTTATTTCTTACCTAGCCCAGAGAATTTCTTTTCATTGCTAAAACAAATGTCACATTAAGGGTAGCAGGTGGTGCCTCACCTGGTTAAACACTCATGATACACTGTAGGAGGACCCGGGTTCAAGACCCTGGTCCCCACCTGCAGGGGGAAATCTTTACAAGTGGAGCCGAAGTGCTGCACGTGTCTCTCCGGTTCTCAAAATCTCTATCCCTCCCTTCCCTCTCGATTCCTGACTGTCCATTCTAAAAAATAAATCAAGATAATAGAAAGCAAAGAAACAAAAGAAGAAGAAGAAGAAGAAGAAGAAGAAGAAGAAGAAGAAGAAGAAGAAGAAGAAGAAGAAGGAGGGAAAATGAAATATCCCAACATTTCAAGGGGCTGCTTTGGACAATGCTTTCCTTATTAAGATCCTCACAGCATACCATATCCAGAAAGCGCAAAGACACCGTGTTTTTTGTTGACCCAGTTTATTTTATTGATTTATTCATTTATTTATTGAGCAGTTAATGTTTCACATTCGACAGCAGACTAGGGCTCTGATGCCAAAGGTCTCAAGTACCCCTAGATGGCTCTCTGCCTCTACCAAACCAATCAATCAACCCGTGCATCGTTTCATCCATCCATCCATCCATCTATCCATCCATCTATCCATCCATCCAACTATCCATCCACCAATCAACCAAGCTAAGTACAAAAGGAGATATAACCTTGAATGATAAAGACAGTCAAGCCTGCACAGATACATTCCCAAGTGGCCAGTTTGGCTGAATAGGGCAGAGGAGCTGATCCAGGGAATGTGGTGGGGGGTAAGGGTGTGGGTGGGGTGAGCAGGTGAGCCTGTGAGCTGGGTCACATCAGGTGCGCGGAAGGGGGCGGGTGCGGGCAGCTGTTACAAGCGAAATGTCAGAAGCGATCAAGCTGGTGAGCAGGGTACCCAGAAGAGAGGAGAGACAAGAGGAGAGGCGAGGCCAGGCGAGGCGAGGCGAGGAGAGCAGAGGAGAGGAGAGGAGAGCAGGGGAGAGGAGAGGAGAGGAACTGAGAAACCCACCTGGACAGAGGTAGCATACAGGCATCCAGCAAGGCAGGCAGGCATGCAGGCAGCTGTGGCCTGGGCTCCCTGGCTCCCTGGTGCACTTCCTCCTTTGCTCCCTTGGCTGCCAGCCCCGAGGTCTGTCGTTGGTCAGCGCTGTCCTCCAGTCCTTCAGTCCCTCTGTGCCAGGGCCCAGGGGTCTGGGCGCTGCCGCCTTACCTACTGGCAAGGCAGTTGGTCTGGCCAGTGTCAGTGCACCTGAGCACAGAATCCTGGGGGGGGCACATCACAGAGGGCTCGAGAGGTGCTAGGTCACGAGGACCCCGCCCATCCAGTTGACCCCTAGGGAGGCGGCGGCCAAGACACCCACCCTGAACTTGATCTGAAGGGTGGTGGCCAGCCACCAGAGCCAGAGCCCCAGGCCAAAGCCAGTGCAGGTGGGCAGGGCTCGGGGGTAAGGGGCGCGGCGGGGGTGTGTCCTGGGGCGGGGCCGGCATCTGACAGCCAAGGGCTGGGGGCCAAGGGCCTTCACGCCCCTGTCCAAGCAAGTGCACTGACACACAGACACACTGACTGACTGACAGCCCCCGCCCCACAGACACCCCCCAGGGCCCTGGGAGCCCTGAGCTGCCCCGAGCTGCCCCGGGTTTGGCGGGCGGCCACGTAGACACAGGCCTCCATAGTGGATGCCCCTGTCGACCCTGTTGCCTGCTGACAGCGGCCCTCCTCCCCCCCATCCCCCTCCCCTTCCTCATCCTCAGAGGGACTCACTCAGGGCTGCTGGCTCTGGGTGCTGCAGCTGCTATCCAGTGGGTGGGTGCAGGTATCTGGTCCTGTCAGTCCCTGATTCTTCGGAGGACCTGCGTGCCTCCAGCTCCACCCACTCTCCAGTCCAGCCCCCTCCCCCTCCGCAAGGATGCCCCCTTTTCCCCTTGCCCCCTGTCCCCCAGCTCCCCAACAGTCATCTACTGTGTGCCTCCCTGCGCTCCTTTCCTGCCAGCCTGCTGCTGCCCTCCAGCCCTGGGGACCCTGGGCCAGCCCAGCTGCCATCTCACCATCCAGCAAGGGGACCAGCCCTAACCCCCTGCCACCACACCCACACACACACACAACTCTGCACCTATTTAGGGGCTCCCCTGCCTGCAGCCTGCCCCCCAAACAGTCTCCTTCTGCCCCTCAACCCCCTTCCGACCCCTGCCATGGCCCCACACATACACCTGGGCATGAGCAGCCCACACATGCACCTCTCTCCCCTCCCCCTCCACTCCATTTGCTCTAAGGATGGGAAGAATCTTTTCCTCTGGGTGTCCCAGAGGGAGGTGGGTCTGGCCAATGTCCTGGGGAGCCGGAACTGTAAACAAACCATCTACATTGTAACATTTGGGCCTCAGGCCACCCAGTCCCAAGTGCTCTGTGCAAGCCTAGGACTGGTGAAAACACCCCACTCTGAACACAAGGTCTGGCTGGGGCAGTGGCTCCTCCTGTGGACTCAGAGACAGGCAGACAGAGTTTTCAGGTTCAAAATCTGTACTTCCCAGAAGCTGGTCCTTCAGTAAGGGTAAAAAAAAAAAAAAAAACACAACGGCTTTTATTTATTTATTTCTTTATTTTTTTAATTAGTGCTGCCTGACTCTCCTGTGTGACGCCTGATTCTCAGTGAAACAAGGGAAAACATCTTTTTGGCAGGGAGCAGGACCAAGATGCAGGCAGGTGGACTCCGTGGAGGGTGGATGGGTAGGTGCCCCATGCCCTGGCTCCAGAGCCCCAGCTGCTGTTCCAGGCGCTCTCTGATTCCAGAGATCCCCCTGTGTCTTCTCATGACACTATTTCCAGGACTGATCCTCAGGATAATGAGGATTCAAAAAATAGACAGGTCATATTGCTGTCAAAAGGAAATCCAGGGAGGTTGGGCGGTATCTCAGAGGGTTAAGTGGTGGTGGCAGGAAACAAGGGGACAGGAGGAAGAATCCTGGGAATGGCCCCCAGACCCCCACCTGCAGGGGAGTCGCTTTACAGGGAGTGAAGCAGATCTTCAGGGGGTCTATCTTTCTCTCCCCCCTTTGCCTTTCCCCTCCCCTCTCCCTTTCTCTCTGTCCTATGCAAGGACAGTAACAACAACAACAATAAGAAGAAGAACCACAACAATGATCAAGCAACAAGGGCAGCAAAAGGAGAATAAATGGTCTGCAGGAGCAGTGGATTCCTGGTACAGGCACCAAGCACTGGCATAACCCTGGAAGCCATAAATAAATAAAAATATATATATATATATAAACTCATAGAGAAAATATACACATAATATACATGTATACATGCGTCCGTGTATCCACTTTGTAAATAAATATACATGCACTTTTTGTTTATCTAGTGAAGCAGACCTGCAGGGGTCTACCTTTCTCTCCCCCCTCTGCCTTTCCACTCCTCTCTCCCTTTCTCTCTGTCCTATGCAAGGACAGTAACAGCAACAACAAAAATAATAATAACCACAACAAGGGCAGCCAAAGGGGAAAAAGTGGTCTGCAGGAGCAGTGGATTCCTGGTGCAGGCCCCTAACCCTGACAATAACCCTGGAGGCAATAAATGGATAAATACATAAATAAATAAATAAACAAACAGATAAAGAATACATAAATGAAAAATACAGGTAATATACATGTATACATTTCTCTGTGTTTCTACTTAGTAAAATGTCAGCGCTTTATTTATTTAGTGAAGCAGATCTTCAGGGGGCCTATCTTTCTCTCCCCCATCTCTCTTTCCCCTCCTCTCTACATTTTTCTCTGTCCTCCGCAAGGACAGTAACCATCACAACAACAACAACAACAATAATAATGTTAACCACAATAATCAAGCAACAAGGGCAGCAAAAAGGGGAAAAAATGGAACATAGGAGCAGTGGATTCCAGGTGCTGGCACTGAGCTGTGGCAATAACCCCTTGTGGCAATAAATAAATAAATAAATAGTACAGGTAATATACATGAATAGGTCGGAGTGTGTGTATCCACTGTGTAAATGTAAAAGCACTTTTATTTATTTATTTATATTTTATTTATTTCTTACCTAGCCCAGAGAATTTCTTTTCATTGCTAAAACAAATGTCACATTAAGGGTAGCAGGTGGTGCCTCACCTGGTTAAACACTCATGATACACTGTAGGAGGACCCGGGTTCAAGACCCTGGTCCCCACCTGCAGGGGGAAATCTTTACAAGTGGAGCCGGAGTGCTGCACGTGTCTCTCCGGTTCTCAAAATTTCTATCCCTCCCTTCCCTCTCGATTCCTGACTGTCCATTCTAAAAAATAAATCAAGATAATAGAAAGCAAAGAAACAAAAGAAGAAGAAGAAGAAGAAGAAGAAGAAGAAGAAGAAGAAGAAGAAGAAGAAGAAGGAGGGAAAATGAAATATCCCAACATTTCAAGGGGCTGCTTTGGACAATGCTTTCCTTATTAAGATCCTCACAGCATACCATATCCAGAAAGCGCAAAGACACCGTGTTTTTTGTTGACCCAGTTTATTTTATTGATTTATTCATTTATTTATTGAGCAGTTAATGTTTTACATTCGACAGCAGACTAGGGCTCTGATGCCAAAGGTCTCAAGTACCCCTAGATGGCTCTCTGCCTCTACCAAACCAATCAATCAACCCGTGCATCGTTTCATCCATCCATCCATCCATCTATCCATCCATCTATCCATCCATCCAACTATCCATCCACCAATCAACCAAGCTAAGTACAAAAGGAGATATAACCTTGAATGATAAAGACAGTCAAGCCTGCACAGATACATTCCCAAGTGGCCAGTTTGGCTGAATAGGGCAGAGGAGCTGATCCAGGGAATGTGGTGGGGGGTAAGGGTGTGGGTGGGGTGAGCAGGTGAGCCTGTGAGCTGGGTCACATCAGGTGCGCGGAAGGGGGCGGGTGCGGGCAGCTGTTACAAGCGAAATGTCAGAAGCGATCAAGCTGGTGAGCAGGGTACCCAGAAGAGAGGAGAGACAAGAGGAGAGGCGAGGCCAGGCGAGGCGAGGCGAGGAGAGCAGAGGAGAGGAGAGGAGAGCAGGGGAGAGGAGAGGAGAGGAACTGAGAAACCCACCTGGACAGAGGTAGCATACAGGCATCCAGCAAGGCAGGCAGGCATGCAGGCAGCTGTGGCCTGGGCTCCCTGGCTCCCTGGTGCACTTCCTCCTTTGCTCCCTTGGCTGCCAGCCCCGAGGTCTGTCGTTGGTCAGCGCTGTCCTCCAGTCCTTCAGTCCCTCTGTGCCAGGGCCCAGGGGTCTGGGCGCTGCCGCCTTACCTACTGGCAAGGCAGTTGGTCTGGCCAGTGTCAGTGCACCTGAGCACAGAATCCTGGGGGGGGCACATCACAGAGGGCTCGAGAGGTGCTAGGTCACGAGGACCCCGCCCATCCAGTTGACCCCTAGGGAGGCGGCGGCCAAGACACCCACCCTGAACTTGATCTGAAGGGTGGTGGCCAGCCACCAGAGCCAGAGCCCCAGGCCAAAGCCAGTGCAGGTGGGCAGGGCTCGGGGGTAAGGGGCGCGGCGGGGGTGTGTCCTGGGGCGGGGCCGGCATCTGACAGCCAAGGGCTGGGGGCCAAGGGCCTTCACGCCCCTGTCCAAGCAAGTGCACTGACACACAGACACACTGACTGACTGACAGCCCCCGCCCCACAGACACCCCCCAGGGCCCTGGGAGCCCTGAGCTGCCCCGAGCTGCCCCGGGTTTGGCGGGCGGCCACGTAGACACAGGCCTCCATAGTGGATGCCCCTGTCGACCCTGTTGCCTGCTGACAGCGGCCCTCCTCCCCCCCATCCCCCTCCCCTTCCTCATCCTCAGAGGGACTCACTCAGGGCTGCTGGCTCTGGGTGCTGCAGCTGCTATCCAGTGGGTGGGTGCAGGTATCTGGTCCTGTCAGTCCCTGATTCTTCGGAGGACCTGCGTGCCTCCAGCTCCACCCACTCTCCAGTCCAGCCCCCTCCCCCTCCGCAAGGATGCCCCCTTTTCCCCTTGCCCCCTGTCCCCCAGCTCCCCAACAGTCATCTACTGTGTGCCTCCCTGCGCTCCTTTCCTGCCAGCCTGCTGCTGCCCTCCAGCCCTGGGGACCCTGGGCCAGCCCAGCTGCCATCTCACCATCCAGCAAGGGGACCAGCCCTAACCCCCTGCCACCACACCCACACACACACACAACTCTGCACCTATTTAGGGGCTCCCCTGCCTGCAGCCTGCCCCCCAAACAGTCTCCTTCTGCCCCTCAACCCCCTTCCGACCCCTGCCATGGCCCCACACATACACCTGGGCATGAGCAGCCCACACATGCACCTCTCTCCCCTCCCCCTCCACTCCATTTGCTCTAAGGATGGGAAGAATCTTTTCCTCTGGGTGTCCCAGAGGGAGGTGGGTCTGGCCAATGTCCTGGGGAGCCGGAACTGTAAACAAACCATCTACATTGTAACATTTGGGCCTCAGGCCACCCAGTCCCAAGTGCTCTGTGCAAGCCTAGGACTGGTGAAAACACCCCACTCTGAACACAAGGTCTGGCTGGGGCAGTGGCTCCTCCTGTGGACTCAGAGACAGGCAGACAGAGTTTTCAGGTTCAAAATCTGTACTTCCCAGAAGCTGGTCCTTCAGTAAGGGTAAAAAAAAAAAAAAAAACACAACGGCTTTTATTTATTTATTTCTTTATTTTTTTAATTAGTGCTGCCTGACTCTCCTGTGTGACGCCTGATTCTCAGTGAAACAAGGGAAAACATCTTTTTGGCAGGGAGCAGGACCAAGATGCAGGCAGGTGGACTCCGTGGAGGGTGGATGGGTAGGTGCCCCATGCCCTGGCTCCAGAGCCCCAGCTGCTGTTCCAGGCGCTCTCTGATTCCAGAGATCCCCCTGTGTCTTCTCATGACACTATTTCCAGGACTGATCCTCAGGATAATGAGGATTCAAAAAATAGACAGGTCATATTGCTGTCAAAAGGAAATCCAGGGAGGTTGGGCGGTATCTCAGAGGGTTAAGTGGTGGTGGCAGGAAACAAGGGGACAGGAGGAAGAATCCTGGGAATGGCCCCCAGACCCCCACCTGCAGGGGAGTCGCTTTACAGGGAGTGAAGCAGATCTTCAGGGGGTCTATCTTTCTCTCCCCCCTTTGCCTTTCCCCTCCCCTCTCCCTTTCTCTCTGTCCTATGCAAGGACAGTAACAACAACAACAATAAGAAGAAGAACCACAACAATGATCAAGCAACAAGGGCAGCAAAAGGAGAATAAATGGTCTGCAGGAGCAGTGGATTCCTGGTACAGGCACCAAGCACTGGCATAACCCTGGAAGCCATAAATAAATAAAAAAATATATATATATATAAACTCATAGAGAAAATATACACATAATATACATGTATACATGCGTCCGTGTATCCACTTTGTAAATAAATATACATGCACTTTTTGTTTATCTAGTGAAGCAGACCTGCAGGGGTCTACCTTTCTCTCCCCCCTCTGCCTTTCCACTCCTCTCTCCCTTTCTCTCTGTCCTATGCAAGGACAGTAACAGCAACAACAAAAATAATAATAACCACAACAAGGGCAGCCAAAGGGGAAAAAGTGGTCTGCAGGAGCAGTGGATTCCTGGTGCAGGCCCCTAACCCTGACAATAACCCTGGAGGCAATAAATGGATAAATACATAAATAAATAAATAAACAAACAGATAAAGAATACATAAATGAAAAATACAGGTAATATACATGTATACATTTCTCTGTGTTTCTACTTAGTAAAATGTCAGCGCTTTATTTATTTAGTGAAGCAGATCTTCAGGGGGCCTATCTTTCTCTCCCCCATCTCTCTTTCCCCTCCTCTCTACATTTTTCTCTGTCCTCCGCAAGGACAGTAACCATCACAACAACAACAACAACAATAATAATGTTAACCACAATAATCAAGCAACAAGGGCAGCAAAAAGGGGAAAAAATGGAACATAGGAGCAGTGGATTCCAGGTGCTGGCACTGAGCTGTGGCAATAACCCCTTGTGGCAATAAATAAATAAATAAATAGTACAGGTAATATACATGAATAGGTCGGAGTGTGTGTATCCACTGTGTAAATGTAAAAGCACTTTTATTTATTTATTTATATTTTATTTATTTCTTACCTAGCCCAGAGAATTTCTTTTCATTGCTAAAACAAATGTCACATTAAGGGTAGCAGGTGGTGCCTCACCTGGTTAAACACTCATGATACACTGTAGGAGGACCCGGGTTCAAGACCCTGGTCCCCACCTGCAGGGGGAAATCTTTACAAGTGGAGCCGAAGTGCTGCACGTGTCTCTCCGGTTCTCAAAATCTCTATCCCTCCCTTCCCTCTCGATTCCTGACTGTCCATTCTAAAAAATAAATCAAGATAATAGAAAGCAAAGAAACAAAAGAAGAAGAAGAAGAAGAAGAAGAAGAAGAAGAAGAAGAAGAAGAAGAAGAAGAAGAAGAAGAAGAAGGAGGGAAAATGAAATATCCCAACATTTCAAGGGGCTGCTTTGGACAATGCTTTCCTTATTAAGATCCTCACAGCATACCATATCCAGAAAGCGCAAAGACACCGTGTTTTTTGTTGACCCAGTTTATTTTATTGATTTATTCATTTATTTATTGAGCAGTTAATGTTTTACATTCGACAGCAGACTAGGGCTCTGACGCCAAAGGTCTCAAGTACCCCTAGATGGCTCTCTGCCTCTACCAAACCAATCAATCAACCCGTGCATCGTTTCATCCATCCATCCATCCATCTATCCATCCATCTATCCATCCATCCAACTATCCATCCACCAATCAACCAAGCTAAGTACAAAAGGAGATATAACCTTGAATGATAAAGACAGTCAAGCCTGCACAGATACATTCCCAAGTGGCCAGTTTGGCTGAATAGGGCAGAGGAGCTGATCCAGGGAATGTGGTGGGGGGTAAGGGTGTGGGTGGGGTGAGCAGGTGAGCCTGTGAGCTGGGTCACATCAGGTGCGCGGAAGGGGGCGGGTGCGGGCAGCTGTTACAAGCGAAATGTCAGAAGCGATCAAGCTGGTGAGCAGGGTACCCAGAAGAGAGGAGAGACAAGAGGAGAGGCGAGGCCAGGCGAGGCGAGGCGAGGAGAGCAGAGGAGAGGAGAGGAGAGCAGGGGAGAGGAGAGGAGAGGAACTGAGAAACCCACCTGGACAGAGGTAGCATACAGGCATCCAGCAAGGCAGGCAGGCATGCAGGCAGCTGTGGCCTGGGCTCCCTGGCTCCCTGGTGCACTTCCTCCTTTGCTCCCTTGGCTGCCAGCCCCGAGGTCTGTCGTTGGTCAGCGCTGTCCTCCAGTCCTTCAGTCCCTCTGTGCCAGGGCCCAGGGGTCTGGGCGCTGCCGCCTTACCTACTGGCAAGGCAGTTGGTCTGGCCAGTGTCAGTGCACCTGAGCACAGAATCCTGGGGGGGGCACATCACAGAGGGCTCGAGAGGTGCTAGGTCACGAGGACCCCGCCCATCCAGTTGACCCCTAGGGAGGCGGCGGCCAAGACACCCACCCTGAACTTGATCTGAAGGGTGGTGGCCAGCCACCAGAGCCAGAGCCCCAGGCCAAAGCCAGTGCAGGTGGGCAGGGCTCGGGGGTAAGGGGCGCGGCGGGGGTGTGTCCTGGGGCGGGGCCGGCATCTGACAGCCAAGGGCTGGGGGCCAAGGGCCTTCACGCCCCTGTCCAAGCAAGTGCACTGACACACAGACACACTGACTGACTGACAGCCCCCGCCCCACAGACACCCCCCAGGGCCCTGGGAGCCCTGAGCTGCCCCGAGCTGCCCCGGGTTTGGCGGGCGGCCACGTAGACACAGGCCTCCATAGTGGATGCCCCTGTCGACCCTGTTGCCTGCTGACAGCGGCCCTCCTCCCCCCCATCCCCCTCCCCTTCCTCATCCTCAGAGGGACTCACTCAGGGCTGCTGGCTCTGGGTGCTGCAGCTGCTATCCAGTGGGTGGGTGCAGGTATCTGGTCCTGTCAGTCCCTGATTCTTCGGAGGACCTGCGTGCCTCCAGCTCCACCCACTCTCCAGTCCAGCCCCCTCCCCCTCCGCAAGGATGCCCCCTTTTCCCCTTGCCCCCTGTCCCCCAGCTCCCCAACAGTCATCTACTGTGTGCCTCCCTGCGCTCCTTTCCTGCCAGCCTGCTGCTGCCCTCCAGCCCTGGGGACCCTGGGCCAGCCCAGCTGCCATCTCACCATCCAGCAAGGGGACCAGCCCTAACCCCCTGCCACCACACCCACACACACACACAACTCTGCACCTATTTAGGGGCTCCCCTGCCTGCAGCCTGCCCCCCAAACAGTCTCCTTCTGCCCCTCAACCCCCTTCCGACCCCTGCCATGGCCCCACACATACACCTGGGCATGAGCAGCCCACACATGCACCTCTCTCCCCTCCCCCTCCACTCCATTTGCTCTAAGGATGGGAAGAATCTTTTCCTCTGGGTGTCCCAGAGGGAGGTGGGTCTGGCCAATGTCCTGGGGAGCCGGAACTGTAAACAAACCATCTACATTGTAACATTTGGGCCTCAGGCCACCCAGTCCCAAGTGCTCTGTGCAAGCCTAGGACTGGTGAAAACACCCCACTCTGAACACAAGGTCTGGCTGGGGCAGTGGCTCCTCCTGTGGACTCAGAGACAGGCAGACAGAGTTTTCAGGTTCAAAATCTGTACTTCCCAGAAGCTGGTCCTTCAGTAAGGGTAAAAAAAAAAAAAAAAACACAACGGCTTTTATTTATTTATTTCTTTATTTTTTTAATTAGTGCTGCCTGACTCTCCTGTGTGACGCCTGATTCTCAGTGAAACAAGGGAAAACATCTTTTTGGCAGGGAGCAGGACCAAGATGCAGGCAGGTGGACTCCGTGGAGGGTGGATGGGTAGGTGCCCCATGCCCTGGCTCCAGAGCCCCAGCTGCTGTTCCAGGCGCTCTCTGATTCCAGAGATCCCCCTGTGTCTTCTCATGACACTATTTCCAGGACTGATCCTCAGGATAATGAGGATTCAAAAAATAGACAGGTCATATTGCTGTCAAAAGGAAATCCAGGGAGGTTGGGCGGTATCTCAGAGGGTTAAGTGGTGGTGGCAGGAAACAAGGGGACAGGAGGAAGAATCCTGGGAATGGCCCCCAGACCCCCACCTGCAGGGGAGTCGCTTTACAGGGAGTGAAGCAGATCTTCAGGGGGTCTATCTTTCTCTCCCCCCTTTGCCTTTCCCCTCCCCTCTCCCTTTCTCTCTGTCCTATGCAAGGACAGTAACAACAACAACAATAAGAAGAAGAACCACAACAATGATCAAGCAACAAGGGCAGCAAAAGGAGAATAAATGGTCTGCAGGAGCAGTGGATTCCTGGTACAGGCACCAAGCACTGGCATAACCCTGGAAGCCATAAATAAATAAAAAAATATATATATATATAAACTCATAGAGAAAATATACACATAATATACATGTATACATGCGTCCGTGTATCCACTTTGTAAATAAATATACATGCACTTTTTGTTTATCTAGTGAAGCAGACCTGCAGGGGTCTACCTTTCTCTCCCCCCTCTGCCTTTCCACTCCTCTCTCCCTTTCTCTCTGTCCTATGCAAGGACAGTAACAGCAACAACAAAAATAATAATAACCACAACAAGGGCAGCCAAAGGGGAAAAAGTGGTCTGCAGGAGCAGTGGATTCCTGGTGCAGGCCCCTAACCCTGACAATAACCCTGGAGGCAATAAATGGATAAATACATAAATAAATAAATAAACAAACAGATAAAGAATACATAAATGAAAAATACAGGTAATATACATGTATACGTTTCTCTGTGTTTCTACTTAGTAAAATGTCAGCGCTTTATTTATTTAGTGAAGCAGATCTTCAGGGGGCCTATCTTTCTCTCCCCCATCTCTCTTTCCCCTCCTCTCTACATTTTTCTCTGTCCTCCGCAAGGACAGTAACCATCACAACAACAACAACAACAATAATAATGTTAACCACAATAATCAAGCAACAAGGGCAGCAAAAAGGGGAAAAAATGGAACATAGGAGCAGTGGATTCCAGGTGCTGGCACTGAGCTGTGGCAATAACCCCTTGTGGCAATAAATAAATAAATAAATAGTACAGGTAATATACATGAATAGGTCGGAGTGTGTGTATCCACTGTGTAAATGTAAAAGCACTTTTATTTATTTATTTATATTTTATTTATTTCTTACCTAGCCCAGAGAATTTCTTTTCATTGCTAAAACAAATGTCACATTAAGGGTAGCAGGTGGTGCCTCACCTGGTTAAACACTCATGATACACTGTAGGAGGACCCGGGTTCAAGACCCTGGTCCCCACCTGCAGGGGGAAATCTTTACAAGTGGAGCCGAAGTGCTGCACGTGTCTCTCCGGTTCTCAAAATCTCTATCCCTCCCTTCCCTCTCGATTCCTGACTGTCCATTCTAAAAAATAAATCAAGATAATAGAAAGCAAAGAAACAAAAGAAGAAGAAGAAGAAGAAGAAGAAGAAGAAGAAGAAGAAGAAGAAGAAGAAGAAGAAGAAGATGAAGGGAAAATGAAATATCCCAACATTTCAAGGGGCTGCTTTGGACAATGCTTTCCTTATTAAGATCCTCACAGCATACCATATCCAGAAAGCGCAAAGACACCGTGTTTTTTGTTGACCCAGTTTATTTTATTGATTTATTCATTTATTTATTGAGCAGTTAATGTTTCACATTCGACAGCAGACTAGGGCTCTGATGCCAAAGGTCTCAAGTACCCCTAGATGGCTCTCTGCCTCTACCAAACCAATCAATCAACCCGTGCATCGTTTCATCCATCCATCCATCCATCTATCCATCCATCTATCCATCCATCCAACTATCCATCCACCAATCAACCAAGCTAAGTACAAAAGGAGATATAACCTTGAATGATAAAGACAGTCAAGCCTGCACAGATACATTCCCAAGTGGCCAGTTTGGCTGAATAGGGCAGAGGAGCTGATCCAGGGAATGTGGTGGGGGGTAAGGGTGTGGGTGGGGTGAGCAGGTGAGCCTGTGAGCTGGGTCACATCAGGTGCGCGGAAGGGGGCGGGTGCGGGCAGCTGTTACAAGCGAAATGTCAGAAGCGATCAAGCTGGTGAGCAGGGTACCCAGAAGAGAGGAGAGACAAGAGGAGAGGCGAGGCCAGGCGAGGCGAGGCGAGGAGAGCAGAGGAGAGGAGAGGAGAGCAGGGGAGAGGAGAGGAGAGGAACTGAGAAACCCACCTGGACAGAGGTAGCATACAGGCATCCAGCAAGGCAGGCAGGCATGCAGGCAGCTGTGGCCTGGGCTCCCTGGCTCCCTGGTGCACTTCCTCCTTTGCTCCCTTGGCTGCCAGCCCCGAGGTCTGTCGTTGGTCAGCGCTGTCCTCCAGTCCTTCAGTCCCTCTGTGCCAGGGCCCAGGGGTCTGGGCGCTGCCGCCTTACCTACTGGCAAGGCAGTTGGTCTGGCCAGTGTCAGTGCACCTGAGCACAGAATCCTGGGGGGGGCACATCACAGAGGGCTCGAGAGGTGCTAGGTCACGAGGACCCCGCCCATCCAGTTGACCCCTAGGGAGGCGGCGGCCAAGACACCCACCCTGAACTTGATCTGAAGGGTGGTGGCCAGCCACCAGAGCCAGAGCCCCAGGCCAAAGCCAGTGCAGGTGGGCAGGGCTCGGGGGTAAGGGGCGCGGCGGGGGTGTGTCCTGGGGCGGGGCCGGCATCTGACAGCCAAGGGCTGGGGGCCAAGGGCCTTCACGCCCCTGTCCAAGCAAGTGCACTGACACACAGACACACTGACTGACTGACAGCCCCCGCCCCACAGACACCCCCCAGGGCCCTGGGAGCCCTGAGCTGCCCCGAGCTGCCCCGGGTTTGGCGGGCGGCCACGTAGACACAGGCCTCCATAGTGGATGCCCCTGTCGACCCTGTTGCCTGCTGACAGCGGCCCTCCTCCCCCCCATCCCCCTCCCCTTCCTCATCCTCAGAGGGACTCACTCAGGGCTGCTGGCTCTGGGTGCTGCAGCTGCTATCCAGTGGGTGGGTGCAGGTATCTGGTCCTGTCAGTCCCTGATTCTTCGGAGGACCTGCGTGCCTCCAGCTCCACCCACTCTCCAGTCCAGCCCCCTCCCCCTCCGCAAGGATGCCCCCTTTTCCCCTTGCCCCCTGTCCCCCAGCTCCCCAACAGTCATCTACTGTGTGCCTCCCTGCGCTCCTTTCCTGCCAGCCTGCTGCTGCCCTCCAGCCCTGGGGACCCTGGGCCAGCCCAGCTGCCATCTCACCATCCAGCAAGGGGACCAGCCCTAACCCCCTGCCACCACACCCACACACACACACAACTCTGCACCTATTTAGGGGCTCCCCTGCCTGCAGCCTGCCCCCCAAACAGTCTCCTTCTGCCCCTCAACCCCCTTCCGACCCCTGCCATGGCCCCACACATACACCTGGGCATGAGCAGCCCACACATGCACCTCTCTCCCCTCCCCCTCCACTCCATTTGCTCTAAGGATGGGAAGAATCTTTTCCTCTGGGTGTCCCAGAGGGAGGTGGGTCTGGCCAATGTCCTGGGGAGCCGGAACTGTAAACAAACCATCTACATTGTAACATTTGGGCCTCAGGCCACCCAGTCCCAAGTGCTCTGTGCAAGCCTAGGACTGGTGAAAACACCCCACTCTGAACACAAGGTCTGGCTGGGGCAGTGGCTCCTCCTGTGGACTCAGAGACAGGCAGACAGAGTTTTCAGGTTCAAAATCTGTACTTCCCAGAAGCTGGTCCTTCAGTAAGGGTAAAAAAAAAAAAAAAACACAACGGCTTTTATTTATTTATTTCTTTATTTTTTTAATTAGTGCTGCCTGACTCTCCTGTGTGACGCCTGATTCTCAGTGAAACAAGGGAAAACATCTTTTTGGCAGGGAGCAGGACCAAGATGCAGGCAGGTGGACTCCGTGGAGGGTGGATGGGTAGGTGCCCCATGCCCTGGCTCCAGAGCCCCAGCTGCTGTTCCAGGCGCTCTCTGATTCCAGAGATCCCCCTGTGTCTTCTCATGACACTATTTCCAGGACTGATCCTCAGGATAATGAGGATTCAAAAAATAGACAGGTCATATTGCTGTCAAAAGGAAATCCAGGGAGGTTGGGCGGTATCTCAGAGGGTTAAGTGGTGGTGGCAGGAAACAAGGGGACAGGAGGAAGAATCCTGGGAATGGCCCCCAGACCCCCACCTGCAGGGGAGTCGCTTTACAGGGAGTGAAGCAGATCTTCAGGGGGTCTATCTTTCTCTCCCCCCTTTGCCTTTCCCCTCCCCTCTCCCTTTCTCTCTGTCCTATGCAAGGACAGTAACAACAACAACAATAAGAAGAAGAACCACAACAATGATCAAGCAACAAGGGCAGCAAAAGGAGAATAAATGGTCTGCAGGAGCAGTGGATTCCTGGTACAGGCACCAAGCACTGGCATAACCCTGGAAGCCATAAATAAATAAAAAAATATATATATATATAAACTCATAGAGAAAATATACACATAATATACATGTATACATGCGTCCGTGTATCCACTTTGTAAATAAATATACATGCACTTTTTGTTTATCTAGTGAAGCAGACCTGCAGGGGTCTACCTTTCTCTCCCCCCTCTGCCTTTCCACTCCTCTCTCCCTTTCTCTCTGTCCTATGCAAGGACAGTAACAGCAACAACAAAAATAATAATAACCACAACAAGGGCAGCCAAAGGGGAAAAAGTGGTCTGCAGGAGCAGTGGATTCCTGGTGCAGGCCCCTAACCCTGACAATAACCCTGGAGGCAATAAATGGATAAATACATAAATAAATAAATAAACAAACAGATAAAGAATACATAAATAAAAAATACAGGTAATATACATGTATACATTTCTCTGTGTTTCTACTTAGTAAAATGTCAGCGCTTTATTTATTTAGTGAAGCAGATCTTCAGGGGGCCTATCTTTCTCTCCCCCATCTCTCTTTCCCCTCCTCTCTACATTTTTCTCTGTCCTCCGCAAGGACAGTAACCATCACAACAACAACAACAACAATAATAATGTTAACCACAATAATCAAGCAACAAGGGCAGCAAAAAGGGGAAAAAATGGAACATAGGAGCAGTGGATTCCAGGTGCTGGCACTGAGCTGTGGCAATAACCCCTTGTGGCAATAAATAAATAAATAAATAGTACAGGTAATATACATGAATAGGTCGGAGTGTGTGTATCCACTGTGTAAATGTAAAAGCACTTTTATTTATTTATTTATATTTTATTTATTTCTTACCTAGCCCAGAGAATTTCTTTTCATTGCTAAAACAAATGTCACATTAAGGGTAGCAGGTGGTGCCTCACCTGGTTAAACACTCATGATACACTGTAGGAGGACCCGGGTTCAAGACCCTGGTCCCCACCTGCAGGGGGAAATCTTTACAAGTGGAGCCGGAGTGCTGCACGTGTCTCTCCGGTTCTCAAAATTTCTATCCCTCCCTTCCCTCTCGATTCCTGACTGTCCATTCTAAAAAATAAATCAAGATAATAGAAAGCAAAGAAACAAAAGAAGAAGAAGAAGAAGAAGAAGAAGAAGAAGAAGAAGAAGAAGAAGAAGAAGAAGAAGGAGGGAAAATGAAATATCCCAACATTTCAAGGGGCTGCTTTGGACAATGCTTTCCTTATTAAGATCCTCACAGCATACCATATCCAGAAAGCGCAAAGACACCGTGTTTTTTGTTGACCCAGTTTATTTTATTGATTTATTCATTTATTTATTGAGCAGTTAATGTTTTACATTCGACAGCAGACTAGGGCTCTGATGCCAAAGGTCTCAAGTACCCCTAGATGGCTCTCTGCCTCTACCAAACCAATCAATCAACCCGTGCATCGTTTCATCCATCCATCCATCCATCTATCCATCCATCTATCCATCCATCCAACTATCCATCCACCAATCAACCAAGCTAAGTACAAAAGGAGATATAACCTTGAATGATAAAGACAGTCAAGCCTGCACAGATACATTCCCAAGTGGCCAGTTTGGCTGAATAGGGCAGAGGAGCTGATCCAGGGAATGTGGTGGGGGGTAAGGGTGTGGGTGGGGTGAGCAGGTGAGCCTGTGAGCTGGGTCACATCAGGTGCGCGGAAGGGGGCGGGTGCGGGCAGCTGTTACAAGCGAAATGTCAGAAGCGATTAAGCTGGTGAGCAGGGTACCCAGAAGAGAGGAGAGACAAGAGGAGAGGCGAGGCCAGGCGAGGCGAGGCGAGGAGAGCAGAGGAGAGGAGAGGAGAGCAGGGGAGAGGAGAGGAGAGGAACTGAGAAACCCACCTGGACAGAGGTAGCATACAGGCATCCAGCAAGGCAGGCAGGCATGCAGGCAGCTGTGGCCTGGGCTCCCTGGCTCCCTGGTGCACTTCCTCCTTTGCTCCCTTGGCTGCCAGCCCCGAGGTCTGTCGTTGGTCAGCGCTGTCCTCCAGTCCTTCAGTCCCTCTGTGCCAGGGCCCAGGGGTCTGGGCGCTGCCGCCTTACCTACTGGCAAGGCAGTTGGTCTGGCCAGTGTCAGTGCACCTGAGCACAGAATCCTGGGGGGGGCACATCACAGAGGGCTCCAGAGGTGCTAGGTCACGAGGACCCCGCCCATCCAGTTGACCCCTAGGGAGGCGGCGGCCAAGACACCCACCCTGAACTTGATCTGAAGGGTGGTGGCCAGCCACCAGAGCCAGAGCCCCAGGCCAAAGCCAGTGCAGGTGGGCAGGGCTCGGGGGTAAGGGGCGCGGCGGGGGTGTGTCCTGGGGCGGGGCCGGCATCTGACAGCCAAGGGCTGGGGGCCAAGGGCCTTCACGCCCCTGTCCAAGCAAGTGCACTGACACACAGACACACTGACTGACTGACAGCCCCCGCCCCACAGACACCCCCCAGGGCCCTGGGAGCCCTGAGCTGCCCCGAGCTGCCCCGGGTTTGGCGGGTGGCCACGTAGACACAGGCCTCCATAGTGGATGCCCCTGTCGACCCTGTTGCCTGCTGACAGCGGCCCTCCTCCCCCCCATCCCCCTCCCCTTCCTCATCCTCAGAGGGACTCACTCAGGGCTGCTGGCTCTGGGTGCTGCAGCTGCTATCCAGTGGGTGGGTGCAGGTATCTGGTCCTGTCAGTCCCTGATTCTTCGGAGGACCTGCGTGCCTCCAGCTCCACCCACTCTCCAGTCCAGCCCCCTCCCCCTCCGCAAGGATGCCCCCTTTTCCCCTTGCCCCCTGTCCCCCAGCTCCCCAACAGTCATCTACTGTGTGCCTCCCTGCGCTCCTTTCCTGCCAGCCTGCTGCTGCCCTCCAGCCCTGGGGACCCTGGGCCAGCCCAGCTGCCATCTCACCATCCAGCAAGGGGACCAGCCCTAACCCCCTGCCACCACACCCACACACACACACAACTCTGCACCTATTTAGGGGCTCCCCTGCCTGCAGCCTGCCCCCCAAACAGTCTCCTTCTGCCCCTCAACCCCCTTCCGACCCCTGCCATGGCCCCACACATACACCTGGGCATGAGCAGCCCACACATGCACCTCTCTCCCCTCCCCCTCCACTCCATTTGCTCTAAGATGGGAAGAATCTTTTCCTCTGGGTGTCCCAGAGGGAGGTGGGTCTGGCCAATGTCCTGGGGAGCCGGAACTGTAAACAAACCATCTACATTGTAACATTTGGGCCTCAGGCCACCCAGTCCCAAGTGCTCTGTGCAAGCCTAGGACTGGTGAAAACACCCCACTCTGAACACAAGGTCTGGCTGGGGCAGTGGCTCCTCCTGTGGACTCAGAGACAGGCAGACAGAGTTTTCAGGTTGAAAATCTGTACTTCCCAGAAGCTGGTCCTTCAGTAAGGGTAAAAAAAAAAAAAAACACAACGGCTTTTATTTATTTATTTCTTTATTTTTTTAATTAGTGCTGCCTGACTCTCCTGTGTGACGCCTGATTCTCAGTGAAACAAGGGAAAACATCTTTTTGGCAGGGAGCAGGACCAAGATGCAGGCAGGTGGACTCCGTGGAGGGTGGATGGGTAGGTGCCCCATGCCCTGGCTCCAGAGCCCCAGCTGCTGTTCCAGGCGCTCTCTGATTCCAGAGATCCCCCTGTGTCTTCTCATGACACTATTTCCAGGACTGATCCTCAGGATAACGAGGATTCAAAAAATAGACAGGTCATATTGCTGTCAAAAGGAAATCCAGGGAGGTTGGGCGGTATCTCAGAGGGTTAAGTGGTGGTGGCAGGAAACAAGGGGACAGGAGGAAGAATCCTGGGAATGGCCCCCAGACCCCCACCTGCAGGGGAGTCGCTTTACAGGGAGTGAAGCAGATCTTCAGGGGGTCTATCTTTCTCTCCCCCCTTTGCCTTTCCCCTCCCCTCTCCCTTTCTCTCTGTCCTATGCAAGGACAGTAACAACAACAACAATAAGAAGAAGAACCACAACAATGATCAAGCAACAAGGGCAGCAAAACGAGAATAAATGGTCTGCAGGAGCAGTGGATTCCTGGTACAGGCACCAAGCACTGGCATAACCCTGGAAGCCATAAATAAATAAAAAAATATATATATATATATAAACTCATAGAGAAAATATACACATAATATACATGTATACATGCGTCCGTGTATCCACTTTGTAAATAAATATACATGCACTTTTTGTTTATCTAGTGAAGCAGACCTGCAGGGGTCTACCTTTCTCTCCCCCCTCTGCCTTTCCACTCCTCTCTCCCTTTCTCTCTGTCCTATGCAAGGACAGTAACAGCAACAACAAAAATAATAATAACCACAACAAGGGCAGCCAAAGGGGAAAAAGTGGTCTGCAGGAGCAGTGGATTCCTGGTGCAGGCCCCTAACCCTGACAATAACCCTGGAGGCAATAAATGGATAAATACATAAATAAATAAATAAACAAACAGATAAAGAATACATAAATAAAAAATACAGGTAATATACATGTATACATTTCTCTGTGTTTCTACTGAGTAAAATGTCAGCGCTTTATTTATTTAGTGAAGCAGATCTTCAGGGGGCCTATCTTTCTCTCCCCCATCTCTCTTTCCCCTCCTCTCTACATTTTTCTCTGTCCTCCGCAAGGACAGTAACCATCACAACAACAACAACAACAATAATAATGTTAACCACAATAATCAAGCAACAAGGGCAGCAAAAAGGGGAAAAAATGGAACATAGGAGCAGTGGATTCCAGGTGCTGGCACTGAGCTGTGGCAATAACCCCTTGTGGCAATAAATAAATAAATAGTACAGGTAATATACATGAATAGGTCGGAGTGTGTGTATCCACTGTGTAAATGTAAAAGCACTTTTATTTATTTATTTATATTTTATTTATTTCTTACCTAGCCCAGAGAATTTCTTTTCATTGCTAAAACAAATGTCACATTAAGGGTAGCAGGTGGTGCCTCACCTGGTTAAACACTCATGATACACTGTAGGAGGACCCGGGTTCAAGACCCTGGTCCCCACCTGCAGGGGGAAATCTTTACAAGTGGAGCCGAAGTGCTGCCCGTGTCTCTCCGGTTCTCAAAATCTCTATCCCTCCCTTCCCTCTCGATTCCTGACTGTCCATTCTAAAAAATAAATCAAGATAATAGAAAGCAAAGAAACAAAAGAAGAAGAAGAAGAAGAAGAAGAAGAAGAAGAAGAAGAAGAAGAAGAAGAAGAAGAAGAAGAAGGAGGGAAAATGAAATATCCCAACATTTCAAGGGGCTGCTTTGGACAATGCTTTCCTTATTAAGATCCTCACAGCATACCATATCCAGAAAGCGCAAAGACACCGTGTTTTTTGTTGACCCAGTTTATTTTATTGATTTATTCATTTATTTATTGAGCAGTTAATGTTTTACATTCGACAGCAGACTAGGGCTCTGATGCCAAAGGTCTCAAGTACCCCTAGATGGCTCTCTGCCTCTACCAAACCAATCAATCAACCCGTGCATCGTTTCCTCCATCCATCCATCCATCTATCCATCCATCTATCCATCCATCCAACTATCCATCCACCAATCAACCAAGCTAAGTACAAAAGGAGATATAACCTTGAATGATAAAGACAGTCAAGCCTGCACAGATACATTCCCAAGTGGCCAGTTTGGCTGAATAGGGCAGAGGAGCTGATCCAGGGAATGTGGTGGGGGGTAAGGGTGTGGGTGGGGTGAGCAGGTGAGCCTGTGAGCTGGGTCACATCAGGTGTGCGGAAGGGGGCGGGTGCGGGCAGCTGTTACAAGCGAAATGTCAGAAGCGATCAAGCTGGTGAGCAGGGTACCCAGAAGAGAGGAGAGACAAGAGGAGAGGCGAGGCCAGGCGAGGCGAGGCGAGGAGAGCAGAGGAGAGGAGAGGAGAGCAGGGGAGAGGAGAGGAGAGGAACTGAGAAACCCACCTGGACAGAGGTAGCATACAGGCATCCAGCAAGGCAGGCAGGCATGCAGGCAGCTTTGGCCTGGGCTCCCTGGCTCCCTGGTGCACTTCCTCCTTTGCTCCCTTGGCTGCCAGCCCCGAGGTCTGTCGTTGGTCAGCGCTGTCCTCCAGTCCTTCAGTCCCTCTGTGCCAGGGCCCAGGGGTCTGGGCGCTGCCGCCTTACCTACTGGCAAGGCAGTTGGTCTGGCCAGTGTCAGTGCACCTGAGCACAGAATCCTGGGGGGGGCACATCACAGAGGGCTCCAGAGGTTCTAGGTCAAGAGGACCCCGCCCATCCAGTTGACCCCTAGGGAGGCGGCAGCCAAGACACCCATCCTGAACTTGATCTGAAGGGTGGTGGCCAGCCACCAGAGCCAGAGCCCCAGGCCAAAGCCAGTGCAGGTGGGCAGGGCTCGGGGGTAAGGGGCGCGGCGGGGGTGTGTCCTGGGGCGGGGCCGGCATCTGACAGCCAAGGGCTGGGGGCCAAGGGCCTTCACGCCCCTGTCCAAGCAAGTGCACTGACACACAGACACACTGACTGACTGACAGCCCCCGCCCCACAGACACCCCCCAGGGCCCTGGGAGCCCTGAGCTGCCCCGAGCTGCCCCGGGTTTGGCGGGCGGCCACGTAGACACAGGCCTCCATAGTGGATGCCCCTGTCGACCCTGTTGCCTGCTGACAGCGGCCCTCCTCCCCCCCATCCCCCTCCCCTTCCTCATCCTCAGAGGGACTCACTCAGGGCTGCTGGCTCTGGGTGCTGCAGCTGCTATCCAGTGGGTAGGTGCAGGTATCTGGTCCTGTCAGTCCCTGATTCTTCGGAGGACCTGCGTGCCTCCAGCTCCACCCACTCTCCAGTCCAGCCCCCTCCCCCTCCGCAAGGATGCCCCCTTTTCCCCTTGCCCCCTGTCCCCCAGCTCCCCAACAGTCATCTACTGTGTGCCTCCCTGCGCTCCTTTCCTGCCAGCCTGCTGCTGCCCTCCAGCCCTGGGGACCCTGGGCCAGCCCAGCTGCCATCTCACCATCCAGCAAGGGGACCAGCCCTAACCCCCTGCCACCACACCCACACACACACACAACTCTGCACTTCTTTAGGGGCTCCCCTGCCTGCAGCCTGCCCCCCAAACAGTCTCCTTCTGCCCCTCAACCCCCTTCCGACCCCTGCCATGGCCCCACACATACACCTGGGCATGAGCAGCCCACACATGCACCTCTCTCCCCTCCCCCTCCACTCCATTTGCTCTAAGGATGGGAAGAATCTTTTCCTCTGGGTGTCCCAGAGGGAGGTGGGTCTGGCCAATGTCCTGGGGAGCCGGAACTGTAAACAAACCATCTACATTGTAACATTTGGGCCTCAGGCCACCCAGTCCCAAGTGCTCTGTGCAAGCCTAGGACTGGTGAAAACACCCCACTCTGAACACAAGGTCTGGCTGGGGCAGTGGCTCCTCCTTTGGACTCAGAGACAGGCAGACAGAGTTTTCAGGTTGAAAATCTGTACTTCCCAGAAGCTGGTCCTTCAGTAAGGGTAAAAAAAAAAAAAAAACACAACGGCTTTTATTTATTTATTTCTTTATTTTTTTAATTAGTGCTGCCTGACTCTCCTGTGTGACGCCTGATTCTCAGTGAAACAAGGGAAAACATCTTTTTGGCAGGGAGCAGGACCAAGATGCAGGCAGGTGGACTCCGTGGAGGGTGGATGGGTAGGTGCCCCATGCCCTGGCTCCAGAGCCCCAGCTGCTGTTCCAGGCGCTCTCTGATTCCAGAGATCCCCCTGTGTCTTCTCATGACACTATTTCCAGGACTGATCCTCAGGATAATGAGGATTCAAAAAATAGACAGGTCATATTGCTGTCAAAAGGAAATCCAGGGAGGTTGGGCGGTATCTCAGAGGGTTAAGTGGTGGTGGCATGAAACAAGGGGACAGGAGGAAGAATCCTGGGAATGGCCCCCAGACCCCCACCTGCAGGGGAGTCGCTTTACAGGGAGTGAAGCAGATCTTCAGGGGGTCTATCTTTCTCTCCCCACTTTGCCTTTCCCCTCCCCTCTCCCTTTCTCTCTGTCCTATGCAAGGACAGTAACAACAACAACAATAAGAAGAAGAACCACAACAATGATCAAGCAACAAGGGCAGCAAAAGGAGAATAAATGGTCTGCAGGAGCAGTGGATTCCTGGTACAGGCACCAAGCACTGGCATAACCCTGGAAGCCATAAAAAAATAAAAAATATATATATATATAAACTCATAGAGAAAATATACACATAATATACATGTATACATGCGTCCGTGTATCCACTTTGTAAATAAATATACATGCACTTTTTGTTTATCTAGTGAAGCAGACCTGCAGGGGTCTACCTTTCTCTCCCCCCTCTGCCTTTCCACTCCTCTCTCCCTTTCTCTCTGTCCTATGCAAGGACAGTAACAGCAACAACAAAAATAATAATAACCACAACAAGGGCAGCCAAAGGGGAAAAAGTGGTCTGCAGGAGCAGTGGATTCCTGGTGCAGGCCCCTAACCCTGACAATAACCCTGGAGGCAATAAATGGATAAATACATAAATAAATAAATAAACAAACAGATAAAGAATACATAAATAAAAAATACAGGTAATATACATGTATACATTTCTCTGTGTTTCTACTTAGTAAAATGTCAGCGCTTTATTTATTTAGTGAAGCAGATCTTCAGGGGGCCTATCTTTCTCTCCCCCATCTCTCTTTCCCCTCCTCTCTACATTTTTCTCTGTCCTCCGCAAGGACAGTAACCATCACAACAACAACAACAACAATAATAATGTTAACCACAATAATCAAGCAACAAGGGCAGCAAAAAGGGGAAAAAATGGAACATAGGAGCAGTGGATTCCAGGTGCTGGCACTGAGCTGTGGCAATAACCCCTTGTGGCAATAAATAAATAAATAGTACAGGTAATATACATGAATAGGTCGGAGTGTGTGTATCCACTGTGTAAATGTAAAAGCACTTTTATTTATTTATTTATATTTTATTTATTTCTTACCTAGCCCAGAGAATTTCTTTTCATTGCTAAAACAAATGTCACATTAAGGGTAGCAGGTGGTGCCTCACCTGGTTAAACACTCATGATACACTGTAGGAGGACCCGGGTTCAAGACCCTGGTCCCCACCTGCAGGGGGAAATCTTTACAAGTGGAGCCGGAGTGCTGCACGTGTCTCTCCGGTTCTCAAAATCTCTATCCCTCCCTTCCCTCTCGATTCCTGACTGTCCATTCTAAAAAATAAATCAAGATAATAGAAAGCAAAGAAACAAAAGAAGAAGAAGAAGAAGAAGAAGAAGAAGAAGAAGAAGAAGAAGAAGAAGGAGGGAAAATGAAATATCCCAACATTTCAAGGGGCTGCTTTGGACAATGCTTTCCTTATTAAGATCCTCACAGCATACCATATCCAGAAAGCGCAAAGACACCGTGTTTTTTGTTGACCCAGTTTATTTTATTGATTTATTCATTTATTTATTGAGCAGTTAATGTTTTACATTCGACAGCAGACTAGGGCTCTGATGCCAAAGGTCTCAAGTACCCCTAGATGGCTCTCTGCCTCTACCAAACCAATCAATCAACCCGTGCATCGTTTCATCCATCCATCCATCCATCTATCCATCCATCTATCCATCCATCCAACTATCCATCCACCAATCAACCAAGCTAAGTACAAAAGGAGATATAACCTTGAATGATAAAGACAGTCAAGCCTGCACAGATACATTCCCAAGTGGCCAGTTTGGCTGAATAGGGCAGAGGAGCTGATCCAGGGAATGTGGTGGGGGGTAAGGGTGTGGGTGGGGTGAGCAGGTGAGCCTGTGAGCTGGGTCACATCAGGTGCGCGGAAGGGGGCGGGTGCGGGCAGCTGTTACAAGCGAAATGTCAGAAGCGATCAAGCTGGTGAGCAGGGTACCCAGAAGAGAGGAGAGACAAGAGGAGAGGCGAGGCCAGGCGAGGAGAGGCGAGGAGAGCAGAGGAGAGGAGAGGAGAGCAGGGGAGAGGAGAGGAGAGGAACTGAGAAACCCACCTGGACAGAGGTAGCATACAGGCATCCAGCAAGGCAGGCAGGCATGCAGGCAGCTGTGGCCTGGGCTCCCTGGCTCCCTGGTGCACTTCCTCCTTTGCTCCCTTGGCTGCCAGCCCCGAGGTCTGTCGTTGGTCAGCGCTGTCCTCCAGTCCTTCAGTCCCTCTGTGCCAGGGCCCAGGGGTCTGGGCGCTGCCGCCTTACCTACTGGCAAGGCAGTTGGTCTGGCCAGTGTCAGTGCACCTGAGCACAGAATCCTGGGGGGGGCACATCACAGAGGGCTCGAGAGGTGCTAGGTCACGAGGACCCCGCCCATCCAGTTGACCCCTAGGGAGGCGGCGGCCAAGACACCCACCCTGAACTTGATCTGAAGGGTGGTGGCCAGCCACCAGAGCCAGAGCCCCAGGCCAAAGCCAGTGCAGGTGGGCAGGGCTCGGGGGTAAGGGGCGCGGCGGGGGTGTGTCCTGGGGCGGGGCCGGCATCTGACAGCCAAGGGCTGGGGGCCAAGGGCCTTCACGCCCCTGTCCAAGCAAGTGCACTGACACACAGACACACTGACTGACTGACAGCCCCCGCCCCACAGACACCCCCCAGGGCCCTGGGAGCCCTGAGCTGCCCCGAGCTGCCCCGGGTTTGGCGGGCGGCCACGTAGACACAGGCCTCCATAGTGGATGCCCCTGTCGACCCTGTTGCCTGCTGACAGCGGCCCTCCTCCCCCCCATCCCCCTCCCCTTCCTCATCCTCAGAGGGACTCACTCAGGGCTGCTGGCTCTGGGTGCTGCAGCTGCTATCCAGTGGGTGGGTGCAGGTATCTGGTCCTGTCAGTCCCTGATTCTTCGGAGGACCTGCGTGCCTCCAGCTCCACCCACTCTCCAGTCCAGCCCCCTCCCCCTCCGCAAGGATGCCCCCTTTTCCCCTTGCCCCCTGTCCCCCAGCTCCCCAACAGTCATCTACTGTGTGCCTCCCTGCGCTCCTTTCCTGCCAGCCTGCTGCTGCCCTCCAGCCCTGGGGACCCTGGGCCAGCCCAGCTGCCATCTCACCATCCAGCAAGGGGACCAGCCCTAACCCCCTGCCACCACACCCACACACACACACAACTCTGCACCTATTTAGGGGCTCCCCTGCCTGCAGCCTGCCCCCCAAACAGTCTCCTTCTGCCCCTCAACCCCCTTCCGACCCCTGCCATGGCCCCACACACACACCTGGGCATGAGCAGCCCACACATGCACCTCTCTCCCCCCCCCTCCACTCCATTTGCTCTAAGGATGGGAAGAATCTTTTCCTCTGGGTGTCCCAGAGGGAGGTGGGTCTGGCCAATGTCCTGGGGAGCCGGAACTGTAAACAAACCATCTACATTGTAACATTTGGGCCTCAGGCCACCCAGTCCCAAGTGCTCTGTGCAAGCCTAGGACTGGTGAAAACACCCCACTCTGAACACAAGGTCTGGCTGGGGCAGTGGCTCCTCCTGTGGACTCAGAGACAGGCAGACAGAGTTTTCAGGTTCAAAATCTGTACTTCCCAGAAGCTGGTCCTTCAGTAAGGGTAAAAACAAACAAACAAACAAAAAAAAAAACCACAACAGCTTTTATTTATTTATTTATTTATTTTTTTAATTAGTGCTGCCTGACTCTCCTGTGTGACGCCTGATTCTCAGTGAAACAAGGGAAAACATCTTTTTGGCAGGGAGCAGGACCAAGATGCAGGCAGGTGGACTCCGTGGAGGGTGGATGGGTAGGTGCCCCATGCCCTGGCTCCAGAGCCCCAGCTGCTGTTCCAGGCGCTCTCTGATTCCAGAGATCCCCCTGTGTCTTCTCATGACACTATTTCCAGGACTGATCCTCAGGATAATGAGGATTCAAAAAATAGACAGGTCATATTGCTGTCAAAAGGAATCCAGGGAGGTTGGGCGGTATCTCAGAGGGTTAAGTGGTGGTGGCAGGAAACAAGGGGACAGGAGGAAGAATCCTGGGAATGGCCCCCAGACCCCCACCTGCAGGGGAGTCGCTTTACAGGGAGTGAAGCAGATCTTCAGGGGGTCTATCTTTCTCTCCCCCCTTTGCCTTTCCCCTCCCCTCTCCCTTTCTCTCTGTCCTATGCAAGGACAGTAACAACAACAACAATAAGAAGAAGAACCACAACAATGATCAAGCAACAAGGGCAGCAAAAGGAGAATAAATGGTCTGCAGGAGCAGTGGATTCCTGGTACAGGCACCAAGCACTGGCATAACCCTGGAAGCCATAAATATATAAAAAAAATATATATATATATAAACTCATAGAGAAAATATACACATAATATACATGTATACATGCGTCCGTGTATCCACTTTGTAAATAAATATACATGCACTTTTTGTTTATCTAGTGAAGCAGACCTGCAGGGGTCTACCTTTCTCTCCCCCCTCTGCCTTTCCACTCCTCTCTCCCTTTCTCTCTGTCCTATGCAAGGACAGTAACAGCAACAACAAAAATAATAATAACCACAACAAGGGCAGCCAAAGGGGAAAAAGTGGTCTGCAGGAGCAGTGGATTCCTGGTGCAGGCCCCTAACCCTGACAATAACCCTGGAGGCAATAAATGGATAAATACATAAATAAATAAATAAACAAACAGATAAAGAATACATAAATAAAAAATACAGGTAATATACATGTATACGTTTCTCTGTGTTTCTACTGAGTAAAATGTCAGCGCTTTATTTATTTAGTGAAGCAGATCTTCAGGGGGCCTATCTTTCTCTCCCCCATCTCTCTTTCCCCTCCTCTCTACATTTTTCTCTGTCCTCCACAAGGACAGTAACCATCACAACAACAACAACAACAATAATAATGTTAACCACAATAATCAAGCAACAAGGGCAGCAAAAAGGGGAAAAAATGGAACATAGGAGCAGTGGATTCCAGGTGCTGGCACTGAGCTGTGGCAATAACCCCTTGTGGCAATAAATAAATAAATAAATAAATAAATAGTACAGGTAATATACATGAATAGGTCGGAGTGTGTGTATCCACTGTGTAAATGTAAAAGCACTTTTATTTATTTATTTATATTTTATTTATTTCTTACCTAGCCCAGAGAATTTCTTTTCATTGCTAAAACAAATGTCACATTAAGGGTAGCAGGTGGTGCCTCACCTGGTTAAACACTCATGTTACACTGTAGGAGGACCCGGGTTCAAGACCCTGGTCCCCACCTGCAGGGGGAAATCTTTACAAGTGGTGCCGAAGTGCTGCACGTGTCTCTCCGGTTCTCAAAATCTCTATCCCTCCCTTCCCTCTCGATTCCTGACTGTCCATTCCAAAAAATAAATCAAGATAATAGAAAGCAAAGAAACAAAAGAAGAAGAAGAAGAAGAAGAAGAAGAAGAAGAAGAAGAAGGAGGAGGGAAAATGAAATATCCCAACATTTCAAGGGGCTGCTTTGGACAATGCTTTCCTTATTAAGATCCTCACAGCATACCATATCCAGAAAGCGCAAAGACACCGTGTTTTTTGTTGACCCAGTTTATTTTATTGATTTATTCATTTATTTATTGAGCAGTTAATGTTTTACATTCGACAGCAGACTAGGGCTCTGATGCCAAAGGTCTCAAGTACCCCTAGATGGCTCTCTGCCTCTACCAAACCAATCAATCAACCCGTGCATCGTTTCATCCATCCATCCATCCATCTATCCATCCATCTATCCATCCATCCAACTATCCATCCACCAATCAACCAAGCTAAGTACAAAAGGAGATATAACCTTGAATGATAAAGACAGTCAAGCCTGCACAGATACATTCCCATGTGGCCAGTTTGGCTGAATAGGGCAGAGGAGCTGATCCAGGGAATGTGGTGGGGGGTAAGGGTGTGGGTGGGGTGAGCAGGTGAGCCTGTGAGCTGGGTCACATCAGGTGCGCGGAAGGGGGCGGGTGCGGGCAGCTGTTACAAGCGAAATGTCAGAAGCGATCAAGCTGGTGAGCAGGGTACCCAGAAGAGAGGAGAGACAAGAGGAGAGGCGAGGCCAGGCGAGGCGAGGCGAGGAGAGCAGAGGAGAGGAGAGGAGAGCAGGGGAGAGGAGAGGAGAGGAACTGAGAAACCCACCTGGACAGAGGTAGCATACAGGCATCCAGCAAGGCAGGCAGGCATGCAGGCAGCTGTGGCCTGGGCTCCCTGGCTCCCTGGTGCACTTCCTCCTTTGCTCCCTTGGCTGCCAGCCCCGAGGTCTGTCGTTGGTCAGCGCTGTCCTCCAGTCCTTCAGTCCCTCTGTGCCAGGGCCCAGGGGTCTGGGCGCTGCCGCCTTACCTACTGGCAAGGCAGTTGGTCTGGCCAGTGTCAGTGCACCTGAGCACAGAATCCTGGGGGGGGCACATCACAGAGGGCTCGAGAGGTGCTAGGTCACGAGGATCCCGCCCATCCAGTTGACCCCTAGGGAGGCGGCGGCCAAGACACCCACCCTGAACTTGATCTGAAGGGTGGTGGCCAGCCACCAGAGCCAGAGCCCCAGGCCAAAGCCAGTGCAGGTGGGCAGGGCTCGGGGGTAAGGGGCGCGGCGGGGGTGTGTCCTGGGGCGGGGCCGGCATCTGACAGCCAAGGGCTGGGGGCCAAGGGCCTTCACGCCCCTGTCCAAGCAAGTGCACTGACACACAGACACACTGACTGACTGACAGCCCCCGCCCCACAGACACCCCGCAGGGCCCTGGGAGCCCTGAGCTGCCCCGAGCTGCCCCGGGTTTGGCGGGCGGCCACGTAGACACAGGCCTCCATAGTGGATGCCCCTGTCGACCCTGTTGCCTGCTGACAGCGGCCCTCCTCCCCCCCATCCCCCTCCCCTTCCTCATCCTCAGAGGGACTCACTCAGGGCTGCTGGCTCTGGGTGCTGCAGCTGCTATCCAGTGGGTGGGTGCAGGTATCTGGTCCTGTCAGTCCCTGATTCTTCGGAGGACCTGCGTGCCTCCAGCTCCACCCACTCTCCAGTCCAGCCCCCTCCCCCTCCGCAAGGATGCCCCCTTTTCCCCTTGCCCCCTGTCCCCCAGCTCCCCAACAGTCATCTACTGTGTGCCTCCCTGCGCTCCTTTCCTGTCAGCCTGCTGCTGCCCTCCAGCCCTGGGGACCCTGGGCCAGCCCAGCTGCCATCTCACCATCCAGCAAGGGGACCAGCCCTAACCCCCTGCCACCACACCCACACACACACACAACTCTGCACCTCTTTAGGGGCTCCCCTGCCTGCAGCCTGCCCCCCAAACAGTCTCCTTCTGCCCCTCAACCCCCTTCCGACCCCTGCCATGGCCCCACACACACACCTGGGCATGAGCAGCCCACACATGCACCTCACTCCCCTCCCCCTCCACTCCATTTGCTCTAAGGATGGGAAGAATCTTTTCCTCTGGGTGTCCCAGAGGGAGGTGGGTCTGGCCAATGTCCTGGGGAGCCGGAACTGTAAACAAACCATCTACATTGTAACATTTGGGCCTCAGGCCACCCAGTCCCAAGTGCTCTGTGCAAGCCTAGGACTGGTGAAAACACCCCACTCTGAACAAGGTCTGGCTGGGGCAGTGGCTCCTCCTGTGGACTCAGAGACAGGCAAACAGAGTTTTCAGGTTCAAAATCTGTACTTCCCAGAAGCTGGTCCTTCAGTAAGGGTAAAAAAAAAAAAAAAAAAAAATCAACCGCTTTTATTTAGTTATTATTATTTTTTTTTAATTAGTGCTGCCTGACTCTCCTGTGTGACGCCTGATTCTCAGTGAAACAAGGGAAAACATCTTTTTGGCAGGGAGCAGGACCAAGATGCAGACAGGTGGACTCCGTGGAGGGTGGATGGGTAGGTGCCCCATGCCCTGGCTCCAGAGCCCCAGCTGCTGTTCCAGGCGCTCTCTGATTCCAGAGATCCCCCTGTGTCTTCTCATGACACTATTTCCAGGACTGATCCTCAGGATAATGAGGATTCAAAAAATAGACAGGTCATATTGCTGTCAAAAGGAATCCAGGGAGGTTGGGCGGTATCTCAGAGGGTTAAGTGGTGGTGGCACGAAACAAGGGGACAGGAGGAAGAATCCTGGGAATGGCCCCCAGACCCCCACCTGCAGGGGAGTCGCTTTACAGGGAGTGAAGCAGATCTTCAGGGGGTCTATCTTTCTCTCCCCACTTTGCCTTTCCCCTCCCCTCTCCCTTTCTCTCTGTCCTATGCAAGGACAGTAACAACAACAACAACAATAAGAAGAAGAACCACAACAATGATCAAGCAACAAGGGCAGCAAAAGGAGAATAAATGGTCTGCAGGAGCAGTGGATTCCTGGTACAGGCACCAAGCACTGGCATAACCCTGGAAGCAATAAATAAATAAAAAATATATATATATATATATAAACTCATAGAGAAAATATACACATAATATACATGTATACATCGTCCGTGTATCCACTTTGTAAATATACATGCACTTTTTGTTTATCTAGTGAAGCAGACCTGCAGGGGTCTACCTTTCTCTCCCCCCTCTGCCTTTCCACTCCTCTCTCCCTTTCTCTCTGTCCTATGCAAGGACAGTAACAGCAACAACAAAAATAATAATAACCACAACAAGGGCAGCCAAAGGGGAAAAAGTGGTCTGCAAGAGCAGTGGATTCCTGGTGCAGGCCCCTAACCCTGACAATAAACTTGGAGGCAATAAATGGATAAATACATAAATAAATAAATAAATAAATAAATAGATAAAGAATACATAAATAAAAAATACAGGTAATATACATGTATACGTTTCTCTGTGTTTCTACTGAGTAAAATGTCAGCGCTTTATTTATTTAGTGAAGCAGATCTTCAGGGGGCCTATCTTTCTCTCCCCCATCTCTCTTTCCCCTCCTCTCTACATTTTTCTCTGTCCTCCACAAGGACAGTAACCATCACAACAACAACAACAACAATGATAATGTTAATAACCACAATAATCAAGCAACAAGGACAGCAAAAATGGGAAAAAATGGAACATAGGAGCAGTGGATTCCAGGTGCTGGCACTGAGCTGTGGCAATAACCCCTTGTGGCAATAAATAAATAAATAAATAAATAGTACAGGTAATATACATGAATAGGTCGGAGTGTGTGTATCCACTGTGTAAATGTAAAAGCACTTTTATTTATTTATTTATATTTTATTTATTTCTTACCTAGCCCAGAGAATTTCTTTTCATTGCTAAAACAAATGTCACATTAAGGGTAGCAGGTGGTGCCTCACCTGGTTAAACACTCATGATACACTGTAGGAGGACCCGGGTTCAAGACCCTGGTCCCCACCTGCAGGGGGAAATCTTTACAAGTGGTGCCAAAGTGCTGCACGTGTCTCTCCGGTTCTCAAAATCTCTATCCCTCCCTTCCCTCTCGATTCCTGACTGTCCATTCCAAAAAATAAATCAAGATAATAGAAAGCAAAGAAACAAAAGAAGAAGAAGAAGAAGAAGAAGAAGAAGAAGAAGAAGAAGAAGAAGAAGAAGAAGATGATGATGAAGGGAAAATGAAATATCCCAACATTTCAAGGGGCTGCTTTGGACAATGCTTTCCTTATTAAGATCCTCACAGCATACCATATCCAGAAAGCGCAAAGACTCCGTGTTTTTTGTTGACCCAGTTTATTTTATTGATTTATTCATTTATTTAATGAGCAGTTAATGTTTTACATTCGACAGCAGACTAGGGCTCTGATGCCAAAGGTCTCAAGTACCCCTAGATGGCTCTCTGCCTCTACCAAACCAATCAATCAACCCGTGCATCAATTCATCCATCCATCCATCCATCTATCCATCCATCTATCCATTAATCCATCCATCCATCCATCCATCCAACTATCCATCCACCAATCAACCAAGCTAAGTACAAAAGGAGATATAACCTTGAATGATAAAGACAGTCAAGCCTGCACAGATACATTCCCAAGTGGCCATTTTGGCTGAATAGGACAGAGGAGCTGATCCAGGAAATGTGGTGGGGAGTGAGGGTGTGGGTGGGGTGAGCAGGTGAGCCTGTGAGCTGGGTCACATCAGGTGCGCGGAGAGGGGGGGTGCGGGCAGCTGTTACAAGCGAAATGTCAGAAGCAATCAAGCTGGTGAGCAGGGTACCCAGAAGAGAGGAGAGACAAGAGGAGAGGCGAGGTGAGGCGAGGCGAGGCAAGGAGAGGAGAGGAGAGGAACTGAGAAACCCACCTGGACAGAGGTAGCATACAGGCATCCAGCAAGGCAGGCAGGCATGCAGGCAGCTGTGGCCTGGGCTCCCTGGCTCCCTGGTGCACTTCCTCCTTTGCTCCCTTGGCTGCCAGCCCCGAGGTCTGTCGTTGGTCAGCGCTGTCCTCCAGTCCTTCAGTCCCTCTGTGCCAGGGCCCAGGGGTCTGGGCGCTGCCGCCTTACCTACTGGCAAGGCAGTTGGTCTGGCCAGTGTCAGTGCACCTGAGCACAGAATCCTGGGGGGGGCACATCACAGAGGGCTCGAGAGGTGCTAGGTCACGAGGACCCCGCCCATCCAGTTGACCCCTAGGGAGGCGGCGGCCAAGACACCCACCCTGAACTTGATCTGAAGGGTGGTGGCCAGCCACCAGAGCCAGAGCCCCAGGCCAAAGCCAGTGCAGGTGGGCAGGGCTCGGGGGTAAGGGGCGCGGCGGGGGTGTGTCCTGGGGCGGGGCCGGCATCTGACAGCCAAGGGCTGGGGGCCAAGGGCCTTCACGCCCCTGTCCAAGCAAGTGCACTGACACACAGACACACTGACTGACTGACAGCCCCCGCCCCACAGACACCCCGCAGGGCCCTGGGAGCCCTGAGCTGCCCTGAGCTGCCCCGGGTTTGGCGGGCGGCCACGTAGACACAGGCCTCCATAGTGGATGCCCCTGTCGACCCTGTTGCCTGCTGACAGCGGCCCTCCTCCCCCCCATCCCCCTCCCCTTCCTCATCCTCAGAGGGACTCACTCAGGGCTGCTGGCTCTGGGTGCTGCAGCTGCTATCCAGTGGGTGGGTGCAGGTATCTGGTCCTGTCAGTCCCTGATTCTTCGGAGGACCTGCGTGCCTCCAGCTCCACCCACTCTCCAGTCCAGCCCCCTCCCCCTCCGCAAGGATGCCCCCTTTTCCCCTTGTCCCCTGTCCCCCAGCTCCCCAACAGTCATCTACTGTGTGCCTCCCTGCGCTCCTTTCCTGTCAGCCTGCTGCTGCCCTCCAGCCCTGGGGACCCTGGGCCAGCCCAGCTGCCATCTCACCATCCAGCAAGGGGACCAGCCCTAACCCCCTGCCACCACACCCACACACACACACAACTCTGCACCTCTTTAGGGGCTCCCCTGCCTGCAGCCTGCCCCCCAAACAGTCTCCTTCTGCCCCTCACCCCCTTCCGACCCCTGCCATGGCCCCACACACACACCTGGGCATGAGCAGCCCACACATGCACCTCACTCCCCTCCCCCTCCACTCCATTTGCTCTAAGGATGGGAAGAATCTTTTCCTCTGGGTGTCCCAGAGGGAGGTGGGTCTGGCCAATGTCCTGGGGAGCCGGAACTGTAAACAAACCATCTACATTGTAACATTTGGGCCTCAGGCCACCCAGTCCCAAGTGCTCTGTGCAAGCCTAGGACTGGTGAAAACACCCCACTCTGAACACAAGGTCTGGCTGGGGCAGTGGCTCCTCCTGTGGACTCAGAGACAGGCAGACAGAGTTTTCAGGTTCAAAATCTGTACTTCCCAGAAGCTGGTCCTTCAGTAAGGGTAAAAAAAAAAAAAAAAAAAAAACAACCGCTTTTATTTATTTATTATTATTTTTTTTTAATTAGTGCTGCCTGACTCTCCTGTGTGACGCCTGATTCTCAGTGAAACAAGGGAAAACATCTTTTTGGCAGGGAGCAGGACCAAGATGCAGGCAGGTGGACTCCGTGGAGGGTGGATGGGTAGGTGCCCCATGCCCTGGCTCCAGAGCCCCAGCTGCTGTTCCAGGCGCTCTCTGATTCCAGAGATCCCCCTGTGTCTTCTCATGACACTATTTCCAGGACTGATCCTCAGGATAATGAGGATTCAAAAAATAGACAGGTCATATTGCTGTCAAAAGGAATCCAGGGAGGTTGGGCGGTATCTCAGAGGGTTAAGTGGTGGTGGCACAAAAAGGGGACAGGAGGAAGAATCCTGGGAATGGCCCCCAGACCCCCACCTGCAGGGGAGTCGCTTTACAGGGAGTGAAGCAGATCTTCAGGGGGTCTATCTTTCTCTCCCCCCTTTGCCTTTCCCCTCCCCTCTCCCTTTCTCTCTGTCCTATGCAAGGACAGTAACAACAACAACAATAAGAAGAAGAACCACAACAATGATCAAGCAACAAGGGCAGCAAAAGGAGAATAAATGGTCTGCAGGAGCAGTGGATTCCTGGTACAGGCACCAAGCACTGGCATAACCCTGGAAGCCATAAATATATAAAAAAAAAATATATATATATAAACTCATAGAGAAAATATACACATAATATACATGTATACATGCGTCCGTGTATCCACTTTGTAAATAAATATACATGCACTTTTTGTTTATCTAGTGAAGCAGACCTGCAGGGGTCTACCTTTCTCTCCCCCCTCTGCCTTTCCACTCCTCTCTCCCTTTCTCTCTGTCCTATGCAAGGACAGTAACAGCAACAACAAAAATAATAATAACCACAACAAGGGCAGCCAAAGGGGAAAAAGTGGTCTGCAAGAGCAGTGGATTCCTGGTGCAGGCCCCTAACCCTGACAATAAACTTGGAGGCAATAAATGGATAAATACATAAATAAATAAATAAATAGATAAAGAATACATAAATAAAAAATACAGGTAATATACATGTATACGTTTCTCTGTGTTTCTACTGAGTAAAATGTCAGCGCTTTATTTATTTAGTGAAGCAGATCTTCAGGGGGCCTATCTTTCTCTCCCCCATCTCTCTTTCCCCTCCTCTCTACATTTTTCTCTGTCCTCCGCAAGGACAGTAACCATCACAACAACAACAACAACAATGATAATGTTAATAACCACAATAATCAAGCAACAAGGACAGCAAAAATGGGAAAAAATGGAACATAGGAGCAGTGGATTCCAGGTGCTGGCACTGAGCTGTGGCAATAACCCCTTGTGGCAATAAATAAATAAATAAATAAATAGTACAGGTAATATACATGAATAGGTCGGAGTGTGTGTATCCACTGTGTAAATGTAAAAGCACTTTTATTTATTTATTTATATTTTATTTATTTCTTACCTAGCCCAGAGAATTTCTGTTCATTGCTAAAACAAATGTCACATTCAGGGTAGCAGGTGGTGCCTCACCTGGTTAAACACTCATGTTACACTGTAGGAGGACCCGGGTTCAAGACCCTGGTCCCCACCTGCAGGGGGAAATCTTTACAAGTGGTGCCGAAGTGCTGCACGTGTCTCTCCGGTTCTCAAAATCTCTATCCCTCCCTTCCCTCTCGATTCCTGACTGTCCATTCCAAAAAATAAATCAAGATAATAGAAAGCAAAGAAACAAAAGAAGAAGAAGAAGAAGAAGAAGAAGAAGAAGAAGAAGAAGAAGAAGAAGAAGAAGAAGAAGAAGAAGAAGATGAAGGGAAAATGAAATATCCCAACATTTCAAGGGGCTGCTTTGGACAATGCTTTCCTTATTAAGATCCTCACAGCATACCATATCCAGAAAGCGCAAAGACACCGTGTTTTTTGTTGACCCAGTTTATTTTATTGATTTATTCATTTATTTATTGAGCAGTTAATGTTTCACATTCGACAGCAGACTAGGGCTCTGATGCCAAAGGTCTCAAGTACCCCTAGATGGCTCTCTGCCTCTACCAAACCAATCAATCAACCCGTGCATCGTTTCATCCATCCATCCATCCATCTATCCATCCATCTATCCATCCATCCAACTATCCATCCACCAATCAACCAAGCTAAGTACAAAAGGAGATATAACCTTGAATGATAAAGACAGTCAAGCCTGCACAGATACATTCCCAAGTGGCCAGTTTGGCTGAATAGGGCAGAGGAGCTGATCCAGGGAATGTGGTGGGGGGTAAGGGTGTGGGTGGGGTGAGCAGGTGAGCCTGTGAGCTGGGTCACATCAGGTGCGCGGAAGGGGGCGGGTGCGGGCAGCTGTTACAAGCGAAATGTCAGAAGCGATCAAGCTGGTGAGCAGGGTACCCAGAAGAGAGGAGAGACAAGAGGAGAGGCGAGGCCAGGCGAGGCGAGGCGAGGAGAGCAGAGGAGAGGAGAGGAGAGCAGGGGAGAGGAGAGGAGAGGAACTGAGAAACCCACCTGGACAGAGGTAGCATACAGGCATCCAGCAAGGCAGGCAGGCATGCAGGCAGCTGTGGCCTGGGCTCCCTGGCTCCCTGGTGCACTTCCTCCTTTGCTCCCTTGGCTGCCAGCCCCGAGGTCTGTCGTTGGTCAGCGCTGTCCTCCAGTCCTTCAGTCCCTCTGTGCCAGGGCCCAGGGGTCTGGGCGCTGCCGCCTTACCTACTGGCAAGGCAGTTGGTCTGGCCAGTGTCAGTGCACCTGAGCACAGAATCCTGGGGGGGGCACATCACAGAGGGCTCGAGAGGTGCTAGGTCACGAGGACCCCGCCCATCCAGTTGACCCCTAGGGAGGCGGCGGCCAAGACACCCACCCTGAACTTGATCTGAAGGGTGGTGGCCAGCCACCAGAGCCAGAGCCCCAGGCCAAAGCCAGTGCAGGTGGGCAGGGCTCGGGGGTAAGGGGCGCGGCGGGGGTGTGTCCTGGGGCGGGGCCGGCATCTGACAGCCAAGGGCTGGGGGCCAAGGGCCTTCACGCCCCTGTCCAAGCAAGTGCACTGACACACAGACACACTGACTGACTGACAGCCCCCGCCCCACAGACACCCCCCAGGGCCCTGGGAGCCCTGAGCTGCCCCGAGCTGCCCCCGGTTTGGCGGGCGGCCACGTAGACACAGGCCTCCATAGTGGATGCCCCTGTCGACCCTGTTGCCTGCTGACAGCGGCCCTCCTCCCCCCCATCCCCCTCCCCTTCCTCATCCTCAGAGGGACTCACTCAGGGCTGCTGGCTCTGGGTGCTGCAGCTGCTATCCAGTGGGTGGGTGCAGGTATCTGGTCCTGTCAGTCCCTGATTCTTCGGAGGACCTGCGTGCCTCCAGCTCCACCCACTCTCCAGTCCAGCCCCCTCCCCCTCCGCAAGGATGCCCCCTTTTCCCCTTGCCCCCTGTCCCCCAGCTCCCCAACAGTCATCTACTGTGTGCCTCCCTGCGCTCCTTTCCTGTCAGCCTGCTGCTGCCCTCCAGCCCTGGGGACCCTGGGCCAGCCCAGCTGCCATCTCACCATCCAGCAAGGGGACCAGCCCTAACCCCCTGCCACCACACCCACACACACACACAACTCTGCACCTCTTTAGGGGCTCCCCTGCCTGCAGCCTGCCCCCCAAACAGTCTCCTTCTGCCCCTCAACCCCCTTCCGACCCCTGCCATGGCCCCACACACACACCTGGGCATGAGCAGCCCACACATGCACCTCACTCCCCTCCCCCTCCACTCCATTTGCTCTAAGGATGGGAAGAATCTTTTCCTCTGGGTGTCCCAGAGGGAGGTGGGTCTGGCCAATGTCCTGGGGAGCCGGAACTGTAAACAAACCATCTACATTGTAACATTTGGGCCTCAGGCCACCCAGTCCCAAGTGCTCTGTGCAAGCCTAGGACTGGTGAAAACACCCCACTCTGAACACAAGGTCTGGCTGGGGCAGTGGCTCCTCCTGTGGACTCAGAGACAGGCAGACAGAGTTTTCAGGTTCAAAATCTGTACTTCCCAGAAGCTGGTCCTTCAGTAAGGGTAAAAAAAAAAAAAAAAAAAATCAACCGCTTTTATTTATTTATTATTATTTTTTTTTAATTAGTGCTGCCTGACTCTCCTGTGTGACGCCAGATTCTCAGTGAAACAAGGGAAAACATCTTTTTGGCAGGGAGCAGGACCAAGATGCAGGCAGGTGGACTCCGTGGAGGGTGGATGGGTAGGTGCCCCATGCCCTGGCTCCAGAGCCCCAGCTGCTGTTCCAGGCGCTCTCTGATTCCAGAGATCCCCCTGTGTCTTCTCATGACACTATTTCCAGGACTGATCCTCAGGATAATGAGGATTCAAAAAATAGACAGCTCATATTGCTGTCAAAAGGAATCCAGGGAGGTTGGGCGGTATCTCAGAGGGTTAAGTGGTGGTGGCACGAAACAAGGGGACAGGAGGAAGAATCCTGGGAATGGCCCCCAGACCCCCACCTGCAGGGGAGTCGCTTTACAGGGAGTGAAGCAGATCTTCAGGAGGTCTATCTTTCTCTCCCCACTTTGCCTTTCCCCTCCCCTCTCCCTTTCTCTCTGTCCTATGCAAGGACAGTAACAACAACAACAACAATAAGAAGAAGAACCACAACAATGATCAAGCAACAAGGGCAGCAAAAGGAGAATAAATGGTCTGCAGGAGCAGTGGATTCCTGGTACAGGCACCAAGCACTGGCATAACCCTGGAAGCAATAAATAAATAAAAAAATATATATATATATAAACTCATAGAGAAAATATACACATAATATACATGTATACATCGTCCGTGTATCCACTTTGTAAATATACATGCACTTTTTGTTTATCTAGTGAAGCAGACCTGCAGGGGTCTACCTTTCTCTCCCCCCTCTGCCTTTCCACTCCTCTCTCCCTTTCTCTCTGTCCTATGCAAGGACAGTAACAGCAACAACAAAAATAATAATAACCACAACAAGGGCAGCCAAAGGGGAAAAAGTGGTCTGCAAGAGCAGTGGATTCCTGGTGCAGGCCCCTAACCCTGACAATAAACTTGGAGGCAATAAATGGATAAATACATAAATAAATAAATAAATAAATAGATAAAGAATACATAAATAAAAAATACAGGTAATATACATGTATACGTTTCTCTGTGTTTCTACTGAGTAAAATGTCAGCGCTTTATTTATTTAGTGAAGCAGATCTTCAGGGGGCCTATCTTTCTCTCCCCCATCTCTCTTTCCCCTCCTCTCTACATTTTTCTCTGTCCTCCGCAAGGACAGTAACCATCACAACAACAACAACAACAATGATAATGTTAATAACCACAATAATCAAGCAACAAGGACAGCAAAAATGGGAAAAAATGGAACATAGGAGCAGTGGATTCCAGGTGCTGGCACTGAGCTGTGGCAATAACCCCTTGTGGCAATAAATAAATAAATAAATAAATAGTACAGGTAATATACATGAATAGGTCGGAGTGTGTGTATCCACTGTGTAAATGTAAAAGCACTTTTATTTATTTATTTATATTTTATTTATTTCTTACCTAGCCCAGAGAATTTCTTTTCATTGCTAAAACAAATGTCACATTAAGGGTAGCAGGTGGTGCCTCACCTGGTTAAACACTCATGTTACACTGTAGGAGGACCCGGGTTCAAGACCCTGGTCCCCACCTGCAGGGGGAAATCTTTACAAGTGTTGCCGAAGTGCTGCACGTGTCTCTCCGGTTCTCAAAATCTCTATCCCTCCCTTCCCTCTCGATTCCTGACTGTCCATTCCAAAAAATAAATCAAGATAATAGAAAGCAAAGAAACAAAAGAAGAAGAAGAAGAAGAAGAAGAAGAAGAAGAAGATGATGAAGGGAAAATGAAATATCCCAACATTTCAAGGGGCTGCTTTGGACAATGCTTTCCTTATTAAGATCCTCACAGCATACCATATCCAGAAAGCGCAAAGACACCGTGTTTTTTGTTGACCCAGTTTATTTTATTGATTTATTCATTTATTTATTGAGCAGTTAATGTTTTACATTCGACAGCAGACTAGGGCTCTGATGCCAAAGGTCTCAAGTACCCCTAGATGGCTCTCTGCCTCTACCAAACCAATCAATCAACCCGTGCATCGTTTCATCCATCCATCCATCCATCTATCCATCCATCTATCCATCCATCCAACTATCCATCCACCAATCAACCAAGCTAAGTACAAAAGGAGATATAACCTTGAATGATAAAGACAGTCAAGCCTGCACAGATACATTCCCAAGTGGCCAGTTTGGCTGAATAGGGCAGAGGAGCTGATCCAGGGAATGTGGTGGGGGGTAAGGGTGTGGGTGGGGTGAGCAGGTGAGCCTGTGAGCTGGGTCACATCAGGTGCGCGGAAGGGGGCGGGTGCGGGCAGCTGTTACAAGCGAAATGTCAGAAGCGATTAAGCTGGTGAGCAGGGTACCCAGAAGAGAGGAGAGACAAGAGGAGAGGCGAGGCCAGGCGAGGAGAGGCGAGGAGAGCAGAGGAGAGGAGAGGAGAGCAGGGGAGAGGAGAGGAGAGGAACTGAGAAACCCACCTGGACAGAGGTAGCATACAGGCATCCAGCAAGGCAGGCAGGCATGCAGGCAGCTGTGGCCTGGGCTCCCTGGCTCCCTGGTGCACTTCCTCCTTTGCTCCCTTGGCTGCCAGCCCCGAGGTCTGTCGTTGGTCAGCGCTGTCCTCCAGTCCTTCAGTCCCTCTGTGCCAGGGCCCAGGGGTCTGGGCGCTGCCGCCTTACCTACTGGCAAGGCAGTTGGTCTGGCCAGTGTCAGTGCACCTGAGCACAGAATCCTGGGGGGGGCACATCACAGAGGGCTCGAGAGGTGCTAGGTCACGAGGACCCCGCCCATCCAGTTGACCCCTAGGGAGGCGGCGGCCAAGACACCCACCCTGAACTTGATCTGAAGGGTGGTGGCCAGCCACCAGAGCCAGAGCCCCAGGCCAAAGCCAGTGCAGGTGGGCAGGGCTCGGGGGTAAGGGGCGCGGCGGGGGTGTGTCCTGGGGCGGGGCCGGCATCTGACAGCCAAGGGCTGGGGGCCAAGGGCCTTCACGCCCCTGTCCAAGCAAGTGCACTGACACACAGACACACTGACTGACTGACAGCCCCCGCCCCACAGACACCCCCCAGGGCCCTGGGAGCCCTGAGCTGCCCCGAGCTGCCCCCGGTTTGGCGGGCGGCCACGTAGACACAGGCCTCCATAGTGGATGCCCCTGTCGACCCTGTTGCCTGCTGACAGCGGCCCTCCTCCCCCCCATCCCCCTCCCCTTCCTCATCCTCAGAGGGACTCACTCAGGGCTGCTGGCTCTGGGTGCTGCAGCTGCTATCCAGTGGGTGGGTGCAGGTATCTGGTCCTGTCAGTCCCTGATTCTTCGGAGGACCTGCGTGCCTCCAGCTCCACCCACTCTCCAGTCCAGCCCCCTCCCCCTCCGCAAGGATGCCCCCTTTTCCCCTTGCCCCCTGTCCCCCAGCTCCCCAACAGTCATCTACTGTGTGCCTCCCTGCGCTCCTTTCCTGTCAGCCTGCTGCTGCCCTCCAGCCCTGGGGACCCTGGGCCAGCCCAGCTGCCATCTCACCATCCAGCAAGGGGACCAGCCCTAACCCCCTGCCACCACACCCACACACACACACAACTCTGCACCTCTTTAGGGGCTCCCCTGCCTGCAGCCTGCCCCCCAAACAGTCTCCTTCTGCCCCTCAACCCCCTTCCGACCCCTGCCATGGCCCCACACACACACCTGGGCATGAGCAGCCCACACATGCACCTCACTCCCCTCCCCCTCCACTCCATTTGCTCTAAGGATGGGAAGAATCTTTTCCTCTGGGTGTCCCAGAGGGAGGTGGGTCTGGCCAATGTCCTGGGGAGCCGGAACTGTAAACAAACCATCTACATTGTAACATTTGGGCCTCAGGCCACCCAGTCCCAAGTGCTCTATGCAAGCCTAGGACTGGTGAAAACACCCCACTCTGAACACAAGGTCTGGCTGGGGCAGTGGCTCCTCCTGTGGACTCAGAGACAGGCAGACAGAGTTTTCAGGTTCAAAATCTGTACTTCCCAGAAGCTGGTCCTTCAGTAAGGGTAAAAACAAACAAACAAACAAAAAAACCGCTTTTATTTATTTATTTCTTTATTTTTTTAATTAGTGCTGCCTGACTCTCCTGTGTGATGCCTGATTCTCAGTGAAACAAGGGAAAACATCTTTTTGGGAGGGAGCAGGACCAAGATGCAGGCAGGTGGACTCTGTGGAGGGTGGATGGGTAGGTGCCCCATGCCCTGGCTCCAGAGCCCCAGCTGCTGTTCCAGGCGCTCTCTGATTCCAGAGATCCCCCTGTGTCTTCTCATGACACTATTTCCAGGACTGATCCTCAGGATAATGAGGATTCAAAAAAATAGACAGGTCATATTGCTGTCAAAAGGAAATCCAGGGAGGTTGGGCGGTATCTCAGAGGGTTAAGTGGTGGTGGCACGAAAGAAGGGGACAGGAGGAAGAATCCTGGGAATGGCCCCCAGACCCCCACCTGCAGGGGAGTCGCTTTACAGGGAGTGAAGCAGATCTTCAGGGGGTCTATCTTTCTCTCCCCCCTTTGCCTTTCCCCTCCCCTCTCCCTTTCTCTCTGTCCTATGCAAGGACAGTAACAACAACAACAATAAGAAGAAGAACCACAACAATGATCAAGCAACAAGGGCAGCAAAAGGAGAATAAATGGTCTGCAGGAGCAGTGGATTCCTGGTACAGGCACCAAGCACTGGCATAACCCTGGAAGCAATAAATAAATAAAAAAAAAAAATATATATATATACACTCATAGAGAAAATATACACATAATATACATGTATACATCGTCCGTGTATCCACTTTGTAAATATACATGCACTTTTTGTTTATCTAGTGAAGCAGACCTGCAGGGGTCTACCTTTCTCTCCCCCCTCTGCCTTTCCACTCCTCTCTCCCTTTCTCTCTGTCCTATGCAAGGACAGTAACAGCAACAACAAAAATAATAATAACCACAACAAGGGCAGCCAAAGGGGAAAAAGTGGTCTGCAGGAGCAGTGGATTCCTGGTGCAGGCCCCTAACCCTGACAATAACCCTGGAGGCAATAAATGGATAAATACATAAATAAATAAACAAACAGATAAAGAATACATAAATAAAAAATAAAGGTAATATACATGTATACATTTCTCTGTGTTTCTACTGAGTAAAATGTCAGCGCTTTATTTATTTAGTGAAGCAGATCTTCAGGGGGCCTATCTTTCTCTCCCCCATCTCTCTTTCCCCTCCTCTCTACATTTTTCTCTGTCCTCCGCAAGGACAGTAACCATCACAACAACAACAACAACAATAATAATGTTAACCACAATAATCAAGCAACAAGGGCAGCAAAAAGGGGAAAAAATGGAACATAGGAGCAGTGGATTCCAGGTGCTGGCACTGAGCTGTGGCAATAACCCCTTGTGGCAATAAATAAATAAATAAATAAATAGTACAGGTAATATACATGAATAGGTCGGAGTGTGTGTATCCACTGTGTAAATGTAAAAGCACTTTTATTTATTTATTTATATTTTATTTATTTCTTACCTAGCCAAGAGAATTTCTTTTCATTGCTAAAACAAATGTCACATTAAGGGTAGCAGGTGGTGCCTCACCTGGTTAAACACTCATGATACACTGTAGGAGGACCCGGGTTCAAGACCCTGGTCCCCACCTGCAGGGGGAAATCTTTACAAGTGGTGCCGAAGTGCTGCACGTGTCTCTCCGGTTCTCAAAATCTCTATCCCTCCCTTCCCTCTCGATTCCTGACTGTCCATTCCAAAAAATAAATCAAGATAATAGAAAGCAAAGAAACAAAAGAAGAAGAAGAAGAAGAAGAAGAAGAAGAAGAAGAAGAAGAAGAAGAAGAAGAAGAAGAAGAAGAAGGAGGGAAAATGAAATATCCCAACATTTCAAGGGGCTGCTTTGGACAATGCTTTCCTTATTAAGATCCTCACAGCATACCATATCCAGAAAGCGCAAAGACACCGTGTTTTTTGTTGACCCAGTTTATTTTATTGATTTATTCATTTATTTATTGAGCAGTTAATGTTTTACATTCGACAGCAGACTAGGGCTCTGATGCCAAAGGTCTCAAGTACCCCTAGATGGCTCTCTGCCTCTACCAAACCAATCAATCAACCCGTGAATCATTTCCTCCATCCATCCATCCATCTATCCATCCATCTATCCTTCCATCCAACTATCCATCCACCAATCAACCAAGCTAAGTACAAAAGGAGATATAACCTTGAATGATAAAGACAGTCAAGCCTGCACAGATACATTCCCAAGTGGCCAGTTTGGCTGAATAGGGCAGAGGAGCTGATCCAGGGAATGTGGTGGGGGGTAAGGGTGTGGGTGGGGTGAGCAGGTGAGCCTGTGAGCTGGGTCACATCAGGTGCGCAGAAGGGGGCGGGTGCGGGCAGCTGTTACAAGCGAAATGTCAGAAGTGATCAAGCTGGTGAGCAGGGTACCCAGAAGAGAGGAGACACAAGAGGAGAGGCGAGGCCAGGCAAGGCGAGGCGAGGTGAGGCTAGGAGAGGAGAGGAGAGGAGAGGAGAGGAGAGGAGAGGAGAGGAGAGGAGAGGAGAGGAGAGGAGAGCAAAGGAGAGGAGAGGAGAGCAGGGGAGAGGAGAGGAGAGGAACTGAGAAACCCACCTGGACAGAGGTAGCATACAGGCATCCAGCAAGGCAGGCAGGCATGCAGGCAGCTGTGGCCTGGGCTCCCTGGCTCCCTGGTGCACTTCCTCCTTTGCTCCCTTGGCTGCCAGCCCCGAGGTCTTTCGTTGGTCAGCGCTGTCCTCCAGTCCTTCAGTCCCTCTGTGCCAGGGCCCAGCGGTCTGGGCGCTGCCGCCTTACCTACTGGCAAGGCAGTTGGTCTGGCCAGTGTCAGTGCGCCTGCGCACAGAATCCTGGGGGGGGGGGGCACATCACAGAGGGCTGGAGAGGTTGCTAGGTCACGAGGACCCCGCCCATCCAGTTGACCCCTAGGGAGGCGGCGGCCAAGACACCCACCCTGAACTTGATCTGAAGGGTGGTGGCCTGCCTCCAGAGCCAGAGCCCCAGGCCAAAGCCAGTGCAGGTGGGCAGGGCTCGGGGGTAAGGGGCGCGGCGGGGGTGTGTCCTGGGGCGGGGCCGGCATCTGACAGCCAAGGGCTGGGGGCCAAGGGCCTTCAAGCCCCTGTCCAAGCAAGTGCACTGACACACAGACACACTGACTGACTGACAGCCCCCGGCCCACAGACAACCCCCAGGGCCCTGGGAGCCCTGAGCTGCTCCGAGCTGCCCCGAGCTGCTCCGGGTTTGGCGGGCGGCCACGTAGACACAGGCCTCCATAGTGGATGCCCCTGTCAACCCAGTTGCCTGCTGACAGCGGCCCTCCTCCCCCCCATCCCCCTCCCCTTCCTCATCCTCAGAGGGACTCACTCAGGGCTGCTGGCTCTGGGTGCTGCAGCTGCTATCCAGTGGGTGGGTGCAGGTATCTGGTCCTGTCAGTCCCTGATTCTTCGGAGGACCTGCGTGCCTCCAGCTCCACCCACTCTCCAGTCCAGCCCCCTCCCCCTCCGCAAGGATGCCCCCTTTTCCTCTTGCCCCCTGTTCCCAGCTCCCCAACAGTCATCTACTGTGTGCCTCCCTGCGCTCCTTTCCTGCCAGCCTGCTGCTGCCCTCCAGCCCTGGGGACCCTGGGCCAGCCCAGCTGCCATCTCACCATCCAGCAAGGGGACCAGCCCTAACCCCCTGCCACCACACCCACACACACACACAACTCTGCACCTATTTAGGGGCTCCCCTGCCTGCAGCCTGCCCCCCAAACAGTCTCCTTCTGCCCCTCAACCCCCTTCCGACCCCTGCCATGGCCCCACACACACACCTGGGCATGAGCAGCCCACACATGCACCTCTCTCCCCTCCCCCTCCACTCCATTTGCTCTAAGGATGGGAAGAATCTTTTCCTCTGGGTGTCCCAGAGGGAGTTGGGTCTGGCCAATGTCCTGGGGAGCCGGAACTGTAAACAAACCATCTACATTGTAACATTTGGGCCTCAGGCCACCCAGTCCCAAGTGCTCTGTGCAAGCCTAGGACTGGTGAAAACACCCCACTCTGAACACAAGGTCTGACTGGGGCAGTGGCTCCTCCTGTGTTCTCAGAGACAGGCAGACAGAGTTTTCAGGTTCAAAATCTGTACTTCCCAGAAGCTGGTCCTTCAGTAAGGGTAAAAAAAAAAAAAAAAAAACAAACAAACAAAAAAACCGCTTTTATTTATTTCTTTCTTTATTTTTTTAATTAGTGCTGCCTGACTCTCCTGTGTGATGCCTGATTCTCAGTGAAACAAGGGAAAACATCTTTTTGGGAGGGAGCAGGACCAAGATGCAGGCAGGTGGACTCTGTGGAGGGTGGATGGGTAGGTGCCCCATGCCCTGGCTCCAGAGCCCCAGCTGCTGTTCCAGGCGCTCTCTGATTCCAGAGATCCCCCTGTGTCTTCTCATGACACTATTTCCAGGACTGATCCTCAGGATAATGAGGATTCAAAAAATAGACAGGTCATATTGCTGTCAAAAGGAAATCCAGGGAGGTTGGGCAGTATCTCAGAGGGTTAAGTGGTGGTGGCACGAAAGAAGGGGACAGGAGGAAGAATCCTGGGAATGGCCCCCAGACCCCCACCTGCAGGGGAGTCGCTTTACAGGGAGTGAAGCAGATCTTCAGGGGGTCTATCTTTCTCTCCCCCCTTTGCCTTTCCCCTCCCCTCTCCCTTTCTCTCTGTCCTATGCAAGGACAGTAACAACAACAACAATAAGAAGAAGAACCACAACAATGATCAAGCAACAAGGGCAGCAAAAGGAGAATAAATGGTCTGCAGGAGCAGTGGATTCCTGGTACAGGCACCAAGCACTGGCATAACCCTGGAAGCAATAAATAAATAAATAAATAAAAAAATATATATATATAAACTCATAGAGAAAATATACACATAATATACATGTATACATCGTCTGTGTATCCACTTTGTAAATATACATGCACTTTTTGTTTATCTAGTGAAGCAGACCTGCAGGGGTCTACCTTTCTCTCCCCCCTCTGCCTTTCCACTCCTCTCTCCCTTTCTCTCTGTCCTATGCAAGGACAGTAACAGCAACAACAAAAATAATAATAACCACAACAAGGGCAGCCAAAGGGGAAAAAGTGGTCTGCAGGAGCAGTGGATTCCTGGTGCAGGCCCCTAACCCTGACAATAACCCTGGAGGCAATAAATGGATAAATACATAAATAAATAAATAAACAGATAAAGAATACATAAATAAAAAATACAGGTAATATACATGTATACATTTCTCTGTGTTTCTACTGAGTAAAATGTCAGCGCTTTATTTATTTAGTGAAGCAGATCTTCAGGGGGCCTATCTTTCTCTCCCCCATCTCTCTTTCCCCTCCTCTCTACATTTTTCTCTGTCCTCCGCAAGGACAGTAACCATCACAACAACAACAACAACAATAATAATGTTAACCACAATAATCAAGCAACAAGGGCAGCAAAAAGGGGAAAAAATGGAACATAGGAGCAGTGGATTCCAGGTGCTGGCACTGAGCTGTGGCAATAACCCCTTGTGGCAATAAATAAATAAATAAATAAATAAATAAATAAATAGTACAGGTAATATACATGAATAGGTCGGAGTGTGTGTATCCACTGTGTAAATGTAAAAGCACTTTTATTTATTTATTTATATTTTATTTATTTCTTACCTAGCCCAGAGAATTTCTTTTCATTGCTAAAACAAATGTCACATTAAGGGTAGCAGGTGGTGCCTCACCTGGTTAAACACTCATGTTACACTGTAGGAGGACCCCGGTCAAGACCCTGGTCCCCACCTGCAGGGGGAAATCTTTACAAGTGGTGCCGAAGTGCTGCACGTGTCTCTCCGGTTCTCAAAATCTCTATCCCTCCCTTCCCGCTCGATTCCTGACTGTCCATTCCAAAAAATAAATCAAGATAATAGAAAGCAAAGAAACAGAAGAAGAAGAAGAAGAAGAAGAAGAAGAAGAAGAAGAAGAAGAAGAAGAAGAAGAAGAAGAAGAAGAAGAAGAAGAAGTAGAAGAAGAAGAAGGGAAAATGAAATATCCCAAGATTTCAAGGGGCTGCTTTGGACAATGCTTTCCATATTAAGATCCTCACAGCATACCATATCCAGAAAGCGCAAAGACACCGTGTTTTTTGTTGACCCAGTTTATTTTATTGATTTATTCATTTATTTATTGAGCAGTTAATGTTTTACATTCGACAGCAGACTAGGGCTCTGATGCCAAAGGTCTCAAGTACCCCTAGATGGCTCTCTGCCTCTACCAAACCAATCAATCAACCCGTGCATCGTTTCCTCCATCCATCCATCCATCTATCCATCCATCTATCCATCCATCCAACTATCCATCCACCAATCAACCAAGCTAAGTACAAAAGGAGATATAACCTTGAATGATAAAGACAGTCAAGCCTGCACAGATACATTCCCAAGTGGCCAGTTTGGCTGAATAGGGCAGAGGAGCTGATCCAGGGAATGTGGTGGGGGGTAAGGGTGTGGGTGGGGTGAGCAGGTGAGCCTGTGAGCTGGGTCACATCAGGTGCGCAGAAGGGGGCGGGTGCGGGCAGCTGTTACAAGCGAAATGTCAGAAGCGATCAAGCTGGTGAGCAGGGTACCCAGAAGAGAGGAGAGACAAGAGGAGAGGCGAGGCCAGGCGAGGCGAGGCGAGGAGAGCAGAGGAGAGGAGAGGAGAGCAGGGGAGAGGAGAGGAGAGGAACTGAGAAACCCACCTGGACAGAGGTAGCATACAGGCATCCAGCAAGGCAGGCAGGCATGCAGGCAGCTGTGGCCTGGGCTCCCTGGCTCCCTGGTGCACTTCCTCCTTTGCTCCCTTGGCTGCCAGCCCCGAGGTCTGTCGTTGGTCAGCGCTGTCCTCCAGTCCTTCAGTCCCTCTGTGCCAGTCCCCAGGGGTCTGGGCGCTGCCGCCTTACCTACTGGCAAGGCAGTTAAAGGGTGTTTTGATGGCTGTGAAAAGTCTTTTCCAAGTGCCGCATGGCGTTTCAAATCCTTTTGAATCATGAAGTTCTTTCTTGTATCTAAGGAATATTCTCACTTCTGGCCCGAAGGCACTCCCAACTAGTAGCACAGATATCCCAGGGTCAGGAGGTCTGCCAGGCTGCTAGCTCCTGGAGGGATTCCTGAGAATGTCCTCAGGCCCCAAGTGGTAACAGGTGTTTCCAATTGCCTTTATTAGCAACAGCCAGGCCCTCAGGTGAGCGGCGGTGCTGTGATCTCCACTGGAAGCTCCTAATTCAGCCAATGGAGGCATCCATCTACCTTTTGTCTCTCCATAGCAAGGGCCTGGGGAGTTTGTGCTTCCTGCAAGCAGAGCGGCTTTGTATGGGACACTCATGCATGCCTACTTCTGGGAATCTCTCTGAGTGTGATGTGTGGACACCATGACACCATGATCAGGGATTGTGAGGCCACAGGAGCAATTTCCTTATCTGAACCCAAAGTGTAGGTGTAAGGAGACAGGTTCATCGACTATTGTTTGGTCAAACACAGTTCCCTTCTATGCTGAAACACAGCTCTTTCTGGGTTCATTGTGGGCTTGTAATCTGCTGTCCTGAGCAGTGGACTGAGAGACTGGAGGCTCAGTAGGCAGCCAAACGTGACTGGACAGGCTCATTCCCCTGAATTCTGAGTGGTACCCCAGCTTACCCATTTGGCAGTGTTTGGATGATATTGAGGGATGAGATTGAATCGGGAACTCAGGAGAGGGAGACATGAGAGTCCCTGTGCATGTGCATTCTTGCTTAGCCAGAATCTGGGCTAGCTGCCTTGCCCTGACCAGCTAGGTTCTCTGTACATAAGTTGCAGGTGAGGCTCTCTACCTTGCCAACCATGCTCTCAGACTACTACAGGTGAGCTCTAAGCGCACACAGACACAGACAGACAGACAGACAGACAGACACACACACGCATTTCAGTCAGGTCTGGTAGTACAGCATATGGTGAAGGCTGGGGCTGTCTGGGGTCTGTGGGCATGAGAGCTGCTGCCTTACAATCTCTACAAGCCAGGTTTGATCCTGTCATCAATGAACACAGTGTAGGAGGTTTTTGAATTCTGAGACACTGAAGAGGGAGAGATTTTTGCCCTGAGGCTTGCACTGGGAATTAGCAGCTGTCCTGTGTGTGTTGCCAGACTAGTGGTGTCTGTCCATGTGGAGAGTCTCCTGGATGAGGTCCTTTTCAAGCCTTTTTCGATCTGTCCCGTTGGAGCTGCATATAGCTAATGATTTGGAGATTTTACTCCTTTAGACAATTCTTTTCCTGATGCACAGTTTCTCTCCAAGTTTTAGCAATCAATTGTCTGAATGTCATATCGAATCCATTTTAGAAAATGACTATAATGACTATATCAGAGTCTCTCTCTCTCTCTCTCTCTCTCTCTCTCTATATATATATATATATATATATATATATGTAACATGTAGAGATCTGAAAATATTTTTAGCTAGAGACCTTCACAGCTCTGTATTAGGGTAGTAAAGTGGATACACCTGGCCATTCTTAGCCACAGTCATGAGAGACATCTCACAGAGCCATATCATTTTTCACTCTACAAATCTCTCTCAACACAAACTACAGCTGCCAAATCATCTACTTCCCTCTTGCTCATTTTGTCCATGGAGTCCTATCCCAAAACTGGAAATCAAAGAAGAAATAGACATAGTGCAGTTCCCTGCACACAGGACAGGCTGATTCTGGAACAGGAAGATGCAATATGCCAGCCTGCATCTTGGCTGGATCATCACTAAGACTACTTCCAAATTGGAGAGGCGGGGGCAGTTTTTGAGAGTGGGCTTCAGCCAAGTGTTGGTTCTCAGAGTGGCTAAGACCTAGATGTTCTAAGTGTTACCTTTCCTCAAAAACATAAAATAGCAATGCCAGTTGTAAGAAGTATGCATGGGCATGGAGCATTTGTCTTCAGTGCTCTGGCACTGATCAACACAGGGCCAGAATTTCAGTCGTTTTCTGTCTCTATCATTCTGTCTCTCTGACTGACTCTACGTGCCTTCTATCCTGGGCCCTTACAGGAAGTCAGTAAATGCATCGTGAACTCAGTCATCCTGGTGTTGAAATTTTCCTTTCTTTGCCCTTTGTATTATTTAGTCTCCTGCACATGGTTTAGTACAGAGGTGAACTGCGGAGACAGCGTTGCTGCTGCAGGTTCCAGGCATATGTCCATCTGCAGCTGCAGCTGTCCAGGTCCTCTGTGATTGTCTCCCATTCTCCAGGGCCCTGTGGCTGACACTCAGCCTAAATGCATCCCTCCTCATCTTCCTGCACAGCGTCCTTGTCCTTATTCCATAAGAGCCCAGGTGAAGAGAAGTGAAACTCTATCTCCCTGGCACACACATTGTGCTTTCCCTCTATTAAGCCGAATGTAAAGGATCTGTGGTACTGATGCCCACACCAGTGTCCATGCAAAACGGAAGCTTCCAGGGTTCTGAAATAGGGTGTTTTATGGCTGTGAAATGTCTTTTCCAAATGCCTCATGGGGTTTCAAATCCTTTTGAAACCTGAAGTTCTTTCTTGTATCTAGGGAATATTCTCACCTCTGGCCAGAAGGGCCGCCCAACTTGGACCACAGCTATCCCGGGGTCAGGAGGTCTGCCAGCCTGCTAGCTCCTGGAGGGATTCCTGGGTTCATCCACTATTGTTTGGTCGAACAGAGTTCCCATCTATGTTGAAACACAGCTCTTTCTGGGTACTGTATGTGCTTGTAATCTGCTCCCCTGAGCAGTGGACTGAGAGCCTGGAGGCTGAGTAGGCAGCCAAATGTGACTGGACAGGCTCATGCCCCTGAATCCTGAGGGGTGCCCCAGCTTCCCCCTGATGATAGATGTGAGGCATGGGATTGAATAGGGAACTCAGGAGATTTAGACATGAGAGTTCCTTTGCATATGCATTCTTGCTTAGCTAGAATCTGGGCTAGCTGGCTTGCACTGACCAGCTAGGTTCTCCGTATATAAGTTGCAGCTGAGGCTGGCTACCTTGACACCCATGCTCTGAGAATACTACAGGTGAGCTCTGAGCACACACAGACACACACAGTCAGAAAAACAGACAGACAGACACACACACACATTACTGTCAGGTCTGGTAGTAAAACATATGGTGAAGGCTGGGGCTGTCTGTTGTCTGTGGGCATGAGAGCTGCTGCCTTACAATCTCTACAAGCCAGGTTTCAAACTGTCATCAATGAACACAGTTTAGGAGGATTTTGAATTCTGAGATTTTCCATGCAAAGCGAAGCTTCCAGGTTTCTGATAGAGGGTGTTTTGATGGCTGTGAAATGACATTTCCAAGTGCGTCATGGGGTTTTCAAATCCTTTTGAAACCTGAAGTTCTTTCTTGTATCTAGGGAATATTCTCACCTCTGGCCATAAGGGCCACCCAACTGGAGCACAGCTATCCCGGGGGCAGTATATCTGCCAGCCTGCTAGCTCCTGGAGGGATTCCTGAGTATGTCCTCAGGGACCAAGTGGTAACAGGTGTTTCCAATTGCCTTTATTAGCAGCAGCCAGGTCCTTAGGTGAGGTGCGGGGCTGTTATCTCCACTGGAAGCTCCGAATTCAGCCAATGGAGGCATCCATCTTTCTTTTGTCTGTCCATAGCAAGGGCCTGTGACTTTGTGCTTCCTGCAAGCAGAGAGACTTTGTATGGGCCACTCATGCATGCCTACTTCTGGGAATCTCTCCGTGTGTGATGTGTGGACACCTGGACACCATGATCAGGTATGTGAGGCCACAGGAGCAATTGCCTAAGCCGGACCCAAAGGGTAGGTCTAAGGGACCGGGTTCATCCACTATTGTTTGGTCAAACACAGTTCCCATCTATGTTGAAACACAGCTCTTTCTCAGTACTGTCTGTGCTTGTAATCTGCTGCCCTACGCAGTGGACTGAGAGCCTGGAGGCTGAGTAGGCAGCCAAATATGACTGGACAGGCTCATGCCCCTGAATTCTGAGGGGTGCCCCAGCTTCACCAGGATGATAGATAGTGAGGCATGGGATTGAATAGGGAACTCAGGAGATTTAGACATGAGAGTCTCTTTGCATATGCATTCTTGCTTAGCCAGAATCTGGGTTAGCTGGCTTACCCTGACCAGGTAGGTTCTCTGTACATAAGTTGCAGGTGAGGCTGGCTACCTTGACACCCATGCTCTGAGACTACTACAGGTGAGCTCTGAGCACAAACAGACACACACATTCAGACAGACAGACAGACACACACACACACATTACTGTCAGGTCTGGTAGTACTGCATATGGTGAAGACTGGGGCTGTTTGGGTTCTGTGGGCATGAGAGCTGCTGCCTTACAATCTCTACAAGCCAGGTTTGAACATGTCTTCAATGAACACAGCGTAGGAGGATTTTGAATTCTGAGATTTTCCACACAAAATGGAAGCTTCCAGGGTTCTGAAAGAGGGTGTTTTGATGGCTGTGAAATGACATTTCCAAGTGCCTCATGGGGTATTCAAATCCTTTTGAACCTGAAGTTATTTCTTGTATCTAGGGAATATTCTCACCTCTGGCCAGAAGGGCCACCCAACTCAGAGCACAGCTATCCTGGGGTCAGGAGATCTGCCAGCCTGCTAGCTCCTGGAGGGATTCCTGAGTATGTCCTCAGGGCCCAAGTGGTAACAGGTTTTTCCAATTGCCTTTATTAGCAGCATCCAGGCCCTCAGGTGAGGTGCAGGGCTGTGATCTCCCCTGGAAGCTCAGAATTCAGCCAATGGAGGCATCCATCTTTCTTTTGTCTGTCCATAGCAAGGGCCAGGTGAGTTTGCGCTTCCTGCTAGCAGAGCGACTTTGGATGGGAACTCATGCATGGCTACTTCTCGGAATCTCTCTGAGTGTTATATGTGGACACCAGGACACCATGATCATGGATGTGAGGCCACAGAAGCAATTGCCTTAGCCGGACCCAAAGGGTAGGTATAAGGGACCGGGATCATCCACTATTGTTTGGTCAAACACAGTTCCCATCTATGTTGAAACACAGCTCTTTCTGGGTACTTTCTGTGCTTGTAATATGCTGCCTTGAGCAGTGGACTGAGAGCCTGGAGGCTGAGTTGGCAGCCAAATGTGACTGGACAGGCTCATGGCCCTGAATTCTGAGGGGTGCCCCAGCTTCACCAGGATGATAGATAGTGAGGCATGGGATTGAATAGGGAACTCAGGAGATTTAGACATGAGAGTCCCTTTGAATATGCATTCTTGCTAAGCTAGAATCTGGGCTAGCTAGCTTGCCCTGACCAGCTAGGTTCTCTGTACATAAGTTGCAGGAGAGGCTGGATACCTTGACACCCATGCTCTGAGACTATTACAGGTGAGCTATGAGCACACACAGACACACACATTCAGACAGACAGACACACACACACACATTACTGTCAGGTCTGGTAGTACAGCATATGGTAAAGGCTGGGGCTGTCTGGGGTCTGTGGGCATGAGAGCTGCTGCCATACAATCTCTACAAGCCAGGTTTGAACCTGTCATCAATGAACACAGTGTACGAGGTTTTTGAATTCTGAGACACTGAAGAGGGAGAGGTTTTTTGCCCTGAGGCTTGCACTGGGAACTAGCACCGGCCCTGTGTTTGTTGCCAGACTAGTAAACTTGTGGTGCCTGTCCATGTGGAGAGTCTCCTGGATGAGTTCCTTCTCGAGCCTTTTTCTATCGGTCCAGTTGGAGCTGCATATAGCTAATGATTTGGAGATTTTACTCCTATGGACAATTCTTTTCCTGATGCACAGATTCTCTCCAGGTTTTAGCAATCAATTGTCTGAATGTCATATTGAATCCATTGTAGAAAATGAATACATGAGTGTCTCTCTCTCTGTCTCTCTCTCTTTATATATATATATATATATATATATATATATATATATATATATATTTATGTGTGTGTGTGTGTGTGTGTGTGTGTGTGTGTGTGTGTAACATGTAGAGGTCTGAAAATATTTTTAGCTGGAGACCTGCACAGCTCTGGATTAGGGTAGTAAAATGGATACACCTGGCTCTTCTGAGCCACAGTCATGAGAGACATCTAACAGAGCCATATCGTTTATTTAAGAAGAAATAGACATAGTGCAGTTCCCTGCACACATGACAGGCTGAGGCTGGACCATTATGTCTCTGTCATTCTGTCTCTCTGACTGTCTCTACGTGCTTTCTTCCCTGGGCCCTTACTGGAAGTCAGTGCATGCATCGTGAACTCAGTCATCCTGGTGTTGAAATTTTCCTGTCTTTGCCCTTTGTTTTATTTAGTCTCCTGCACATGGTGTAGTACAGAGGGGAACTGCGGTGACAGCATTGCTGCTGCAGGTTCCAGGCATATGTCCATCTGCAGCTGCAGCTGTCCAGGCCCTCTGTGCTTGACTCCCATTCTGCAGGGCCCTGAGGCTGACATTCAGCCTAAATGCAGCCCTCCTCACCTTCCTGCACAGCGTCCTTGTCCTTATTCCATGAAAGCCCAGGTGAAGAGAAGTGAAACTCTATCCCCTTGGCACACACAATGAGCTTTCCCTCGATTAAGCGGAATGTAAAGTATCTGTGGTACTGATGGCCACACCAGTGTCCAGATTTTCCACGCAAAACGGAAGCTTCCAGGGTTCTGAAAGAGGGTGGTTTGATGGCTGTGAAATGTCTTTTCCAAGTGCCTCATGGGGTTTTCAAATCCTTTTGTAACCTTAAGTTCTTTCTTGTGTCTAGGGAATATTCTCACCTCTGGCCAGAAAGGCCGCCCAACTTGGAGCACAGCTATCCCGGGGTCAGGAGGTCTGCCAGCCTGCTAGCTCCTGGAGGGATTGCTGAGTATGTCCTCAGGGACCAAGTGGTAACACGTGTTTCCAATTGACTTTATTAGCAGCAGCCAGGTCCTCAGGTGAGGTGAGGGGCTGTGATCTCCACTGGAAGCTCTGAAATCAGCCTATGGAGGCATCCATCTTTCTTTTGTCTGTCCATAGCAAGGGCCCGTGGATTTTGTGCTTCCTGCAAGCAGAGCGACTTTGTATGGGCCACTCATGCATGCCTACTTCTGGGAATCTCTATGAGTGTGATGTGTGGACACCAGGACACCATGATCAGGGATGTGAGGACACAGGAGAAATTGCCTTAGCTGGACCCAAAGGGTAGGTGTAAGGGACCAGGTTCATCAACTATTGTTTGGTCGAACGTAGTTCCCATCTATGTTGAAACACAGCTCTTTCGGGGTACTGTCTGTGCTTGTAATCTGCTGCCCTGAGCAGTGGACTGAGAGCCTGGAGGCTGAGTAGGCAGCCAAATGTGATTGGACAGGCTCATGGCCCTGAATTCTGAGGGGTGCCCCGCTTCCCCCTGATGATAGATGTGAGGCATGGGATTAAATAGGGAACTCAGGAGATTTAGACATGAGTGTCCCTTTGCATATGCATTCTTGCTTAGCCAGAATCTGGGCTAGCTGGCTTGCACTGACCAGCTAGGTTCTCCGTATATAAGTTGCAGCTGAGACTGGCTACCTTGACACCCATGCTCTGAGACTACAACAGGTGAGCTCTGAGCACACACACACACACATACACAGTCAGACAGACAGACAGACAAACACACACACATTACTGTCAGGTCTGGTAGTACAGCATATGGTGAAGGCTGGGGCTGTCTGGGTCTGAGGGCATGAGAGCTGCTGCCTTACAATCTCTACAAGCCAGGTTTGAACCTGTCATCAATGAACACAGTGTATAGGAGGTTTTTGAATTCTGAGAAACTGAAGAGGGAGAGGTTTTTGCCCTGAGGCTTGCACTGGGAAATAGCAGCTGCCCTGTGTGTGTTGCCAGACTAGGAAACTTGTGGTGCCAGTCGATGTGGAGAGTCTCCTGGATGAGTTAATTCTTGAGCCTTTTTCGATCGGTCCCATTGGAGCTACATATAGCTAATGATTTGGACATTTTACTCGTTGGACAATTCTTTTCCTGATGCACAGTTTCTCTCCAGGTTTTGTCAATCAATTGTTGAATGTCATATAGAATCCATTGTATAAAATGACTACATCTGTCTCTCTCTCTCTCTCCATATATATATATATATATATATATATATATATATATATATATATATAAAACATGTAGAGGTCTGAAAATATATGTTAGCTAGAGACCTGCACAGCTCTGGATTCGGGTAGTAATGCGGAAACACCTGGCCCTACTGATCCACAGTAATGAGAGAAATCTCCGGAGCTATTCGTTTACCTCTTTTCACTCAACAAATCTCTCTCACCACAAACTACTGCTTCCAAAACATCTACTTCCCTCTTGCTCTTTTTGTCCACCAAGTCCTATCCCAAAACTGTAAATCAAAGAAGAAATAGACATAGTGCAGTTCCCTGCACACAGGACAGGCTGATGCTGGACCAGGGAGATGAAATACGCCAGCCTGCATTTGGCTGGAGCATCACTAAAACTACTTCCAATTTGGAGAGCCAAGGACAGTTTTGGAGAGTGGGCTGCAGGCCAAGTGTTGCTTCTCAAAGTGGGCTAAGACCTAGATGTTCTAAGTGTAACCTTTCCTCACAAACATAAAATAACAATGCCACTTGTAAGAAGTATGCATGGGCATGGAGGGCTTGTCTTCAGTGCTCTGGCACTGATCAACACAGGGCCAGAATTTCTGTCCTTTTCAGTCACTGTCATTCTGTCTCTCAGACTGTCTCTGTGTGCCTTCTTCCCTGCACCCTTCCTGGAAGTCAGTGCCTGCATCGTGAACTCGGTCTTCACGGTGTTGAAATTTTCCTTTCTTTCCCCTTTGGATTATTTAGTCTCATGCATATGGTGTAGTACAGAGGGGAACTGAGGAGACAGCGTTCCTGCTGCAGGTAACAGGCATATGTCCATCTCAAGCTGCAGCTGTCCAGGCCCTCTGTGCTTGACTCCCATTCTCCAGGTCTCTGTGGCTGACACTCAGCCTAAATGCAGCCCTCCTCAATTTCCTGCACTTCATCCTTCTCCTTATTCCATGAGAGCCTAGGTGAAGAGAAGTGAAACTCTACCACCCTGGCACACACATTGTGCTTTCCCTCTATTGGGCCGAAAGTAAAGGATCTGTGGTACTGATGGCCACACCAGTGTCCAGATTTTCCACGCAAAAAGGAAGCTTCCAGGGTTCAGAAAGAGGGAGTTTTGATGGCTGTGAAATGTCTTTTCCAAGTGACTCCTGGGGTTTCAAATCCTTTTGAAACCTGAAATTATTTCTTGTATCTAACGAATATTCTCACCTTTGGCCTGAAGGCTCTCCCAACTAAGAGCACAGCTATCCATGCGTCAGGAGATCTGGCAACCTGCTAGCTCCTGGAGGCATTCCTGAGTATGTCCTCAGGGCCCAAGTGGTAACAGGTGTTTCCAATTGCCTTTATTATCAGCAGCCAGATCCTCAGGTGAGAGGCGGGCTGTGATCTCCACTGGAAGCTCCTAAATCTGCCAATGGAGGCATCCATATTCCTTTTGTCTCTCTGTAGCAAGGGCCCGGGGAGTTGTGCTTCCTGCAATTAGAGCGACATTGTATGGGAAAATCATGTATGCCTACCTCTGGGAATCTCTCTGAGTGTGATGTGTGGACACCAGGACACCAGGACACCAGGATCAGGGATTGTGAGACCACAGGAGCAATTGCCTTAGCCGGACCCAAAGGGTAGGTGTAAGGGGCTGGATTCATCCACTGTTGTTTGGTCAAACACAGTTCCCATCTATGTTGAAACACAGCTCTTTCTGGGTTCTTTCAGGGCTTGTAATCTGTTGCCCTGAGCAGTGGACTGAGAGTCTGGAGGCTGAGTATGCAGCCAAACGTGACTACCCTCTCAGCCTCATGCCCCTGAATTCTGAGGGGTGCCCCAGCTTACCGTGTTGTCAGTGTTTGGATGATAGTGAGGCATGGGATTGAATTGGGAACTCAGAAGAGGGAGACATGAGAGTCCCTTTGCATATGCATTCCTGCTTAGCCACAATCTGGCCTAGCTGGCTTGCCCTGTCCAGCTAGGTTCTCTGTACATAAGTTGTAGGTGAGGCTGGCTACCTTCCCACCCATGCTCTGAGACTACTACAGGTGGGCTCTGAGCACACACAGACACACACAGTAGACAGACACACACTCACACATTACTGTCAGGTCTGGCAGTAGAGCATATGGTGAAGGCTGGGGCTGTCTGGGGTCTGTGGGCATGAGAGCTGCTGCCTTACAATCTCTACAAGCCAGGTTTGAACCTGTCATCAATGAACACAGTGTAGGAGGTTTTTGACTTCTGGTCACTTTCCCACTCATCTATTTCTCTTCTCGCATTCTCTGTCTCTAACGCTCATATGCTCTCACACACTCTGTATTCACTCATTGATATTTTACTTATATACATATTTTACTGACAGGCCCAGATATACAAAGAGAGTTACCAGAGCACTGCTGAGCTCTGGCATGTTTTGTTGGTGATATCACCTAATCTACTGGAGCCACAGCTTTGTAAGTCTCTCTGACACAAGCCATATTCTGTCTCCTCATATCCATGGCAGTATCTCTCAGACTTTATAATAAACATATACATCCATATATTTATATATAAATATATATAAATATATATATATATCTGTCATTTGTAGAATTGTCGTCCTATGTAATTGATCTTTAGCAGAATTAACACATTTATAACAGCTTCCTTTTTCATTAATAATTGGCCACCTAGTTGGAGCAGGATTCAATACAATTATAAATAATAGAACCTTCCAGTATCATTTCTAATAGCATTTCTATCAGCATCCTTATTGTAATTATCATAATACAGAACTTGCCTCCTTTCTCTAGTGTCAGCTTCAGTACATATGAGTTTCTTTTCATTCTCCTGACATCTTAATTTCCCTGGACTCTGAAGTGTCTCGGAATTTTTGAAGCAGCCCTCTATTTCTCAGCAGATGGTTTCCATTTTCTACTGTAATCAGGTCTTCTTGTGATTTTTGTTTTTATTTTTCATTTTTTTCAAATTCTCCTAGATCATCCCTATTTATTTGCATATTTATTTATTTATTTAGTCCTATATTACATGAGGGGTCATTTCCTCTGCTTGATAGATTTTTCTCTTATATTTGAAGGGAAGTTTACACTCACAATACATTTCGTGTCGTAAATACTACACACATATGGTTAAGGCTGTGGTGGTCTGGGGTCTGTGGACATGAGACTGCTCTCTTACAATCTCGACAACCCAGGTTTGAACCTGTCATGTATGAACACAGTGTTGGAGGTTTTTGACTTCTGGTCTCTTTCCCACTCTTCTATTTCTCTTCTTGCCTTCTCTGTCTCTGACTCTCACAGGTTCTCATTCTCTGTGTCTGCACTCATTAATATTTTACTTATATACTTATTTTACTGACAGGCCCTGATATACAAAGAGAGTCGCTTGTTTTGTTGGCGATTTCACCTAGGTTTCTGGAGCCTCAGCTTTGTAAGTCTCTCTGGCACAAGCCATACTCTGTTTCCTCATAGCCATGCTAGTATCCCTCATAGTCTATAATAAAGATACACTTACATATATGTACATATATATACATATATATATATATATATCAGTCATTTTTAGAATTGTTGACCTTTTTATTTGATCTTAATGCAGAATTACCATATTTATAACAGCCTACTTATTCATAAATAATTGGTCACATAGTTGGAGCAGGATTCACTACAATTATAAATTATAAACCTTCCAGGAGCATTTCCATTAGCCTTTCTATCAGTATCCTCATTGTAATTATCATAGCACAGAACTTGCCTCCATTTTCTTGTGTAAGCTTCAATACGTATGCCTTTCTTTTCATTCTCAGGAATTCTTAATTTGCCTGGACCCTGAAGTGTCAGGGAAGTTTTGAAGCAGCCCTCTGTTTCTCAGCAGACATTTTCTATATTTCTGCTGTAATCAGGTCTTCCTGTGGTTTTTGTTTTTATTTTTTTCAAATCCTCCTAGATCATCCCCATTTATTTGCATATTTATTTATTTATGTAGTCCCATATCACATGAGGGGTCATTTCTTCTGCCTGATAGATTTTCTCTTATAATTGAAGAGACCTTTTTTTAAAATTTTTTAAAAATTTTATTTTATTTTATTTATTCCCTTTTTGTTGCCCTTGTTGTTTTATTGTTGTAGTTATTATTATTGTTGTTGTCGTCGTTGTTGGATAGGACAGAGAGAAATGAAGAGAGGAGGGGAATACAGAGAGGAGGAGAGAAAGACAGACACCTGCAGAACTGCTTCACCGCCTGTGAAGTGACTCCCCTGCAGGTGGGGAGCCCGGGCTCGAACCGGGATCCTTATGCCGGTCCTTGTGCTTTGCACCACCTGCGCTTAACCCACTGTGCTACAGCCCGACTCCCTGAAGGGAACTTTTACCACACAATACATTTCTTTTTGCAGATACTACACACTACTACAACTACTACTGCACTGTTTTTGACAGTGACATCCAATGCGCAATGTATTAGTATTGCATGGCTCTAAAGAATGTTCACTATTTAACCTACAATGTTTTTAACCTCACAAATATTTATTCTGTTCTTTCTTGGGGAATGAATGGTTTACCATCAATAGTTACATGTAATAGTGGGCACGGGGGCAGTTTTTGAGAGTGGGCTGCAGCCAAGTGTTGATTCTCAGAGTGCCTAAGACGTAGATGTTCTAAGTGTTACCTTTCCTCAAAAACATAAAATAGCAATGCTGTTGTTAAAATTTCGGACGGCTCTGGCCGGGCTGGCTAGCTTCACGGCGGGTAACAGAGACTCGGAGACCACGGCTGGGCAGGGAAGCTGTATTTCTTTATTCAGGAACAACGATTCATAAACTAAGACAAACTAATCACCAAACAGAACTCTGCTGTCTCTTTGCCGTGGTGCAAGCACTCTCTCTCTTACTCTGGAACTCAGGAACTCTCCAACTCTCGTACTCGGAAACCCTCTGAAACTCTCACACTCTCGAACTCAGGAACTCCCGGACTCAGGAACCCTCTCTCCGGGTTTTTTGGGGCGGGGCCAAGCAGGCCCGCGAAATTAATTGGACTGATCCAATTCTCTTGGCGGGGGGAAGGCTAGAACAAACCAATGTAAAGCATACGACAATTCCCCCTTTTCTTTTTAACTAAATGACTATAGTATCAAGGGTGTGGGGTGAACAGAAACATATACAACCAAAACCAGCATGTTGCCAAGGGAAGGCCTGAGGAGGCCATATCTGAAAAAAAAACATTTCTTGCCTCTGGGGGGCTACTTGCCTCGACAGGCAATTGCATGGGGGTGGGAATGGCCTAGAGTCCCACAGGCAGCTGGCTGCAACTTACTTACTATGAAACAAAACTTGTTATTAGCATATCTATTGCATGATCCAACATTTCTAATAGAGAAGGAATTTGAGACTTTTACATATCAACAACGTCTTTTAACCTTTTGTTACACCCATTCAAGATGGAGACACACCCTAGGTGTGGGCTGGAGAGGAGACCTCAGGCATGAGAATAATTAGCATAGCCATTGTGAGATCTACCATTTCTAATAGAGAAAGTAGTGTTTTACATATCAACAAGTCTATTTAACCTTTTGTTTAGACCAACTTAGTTAAAATATATTGATTGTTAACTAATTTTTACCTCAGACTTTAAATGTAAGTTAATTTTATCTTTATGAGAATTACATTGAAAACCTTTTTCATTTAACTTTAACTAGTAAGAATTTAGCCTTAAAGCTACTGTTTACCAAACTTTAAACATACATATAAACATGGTCATTAATACACAAGGAGAGAAACCTTTGTTACGAAGACATGTCATTTTAAACACGAATTTAAATCTATACTGTCTTAGTTGTTGGGGGGGGGTTCACCATCCAGAGGTGGCTTCCCGCACAGCTTCACTTTTAGGAATTGCAGGTTGCGATCTCTGCACAAATCTCTGCATACTCCAGCTTGTCTGCCTTCAGACAGGACCGGCGTCTGGAGATCTCGTGTGCCCAGTTTCGGCAGGGAGCCTGGGGGTCCGGGAGGCCCGGGATGGTTCCAGAATTTATAGCAAGAGGGCAGGCAGGCCAGTTTTGTGGGCCTAGGTGCCCAGGGGTGGTGGCCATGATAGGCCGCTGCGGCCCTGCCCCATGGCCCTGCCATGTCTACTGCCCTACTCGCAGTGGCCAAGCAGCATGGAGGGATCACACGTCCAGTGCCCTGCGCCACGCGGTGGAGAGCCGGCTCCTGTGGTCTGGCCTCGGGCTCTTGTGTGTTGGCCTCGGGCTCCAGCATGTTGGCATTGGGCTCCAGCATGTTGGCATCGGGCTCCAGCGTGCTGGCATCGGGCTCCAGCGTGCTGGCATCGGGCTCCAGCGTGCTGGCGTTGGGCTCCTGTGGGCTGGCGTCAGCCTCCTGTGGGCTGCGGGGCTGCAGGGCTGCTGGCGCAGTGCACGGGGTTGTCTGGGCGCAGCCGGCTGGCTGGCTGTTTAACCAGGTGGAAACGGCAGCTCCGCGCCTCGCCTCCCACCCGCTGACTCTTCCCACTGGCTGTTCTGAGTTTGCCCGAGCGAGTGGAAACCACAGAGTGGTCCAGAGATAAATGTTCCAGAAACAGAAAAACAGTCTCGTGAAGAAAGAGCAGAGGCCTTTGGAGATCTCTTCACAAGCAGAAGAGAAGGCCATAGTACATAGGTAGCCAAATTGTCTTTACTTATCTGAGAGATGCGCAGGTCAGGTCCACCTGGGCACCATTTGTTGTTAAAATTTTGGACGGCTCTGGCCGGGCTGGCTGGCTTCACGGAGGGTAACAGAGACGCGGAGACCACGGCTGGGCAGAGAAGCTGTATTTCTTTATCCAAGAGAATTTCTTTATTTATGCCACTTGTAAGAAGTATGCATGGGCATGGCTGGTTTGTCTTCAGTGCTCTGGCACTGATTAACACAGGGCCAGAATTTCAGTCCTTTTTTGTCTCTGTCATTCTGTCTCTCTGACTGTCTCTACGTGCCTTCTTCCCTGGGCCCTTACTGGAAGTCAGTGCATGCATCGTGAACTCAGTCATCCTGGTGTTGAAATTTTCCTTTCTTTGCCCTTTGCATTATTTAGTCTCCTGTGCATGGTGTAGTACAGAGAGGAACTGCGGAGACAGCGTTGCTGCTGCAGGTTCCAGTCATATGTCCATTTGGAGCTGCAGCTGTCCAGACCCTCTGTGTTGACTTCCATTCTCCAGGGCCTTAAGGCTGACACTCAGCCTAAATGAAGCCCTCATCACCTTCCTGCACAGCGTCCTTGTCCTTATTTCATGAGAGCCCAGGTGAAGAGAAGTGAAACTCTATCCCCCTGGCAAACACATCGTGCTTTCCCTCTATTAAGCCAAATGTAAAGGATCTGTGGTACTGATGGCCACACCAGTGTCCAGATTTTCCACGCAAAATGGAATTCTCCAGGGTTCAGAAAGAGGGTGTTTTGATGGCTGTGAAACGTGTTTTCCAAGTGCCTCTAAGTGTCTTCCTCACTGGGCCCTTACTGGAAGTCAGTGCATGCATTGTAGACTCAGTCTTCCTGGAGTTGAAATTTTCCATTCTTTGCCATTTTGTATTATTTAGTCTCATGGATATGGCATAGTACAGAGAAGAACTGAGAAGAAAGCGATCCTGCTGCAGGTAACAGGCATATGTCCACCTGAAGCTGCAGCTGTCCAGGCCCTCTGTGCTTGACTCCCATTTTCCATGGCCCTGAGGTTGACACTCAGCCTAAATGTAGCCCTCCTCAATTGCCTGCACCACACTTGTCCTTATTCCATGAGATCCCAGGTCAAGAGAAGTGAAACTCTATCCCCCTGGCACACACATTGTGCTTTCCTTCTATAGGGCCGAATGTAAAGGATCTGTGGTACTGATGGCCACACCAGTGTCCATATTTTCCATGCAAAACAGAAGCTTTTAGGGTTCAGAAAGAGGGTGTTTTGATGGCTGTGCAATGTCTTTTCCAAGATCCTCATTGGGTTTCAAAACCTTCTGAAACCTGAAGTTCTTTCTTGTATCTAACGAATATTCTCACCTCTGGCCAGAAGGCCTTCCCAACTAGGAGGACACCTATCCCGGGGTCAAGAGGTCTGCCAGCCTGCTAGCTCCTGGAGGGATTCCTGAGTATGTCCTCAGGGCCCAAGTGGTAACAACTGTTTCCAATTGACTTTATTAGCAGCATCCAGGCCCTCAGATGAGGGGCGGTACTGTGATCTCCACTGGAAGCTCCTAATTCAGCCAATGGAGGCATCCATCTTCCTTTTGTCTCTCCATAGCAAGGGCCCAGGGAATTTGTGCTTCCTGCAAGCAGAGCAACTTTGTATGGGACACTCATGGATGCCTACTTCGGGGAATCTCGTGAGGCACCTGAGGCTGGCTACCTTGCCAACCATGCTCTGAGACTACTATAGGTGAATTCTGAGCACACACAGACACACAGTGACAGACAGACAGTCACACACACACACACACACATTACTGGCAGGTCTGGTAGTACAGCATATGGTGAATGCTGGGGCTGTCTAGGTCTGTGGGCATGAGAGCTGCTGCCTTACAATCTCTACAAGCCAGGTTTGAACCTGTCATCAGTGAACACAGTGTAGGAGGTTTTTTAATTCTGGTATCTTTCCAACTCATCTATTTCTCTTCTCGCCTTCTCTGTCTCTAACTCTCACATGCTCTCACACACTCTGTCTTCACTTATTGATATTTTACTTATATACTTATTTTAATGACAGGCCAAGATATACAAAGAGAGATACCAGAGCACTGCTGAGCTCTGGCTTGTTGTGTTGGCGATTTCACCTAGGCTACTTGAGCCTCAGTTTGAAAGTCTTTCTGACACAAGCCATATTCTGTCTCCTCATTTCCATGCCAGTATCACTCACAGTTTATAATAAAGTGATTTTTTTGCAAAAAACTTGGTACATTCTGATTTACAGCTCAACATTCACACCATTGTAGCTCTCTTTGGCCCTTGGTCACTTTGCTTCTTTTCAGATGTAAAAACACTGAAGAGGGAGAGGTTTTTGCCCTGAGGCTTGCACTTGGAACTACCAGATGCACTGTGTCTGTTGCCAGAGTAGGAAACTTGTGATGCTTGTCCATGTGGAGAGTCTCCTTGATGAGTTCCTTCTCGAGCCTTTTTCGCTCTGTCCCGTTGGAGCTGCATATAGCTAATGATTTTGAGAGTTTACTCCTCAGTACAATTCTTTTCCTGATACAAAGTTTCTCTCCATGTTTTAGCAATCAATTGTCTGAATGTCATATCGAATCCATTGTAGAAAATGACTACATCAGTCTCTCTCTCTCTCTCTCTCTCTCTCTATATATATATATATATATATATATGTAACATGTAGAGGTGTGAAAATATTTTTTAGCTAGAGAACTGCTCAGCTCTGGATTAGGGTAAGAATGCGGATACAGAAGGCCCTTCTGAGCCACAGTCATGAGAGACATCTCACAGAGCCATCAGTATACCTCTTATCACTCTACAAATCTCTCTCAGCACAAACTACCGCTGCCAAATCATCTATTTCCCTCTTGCTCTTTTTGTCCACCGAGTCGTATCCCATAACTGTAAATCAAAGAAGAAATAGACATACTGCATTTCCCTGCACACAGCACAGTCTGAGGCTGGAACAGGGAGATGCAATACACCAGCCTGCATATTGGCTTGAGCATCACTAAGAATACTTCCAAATGGAGAGACGAGGGCAGTTTTGGAGAGTGGGCTGCAGGCCAAGTGTTGCTTCTCAGAGTGGGCTAAGACCTAGATGTTCTAAGTGTAACCTTTCCTCACAAACATAAAATAACAATTCAACTTGTAGGAAGTATGCATGGGCATGGAGGGTTTGTCTTCAGTGCTCTGGCACTGATCAACACAGGGCCATAATTTCAATCCTTTTCTATCTCTGTCATCCTGTCTCTCTGACTGTCTCTACGTGTCTTCTTCACTGGGCCCTTTTTGGATGTCATTGCATGCATAGTGATCTCGAACTTCCTGGTATTGAAATTTTCCTTTCTTTGCCCTTTGGAATATTTAGTCTCCTGCATATGGCGTAGTACATTGGGGAACTGAAGAGACAGCGATCCTGCTGCAGGTAACAGGCATATGACCATCTCCAGTTGCAGCTGTCGAGGCCCTCTGTGCTTGACTCCCATTCTCCAGGACCCTGAGTCTGACACTCACCTAAATGCAGCCCTCCTCAATTTCCTGCACCACATCCTTGTCCTTATTCATTGAGAGCCCAGGTCAAGAGAAGTGAAACTCTATCACCCTGGCACACACATTGTGCTTTCCCTGTATTCTGCCCAACGTAAAGGATCTGTGGTACTGATGGCCACACCATGTCCAGATTTTCAACACAAAACAGACGCTTCCAGGGTTCTGAAAGAGGGTGTTTTGATGTCTGTGAAAAGTCTTTTCCAAGAGCCTCAATGGGGTTTCAAATCCTTTTCAAATTTGAAGTTCTTTCTTGTATCTAGGGAATATTCTCACCTCTGGCCAGAATGCCCTCCCAACTAGGAGCACAGCTATCCTGGTGTCAGGAGGTCTGCCAACCTGCTAGCTTCTGGAGGAATTTCTGAGTATGTCCTCAGAGCCCAAGTGGTAAAAGGTGTTTCCAATTGACTTTATTAGCAGCAGCCAGGCCCTCAGGTCAGGGGCGGGGCTGTGATCTACACTGGAACTCCTAATTCAGCCAATGGAGGCATCCATCTTCCTTTTGTCTCTCCATAGCAAGGTCCTGGGGAGTTTGTGCTTGCTGCAAGCAGAGCGACTTTGTATGGGACACTCATGGATGCCTACTTCGGGGAATCTTTCTGAGTGTGTTGTGTGGACACCAGGACACCATGATCAAGGAGTGTGAGGCCACTGGAGCAATTGCCTTAGCCGTACCCAAAGGGTAGGTGTAAGGGGCCGGGTTCATCCACTATTGTTTGGTCAAACACAGTTCCCATCTATGTTGGAACTCTTTCTGGGTTCTTTCTGGGCTTGTAATCTGCTGCCCTGAGAAGTGGACTGGTAGCCTGGAGGCTGAGTATGCAGCCAAATGTGACTGGACAGTGTCCTGCCCCTGAATTCTGAGGGGTTCCCCAGCTTCTCATATTGGCAGTGTTTGGATGATAGTGAGGCATAAGATTGAATGGGGAACTCAGGAGAGCCAGACATGAGAATCCCTTTGCATATGCATTCTTGCTTAGCCAGAATCTGGGCTAGCTGGCTTTCCCTATCGTTCTAGGTTCTCTGTATATAAGTTGCAGGTGAGGCTGGCTACCTTGCCACCCATGCTCTGAGACTACTATAGGTGAGTTCTGAGCACACACAGACACACATAGACAGACAGACAGACAGACAGACACACACACACATTACTGTCAGGTCTGGTAGTACAGCATATGGTGAAGGCTGGGGCTGTCTGGGGTCTGTGGGCATGAAAGCTGCTGCCTTACAATCTCTACAAGCCAGGTTTGAACCTGTCATCTATGAACACAATGTAGGAGGTTTTTCAATTCTGGTCTCTTTCCAACTCATCTATTCCTCTTCTCGCTTTCTCTGTCTCTAACTCTCACATGCTCTCACACACTCTGTATTCTCTCATTAATATTTTACTTATATACGTATTTTAATGACGGGCCCAGATATACAAAGAGAGTTACCAGAGCACTGCTGAGCTCTGGCTTGTTGTGTTGGCGATTTCACCTAGGCTACTGGAGCCTCAGTTTGTAAGTCTTTCTGACACAGCCATATTCTGTCTCCTCATTTCCATGCCAATATAACTCAGAGTTTATATTAAAGATATACTTACATATATAAATATATATATATTTATATATCTGTCATTTTTAGAATTGTTGACATATGTATTTGACCTTAATTCAGAAATACCACATTTATAACAGCCTAGTTTTTCAGAAATAATTGGCCATATAGTTGGAGCAGCATTCAATTCAAATATAAATAATAGAACCTTCCAGTAGCATTTCTAATAGTGTTTCTATCAGAATCCTTATTGTAATTATCATAGCCCAGAACTTCCCTTCTTTTTCTAGTGTAAGCCACAATACGTATGTGTTTGTTTTCTTTTTCTTGAAATCTTAATTTTCCTGGATCCTGAAGTGTTAGGGAATTTTTGAAGCAGGTGTCCTTGTGGTTTATGTTTTCATTTTTTTATTTTTTAAAGTCCTCCTAGAACATCCCCATTTATTTGCATATTTATTTATTTGGTCAGCTATCACATGACTGGTCATTTTTTCTGCTTGATTGATTTTGTCTTATAATTGAAGGGAACTTTTGATGCACAATACATTTCCTGTGGGAAATAGTACACACATATGGTGAAGGCTTGGGTAGTCTAGGGTCTGTGGGTATTAAAGCTGCTGCCTTACAATCTCTACAACCCAGGTTTGAACCTGTCATGAATGAACACAGTCAAGGCGGGTTTATCTTCTGGTCTATTTCCAACTCTTCTATTTCTCTTCTCGCCATCTCTGTCTCTGACTATCACAGGCTCTCACTCACTCTGTCTGCACTCAGTAATATTTTACTTATATCCTTATTTTATTGACAGGCCCAGATATACAAAGAGAGTTGCCAGGACACTGCTGAGCTCTGGCTTGTTTTGTTGGTGATTTCACCTAGGCTACTGGAGCCTCAGCTTTGTAAGTCTCTCTGACACAAGCCATATTCTGTCTCCTCATATTCAAGGCAGTATGTCTCAGACTTTATAAAAAATATATGAATCCATATACATATATATACACATATATAAATATACATATATATATATATATCTGTCATTTTTGGAATTGTCAACCTATGTAATTGATCTTAATCAGAATTAACACAATTATAACAGCTTCCTTTTGCATTAATAATTGGCCACATAGTTGGAGCAGGATTCAATACAATTATAAATAATAGAACCTTCCAGTAGCATTTCTAATAGCATTCTATCAGCATCCTTATTGTAATTATTATAGTACAGAAATTGCCTCCTTTCTCTAGTGTAAGCTTCAATACATATGAGTTTCTTTTCAATCTCCTTAAATCTTAATTTCCCTGGACTCAGAATTGTCTCGGAATTTTTGAAGCAGCACTCTGTTTCTCAGCAGATGGTTTCTATGTTTCTGCTCTAATCAGGTCTTCTTGTGCTTTTTGAATTTTTTTTCATTTTTTTAAATCCTCCTAGATCATCCAAATTTATTTGCATATTTATTATTTATTTATTTAGTCCTATATTACATGAAGAGTCATTTATTCTGCTTGATAGATTTTTCTCTTATAATTGAAGGGAAGTTTACACTCACAATACATTTCCTGCGGTAAATACTATGCACATATGGAGAAGGCTGGGGTTGTCTGGGGTCTGTGGACATGAGACTGCTGCCTTACAATCTCTACAGCCCAGGTTTGAACCTGTCTTCAGTGAACACAGTGTAGGAGGTTTTGGACTTCTGGTCTCTTTCCAACTCTTCTATTTCTCTTCTTGCCATCTCTGTCTCTGACTCTCACAGGCTCTCACTCACTCTGTCTGCACTCATTAATATTTTATTTATATATTATTTTACTGACAGGCCCAGATATACAAAGCGAGTTGCCAGAGCACTGCTGAGCTCTGGCTTGTTTTGTTGGCAATTTCACCTAGGTTTCTGGAGCCTCAGCTTTGTAAGTCTCTCTGGCACAAGTCATACTCTGTCTCCTCATAGCCATGCCAGTATCCCTCATAGTTGATAATAAAGATACACATACATATATGTACATATATATACATATGTATCAGTTATTTTTAGAATTGTTGACTTTTTTATTTGATCTTAATGCAGAATTACCGCAATTATAACAGCCTCCTTATTCATAAATAATTGGTCTCATAGTTGGAGCAGGATTCACTACAATTTTAAATTAGAAACCTTCCAGGAGAATTTCCAATAGCCTTTCTATCAGTATCCTTATTGTAATTATCATAGCACAGAACTTGCCTCCATTTTCTAGTGTAAGCTTCAATACGTATGCGTTTCTTTTCATTCTTGGTAATTCTTAATTTGCCAAGACCGTGAAGTGTCAGAGAATTTTTGAAGCAGCCCTCTGTTTCTCAGCAGACGTTTTCTATATTCCTGCTGTAATCAGGTCTTCTTGTGGTTTTGTTTTTATTTTTTATTTTTTTCAAATCCTCCTAGATCATCCACATTTATTTGCATATTTATTTATTTATTTAGTCCAATATCACATGAGGGGTCATTTCTTCTGCCTGATATATTTTCTCTTATAATTGAAGGGAACTTCTGACACACAATACATTTCCTTTTGATGATACTACACACTACTACAACTACTACTGCACTGTTTTTGAGAGTGACATCCAATGCACAATGGATTAGTTTTGCATGGCTCTAGAGAATGTTCACTATTTAACCTACAAAGTTTCTAACCTCCAAAATATTTATTCTGTTTTTTCTTGGGGGATGAATGGTTTACAGTGAACAGTTACATGTAATAGTGGGCAAGGGGGGTAATTTTTCCCACTTTCCCTGTATTTCTGTACATCACTTGTAACTTTATTGAGGAGAAGGAAACAGTCATAAATTGATAGAGCAGGTCCCAAGAAGGAAGAGAGACAGAGAGACAGCTGCAGCTCTGATTTTCCACTAGCCCAGCTTTTCCCTAGCTGGGTAAGTGGTGACCAGGGGCTCAAAATGGTGTCCTGGGATTCCACATAGTTCTCTGGCATTCTTGCTTAGTCAGAATCTGGGCTATCTGGCTTGCCCTGACCAGCTAGGTTCTCTGTACATAAGTTGCAATTGGGTTGGCTACCTTGACACCCATGCTCTGAGACTACTACAGGTGAGCTATGAACACACACAGACACAGAGAGAGAGAGAGAGAGACCGACACACATAAACACACACACACATTACTGTCAGGTCTGGTAGTACAGCATATGGTGAAAGCTGGGGCTGTTTGGGGTCTGTGGGCATGATAGCTGCTGCCTTACAATCTCTACAAGCCAGGTTTGAACCTGTCATCAATGAAACAGTGTAGGAGGTTTTTGAATTCTGTTCTCTTTCCAACTCATCTATTTCTCTTCTTGCATTCTCTGTCCCTAACTCTCACATGCTCTCACACATTCTGTCTTCATTCATGGTACTCAAAGCTACTGGCCTATCACTGACTAGGGGCCCTGACCCTCCTGGGCATGTCCAAGCACACTGGCCAATAAGATTGCTGGCAGGGGTTGTGGGCGTGGCCTAGGCCTCTGGCCTATCAGAGCCTGCCTGACGCCCTGTGTGCAGGCCTTCTGAAGGAAGCCCGCCAATGAGAGCTCAGAGCTACCCTTAAAAGGCTGGGTGTGCTTCCAGGAAGTGCAAAGCAGGGTTCAGGACAGGGCCCTGCGATGCAGAAGCTGTCCAGTGCGCATGCGTATAACTCTCTTAGTGCCTGTGCCTCTGTGGATGTGTGCGTGTGTGTAACTGTGAGAGTGTGTGTTTGTGCGTGTGTGTGTGTGTGTGTGAGGGAGGGAGAGAGAGAGAGAACAACAGAATCACTGTGGCATAGGTGATTATGTGCAAAACACTTGGCACATTCTGATTTACAGATAAATATGACACCATTATAGCTCTCCTTGGCCACTGGCCACTTTTCTTCTTTTCAGATGTGAAGACACTGAAGAGGGAGAGTTTTTGCCCTGTGGCTTGCACTGGGAACTAGCAGCTGCCCTGTGTGTGTTGCCAGACTAGGAAACTTGTGAGCCTGTCCATGTGGAGTGTCTCCTGGATGAGTTCCTACTGGATCCTTTTTTGCTCAGTCCCGTTGGAGCTGCATATAGCTAATGATTTGGAGATTTTACTCCTTTGGACAAATTTTTTTCCTGATGCACAGTTTCCCTCCATGTTTTAGCAATCAATTGTTTGAATGTCATATCGAATCCATTGTAGAAAATGACTACATCAGTATCTCACTCTCTCTCTATATATATGTAACATGTAGAGGTCTGAAAATATTTTTTAGCTAGAGTCCTGCACAGCTCTGGTAGTAATGGTAGTAGAGCTCTGCACAGCTCTAGGGTACTAATGAGGATACACCTGGCCTTTCTGAGCCACAGTCATGAGAGACATCTCTCAGAGCCATTCATATACCTCTTATCACTCTACATATCTGTCTCAGCAAAACTACCATTGCAAAATCATCTACTTCCCTCTTGCTCTTTTTGTCCAACTAGTCCTATCCCAAAACTGTAAATCAAAGAAGAAAGAGACATAGTGCAGTTCCCTGCACACAGGAGAAGTCTGAGGCTGGACAAGGGAGATGCAATACGCCAGCCTGCATCTTGGCTGGAGTATCACTAAGACTACTTCCAAATTGGAGAGGCGAGGACAGTTTTGGAGAGTAGGCTGCAGGCCAAGTGTTGCTTCTCAGAGTGGGCTAAGACCTAGATGTTCTAAGTGTAACCTTTCCTCACAAGCGATCCTGATCCGGAGACAGCGATCCTGCTGCAGGTAACAGGCATATGTCCATCTCCAGCTGCAGCTGTCCAGGCCCTCTGTGCTTGACTCCCGTTCTCCAGAGACCTGAGGCTGACACTCAGCCTAAATGCAGCCCTCCTCAATTTCCTGCACCACATCCTTGTCCTTATTCCATGAGAGCCCAGGTCAAGAGAAGTGAAACTCTATCCCCCTGGCACACACATTGTGCTTTCCCATATTGGCCGAATGTAAAGGATCTGTGGTACTGATGGCCCCACCAGTGTCCAGATTTTCCACGCAAAACAGAAGCTTCCAGGATTCAGAAAGAGGGTTTTTTGATGGCTGTGAAATGTCCTTTCAAAGTGCCTCATGGGGTTTCAAATCCTTTTGAAATCTGAAGTTCTTTCTTGTATCTAGGGAATATTTTCACCTCTGGCCAGAATGCCCTCCCAACTAGGAGCACAGCTATCCTGGTGTCAGGAGGTCTGCCAGCCTGCTAGCTCCTGGAGGGATTCCTGAGTATGTCCTCAGGTCCCAAGTGGTAACAGGTGTTTCCAATTGCCTTTATAAGCAGCAGCCAGGCCCTCAGGTGAGGAGCGGGGCTGTGATCTCCACTGGAAACTCCTAATTATGCCAATGGAGGCATCCATCTTCCTTTTGTCTCTCCATTATAAGGCCCCGGGGAGTTTGTGCTTCCTGCAAGCAGAATGACTTTGTATGGGACACTCATGGATGCCTACTTCTGGGAATCTCTGAGTGTGATGTGTGGACACCAGGACACCGTGATCAGGGATTGTGAGGTCACAGGTGCAATTCCCTTAGCAGTACCCAAAGGGGAGGTGTAAGAGGCTGGGTTCATCCACTATTGTTTGGTCAAACACAGTTCCCATCTATGTTGAGAGACAGCTCTTTCTGGGTTCTTTCTGGGCTTGTAATCTGCTGTCCACTGAGAAGTGGACTGGGAACCTGGAGGCTGAGTATGCAGCCAAACGTGACTCAACAGGGTCCTGCCCCTGAATTCTGAGGGGTGCCCCAGCTTCCCCCGTTGGCAGTGTTTGGATGATAGTGAGGTATGAGATTGAATCGGGAACTCAGGAGAGCAAGACATGAGAGTCCCTTTGCATATGCATTCTTGCTTAGCCTGAATCTGGGCTAGCTGGCTTTCCCTAACCAGCTAGGTTCTCTGTACATGAGTTCAGGTGAGGCTGGCTACCTTGCCACCCATGCTCTTAGACTACTATAGGTGAGTTCTGAGCACACAAAGACAGAGACAGACAGACAGACAGACACACACACACATTACTGTAAGGTCTGGTAGTACAGCATATGGTGAAGGCTGGGGCTGTCTGGGTCTGTGGGCATCAGAGCTGCTGCCTTACAATCTCTACAAGCCAGGTTTGAACCTATCATCAATTAACACAGTGTAGGAGGTTATTGAATTCTGGTCTCTTTCCAAATCATCTATTTCTCTTCTCGCCTTCTCTGTCTCTAACTCTCACATACTCTCACACACTCTCTTTAATCATTAATATTTTACTTATATACTTATTTTAATTACAGGCCCAGATATACAAAGAGAGTTACCAGAACACTGCTTTGCTCTGGCTTGTTGTGTTGGCGATTTCACATAGGCTACTGGAGCCTCAGTTTGTAAGTCTTTCTGACACAAGCCATATTCTGTCTCCTCATTTCCATGCCAGTATCACTCAGAGTTTATAATAAAATGATTTTTTTGCAAAACACTTGGTACATTCTGATTTACATATCAATATTGACACCATTGTAGCTCTCTTTGGCCCTTGGTCACTTTGCTTCTTTTCAGATGTAAAAACACTGAAGAGGGAGAGGTTTTTTCCCTGAGGCTTGCAATGGGAACTACCAGATGCACTGTGTCTGTTGCCAGACTAGGAAACTTGTGGTGCCTGTCCATGTGGAGAGTCTCCTTGATGAGTTCCTTCTCAATCCTTTTTCGCTATGTCCCGTTGGAGCTGCATATAGCTAATGATTTGGAGATTTTGCTCTTTTGGACAATTCTTTTCCTCATGCACAGATTCTCTCCAAGTTTTAGCAATCAATTGTCTGAATGTCATATCGAATCCATTGTAGAAAATGACTACATCAGTGTCCCGCTCTCTCTCTCTCTCTCTCTCTCTCTCTATATATATATATATATATATATATATATCATGTAGAGTTCTGAAAATATTTTTTAGCTAGAGACCTGCACAGCTCTGGATTAGGGTAGTAATGCCGATAGACGTGGTCCTTCTGAGCCAGAGTCATGAGAGACTTCTCACAGAGCCATTCATATACCTCTTATCACTCTAACAAATCACTCTCAGGACAAACTATAGCTGCCAAATCATCTACTTCCCTCTTGCTCTTTTTGTCCACCGAGTCCTATCCCAAAACTGTAAATCAAAGAAGAAATAGACATATTGCAGTTCCCTGCACACAGTACAGTCTGAGGCTGGACCAGGGAGATGAAATACGCCAGCCTGCATCTTGGCTGGAGCATCACTAAGACTACTTCCAAATTGGAGAGGCGATGGCAGTTTTGGAGAGTGGGCTGCAGGCCAAGTGTTGCTTCTCAGAGTGGGCTAAGACCTAGATGTTCTAAGTGTAACCTTTCCTCACAAACATAAAATACCAATGCCACTTGTTAGAAGTATGCATGGCATGGAGGGTTTGTTTTCAGTGCTCTGGCACTGATCAACACAGGGCCATAATTTCAGTCCTTTTCTGTCTCTGTCATCCTATCTCTCTGACTGTCTCTACTGCCTTCTTCACTGGGCCCCTATGGAAGTCAGTGCATGCATCGTGAACTCGGACTACCTGGTGTTGAAAATTTCCTTTCTTTGCCCTTTGGATTACTTAGTCTCGTGCATATGGCGTAGTACAGAGGGGAACTGAGGAGACAGCGTTCCTCCTGCAAGTAGCAGGCATATGTCCATCTCCAGCTGCAGCTGTCCAGGCCCTCTGTGCTTGACTCCCATTCTCCAGGTCTCTGTGGCTGACACTCAGCCTAAATGCAGCCCTTCTCAATTTCTGACACTGCATCCTTGTTCTTAATCCATGAGAGCTCTGGTGAAGAGAAGTGAAACTCTACCACCCTGGCACACACATTGTGCTTTCTCTCTATTGGGTCAAATGTAAAGGATCTGTGGTACTGATGGCCACACCATTGTCCATATTTGTAAGCAAAATGGAAACTTCCAGCATTCAGAAAGAGTGTGTTTTGATGGCTGTGAAATGTCTTTTCCAAGTGCCTCCTGGGGTTTCAAATCCTTTTGAAACCTGAAGTTCGTTCTTGTATCTAGGGAATATTCTCACCTCTGGCCCGAAGGCCCTATAACTAGGAGCACAGCTATCCCGGGGTCAGGAGGTCTGAAAGCCTGCTAGCTCTTGGTGGGATTCCTGCGTATGTCCTCAGGCCCCAAGTGGTAACAGGTGTTTCCAATTGCCTTTATTAGCAGCAGCCAGGCCCTCGGGTGAGGGGTGGGGCTGTGATCTCCACTGGAAGCTCCAAATTCTGACAATGGAGGCATCCATCTTCCTTTTGTCTCTCCATAGCAAGGGCACAGGAGTTTGTGCTTCCTGCAAGCAGAGAGACTTTGTATGGGACACCCATGCATGCCTACTTTTGGGAATCTCTCTGAGTGTGATGTGTGGACACCAGGCAACATGATCAGGGATTGTGAGGCCACAGGAGCAATTGCCTTAGCCGGACCCAAAGGGTAGGTTTAAGGGGCTGGGTTCATCCACTATTGTTTGGTCATACACAGTTCCCATCTATGTTGAAACACAGCTCTATCTGGTTTCTTTCTGGTCTTGTAATCAGCTGCCCTGAGCTGTGGACTGAGATTCAGGAGGCTGATTAGGCAGCCAAACGTGACTGGACAGACTCATGCCCCTGTATTCTGAGGGGTGCCCCAGCTTACCCCATTGGCAGTGTTTGGATGATAGTGAGGCCTGGGATTGAATCGGGACTCAGGAGAGGGAGACATGAGAATCCTTTTGGATATGCATTCTTGCTTAGCCAGAATCTGGGCTAGCTGGCTTACCTTGTCCAGCTAGGTTCTTTGTACATAATTTGCAGGTGAGGCTGGCTACCTTGACACCCATGCTCTGAGACTATGATAGGTGAGCTCTGAGCACACACAGACACACACAGACAGACAGACACACACTCACACACACATTACTCTCAGGTCTGGTAGTATAGCATATGGTGAAGTCTGAGGCTGTCTGGGGTCTGTGGGCATGAGAGCTTCTGCCTTACAATCTCTACAAGCCACGTTTGAACCTGTCATCAATGAACACAGTGTAGGAGGTTTTTGACTTCTGGTCTCTTTCCAACTCATCTATTTCTCTTCTCACCTTCTCTGTCTCTAACTCTCACAGGCTCTCACACACTCTGTCTTCACTCATTTATATTTTATTTATATACTTATTTTACTGACTGGCCCAGATATACAAAGAGATTTACCAGAGCACTGCTGAGCTCTGGCTTGTTTTGTTGGTGATATCACCTAGGCTACTGGAGCCACAGCTTTGTAAGTCTCTCTGATACAAGCCATATTCTGTCTCCTCATATCCATGGCAGTATCTCTCTACTTTATAATAAACATATACATCCATATATATATATATATATATATATATATATATATATATATATATATATATATCTGTTATTTTTAGAATTGGCGACCTATGTAATTAATCTTTATCGGAATTAACACATTTATAACAGCTCCCTTTTTCATTAATAATTGGCCACCTAGTTGGAACAGGATTCAATACAATTATAAATAATAGTACCTTCCAGTAGCATTTCTAATAGCATTTCTATCAGCATCCTTATTGTAATTTTCATAGTACAGAACTTGCCTCCTTTCTCTAGTGTAAGCTTCAGTACATATAAGTTTCTTCTCATTCTCCTGAAATCTTAATTTCCCTGGACTCTGAAGTGTCTCAGAATTTTTGAAGCAGCCCTCTGTTTCTCAGCAGGTGGTTTTCATTATCTGCTGTAATCAGGTCTTCTTGTGCTTTTTGTTTTTATTTTTCATTTTTTTCAAATCCTCCTAGATCATCCCCATTTATTTGCATATTTATTTATTTATTTAGTCCTATATTACACGAGGGGTCATTTCTTCTGCTTGATAGATTTTTCTCTTATATTTGAAGGGAAGTTTACACTCACAATACATTTCGTTTGGTAAATACTACACACATATGGTGAAGACTGGGTTGTTCTGGGTTCTGTGGACTTGAGACTTCTGCCTTACAATCTCTACGACCCAGGTTTGAACCTGTCATGTGTGAACACAGTGTTGGAGGTTTTGGACTTCTGGTCTTTTTCCAACTCTTCTATTTCTCTTCTTACCTTCTCTGTCTCTGACTCTCACAGGCTCTCACTCACACTGTTGGCACTCATTAATATTTTACTTATACATTATTTTACTGACAGGCCCAGATATACAAAGGAAATCACCAGGACACTGCTGATCTCTCGCTTGTTTTGTTGGTGATTTCACCTAGGTTTCTGGAGCCTCAGCTTTGTAAGTCTCTCTGGCACAAGCCATACTCTGTCTCCTCATAGCCATGCCAGTATCCCTCAGAGTTTACAATAAAGATACACATACATATATGTACATATATATATATATATCAGTCATTTTTAGAATTTTTGACCTTTTTATTTGATCTTAATGCAGAATTACCACATTTATAACAGCCTCCTTATTCATAAATAATTGGTCACATAGTTGGAGCAGGATTAACTACAATTATAAATTATAAGCATTCCAGGAGCATTTCCAATAGCCTTTCTATCAGTATCCTCATTGTAATTATCATAGCACAGATCTTGCCTCCATTTTCTAGTGTAAGTTTCAATACATATGCCTTTCTTTTCATTCTCAGGAATTCTTAATTTGCCTGGACCCTGAAGTATCAGGGAAGTTTTTAAGCAGCCCTCTGTTTCTCAGCAGACGTTTTCTATATTTCTGCTGTAATCAGGTCTTCCTGTGGTTTTTGTTTTTATTTTTTTCAAATCCTCCTGGATCATCCCGATTTATTTGCATGTTTATTTATTTATTTAGTCCCATATCACATGACTGGTCATTTCTTCTGCCTCATAGATTTTCTCTTATAATTGAAGGGAACTTTTTTATTATTTTTTTATTTTTTATTAAAGAAAGGATTAATTAACAAAACCATAGGGTAGGAGGGGTACAACTCCACACAATTCCCACCGCGCAATCTCCATATCCCACCCCCTCCCCCGATAGCTTTCCCATTCTCTATCCCTCTGGGAGCATGGACCCAGGGTCATTGAGGGTTGCAGAAGGTAGAAGGTCTGGCCTCTGTAATTGCTTCCTCGCTGAACATGGGCGTTGACTGGTCGGTCCATACTCCCAGTCTGCCTCTCTCTTTCCCTAGTAGGATGGTTCTCTGGGGAAGGTGAGCTCCAGGACACATTGGTGGTGTCTTCAATCCAGGGAAGTCTGGCCAGCATCCTGATGACACCTGAAGGGAACTTTTGACACACAATACATTTCCTTTTGCAGATACTACACACTACTACAACTACTACTGCACTGTTTTTGACAGTGACATCCAATGCACAATGGATTAGTATTGCATGGCTCTAAAGAATGTTCACAATTTAACCTACAATGTTTTTAACCTCACAAATATTTATTCTGTTCTTTCGTGGGGGATGAATGATTTACTGTCAACAGTTACATGTAATAGTAGCCACAGGGATAATTTTCCCACTTTCCCTGTATTTCTGTACATCATTTGTAACTTTCTTACTGAGTAGAAGGAAACAGTCATAAATTGAGAGAGTAGGGCCCAAGCAGGAAGAGAGACAGAGAGACAGCTGCAGCTCTGATTTGACACTAGCCCTGCTTTTCCCTAGCTGGGTAAGTGGTGAGCAGGGGCTCAAAACGGGGTCCTGGGCTTCAACATAGTTCCCTGGCATCTCGACCAACTGTGCCTCCAACCCAAGCTCCCTTCGTTGTCCATGTAACTATCGATCTGCTCTAGGCACTTCTCACCTTCATATGCCAGAAACTTAACACTTCTCCACTCCATCCATGAAACTTTGACCTTTTAATTGAGTGCAAAGCAGTAACCCCAATCCACGTTATTTCAGGGAAAAGTGTGTGCGTCTCTGTGGGAGGTTGTGTGTGTGTGTGTGTGTGTGTGTGTGTAAGTGTACATAAGTGTGTTTCAGTTATGATTACCACTGTTGTTTCTTTATTCCTGACGCAGATTCTTAGGAACTGGGTTGTGCTATGACAAAAAAGTTTCCACTTCACAAGTGGTTTTTCAAATATGAATGACACATTGGATATTCTGGACACTGATGTGCATTCTCCCAGGTGGTCCTCAGATGGGTTCTTTCCTTTCTATTCCCATGCTCTGTGTAATTTTCTGTGTAGACTCAAAGAGGAGTGGCATGGGGGAGCTGAGCTGCATTCTGCTATGTGTCCACAAGGTGGCAGCAAAGCCCATAGTTGAGTGTAGTGATTCTGTGGAATGAGGAGAACTCTGGGATTTGTGGCCCATGGACAGAAAGGTTAAAATTGACGTAGAGGGCCCTAGACATCTGTTCTTTCCTGTGGGGTGGGGGATCCCCCATTTGGCTTTGCAAGTGGAAGGGGTTTCTCTCTTTGTCTGGGATGAGTCTACTGGGAGCTTGTGAATCCCTGTGCTCAGCTGCATTCTGCTGGGTGTCCACAAGAGTGCAGCACCAGTGGGGGACTAAGGCTCCATGGGGCAAGTGCCCTGAGGCACTGGGCTACGTGAGTGGAGACAGTGTTTCTGGGTGTGCCCCAAGAGCATGGCCAGCCTAGCTCAAGCAGGCAGTGTCCTAAGGACGGGTCCATACAGGAGCTGTGTGGGTCGTGTTGGCAGAAACAGGGCCTTCAGAGGAAGACAGGCAGTCCCAGGGGGCGAGTCTAAGAGACCGTGCCCACTGAGCCTGAGCGGAGGGCACAGTGTGTATTCATAGAGACAGCTGGCCAATTAGAGAAGAGGAACATCACCCTCAGGGGCGTGAACCAAGAGCTGGCGAATGAGAACAGAGGAGGAGTTGCGAGGGTGGGATGCAGAGAGCAGCCTTCTGAAGGAAGCCCGCCAATGGGAGCTCAGATTGGCCTTAAAAGGCTGGGCATGCTTCCAGGAAGTGCGAAGCAGGGTTCAGCCCAGGGCCCTGCCTTGCAGAAGCTTTCCAGTTTGCATGTGTATAACTCCGTTTGTGCCTGTGCCTCTGTGGAATTGTGTGTGACTGTGAGAGTGTGTGTTTGTGTGTGTTTGTGTGTGTGTGTGTGTGTGGGAGGGAGAGAGAGAGAACAACAGAATCACTGTGGCACAGGTGATTTTGTTCAAAACACTTGGCACATTCTGATTTACCTCTCAATATTGACACCATTGTAGGTCTCCTTGGCCCTTGGTCACTTTTTTTCTTTTCAGATGTAAAGACATTGAAGACGGAGAGATTTTTTTGCCCTGAAGCTTCCCCAAGGAACTAGCAGCTGCCCTGTGTGTGTTGCCAGACTAGGAAACTTGTGGTGCCTGTCCATGTGGAGAGTCTCCTGGATGAGTTCCTTCTCGAGCCTTTTTCGCTTGTTCCCGCTGGAGCTGCATCTAGGTAATGATTTGGAGATTTTACTCCTTTGGACAATTCTTTTCCTGATGCACAGTTTCTCTCCAGGTTTTAGCCATCAATTGTCTGAATGTCATATCTAATCCACTGTAGAAAATGACTACATCAGTGTCTTTCTCTCTCTCTCTCTCCCTCTCTCTCTCTCTCTCTCTATATATATATATATATATATACATATATGTATGTATATATGTAACATGTAGAGGTCTGAAAATATATTTTAGCTAGAGACATGCACAGATCTGGATTAGGGTAGTAATATGGATACACCTGGCCTTTCTGAACCACAGTCATGAGAGACATCTCACATAGCCATTCGTATACCTCTTGTCACTCTACAAATCTCTCTCAGCAGTAACTACAGCTGCCAAATCATCTACTTCCCTCTTACTCTTTTTGTCCACAGATACTATCCAAAAATTGTAAATAAAATAAGAAATAGACATACCTCAGTTCCCTGCACACAGAACAGGCTGAGGCTGGACCAGGGAGATGCAATACACCAGCCTACATATGGCTGGAGCATCACTAAAATTACTTCCAATTTGGAGAGGCAAGGGCAGTTTTGGAGAGTGGGCTGCAGGCTAAGTGTTGTCTCTCAGAGTGGGCTAAGACCTAGATGTTCTAAGTGTAACCTTTCCTCAAACATAAAATAACAATGCCACTTGTAAGAAGTATGCATGGGCATGGAGGCTTGTCTTCAGTGCTCTGGCACTGATCAAACTAGGACCAGAATTTCTGTCATTTTCAGTCACTGTCATACTGTCTCTCTGACTGTCTCTGTGTGCCTTCTTCCCTGGACCCTTCTTGGAAGTCAGTGCATGCATAGTGAACTCGGTCTTTCTGGTGTTGAAATTTTCCTTTCTTTGCCCTTTGGATTATTTAGTCTTTTGCATATGGCATAGTACAGAGGGGAACTGAGGAGACAGTGTTCCTGCTGCAGGTAACAGGCAGATGTCCATCTCCAGCTGCAGCTGTCCAGGCCCTCTGTGCTTGACTCCCATTCTCCAGGGCCCTGTGGCTGACACTCAGCCTTAATTCAGCCCTCCTCAATTTCCTGCACTGCATCCTTGTCCTTATTCCATGATATCCCAGGTCAAGAGAAGTGAAACAATATCCCGCTGGCACACACATTGTGCTTTCCCTCCTTTGGGCCGAATGTAAAGTATCTGTGGTACTTATGGCCACACCAGTGTCCAGATTTTCATGCAAAATGGAAGCTTCCAGGGTTCTGAAAGTGGGTGTTTTGATGGCTGTGAAATGTCTTTTCCAAGTGCCTCATGGGGTTTCAAATCATTTTGAAACCTGAAGTTCTTTCTTGTATCTAGGGAATATTCTCACCTCTGGCCCAAGGCACTCCAAAGTAGGAGCACAGCTGTCCCGGAGTCAGGAGGTCTGCCAGCCTGCTAGCTCCTGGAGGGATTCCTGAGTATGTCCTCAGGCCCCAAGTGGTAACAGGTGTTTCCAATTGCCTTAAAGCAGCAGCCAGGCCCTCAGGTGAGGGGCTGGGCTGTGATCTCCACTGGAAGCTCCTTATTCAGCCAATGGAGGCATCCATCTTCCTTTTGTCTCTCCATAACAAGGGCCCGGGGTGTTTGTGCTTCCTGCAAGCAGAGCGACTTTGCATGGGACACTCATGCATGCCTACTTCTGGGAATCTCTCTGAGTGTGATGTGTGGACACCAGGACACCATGGTCAGAGATTGTGAGGCCACAGGAGCAATTGCCTTCGCCGGAATCAAAAGGTAGGTGTGAGGGGCCGGGTTCATCCACTATTGTTTGGTCAAACACAGTTCCCATCTATGTAGAAATACAGCTCTTTTTGGGTTCATTCTGGGCTTGTAATCTGCTGCCCTGAGCAGTGGACTGAGAGTCTGGAGGCTCAGTAGGCAGCCAAACGTGACTGGACAGGCTCCTTCCCTTGAATTCTGAGGGGTGCCCAAGCTTACCCTGTTGATAGTGTTTGGATGATAGTGAGGCATGAGATTGAATCGGGAACTCAGGAGAGGGAGACATGAGAGTCCCTTTGCATGTACATTCTTGCTTAGCCAGAATCTGGGCTAGCTGGCTTGCCATGAACAGTTAGGTTCTCTGTACATAAGTTGCAGGTGAGGCTGGCTACCTTGCCACCCTCTTAGACTATTATAGGTGAGCTCTGAGCACACACAGACACAGACAGACAGACAGACACACACACACACATTACTGTCAGGTCTGGTAGTATAGCACAGGGTGAAGGCTGGGGCTGTCTGGGGTCTGTGGGCATGAGAGCTGCTGCCTTATATTCTCTACAAGTCACCTTTGAATCTGTCATCAATGAACACAGTGTAGGATATTTTTTTAATTCTCATCTCTTTCCAGCAGAAGTGGCTGGTGGGCGGGCCTTCCAGGCTGCCCAATGAGTGTGCTGCTGGGTTGTGTGGGCAGTGATCAAGGTTGCTGCCCAATCACTGACTAGGGTCCTAGACACCCCTGGGCGTGTCCTAACACACTGGCCAATGATATTGCTGGCAGGGGTACTGGGCATGGCCTAGGCCTCTGGCATATCAGAGCATGGCTGGTGCCCTCTCTGCGAGCCTTCTGAAGTAAGCCCGATAATGGGAGCTCAGAGCTGGCCTTAAAAGGCTGGGCCTGCTTCCAGGAAGTGAGAAGCAGGGTTCACCCAGGGCCCTGATTTGCAGAAGATGTCCAGTGTGCATGTGTATAACTCCGTTTGTGCCTGTGCCTCTGTGGATGTGTGCCTGTGTGTAACTGTGAGAGTGTGTGTTTGTGGTTCTGTGTGTGTGTGAGGGAGAAAGAGACAGAGAGAACAACAGAATAACTGTGGCACAGGTGATTTAGTGCAAAACACTTGGCACACTCTGATTTACAGCTCAATATTGACACCATTGTAGATCTACTTGGCCCTGGTCACTTTTCTTATTTTCAGATGTAAAGACACTGAAGAGGGAGAGGTTTTTGCCCTGAGGCTTGCACTGGGAACTAGCAGCTGCCCTGTGTGTGTTGCCAGACTAGGAAACTTGTGGTGCCTGTCCATGTGGAGAGTCTCCTGGATGAGTTCCTTCTGGAGTCTTTTTCGCTAAGTCCCGTTGGAGCTGCATATAGCTAATGATTTGGAGATTTTACTCCTTTGGACAATTCTTTTCCTGATGCAGAGTTTCTCTCCAGGTTTTAGCAATCAATTGTCTGAATGTCATATCGCATCCATTGTAGAAAATGACTACATCAGTGTCTTGCTCCCTCCCTCTCTCTCTCTCTCTCTCTCTCTCTCTCTCTCTCTATATATATATATATATATATATATATATATATATAACATGTAGAGGTCTGAAAATATATTTTAGCTTGAGACATGCACTACTCTGGATTCGGGTAGTAATGTAGATACACCTGGCTCTTCTGAGCCAGAGTCATGAGAGACATCTCACAGAGCCATTCCTTTACTTCGTGTCACTCTACAAATTTCTCTCAGCACAAACTACAGCTGCCAAATCATCTACATCACTCTTGCCCTTTTTGTCCACCGAGTCCTATCCCAAAATTGTAAATAAAAGAAGAAATAGACAAAGTTCAGTTCCCTGCACAAAGAACAGGCTGAGGCTGGACCAGGGAGATGAAATAGGCAAGCCTGCATTTGGCTGCAGCATCACTAAAACTACTTCCTTTTTGGAGGGGCAAGGGCAGTTTTTTAGAGTGGGCTGCAGGCCATGTGTTGCTTCTCAGAGTGGGCTAAGACCTAGATGTTCTAAGTGTAACCTTTCCTCACAAACATAAAATAACAATGCCACTTGTAAGACTTACGCATGGGCATGGAGGGTTTGTATTCAGTGCCCTGGCACTGATCAACACAGGGACAGAATTTGTCCTTTACAGTCACTGTCATTCTGTCTCTCTGACTGTCTCTACGTGCCTTCTTCCCTGGACCCTTCGTGGAAGTCAGTGCATGCATCATGAACTCCTTCTTCCTGTTGTTGAAATTTTCCTTTCTTTGCCCTTTGGATTACTTAGTCTCCTGCATATGGTGTAGTACAGAGGAGAACTTAGGAGATTTTGCATGGAAAATCTGGACACTGGTGGGGCCATCAGTACCACAGATCCTTTACATTCAGGCAATATGGGAAAACACAATGTGTGTGCCAGGGTGATAGAGTTTCACTTCTCTTGACCTGGGATCTCATGGAATAAGGACACGGATGCGGTGCAGGAAATTGAGGAGGGCTGCATTTAGGCTGAGTGTCAGCCTCAGGGCTCTGGAGAATGGGATTCAAGCACAGAGGGCCTGGACAGCTGCAGCTGGAGATGGACATATGCCTGTTACCTGCAGCATGATCACTGTCTCCTCAGTTCCCCAATGTACTACGCCATATGCAGGAGACTGAATAATCCAAAGGGCAAAGAAAGTAAAATTTCAACACCAGGAAGTCCGAGTTCACGATGCATGCACTGAATTCCATAAGGGCCCAGTGAAGAAGGCACGTAGAGACAGTCAAAGAGACACAGGATGACAGAGACAGAAAAGGACTGATATTCTGGCCCTGTGTTGATCAGTGCCAGAGCACTGAAGACAAACCCTGCATGACCTTCCAGTGGAGATCACAGCCTCTCCCCTCACCTGAGGGCTTGGCTGCTGCTAATAAAGGCAATTGGAAACACCTGTTACCACTAGGGGCCGGAGGACATACTCAGGAATCCCTATAGGATCTAGCAGGCTGGCAGACCTCCTGACCCCAGGATAGCTGTGCTCCTAGTTGGGAGGGCCTTCTGGCCAGAGGTGAGAATATTCCCTAGATACAAGAAGGAACTTCAGGTTTCAAAATGATTTGAATCCCCAGGAGGCACTTGGAAAAGACATTTCACAGCCATCAAAACACCCTCTTACTGAACCCTGGAAGCTTTCGTTTTGCATGGAAAATCTGGACACTGGTGGGGCCATCAGTACCACAGATCCTTTACATTCCCCCCAATAGTGGGAAAGCACAATATGTGTGCCAGGTTGGTAGAGTTTCACTTCTCTTGACCTGGGCTCTCATGGAATAAGGACAAGGATGTGGTACAGGAAATTGAGGACGGCTGCATTTAGGCTAAGTGTCAGCCACAGGGCCCTGGAGAATGGGAGTCAAGCACAGAGGGCCTAGACATCTGCAGCTGGAGATGGACATATGCCTGTTATTGCAGCAGGAACGCTGTCTCCTAAGATCTCCTCTGTACTAAGCCATATGCACTAGACTAAGTAAACCAAAGGGCAAAGAAAGGAAAATTTCAACAACAGGAAGACGGAGTTCATGATGCATGCACTGACTTCCACGAAGGGTCCAGGGAAGAAGGCACATAGAGTCAGTCAGAGAGACAGAATGACTGTGACTGAAAAGGAAAAATTCTGTCCCTGTGTCGATCAGTGCCAGAGCACTGAAGACAAACCCTCCATCCCCATGCATACTTCTTACAAGTGGCATTGTTATTTTATGTTTGTGAGGAAAGGTTACACTTAGAACATCTAGGTCTTGAGCCACTCTTAGAAGCAACACTTGGCCTGCAGCCCACTCTCCAAAACTGCCTTTGCCTCTCGAAATTGGAAGTAGTTTTAGTGATGCTCCACGCAAATGCAGGCTGGCGTTTTTCCACTCCCCTGTCCAGCCTCAGCCTTTCCATGTTACATATATATATATATATATATATATATATATATATATATATATATATATAGAGAGAGAGAGAGAGAGAGACAGAGAGAAAGAGAGAGAGAGAGGGAGCAAGACACTGATGTAGTCATTTTTTACAATGGATGCGATATGCCATTAAGACAATTGATTGCTAAAACCTGGAGAGAAACTGTGCATCAGGAAAAGAATTGTCCAAAGGAGTGAAATCTCCAAATCATTAGCTATATGCAGCTCCAACAGGACCTAGCTAAAAAGTTTCAACAAGGAACTCATCCAGGAGACTCTCCACATGGACAGGCACCACAAGTTTCCTAGTCTGGCAACTCACACAGGGCAGCTGCTAGTTCCCAGTGCAAGCCGCAGGTCATAAACTTCTCCCTCTTCATTGTCTTTCCATCTGAAAATAAGAAAAGTGACCAAGGGCCAAGGAGAGCTACAATGGTGTCAATATTGAGTTGTAAATCAGAATGTGCCAAGTGTTTTGCACAAAATCACCTGTGCCATAGTGATTCTGTTGTTCTCTCTGTCTCTCTCCTTCCCTCACACACACAAACACACACTCTCACAGTTACACACACACACACATCCACAGAGGCACAGGCAAAAATGGAGTTATACACATGCACACTGGACAGCTTCTGCAAGGCAGGGCCCTGGGTGAACCCTGCTTCACACATCCTGGAAACACGCCCAGCCTTTTAAGGACAGCTCTGAGCTCCCATTGTTAGGATTACTTCAGAAGGCCCGCACACAGGGCACCAGCCATGCTCTGATATGCCAGAGGCCTAGGCCACGCCCAGAACCCCTGCCAGCAATATCATTGGCCAGTTTGCTAGGACACGCCCAGGAGTGTCAAGGCCCCTAGTCACTGATTGGCCAGCAACCTTGTGCAGCGCCCAGAGGACCCTGAAGCACGCTCATTGGGCAGCCTCTGGAAGGCCTGCCCACCAGCCACTTCTGCTGGAAAGAGATGAGAATTCAAAAACCTCCTACACTGTGTTCATTGATGACAGGTTCAAAGCTGGCTTGTAGATATTGTAAGGCAGCAGCTCTCATGCCCACAGACCCCAGACAGCCCCAGCCTTCACCATATGCTGTACTACCAGACCTGACAGTAATGTGTGTGTGTGTGTCTGTCTGTCTGTCTGTGTCTGTATGTGCTCAGTGCTTACCTATAGTAGTCTCAAAGCATGGTTTGGAAGGTAGCCAGCCTCACCTGCAACTTATGAACAGAGAACCTAGCTGGCTAGGGAAAGACAGCGAGCCCAGATTCTGGCTAAGCAAGAATGCACATGCAAAGGGACTCTCATGTCTCCCTCTCCTGAGTTCCCGATTCAATCTCAAGTCTCACTATCATCCAAACATTGCCAACGCTGTAAGCTGGGGCACCCCTCAGAATTCAAAGGCAGGAGCCTGTCCTGTCATGTTTGGCTGCCTACTCTGCCTCGAGTCTCAGTCCACTGCTCAGGGCAGCAGATCACAAGCCCAGAATGAACCCAGAAAGAGCTGTGTTTCAACATAGATGGGAACTGTGTTTCACCAAACAATAGTGGATGAACCTGGCACCTCACACCTACCCTTTGGGTCCGGCTAAGGCTATTGCTCCTGTGGCCTCACAATCCCTAATCAAGGTGTCCTGGTGTCCACACAACACACTCAGAGTGATTCCCAGAAGTAGGCATGTATGAGTGTCCCATACAAAGTCGCTCTACTTGCAGGAAGCACAAACTCCCTGGGCCCTTGCTATGGAGAGACAAAAGGAAGATGGATGCCTCCATTGACTGAATTAGGAGCTTCCAGTGGAGATCACAGCCCCGATCATCACCTGTGGGCATGGATGCTGCTAATAAAGGCAATTGTAAACACCTGTTACCACTTGGGGCCTAAGGATATACTCAGGAATCCCTACAGGAGCTAGCAGACTGGCAGACCTCCTGACCCCAGATATCTGTGCCCCTAGTTGGGAGGGCCTTTGGGCCAGAGGTGAGAATATTCCCTAGATACAAGATACAGGTTTCAAAAGGATTTGAAACCACAGGAGGCACTTGGAAAAGACATTTCACAGCCATCAAAACACCCTCTTTCTGAACCCTGGAAGGTTCCGTTTTGCATGGAAATTCTGGACACTGGTGTGGCCATCAGTACCACAGATCCTTTACATTCGGCCCAATAGTGGGAAAGCACAATGTGTGTACCAGTGTGGTAGAGTTTCACTTCTCTTGACCTGGGTTCTCATGGAATAAGGAGAAGGATGCGGAGCAGGAAATTGAGAAGGCTGTATTTAGGCTGAGTGTCAGTCACAGGGCCCTGGAGAATGGGAGTCATGCACAGAGGGCCTGGACAGCAGCAGCTGGAGATGGACATATGCCTGTTACCTGAAGCAGGAACGCTGTCTCCTCAGTTCCCCTCTGTACTATGCCATATGCACGAGACTAAGTATCCAAAGGGCCAAGAAAGGAAAATTTCACCACCAGGAAGACGGAGTTCACGATGCATGCACTGACTTCCACAAAGGGTCCAAGGAAGAAGGCACGTAGAGACAGTCAGAGAGAGAGAATGACAGTGATTGAAGAGGACAGAAATTCTGGCCCTGTTTTGATCAGTGCCAGAGCACTGAAGACAACCCTCCATGCCCATGCATACTTCTTACAAGTGGCATCGTTATTTTATGTTTGTGAGGAAAGGTTACACTTAGAACATCTAGGTCTTAGTCCACTCTGAGAAGCAACACTTTTCCTGAAGCCCACTCTCCAACCTGCCCTTGCCTCTCCAAATTGGAAGTAGTTTTAGGGATTCTCCAGCCAAATGCAGGCTGGCTTATTTCATCTCCCTGGTCCAGCCTCAGCCTGTCCTGTGTGCAAGGAACTGAACTATGTCTATTTCTTCTTTGATTTACAGTTTTAGGATAGGACTCGGTGCCAAAAAGTGCAAGAGTGAAGTAGATGATTTGGCAGTTGTAGTTTGTGCTAAGACATATTTGTAGAGTGACAAGAGGTAAACGAATGGCTTTATGTTCATGTTCATGTACATGTATATATATATATATATATATATATATAGAGAGAGAGAGAGAGAGAGAGAGACAGCAAGACACTGATGTAGTCATTTTCTACAATGGATACGATAAGACATTCAGACAATTGATTAGTAAAACCTGGAGAGAAACTGTGCATCAGGAAAAGAATTGTCCAAAGGAGTAAAATCTCCAAATCATTAGCTATATGCAGCTCCAATGGGACAGAGCGAAAAAGGCTCGTGAAGGAACTCATCCAGGAGACTCTCCACATGGACAGGCACTACAAGTTCCTAGTCTGGAAACACACACAGGGCTGCTGCTAGTTCCCAGTGCAAGCCTCAGGGCAAAAACCTCTCCCTCTTCAGTGTCTTTACATCTGAAAATAAGAAAAGTGACCAAGGGCCAAGGAGAGCTACAATGGTGTCAATATTGAGTTGTAAATCATAATGTGCCAAGTGTTTTGCACAAAATCACCTGTGCCACAGTGATTCTGTTGTTCTCTGTCTCTCTATCCCTCACACACACACACAAACACACACAAACACACACTCTTCACAGTTACACACACGCACACATCCACAGAGGCACAGGCACAAACAAAGTTATACACATGCACACTGGACAGCTTCTGCAAGGCAGGGCCCTGGGTGAATCCTGCTTCGCACTTCCTGCAAGCACGCCCAGCCTTTTAAGGCCAGCTTTGAGCTCCCAATGTCGGGCTTACTTCAGAAGGCCCGCAGACAGGGCACCAGCCATGCTCTGATATGCCAGAGGTCTAGGCCATGCCCAGAACCCCTGCCAGCAATATCATTGGCCAGTGTGCTAGGACACGAGGAGGAGAGTCAAGGCCCATAGTCAGTGATTGGCCAGAAACCTTGAGCACCGTCCACACGGCCCTGCAGCACGCTCATTGGGCAGCCTCTTGTATGCCCGCCCACCAGCCACTTCTGCTGGTAAGAGATAAGAATTCAAAAACCTCCTACACTGTGTTCATTGATGACAAGTTCAAAGCTGGTTTGTAGATATTGTAAGGCAGCAGTTGTCATGCCCACAGACCCCAGAAAGCTATAGCCTTCACCATTTTCTGTACTACCAAACCTCACAGTAATGTGTGTGTGTGTGTGTGTGTGTGTGTGTGTGTCTGTCTGTGTCTGTGTGTCCTCAGAACTCACCTATAGTAGTCTCAGAGCATGGGTATCAAGGTAGCCAGCCTCACCTGCAACTTATTTACAGAGAACCTAGCTGGTCAGGGCAAGCCAGCTAGCCCAGATTCTGGCTGAGCAAGAATGCATATGCAAAGGGACACTCATGTCTCCCTCTCCTGAGTTCCCGATTCAATCTCATGCCTCACTATCATCCAAACACTGCCAACGGGTGAAGCTGGGGCACCCCTCAGAATTCAGGGGCACGAGGCTCTCCAGTCACGTTTGCCTGCCTACTCAGCATCCAGACTCTCAGGCCACTGCTCTGGTCAGCTGATTCCAAGCCCAGAATGAACCTAGAAATAGCTGTGTTTCAACATAGATGGGAACTGTGTTTGACCAAACAGTAGTGGATGAACCCAGCCCCTTACACCTACCCTTTGGGTCCAGCTAAGACAATTGCTTCTGTGGCCTCACAATCCCTGATTATGGTGTCCTGGTGTCCACACATCACACTCAGAGAGATTCCCAGAAGTAGGCATGCATGAATGTCCCATACAAAGTTGCTCTGCTTTCAGGAAGCACAAAATCCCTGGTCCCATGCTATGGAGAGACAAAAGGATAATGGATGCCTCCATTGGCTGAATTAGGAGCTTCCAGTGGAGATCACAGTCCCGCCCCTCACCTGAGGGCCTGGCTGCTGCTAAAAAAGGCAATTGGAAACACCTGTTACCACTTGGGGCCTGAGGACATACTCAGGAATACCACGAGGAGCTAGCAGGTTGGCAGACCTCCTGACCCCGGGATAGCTGTATTCCTAGTTGGGAGTCCCTTCGGGCCAGAGGTGAGAATATTCCCTAGATACAAGAACAAACTTCAGGTTTCAAAATTATTTGAAACCACAGGAGGCACTTGGAAAAGACATTTCACAGCCATCAAAACACCCTCTTTTTGAACCCTGGAAGCTTCCGTTTTGCATGGAAAATCTGGACACTGGTGGGGTCTTGGACAACTGCAGCTGGAGATGTACATATGTGTGCTACCTGCAGCAGGATCGCTGTCTCCTCAGTTCCCCAATTTACTATGCCATATGCAGGAGACTGAGTAATCCAAAGGGCAAAGAAAAGAAAATTTCAAAACCAGGAAGTCCGAGTTCACGATGCATGCACTGACTTCCATAATGGCCCAGTGAAGAAGGCACTTAGAGACAGTCAGAGAGACAGGATGACAGAGACAGAAAAGGGCTGAAATTTTAGCCCTGTGTTGATCAGTGCCAGAGCACTGAAGACAAACCCTCCATGCCCATGCATACTTCTTACAAGTGGCATTTATTTTATGTTTGTGAGGAAAGGTTACACTTAGAACATCTAGGTCTTAGCCCACTCTGAGAAGCAACAGTAGCCTAGGTTAAATTGCCAACACAACAAGCCAGAGCTCAGCAGTGCTCTGGTAACTCTCTTTGTATATCTGGGCCTGTCATTAAAAATATATATAAGTAAAATATTAATGATTGAAGACAAAGTGTGTGATAGCATGTGAGAGTTAGAGACAGAGAAGGCGAGAAGAGAAATATAAGAGTTGGAAAGAGACCAGAAGTCCAAAAGCTCCTACACTGTGTTCATTGATGACAGGTTCAAACCTGGGCTGAAGAGATTGTAAGGCAGCAGTCTCCTGTCCACAGACCCCAGACAACCTCAGCCATCACCATATGTGTGTAGTATTTACCACAAGAAATGTATTGTGAGTGTAAACTTCCCTTCAATTATAAGAGAAAAATCTATCAAGAAGAATAAATAATACTTCATGTAATATAGGACTAAATAAATTAATAAATATGCAAATAAATTTGGATGATCTAGGAGGATTTGACAAAAATGGAAAATAAATACAAAAAGCACATGAAGACCTGATTACAGCAGAAACATAGAAACCCTCTGCTGAGAAAAAGAGGGCTGCTTAAAAATTCTGAGACACTTCAGAGTCCAGGGAAATTAAGATTTCAGGAGATTGAAAAGAAACTCATAAGTACTGAAGCTTACACTAGAGAAAGGAGGCAAGTTCTGTACTATAATAATTACAATAAGGATGCTGATAGAATGCTATTAGAAATGCTACTGGAAGGTTCTATTGTTTATAATTGTATTGAATCCTGCTCCAACTATGGGGCCAATTATTAATGAAAAAGGAAGCTGTTGTAAATGTCTTAATTCTGATTAAGATCAATTACATAGGTTGACAATTCCAAAAATGACAGATATATATATATATATATATATGGATTTATATCTTTTTTATAAATTCTGAGACATACCGCCATGGATATGAGGAGACAGAATATGGCTTGTGTCAGAGAGCCTTACAAAGCTGAGGCTCCAGTAGCCTAGGTGAAATCACCAATAAAACAAGCCAGAGCTCAGCAGTGCTCTGGTAACTCTCTTTGTATACCTGGGCCTGTCAATAAAATAAGGATATAAGTAAAATATTACTGAGTGCAGACCGAGTTAGTGAGAGCCTGTGAGAGTCAGAGACAGAGATGGCGAGAAGAGAAATAGAAGAGTTGGAAATAGACCATTAGACAAACCCCCCCTAGACTGTGTTCATTCATGACAGGTTCAAACCTAGGTTGTAGAGATTGTAAGGCAGCAGCTCTAATGCCCACAGACCCCAGACAACCGAAGCCTTCACCTTATGTGTGTAGTATTTCCCCCAGGAAATATATGGTGCATCAAATGTTCCCTTCAATTATAAGAGAAAATCTATCAAGCAGAATAAATGACCTGTCATGTGATACCAGACCAAATAAATAAATATGCAAATAAATGGGGATGATCTAGGAGGACTTTAAAAAATAAAAAAATGAAAACAAAAACCACAAGAAGACCTGCTTCAAAAATTCCCTAACACTTCAGGATCCACGGAAATTACGATTTCCAGAAAAAGAAAACAAATACATAGGTATTGTGGCTTACACTAGAAAAAGAATGGAAGTTCTGGGCTATCATAGTTACAATAAGGATGCTGATAGAAACACTATTAAAAATGCTACTGGAAGGTTTTATTATTTATATTTGAATTGACTGCTTCTCCAACTATATGGCGAATTATTTCTGAAAAACTAGGCTGTTATAAATGTGGTATTTCTGAATTAAGGTCAAATACATATGTCAACAATTCTAAAAATGACTGATATATAAATATATATATTTATATATGTATGTATATCTTTAATAAAAATCTGAGTGATAATGGCATGGAAAATAAGGAGACATATTATGGCTGTGTCAGAAGACTTACAAACTGAGGCTCCAGTAGCCTAGGTGAAATCGCCAACACAACAAGCCAGAGCTCAGCAGTGCTCTGGTAACTCTCTTTGTATATTTGTACCCATCATTAAAATACGTATATACATAAAATATTAATGAGAGAAGACAGAGTGTGTGAGAGCATGTGAGAGTTAGAGACAGAGAAGGCGAGAAGAGGAATAGATGAGTTGGAAAGAGACCAGAATTGAAAAACCTTCTACATTGTGTTCATTGATGACAGGTTCAAACCTGGCTTGTAGAGATTGTAAGGCAGCAGCTCTCATGCCCACAGACCACAGAGAGCTCCAGCCTTCACCATATGCTGTACTACCAGACCTGACAGTAATGTGTGTGTGTTTGTCTGTCTGTCTGTCTGTGTGCTCAGAGCTCACCTATAGTAGTCTCAGAGCATGGATGGGAAGGTAGCCAGCCTCACCTGCAACTTATGTACAGAGAACCTAGCTGGTCAGGGCAAGCCAGCTAGGCCAGATTCTGGCCAAGAAAGAATGCACCTGTAAAGGGACTCTCATGTCTCCCTCTAATCAGTTCCTGATTCTTATGCCTCACTATCATCCAAACACTGCCAAAAATGTAATTGGGGCACGCCTCAGATTTCAAGGAGAGGAGCCTGTCCAGTCACGTTTGGCTGCCTACTCAGCCTCCAGAATCTCAGTCCACTGCTCACGGCAGAGGATTACAAGCCCAGAATGAACCCAGAAAGAGCTGTGTTTCAACATAGATGGAAACTGTGTTTGACCAAACAATAGTGGAGGAACATGTCCCCTTACACCTATCCTTTGGGTCCGGCTAAGGCAATTGCTCTTGTGGCCTCACAATCCCTGATCATGGTGTCCTGCTGTCCACACATCACACTCAGAGAGATTCCCAGAATTAGGCATGCATGAGTGTCCCATACAATTTCGCTCTGATTGCAGGAAGCACAAACTCCCCGGGCCCTTGCTATGGAGAGACAAAAGGAAGATGGATGCCTCCATTGGTGGAATTAGGAGCTTCCAGTGGAGATCACAGCCCCGCCCCTCACCTGAGGGCCTGGCTACTGCTAATAAAGGCAATTGGAAACACCTGTTACCACTTGGGACCATAGGACATACTCAGGAATCCCTCCAGTAGCTAGCAGGCTGGCAGACCTCCTGACCCCGGGATAGCTGTGCTCCTAGTTGGGCGGCCCTTCTGCCCAGAGGTGAGAATATTCCCTAGATACAAGAACGAACTTAGGTTTCAAAAGGATTTGAAAGCCCAAGAGGCACTTGGAAAAGACATTTCACAGCCATCAAAACACCCTCTATCAGAACCCTGGTAGCTTCTGTTTTGCGTGGAAAATCTGGACACTAGTGTGGCCATCAGTACCACATATCCGTTACATTTGGCCCAATAGAGGGAAAGCACAATGTGTGTCTCAGGGTGCTAGAATTTCACTTCTCTTGACGTTGGCTCTCATGGAATAAGGGCAAGGATGTGGTGCAGGAAATTGAGGAGGACTGCATTTAGGCTGAGTGTCAGCCACAGGGCCCAGGAGAATGGGAGTCAAGCACAGAGGGCCTGGACAGCTACAGCTGGAGATGGACATATGCCTGTTATCTGCAGCAGGAACGCTGTCTCCTCAGTTCTCCTCTGTACTACGCCATATGCACGAGACTAAATAATCCAAAGGGCAAAGAAAGGAATATTTCAACACCAGGAAGACTGAGTTCACAGTGAATGCACTGACTTCCACGAAGGATCCAGGGAAGAAGGCACACAGAGAAAGTCAGAGAACTAGAATGACAGTGACTGAAAAGGACAAATTCTGGCCCTGTGTTCATCAGTGCCAGAGCACTGAAGACAAACCCTCCATGCCCATGCATACTTCTTACAAGTGGCATTGCTATTTTATGTTTGTGAGGAAAGGTTACACTTAGAACATCTAGGTCTTAGGCCACTCTGAGAAGCAACACTTGGCCTGCAGCCCACTCTCCAAAACTACCCTTGCCTCTCCAAATTGGAAGTAGTTTTAGTGATGCTCCAGCCAAATGCATGCTGGCGTATTTCATCTCCCCAGTCTAACCTCAGCCTGTCCTGTGTGCATGGAACTGAACTATGTCTATTTCTTCTTTGACTTACAGTTTTGGGTTAGGACTCGGTGGACAAAAAGAGCAAGAGTGAAGTAGATGATTTGGCAGCTGTTGTTTGTGCTGAGAGAGATTTGTAGAGTGACAAATGTCTCTGTGAGATGTCTCTCATGACTTTGGCTCAGAAGGGCCAGGTGTATGCACATTACTACCCTAATCCAGAGCTGTGCAGGTCTCTAGCTAAAATATATTTTCAGACGTCTACATGTTATATATATATATATGTATATATATATATATATATAGAGAGAGAGAGAGAGAGAGACACTGATGTAGTCATTTTCTACAAAGGAATCGATATGACATTCAGACAATTGATTGCTAAAACCTGGAGAGAAACTGCATCAGGAAAATAATTGTCCAAAGGAGTAAAATCTCCAAATCATTAGCTATATGCAGCTCCAATGGGACAGAGCGAAAAAGGTACGAGAAGGAACTCCTCCAGGACACTCGCCACATGGACAGGCACCACAAGTTTCCTAGTCTGGCAACACACACAGGGCTGCTGCTAGTTCCCAGTGCAAGCCTCAGGGCAAAAACCTCTCCCTCTTCAGTGTCTTTACATATGAAAATAAGAAAAGTGACCAAGGGCCAAGGAGAGCTACAATGGTGTCAATATTGAGCTGTAAATCAGAATGTGCCTAGTGTTTTGAACAAAATCACCTGTGCCACAGTGATTCTGTTGTTTTCTCTCTCTCCCTCCCTCACACATACACACAAACAAACACACACTCTCACAGTTACACACACGCACACATCCACAGAGGCACAGGCACAAACGAAGTTATACACATGCACACTGGACAGCTTCTGCAAGGCAGGGCCCTAGGTGAACCCTGCTTCGCACTTCCTGGAAGCACGCCCAACCTTTTAAGGCCAGCTCTGAGCTCCGATTGCAGGGATTACTTCACAAGGCCCGCAGACAGGGCACCAGCCATGCTCTGATATGGCAGAGGCCTAGGCCACCCCCAGAAACCCTGCCTTCAATATCATTGGCCAGTGTGCTAGGACACGCCCAGTAGTGTCAAGGCCCCTAGTCAGTGATTGGACAGGAACCTTGAGCGCCGCCCAAAAGGCCCTGCAGCATGCTCATTGGGCAGCCTCTGGAAGGCCTGCCCACCAGCCACTTCGGCTGGAAAGATATGAGAATTCAAAAACCTCCTACACTGTTTTCATTGATTACAGGTTCAAAGCTGGCTTGTAGAGATTGTAAGGCAGCAGCTCTCATGCCCACAGACCCCAGACAGCCCCAGCCTTCACCATATGCTGTACTACCAGACCTGACAGTAATGTGTGTGTGTGTGTGTCTGTCTGTCTGTCTGTGTCTCTATGTGCTCAGTGCTTACCTATAGTAGTCTCAAAGCATGGTTTGGAAGGTAGCCAGCCTCACCTGTAACTTATGTACAGAGAACCTAGCTGGTCAGGGCAAGCCAGCTAGCCCAGATTCTGGCTAAGAAGAATGCACATGCAAAGGGACTCTCATGTCTCCCTCTCCTGAGTTCCCGATTCAATCTCATGCCTCACTATCATCCAAAAACTGCCAACAGGGTAAGCTGGGGTACCCATCAGAATTCAAGGGCAGGAGCCTGTCCAGTCACATTTGGCTGCCTACTCAACCTCCAGACTCTAGTCCACTGCTCAGGGCAGCAGATTAAAAGCCCAGAATGAACCCAGAAAGAGCTGTGTTTCAACATAGATGGGAACTGTGTTTGACCAAACAATAGTGGATGAACCCGTCCCCTTACACCTACACTTTGGGTCCGGCTAAGGCAATTGCTCCTGTGGCATCACAATCCCTGATCATGGTGTCCTGGAGTCCACACATCACACTCAGAGAGATTCCCAGAAGTAGGCATGCCTGAGTGTCACATACAAAGTCGCTCTTCTTGCGGGAAGCACAAACTCCCCGGGCCCTTGCTATGGAGAGACAAAAGGAAAATGGATGCCTCCATTGGCTGAATTAGGAGCTTCCAGTGGAGATCACAGCCCCGCACCACACCTGAGGTCCTGGCTGCTGCTTATAAAGGCAATTGGAAACACCTGGTACCACTTGAGGCCTGTGGACATACTCAGGAATCCCTCCAGGAGCTAGCAGGCTGACAGACCTCCTGAACCCAGGATAGCTGTGCTCCTAGTTGGGAGGGCCTTCAGGCCAGATGTGTGAATATTCCCTAGATACGAGAACTAACTTCAGGTTTCAAAAGGATTTGAAACCTCAGGAGGCATTTGGAAAAGACATTTCACAGCCATCAAAACACCCTCTTTTTGAAACCTGGAAGCTTCCGTTTTGGATGTAAAATCTGGACACTGGTGTGGCCATCAGTACCACAGATCCTTTATAATCGGCCCAATAGAGAGAAAGCACAATGTGTGTGCCAGGGGGATAGAGTTTCAATTCTCTTGACCTGGGCTCTCATCGAATAAGGACAAGGATGTGGTCCAGGAAATTGAGGAGTGCTGCATTTAGGCTGAGTATCTGCCACAGGGCCCTGGATAAAGGGAGTCAAGCACAGAGGGCCTGGACACTGCAGCTGGAGATGGACATATGCCTGTTACCTGCAGCAGGAACGCTGTCTCCTAAGTGCTCCTCTGTACTACGCCATATGCAGGAGACTAACTAATCCAAAGGGCAAAGAAAGAAAATTTCAACACTAGGAAGACCGAGTTTACAATGCATCCACTGACTTTCACAAAGGGTCCATGGAAAAGACATGTAGAGACAGTCAGAGAGAAAGAATGAAGGGAGCTTGGGTTGGAGGCACAGTTGGTCGAGAAGCCAGGGAACTATGTTGAAGCCCAGGACCCCGTTTTGAGCCCCTGGTCACCACTTACCCAGCTAGGGAAAAGTTGGACAAGTGTCAAATCAGAACTGCAGCTTTCTCTCTGTCTCTCTTCCTGCTTGGGCCCTGCTCTCTCAATTAATGACTGTTTCCACCTCCTCAATAAGAAAGTTACAAATGATGTACAGATACAGGGAAAGTGGGAAAAATTACCCCCCTGCCCACTATTACATGTAACAGTTGACTGTCAAGCATTCATTCCCCAAGAAAGAACAGAATAAATATTTGTGAAGTTAAAAACATTGTAGGTTAAATAGTGAACATTCTTTAGAGCCATGCAATACTAATCCATTGTGCATTGGATGTCACTGTCAAAAACAGTGCAGTAGTAGTTGTAGTAGTGTGTAGTATCTGCAAAAGGAAATGTATTGTGTGTCAAAAGTCCCCTTCAATTATAAGAGAAAATCTATCAGGCAGAAGAAATGACCCCTCATGTGATATAAGACTAAATAAATAAATAAATATGCAAATAAATGGGAATGATCTAGGAGGATATGAAAAAAAACAAAAATCAGAGGAAGACCTGATTACAGCAGAAATATAGAAAACGTCTGCTGAGAAACAACGGGCTGCTTCAAAACTTCCCTGACACTTCAGGGTCCAGGCAAATTAAGAATTCCCGAGAACAAAAAGAAAGGCATACATATTGAAGCTTACACTAGAAAATGTAGACAATTTCTGTGCTATGATAATTACAATGAGGATACTGTTAGAAAAGCTATTGGAAATGCTACTGGACGTTTTATAATTTTAGTGAATCCTGCTCCAATGTGACCAATTATTTATTAATAAGGAGGCTGTTATAAATGTGTTAATTCTGCATTAAGATCAAATAAAAAGGTCAAACATTCTAAAAATGACTGATATATATATATGTATATATATATGTACATATATGTAAGTGTATCTTTATTATAGACTCTGAGGGATACTGGCCTGGCTATGAGGAGACAGAGTATGGCTTGTGCCAGAGAGACTTACAAAGCTGAGGCTCCAGAAACCAAGGTGAAATAGCCAACAAAACAAGCCAGAGCTCAGCAGTGCCCTGGTAACTCTCTTTATATATCAGGGCCTGTCAGTAAAACAAGTATATAAGTAAAATATTAATGAGTGCAGACAGAGTTAGTGAGAGCCTGTGAGATTCAGAGACAGAGAAGGCAAGAAGAGAAATAGAAGAGTGGGAAAGAGACCAGAAGTCAAAAACCTCCCACACTATGTTCATACATGACAGGTTCAAACCTGGGTTGTCGAGATTGTAAGGCAGCTGTCTAACGTCCACAGACCCCAGACTAGCCCAGCCTTCACCATATGTGTGTAGTATTTACGACATGAAATGTATTGTGAGTGTAAACTTCCCTTCAATTATAAGAGAAAAATCTATCAAGCAGAAGAAATGACCCCTCATGTAATATATAAATAAATAAATATGCAAATAAATGGGGATGATCTAGGAGGACTGAAAAAAATGAAAAATAAAAACAAAAAGCACAAGAAGAACTGATTACAGCAGAAAATGGAAACCATCTGCCGAGAAACAGAGGGCTGCTTCAAAAATTCCGAGACACTTCAGACTCCAGGGAAATTAAGATTTCAGGAGAATAAAAAGAAACTTATATGTACTGAAGCTTACACTAGAGAAAGGAGGCAAGTTCTGTACTATGATAGTTACAATAAGGATGCTGATAGAAATGCTATTAGAAATGCTACTGGAAGGTTCTATTATTTATAATTGTATTGAATCCTGCTCCAACTAGGTGGACAATTATTAATGAAAAAGGAAGCTGTTATAAATGTGTTAATTCTGATAAAGATCAACATAGGTCGACAATTCTAAAAATGAGATATATATATGCATATATATATGTATATAGATGTATATGTTTATTATAAAGTCTGAGAGATACTGCCATGGAAATGAGGAGACAGAATATGGCTTGTGTCAGAGAGACTTACAAAGCTGTGGCTCCAGTAGCCTAGGTGATATCACCAACAAAACAAGCCAGAGCTCAGCAGTGCTCTGGTAATTCCCTTTGTATATCTGGGCCTGTCAGTAAAATAATTATTAAGTAAAATATCAATGAGTGAAGATAGAGTGTGTGATAGCATGTGATAGTTAGAGAAAGAGAAGGCGAGAAGAGAAATAGATGAGTTGGAAAGAGATCAGAAGTCAAAAACCTCTTACACTGTGTTCATTGATGACAGGTTCAAAGCTGGCTTGTAGAGATTGTAAGGCAACAGCTCTCATGCCCACTGACCCCAGACAGCCCAAGCCTTCACCAGATGCTGTACTACCAGTCCTGACAGTAATGTGTGTGTGTGTCCGTCTGTCTGTCTGTGTGTGTTAGTGTGTGCTCAGAACTCACCTATAGTAGTCTCAGAGCATGGGTGGGAAGGTAGCCAGCCTCAATTGGAACTTATGTACAGAGAACCTAGCTGGTCAGGGAAAGAATGGCTGGCTAAGCAAGAATGCACATGCAAAAGGACTCTCATGTCTCCCTCTCCTGAGTTCCTGATTCAATATCATGCCTCACTATCATCCAAACACTGTCAGCGGGGTAAGCTGGGGTACCCCTCAAAATTCAAGGGAAGGAGCCTGTCCAGTTACATTTGGCTGCCTACTCAGCCTCCAGACTCTCAGTCCCCTGCTCAGGGCAGCAGATTACAAGCCCAGAATGAACCCAGAAAGAGCTGTGTTTCAACATAGATGGGAAATGTGTTTGACCAAACAACATTGGATGAACCCGTCCCCTTACACCTACACTTTGGGTCCGGCTAAGGCAATTGCTCCTGTGGCCTCAGAATCCCTGATCATGGTGTCCTGGTGTCCACACATCACACTCAGAGAGATTCCCAGAAGTAGGCATGCATGAGTGTCACATACAAAGTCTCTCTGTTGCAGGAAGCACAAACTCCCCGGGCCCTTGCTATGAAGAGAAAAAAGGAAGATGGATGCCTCATTCTGTGAATTAGGAGCTTCCAGTGGAGATTACAGTCCCGCCCCTCACCTGAGGGCCTGGCTGCTGCTAATAAAGGCAATTGGAAACACATGTTACCACTTGGGGCCTAAGGACATACTCAGGAATCCCTCCAGTAGCTAGCAGGCTGGCCGACCTCCTGACCCGGGATAGCTGTGCTCCTAGTTGGGATGGCCTTCGGACCAGTGCTGAGAATTTTCCCTAGATACAAGAACGAACTTCAGGTTTCAAAAGTATTTGAAACCTGAGGAGGCACTTGGAAAAGACATTTCACAGCCATCAAAACACCCTCTTTCTGAACCCTGGAAGCTTCCGTTTTGCGTGGAAAATCTGGACACTGGTGTGGCCATCAGTACCACAGATCCTTTACATTTGGCCCAATAGAAGGAAAGCACAATGTGTGTGCCAAGGTGGTAGAGTTTCACCTCTCTTGACCTTGGCTCTCATGGAATAAGGACAAGGATGTGGTGAAGGAAATTGAGGAGGGCTGCATTTAGGCTGAGTGTCAGCCACAGGGCCCTGGAGAATGGGAGTCAAGCACAGAGGGCCAGGACAGCTGCATCTGGAGATGGACATATGCCTGTTACCTGTAGCAGGAATGCTGTCTCCTCAGTTCCCCTCTGTACTACACCATATGCACGAGACTAAGTAATCCAAAGGGCAAAGAAAGGAAAATTTCAACACCAGGAAGACAGAGTTCATGATGCATGCACTGACTTCCACGAAGTGTCCAGGGAAGAAGGCACGTAGAGACAGTCAGAGAGACAGAATGACAGTGACTGAAAAGGACAAATTCTGGCCCTGTGTTGATCAGTGGCAGAGCACTGAAGACAAACCCTCCATGCCCATGCATACTTCTTACAAGTGGCATTGCTATTTTATGTTTTTGAGGAAAGGTAACACCTAGAACATCTAGATCTTAGCCACTCTGAGAAGCAACACTTGGCCTGCAGCCCGCTCTCCAAAACTGCCCTTGCCTCTCCAAATTGGAAGTATTTTTAGTGATGCTGCAGCCAAATGCAGGCTGGCGTATTGCATCTCCCTGGTCCAGCCTCAGCCTGTCCTGTGTGCAGGGAACTGAACTATGTCTATTTCTTCTTTGATTTACAGTTTTCGGATAGGACTCGGTGGACAAAAAGAGCAAGAGTGAAGTAGATGATTTGGCAGCTGTAGTTTGTGCTGAGAGAGATTTGTAGAGTGAGAAGAGGTAAACAAATGGCTCTGTGAGATGTCTCTCATGACTGTGGCTCAGAAGGGCCAGGTGTATCTCTATTAATACCCTAATCCAGAGCTGTGCAGGTCTCTAGCTAAAATATATTTTCAGACCTCTACATGTTACATATATATATATATGCATATATATATATATATATATATATATATATATATATATATATAGAGAGAGAGAGAGAGAGACACTGATGTAGTCATTTTCTACAATGGATGTGATACGACATTCAGACAATTGATTGCTAAAAGAGGGAGGGACCTTTGGTGGTGGGAATGGTGTTTATGTAAACTCCTAGCAAAATGTAGACATATAAATCAGTAGCTAATTAATATGAGATGGGGAAATCAATTGTATGTCTCAAAGTTTCTCAAAAGACAAACTGAATCTTTTTAATATATAGGCTATGTATTTGATATGCGGACTCTCTCAAAAGCCTAGACCAAGTAGATTAGAAGCTTCCAATAGCACAGCTATATACAAGATACTGGGTACTGTCCAGCAAACCATAACAAAGGGACTTTTCAAAGTTAACCCAATTAACAAATAATGTGATGATAATATTAACTATTGAGTGTCTTTTTGAACCCTAAGACAGCAGGAACCTCACATCTTCACTATAGAGCCCCTACTTCCCCCAGTCCTGGAACCCTTGGATAGGGCCCACTTTCCCGTATGCATCTCCCAATCCAAACCAAATAACATTGCATCTGCCGATCACTACCTAACCAAAGCAACAATTGCTACCTCAACATGCTTCACCTCAGAATGTATCCAGAGACTTCACGTGTGCAATGACAACCCTTCAGCTTCATTACTTGGGTGAGACCTTTCCTTTAATAGTACACTCTAATTTCATCTCAGGTAGTTCACTTTCTAACAAAGTCCCATAACCTAGATATACACCAGTTTCTGTGAGAGAGAGCTTATGTGCACACGTATCCATAAACTACTGCAAAATATATACCTGAAAGCAAGACTACACTAGAGTTTGCAGTGAGTACCTCCCTAACACTTCCTCTCCACTATTCCAAGCTTGGGATCCATGATTGCTCAACAAATTGTTTGGCTTCATATGTTAACTCTGTTTTCAATCACCAGGTTCCAGATGCCACCAGGATGCTGGCTAGGCTTCCCTGGATTGAAGACCCCACCAATGTGTCCTGGAGCTCAGCTTCCCCAGAGTCACACCCTACTAGGGAAAGAGAGAGGCAGACTGGGGGTATGGACCGACCAGTCAACGCCCATGTTCAGCGGGGAAGCAATTACAGAAGCCAGACCTTCTACATTCTGCATCCCTCAACGACCCTGGGTCCATGCTCCCAGAGGGATAGAGAATGGGAAAGCTATCAGGGGAGGGGGTGGGTTATGGGGATTGGGTGTTGGGAATTGTGTGGAGTTGTACCCCTCCTACATTATGCTTTTGTTCACTAATCCTTTCTTAAATAAAAAATTGTAAAAAAAAAAAAAAAAAGAGGGAGAGAAACTGTGCATCAGGAAAATAATTGTCCAAAGGAGTAAAATCTCCAAATCATTAGCTATATGCAGCTCCAATGGGACCGAGCGAAAAAGGCTCGAGAAGGAACTCATCCAGGAGACTCTCCACATGGACATGCACCACAAGTTTCCTAGTCTGGCAACATACACAGGGCAGCTGCTAGTTCCCAGTGCAAGCCTCAGGGCAAAAACCTCTCCCTCTTCTGTGTCTTTATATCTGAAAAGAAGAAAAGTGACCAAGGTCCAAGGAGAGATACAATGGTGTCAATATTGAGCTGTAAATCAGAATGTGCCAAGTGTTTTGCACAAAATCACCTGTACCACAGTGATTCTCTTGTTCTCTCTCTCTCTCCCTCCCTCACACACACACACAAACACACACTCTCACAGTTACACACAGGCACACATCCACAGAGGCACAGGCATAAACAGAGTTATACACATGCACACTGGACAGCTTCTGCAAGCCAGGGCCCTGCGTGAACCCTGCTTCTCACTTCCTGGAAGCACGCCCAGCCTTTTAAGGCCAGCTCTGAGCTCCAATTGTCGGGCTTACTTCAGAAGGCCCTCAGAAAGGGCACCAAACATGCTGATATGCCAGAGGCCTAGGCCACGACCAGAACCGCTGCCAGCAATATCATTGGCTAGTGTGCTCAGACATGCCCAGGAATGTCAAGGCCCCTAGTCAGTGATTGGCCAGCAACCTTGAGCACTGCCCACACGGCCCTGCAGCACGCTCATTGGGCAGTCTCTGGAAGGCCCTCCCACCAGCCACTTCTGCTTTAAACAGATGAGAATTCAAAAACCTCCTACACTGTGTTCATTGATGACAGGTTCAAAGCTGACTTGTAGAGATTGTAAGGTAGCAGCTCTCATGCCCACATACCTGAGACAGCCATAACCTTCACCATATGCTGTACTACCAGATCTGACAGTAATGTGTGTGTGTCTCTGTCTGTCTCTCTGTCTGTGTCTGTGTGTACTCAGACCTCACCTATAGTAGTCTTGGAGCATGGGTGGGAAGGTAGCCAGCCTCACCTGCAACTTATTTACAGAGAACCTAGCTGGTCAGGGCAAGCCAATTAGCCCAGATTCTGGCTAAGCAAGAATGTACATGCGAAGGGACTCCTTTGTACCTCTCTCCTGAGTTCCTGATTCAATCTCATGCTCAATATCATCCAAACACTGCCAAAGGGGTAATCTGGGGCACCCCTCAGAATTCAGGGGCAGGAGCCTGTCCAGTCATGTTTGGCTGCCTACTCAGCCTCCAGACTCTCAGTCCACTGCTCAGGGCAGCAGATTACAAGCCCAGAATGAACCCAGAAAGAGCTGTGTTTCAACATAGAAGGGAACTGAGTTTGACCAAACGTGGAAAATCTGGACACTGTTGTGGCCATCAGTGCCACAGATCCTTTACATTGGGCCCAATAGAGGGAAAGCACAATGTGTGTGCCAGGGTGGTAGAGTTTCACTTCTCTTAGACCCGCCCCCAGGGACTGTCTGCCGTCCTCTGAAGGCCATGTTTCTGCCAACACAACCCACACAGCTCCTGTCTGGACCTTCCTTAGGACACTGCCTGCTTGAGGTAGGCTGGCCATGCTCTTGGGGCACACCCAGAAACACTGTCTCCACTCTCATAGCCCAGTGCCTCAGAGCACTTACCCCATGGAGCCTTAGTCCCGCACTGGTGCTGCCCTCTTGTGGACACCCAGCAGAATGCAGCTGAGCAAAGGGATTCACAAGCTCCCAGTAGACTCATCCCAGACAAAGAGAGAAACCCCTTCCACTTGCAAAGCCAAATGGGGAATCCTCCACCTCACAGGAAAGAACAGATGTCTAGTGCAGTCTACGTCAATTTCAACCTTGCTGTCCATGGGCCACAAATCCCAGAGTTCTCCTCATTCCACAGAATCACTACACTCAACTACACTCAACAGTGATTCTGTTGTTCTCTCTCTCTCTCCCTCCCTCACACACACACACAAACACACACTCTCACAGTTACACACAGGCACACATCCACAGAGGCACTGGCACAAACGGAGTTATACACATGCACACTGGACAGCTTCTGCAAGCCAGGGCTCTGGTTGAACCCTCCTTCGCACATGCTGGAATCATGCCCAGCCTTTTAAGGCCAGTTCTGAGCTCCCATCGTCGGGCTTACTTCAGAAGGCCCATAGACAGGGCACCAGCCATGCTCTGATATGCCAGAGGCCTAGGCCATGCCCAGAAACCCTGCCAGCAATATCATTGGCCAGTGTGCTAGGACACGCCCAGGAGTGTCAAGGCCCCTAGTTAGTGATTGGCCAGCAACCTTGAGCACCGCCCACACGGCCCTGCAGCACGCTCATTGTGCAGCCTCTGGAAGACCCGCCCACCAGCCACTTCTGCTGGAAAGACATGAGAATTCAAAAACCTCCTACACTGTGTTCATTGATGACAGGTTCAAAGCTGGCTTGTAGAGATTGTAAGGCAGCAGCTCTCATGCCCACACAACCCAGACAGCCTCAGCCTTCACCATATGCTGTACTACCAGACCTGACAGTAATGTGTGTGTGTGTGTGTGTGTGTGTGTGTGTCTGTCTGTCTGTCTGTCTGTGTCTGTGTGTGCTCAGAGCTCACCTATAGTAGTCTCAGAGCATGGGCGGGAAGGTAGCTAGCCTCAACTGCAACTTATGTACAGAGAAGCTAGCTGTTCAGGGGAAGCCAGCTAGCCCATATTCTGGCTAAGCAAGAAGGCACATGCAAAGGGACTCTCATGTCTCCCTCTCCTGAGTTCCCGATTCAATCTCATGCCTCACTATCATCCGAGCACTGCCAACAGGGTAAGCTGGGGCACCCATCAGAATTTAAGGGCAGGAGCCTGTACAGTCACGTTTGGCTGCCTACTCAGCCTCCAGACTCTCAGTCCACTGCTCAGGGCAGCAGATTACAAGCCCAGAATGAACCCAGAAGGAACTGTGTTTCAACATAGATGGGAACTGTGTTTGACCAAACAGTAGTGTATGAACCCTGCCCCTTACACCTAACCTTTGGGTACAGCTAAGGCAATTGCTCCTGTGGCCTCACAATCCCTGATAACGGTGTCCTGGTGTCCACACATCACTCTCAGAGAGATTCCCAGAAGTAGGCATGCATGAGTGTCCCATACAATGTTGCTCTGCTTGCAGGAAGCACAAACTCCCCGGGCCCTTGCTATGGAGAGACAAAAGGAAGATGGATGCCTCCATTGGCAGAATTAGGAACTTCCAGTGGAGATCACAGCCCCGCACCTCACCTGAGGGCCTGGCTGCTGCTAATAAAGGCAATTGGAAACACCTGTTACCACTTGGGCCCTGAGGACATACTCAGGAATCCCTCCAGGAGCTAGCTGGCTGGCAACCTCCTGAACATGGGATATCTTTGCTCCTAGTTGGGAGGGCCTTCGGGCCAGAGTAGAGAATATTCCCTAGATACAAGAATGAACTTCAGGTTTCAAAAGGATTTGAAACCCCAGGAAGCACTTGGAAAAGACATTTCACAGCCATCAAAACACCCTCTTTCTGAACTCTGGAAGCTTCCGTTTTGGATGGAAAATCTGGACACTGGTGTGGCCATCAGTACCACAGATCCTTTACATTCGGCCCAATAGAGGGAAAGCACAATCTGTGTGCCAAGGTGGTAGAGTTTCACTTCTCTTGACCTGGGCTCTCATGGAATAAGGACAAGGATGTGGTGCAGGAAATTGAGGAGGGCTGCATTTAGGCTGAGTGTCAGCCACAGGGCCCTGGAGAATGGGAGTCAAGCACAGAGGGCCTGAACAGCTGCAGCTGTAGATGGACATATGCCTGTTACATGCAGCAGGATCGCTGTCTTCTCAGTTCCACAATGTACTACGCCATATGCAGGAGACTAAATAATCCAAAGGGCAAAGAAAGGAAAATTTCAACACCAGGAAGTACGAGTTCACGATGCATGCACTGACATCCATAAGGGCCCAATGAAGAAGGCACGTAGAGACAGTCAGAGAGACAGGATGACAGAGACACAAAAGGACTGTAATTCTGGCCCTTGTTGATCAGTGCCAGAGCACTGAATACAAACCCTCCATGCCCATGCATACTTCTTACAAGAGGCATTGTTTTTTTTATGTTTGTGAGGAAAGGTTACACTTAGAACATCTAGGTCTTAGCCCACTCTGAGAAGCAACACTTGGCCTGCAGCCCACTCTCCAAAACTTCCCTTGCCTTTCCAAATTGGAAGTAGTTTTAGTGATGCATCAGCCAAGATGCAGGCTGGCGTATTGCATCTCCCTGGCCCAGCCTCAGACTGTCCTGTGTGTAGGGAACTGCACTATGTCTATTTCTTCTTTGATTTACAGTTTTGGGATAGGACTCGGTGGACAAAAAGAGTAAGAGGGAAGTAGATGATTTGGCAGCGATAGTTTGTGCTGAGAGAGATTTGTAGAGTGATAAGAGGTATACGAATGGCTCTGTGAGATGTCTCTCATGACTGTGGCTCAGAAGGGCGAGGTGTATCCTCATTACTACCCTAATCCAGAGCTGTGCAGGTCTCTAACAAAAAAATATTTTCAGATCTCTACAGGTTATATATATATATATATATATATATATATATATATATATATAGAGAGAGAGAGAGAGAGAGAGAGACACTGATGTAGTCAATTTCTACAATGCATTCGATATGACATTCAGACTATTGATTGCTAAATCCTGGAGAGAAACTGTGCATCAGGAAAAGAATTGTCCAAAGGAGTAACTCTCAAAATCATTAGCTATATGCAGTTCCAACGGGACAGACTGAAAAAAGCTCGAGAAGGAACTCATCAAGTAGACTCTCCACATGGACAGGCACCACAAGATTCCTAGTCTGGCAACAGACACAGGGCAGCTGGTAGTTCCCAGTGCAAGACTCAGGGCAAAAACCTCTCCCTCTTCAGCGTTTTTACATCTGAAAAGAAGAAAAGTGACCAAGGGCCAAAGAGAGTGTCAATATTGAGCTGTAAATCAGAATGTACCAAGTGTTTTGCAAAAAAATCACTTTATTATAAACTCTGAGTGATACTGGCATGGAAATGAGGAGACAGAATATGGCTTGTGTTAGAAAGACTTACAAATTGAGGCTCCAGTAGCCTAGGTGAAATCGCCAGCACAACAAGCCAGAGCTCAGCTGTGCTCTGGTCACTCTCTTTGTATATCTGGACCTGTTGTTAAAATTTTCGGAGGCTCTTGCCGGCCAGGTTAGCTTCACGGGCGGGTAACAGAGAAGCGGAGACAATGGCTGGGCAGGGAAGCTGTATTTCTTTATTCAGGAACAACGATTCATAAACTAAGACAAACTAATCACCAAACAGAACTCTGTTGTCTCTTTGTTTTGGCGCAAGCACTCTCTCTCACCCTGGAACTCTGGAACCCTCTCTCTTACTCTGTAACCCTGAAACTCTCGAACTCAGGAACTCCGCAACTCTCGGACTCAGGAACCCCCTCTCGAGGTTCCTTGGGGCGGGGCCAAGCAGGCCCACGAAATTAACAGGACTGATCCATTTCTCTTGGCGGGGGAGGGCTAGAACAAACCAATGTAAAGCATACGACAATTCTCCCTTTTCTTTTTAACTAAATGACTATAGTATCAAGGGTGTGGGGTGAACAGAAACATATATAACAAATACCAGCATGTTGCCAAGGGAAGGCCTGAGGGGGCCATATCTGAAAAAAAAAATTTCTTGCCTCTGGGGGGCTACTTGCCTCGACAGGCAATTGCATGGGGGCGGGGAAGGGCCTAGAGTCCCACAGGCAGCTGTCTGCAACTTACTTACTATGAAACAAAACTTGTTATTAGCATATCTACTGCATGATCCAACATTTCTAATAGAGAAGGAATTTGAGACTTTTACATATCAACAATGTCTTTTAACCTTTTACACCCATTCAAGATGGAGACACAACATAGGTGTGGGCCAGAGAGGAAACCTCAGGCATGAGAATAATTAGCATAGCCATTGTGTGATCTACCATTTCTAATAGAGAAGGTAATGGAGAGTTTTACATATCAACAAGTCTATTTAACCTTTTGTTTAGACTAACTTAGTTAAAATATATTGATTGTTAACTAATTTTTACCTTAGACTTTAAATGTAAGTTAATTTTATCTTTATGAGAATTACATTGAAACCTTTTTCATTTAACTTTGACTAGTAAGAATTTAGCCTTAAAGCTACTGTTTACCAAACTTTAAACATACACATAAACATGGTCATTAATACACAAGGAGATAAACCTTTGTTACGAAGACATGTCATTTTAAATACGAATTTAAATCTGTACTGTCTTAGTTGTTGGGGGGGGTTCACCATCCGGAGGTGGCTTCCCACGCAGCTTCACTTTTAGGAATTGCAGGTTGCGATCTCTGCACAAATCTCTGCGTACTCCAGCTTGTCTGCCTTCAGACCGGACGGGCGGCTGGAGATCTCGTGTGCCCAGTTTCAGCAGGGAGTCCGGGGGTCTGGGAGGCCCGGGATGGTGCCAGAATTCATATAAAAGGGGGCAGGCAGGCCATCTTTATAGAAGGCGTGAGCCTAGGTGCCCAGGGGTGGCGACCATGATAGGCCGCCATGGCCCTGCCATGTCTGCTGCCCTGTTCGCAGTGGCCGAGCAGCGTGGAGGGATCATGCGTCCAGTGCCCTGCGCCATGCGGTGGAGAGCCGGCCCCTGTGGGCTGGCCTCGGGCTCTTGCGTGTTGGCCTCGGGCTCCAGGGGCTCTTGTGTGCTGGCTTCGGCCTCCTGCGGGCTGCGGGGCTGCGGGGCTGCGGGGCCGCGGGCGTGGTGCACGGGGTTGTCTGGGCACAGCCGGCTGGCGGGCTGTTTAACCAGGTGGAAACAGCAGCTCCCTGCCTTGCCTCCCGCCCACTGGCTCTTCCCGCTGGCTGTACTGAGTTCGCCCGAGCGAGTGGAAACCACAGAGTGGTCCAGAAATAAATGTTCCAGAAACAGCAAAACAGTCTCGTGAAGAAAGAGCAGAGGCCTTTGGAGATCTGTTCACAAGCAGAAGAGAAGGCCATAGTAGATAGGTAGCCAAATTGTCTTTACTTATCTGAGAGATGTGCAGGTCAGGTCCACGTGGGAGCCATTTGTTGTTAAAATTTTTGGAGGCTCTTGCCATCTGGGTTAGCTTCACGGGCGGGTAACAGAGACGCAGAGACAATGGCTGGGCAGGGAAGCTGTATTTCTTTATTCAGGAACAACGATTCATAAACTAAGACAAACTAATCACCAAACAGAACTCTGTTGTCTCTTTGTGGTGGTGCAAGCACTCTCTCTCACCCTGGAACTCAGGAACCCTCTCTCTTACTCTGTAACCCTGAAACTCTCAAACTCAGGAACTCCGGAACTCTCGGACTCAGGAACCCCCTCTCGAGGTTCCTTGGGGCGGGGCCAAGCAGGTCCGGGATATTAACAGGACTGACCCAATTCACTTGGTGGGGGAGGGCTAGAACAAACCAATGTAAAGCATACGACATGGGCCTGTCAGTAAAATAAGTATATAAGTAAAATATTAATGAGTGAAGACAGAGTGTGTGAGAGCATGTGAGAGTTAGAGACAAAGAAGGCGAGAAGAGAAATAGATGAGTTGGAAAGAGACCAGAATTCAAAAACCTCCTAAACTGTGTTCATTGATGACGGGTTCAAATCTGGCTTGTGGAGATTGTAAGGAAGCAGCTCTCATGCTCACAAACCCCAGATAGCCCCAGCCTTCACCATATGCTGTACTACCAGACCTGACAGTAATGTGTGTGTGTGTGTGTGTGTGTGTGTCTGTCTGTCTGTCTGTCTGTCAGTTTGTGTCTGTGTGTGCTCAGAACTCACCTATAGTAGTCTCAGAGCATGGGTGGCAAGGTAGCCAGCCTCACCTGTAACTTATGTACAGAGAACCTAGCTGGTTAGGAAAAGCCAGCTAGCCCAGATTCTGGCTAAGCAAGAATGCATATGCAAACGGACTCTCATGTCTCCCTCTCCTGAGTTCCCAATTCAATCTCATGCCTCACTATCATCCAAACACTGCCAACGGGGGAAGCTGGGGTACCCCTCAGAATTCAGGGGCAGGACCCTGTCCAGTCACGTTTGGCTGCATACTCAGCCTCCAGGCTCCCAGTCCACTTCTCAGGGCAGCACATTACAAGACCAGAAAGAACCCAGAAAGAATTCCAACATAGATGGGAACTGTGTTTGACCAAACAATATTGGATGAACCCGGCCCCTTACACCTCCCCTTTGGGTCCAGCTAAGGCAATTGCACCTGTTTCCTCACAATCCCTGATCATGGTGTCCTGGTGTCCACACATCACACTCAGAGAGATTCCCAGAAGTAGGCATCCATGAGTGTCCCCTACAAAGTTGCTCTGCTTGCAGGAAGCACAAACTCCCTGGGACCTTGCTATTGAGAGACAAAAGGAAGATGGATGCCTCCATTGGCTGAATTAGGAGTTTCCAGTGGAGATCACAGCCCCACCCCACACCTGAGGGCCTGGCTGCTGCTAATAAAGGCAATTGGAAACACCTGTTACCACTTGGGCCCTGAGGACATACTCAGGAATCCTTCCATGAGCTAGCAGGCTGGCAGACCTCCTGACCCCGGGATAGCTGTGCTCCTAGTTGGGAGGGCTTTCTCACCAGAGGTGAGAATATTCCCTAGATACAAGAAAGAACTTCAGGTTTCAAAAGAATTTAAAACCCCATGAGGCACTTGGAAAAGACTTTTCACAGCCATCAAGACACCCTCTTTCAGAAACCTGGAAGCTTCTGTTTTGCGTGGAAAATCTGGACACTGGTGTGGCCATCAGTACCACAGATCTTTTACATTCGGCCCAATAGAGGGAAAGCACCATGTGTGTGCCAGGGTGGTAGAGTTTCACTTCTCTTGACCTGGGCTCTCATGGAATAAGGACAAGGATGCAGTGCAGGAAATTGAGGAGGGCTGCATTTAGACTGAGTGTCAACCTCAGGGCCCTGGAAATGGGAGTCAAGCACAGATGGCCTGGACAGCTGCAGCTGTAGATGGACATATGCCTGTTACCTGCAGCAGGGTCGCTGTCTCCTCAGTTCCCCACTGTACTACGCCATATGCAGGAGACTAAATAATCCAAAGGGCAAAGAAAGGAAAATTTGAACACCAGGAAGCCCGAGTTCTCGATGCATGTACTGACTTCCAGTAAGGGCCCAGTGAAGAAGGCACCTAGAGACAGTCAGAGAGACAGAATGACAGTGACAGAAAAGGACTGAAATGCTGGCCCTGTGTTGATTAGTGCCAGAGCACTGAAGACAAACCCACCATGTCCATGCATATTCTTACAAGTCGCATTGCTATTTTATGTTTTTGAGGAAAGGTAACACTTACAACATCTAGGTCTTTGCCCACTCTGAGAAGCAACACTTGGCCTGCAGCCCACTCTCCAAAACTACCCTCGCCTCACCAATTTGGAAGTAATCTTAGTGATGCTCCAGCCAAGATGCAGGCTGGCGTATTGCATCTCCCTGGCCCAGCAACAGACTGTCCTGTGTGCAGGGAACTGCACTATGTCTACTTCTTCATTGATTTACAGTTTTGGGATAGGACTTGGTGGACAACAAGAGCAAGAGGGAAGTAGATGATTTGGCAGCGGTAGTTTGTGCTGAGAGAGATGTGTAGAGTGATAAGAGGTATACAAATGACTCTGTGAGATGTCTCTCATGACTGTGGCTCAGAAGGGCCAGGTGTATCCGCATTACTACCCTAATCCAGAGCTGTTCAGGTCTCTAGCTAAAAAATATTTTCAGACCTCTACATGTTACATTTACATATATATATATATATATGTATATATATATATATATATATATAGAGAGAGAGAGAGAGAGAGAGAGAGAGAGGGAGAAAGAGAGAGAGAGGGAGAAAGAGAGAGAGCAGACACTGATGTAGTCATTTTCTACAATGGATTCGATATGACATTCAAACAATTGATTGCTAAAACCTGGAGAGAAGCTGTACATCAGGGAAAGAATTGTCCAAAGGAGTAAAATCTCCAAATCATTAGCTATATGCAGCTCCAACGAGACCGAGCGAAAAAGGCTCGAGAAGGAACTCATCCAGGAGACTCTCCACATGGACAGGCACCACATGTTTCCTAGTCAGGCAACACACACAGGGTAGCTGCTAGTTCCCAGTAAAAGCCTCAGGGCAAAAACTTCTCCCTCTTCAGTGTCTTTAGATCTGAAAAGGAGAAAAGTGACCAAGGGCCAATGAGGGCTACAATGGTGTCAATATTGAGCTGTAAATCAGAATGTGCCATGTATTTTGCACAAAATCACCTGTGCCACAGTGATTCTGTTGTTCTTTCCCTCTCTCCCTCCCTCACACACTCACACACACACAAACACAAACAAACACACACTGTCACAGTCACAGACACATCCATCAAGGCACTGGCATGATATATATATAATGACTGATATATATATATATATATATATATATATATATATATATATGTTTATATATGTACATATATGTATGTGTTTCTTTATTAAAAACTATGAGGTATACTGGCATGGCTATGAGGAGACAGAGTATGGCTTGTGCCAGAGAGACTTACAAAGCTGAGGCTCCAGAAACCTAGGTGAAATCGCCAACAAAACAAGCCAGAGCTCAGCAGTGCCCTGGTGACTCACTTTGTATATCTGGGCCTGTCAGAAAATAATATATAAGTAAAATATTAATGAGTGCAGACTGAGTGAGGTAGAGCCTGTGAGAGTCAGAGACAGAAATGGCAAGAAGAGAAAAAGAAGAGATGAAAAGAGACCAGAATTCAAAAACCTCCCGCACTGTATTCATACATGACAGGTTCAATCCTGGGTTGTAGAGATTGTAAGGCACCAGTCTCATGTACACAGACCCCAGACAACCCCAGCCTTCACCATATGTGTGTAGTATTTGTGACAGGAAATGTATTGTGAGTGTAAACTTCCCTTCAATTATAAGAGAAAAAACTATCAAGCAGAAGAAATGACCTCTCATGGAATATGGGACTAAATAAATTAATAAATATGCAAATAAATGGGGATGATCGAGGAGGATTTGAAAAAAAATGAAAAGTAAAGCACAAGAAGACCTGATTACAGCAGAAACATAGAAACCATCTGCTGAGAAACAGAGGGCTGCTTCAAAAATTCCGAGACACTTCAGAGTCCAGGGAAATTAATATTTCAGGAGAATGAAAAGAAACTCATATGTATTGAAGCTTACACTAGAGAAAGGAGGCAAGTTCTGTACTATGATAATTACAATAAGGATGCTGATAGAAATGCTATTAGAAATGCTACTGGAGTGTTCTATTATTTATAATTATATTGAATCCTGCTCCAGCTATGTGGCTAATTATTAATGAAAAAGGAAGCTGTTATAAATGTGTTAATTCTGATTAAGATCAATTACATAGGTTGATTCCAAAAATGACAGATATATATATGTATATTTATATATGTATATGGATGCATATCTTTTTTATAAAGTCTGAGAGATACTGCCAGGGATATGAGGAGACAGAATATGGCTTGTGTCAGAAAGACTTACAAACTGAGGCTCCAGTAGCCTAGGTTAATCGCCAACACAACAAGCCAGAGCTCAGCAGTGCTCTGGTAACTCTCTTTGTATATCTGGGTCTGTCAGTAAAATAAGTATATAAGTAAAATATTAATGAGTGAAGACAGAGTGTGTGAGAGCATGTGAGAGTTAGGGACAGAGAAGGCGAGAAGAGAAATAGAGGAGTTGGAAAGAGACCAGAATTGAAAAACCTCCTACACTGTGTTCATTCATGACAGGTTCAAACCTGGGTTGTAGAGATTGTAAGGCAGCAGCTCTCATGCCCTCACACCCCAGACATCCCCAGCCTTCACCATATGCTGTACTACCAGACCTGACTGTAATGTGTGTGGGTGTGTGGGTGTGTGCGTGTGTGTGCTTGTGTGTGTCTGTCTGTCTGTGTGTGTCTGTGTGTGCTCAGAGCTCACCTGTAGTTGTCTCAGAGCATGGGTGTCAAGGTAGCCAGCCTCACCTGCAACTTATGTATAGAGAACCTAGCTGGTCAGGGCAAGCCAGCTAGCCCAGATTCTGGCTAAGCAAGAATGCCAGAGAACTCTGTGGAAGCCCAGGACCCCGTTTTGAGCCCCTGGTCACCACTTACCCAGCTAGGGAAAACCTGGGCTAGTGGCAAATCAGAGCTGCAGCTGTCTCTCTGTCTCTCTTCCTGCTTGGGACCTGCTCTCTCAATTTATGACTGTTTCCTTCTCCTTAATAAGAAAGTTACAAATGATGTACAGAAATACAGCGAAAGTGGGAAAAATTACCCCCGTAGCCACTATTACATGTAACTGTTGACTGTAAACCATTCACCCTCCAAGAAAGAACAGAATAAATATTTGTGAGGTTAAAAACATTGTAGGTTACATAGGGAGCATTCTTTAGAGCCATGCAATACTAATCCATTGTGCATTGGATGTCACTGTCAAAAACAGTGCAGTAGTAGTTGTAGTAGTGTGTAGTATCTGCAAAAGGAAATGTATTGTGTGTCCAAAGTTCCCTTCAATTATAAGAGAAAATCTATCAGGCAGAAGAAATGACCCCTTATGTGATATCGGACTAAATATATAAATAAATATGCAAATATATGGGGATGATCTAGGAGGATTTGAAAAAAATAAAAAAATGAAAACAAAAACCACAGAAAGACCTGATTACAGCAGAAATATAGAAAACGTCTGCTGAGAAACAGAGGGCTGCTTCAAAAATTCCCTGACACTTCAGGGTCCAAGCAAATTAAGAATTCCCGAGAATGAAAAGAAACGCATACGTATTGAAGCTTACACTAGATATTGGAGGCAAGTTCTGTGCTCTGATAATTAAAATAAGGATACTGATAGAAAGGCTCTCTTCAATAAATGGTGTTGGGAAAACTGGGTTGAAACATGCAGAAGAATGGAATTGAACCACTTTATCTCACCAGAAACAAAAATCAACTCCAAATGGATCAAAGACCTAGATGTCAGACCAGAAACAATCCAATACTTAGAGGAAAACATTGGTAAAACACTTTCCCACATACACCTCAAAGACCTCTTTGATGAATCAAACCCAATTGCAAGGAAGACTAATGCAGAAAAAAAAACCAATGGGACTACATCAAATTGAAAAGCTTCTGCACATCCAAAGAAACTTTTAAACAAACAGAGAGACCCCTCACAGAATGGGAGAAGATCTTCACATGCCAGACATAAGACAAGAAACTAATCACCAAAATATATAAAGAGCTCAGCAAACTTAGCACCAAAAAAGCAAATGACCCCATCCAAAAATGGGCAGAGGAAACGAACAAAACATTCACCTCAGAGGAGATCCAAAAGGCTAACAAACATATGAAAAACTGCTCTAGGTCACTGATTGTCAGAGAAATGCAAATTAAGACAACACTAAGATACCACCTCACTCTTGTAAGAATGGCATACATCAAAAAGGACAGCAGCAACAAATGCTGGAGAGGATGTGGGGACATAGGAACCCTTTTACATTGCTGGTGGGAATGTAAATTGGTACAGCCTCTGTGGAGAGCAGTCTGGAAAACTCTCAGAAAGCTAGACATGGACCTTCCATATGATCCAGTAATTCCTCTCCTGGGGTTATACCCCAAGGACTCCATAACACCCAACCAAAAAGAGGTGTGTACTCCTATGTTCATAGCAGCACAATTCATAATAGCTAAATCCTGGAAGCAACCCAGGTGCCCAAGAAGAGATGAGTGGCTGAGAAAACTGTGGTATATATACACAATGGAATACTATGCAGCTATCAAAAACAATGAACCCACCTTCTCTGACCCATCTTGGACAGAGCTAGATGGAATTATGTTAAGTGAACTAAGTCAGAAAGAGAAAGATGAGTATGGGATGATCCCACTCATCAACAGAAGCTGACTAAGAAGATCTGAAAGGGAAACTAAAAGCAGGACCTGATCAAATTGTAAGTAGGGCACCAAAGTAAAAACCCAGTGGTGAGGGGTAGACATGCAGATTCCTGGGCCAGTGGGGAGTGGGAGTGGGCGGGAGCGATGGGTCACAGTCCTTTGGTGGTGGGAATGGTGTTTATGTACACTCCTAGCAAAATGTAGACATATAAATCAGTAGTTAATTAATATGAGAGGGGGGAAATCAATTGTATGTCTCAAAGTTTCTCAAAAGACAAACTGAATCTTTTTAATAGATAGGCTATGTATTTGATATGCGGACTCTCTCAAAAGCCTAGACCAAGTAGATTAGAAGCATCCAATAGCAGAGCTATATACAAGATACTGGATACTGTACAGCAAACCATAACAAAGGGACTTTTCAAAGTTAACCCAATTAACAAATAATGTGATGATAATATTAACTATCGATTGTCTTTTTGAAATCTAAGACAGCAGGAACCTCACATCTCCACTATAGAGCCCCAAATTCCCCCAGTCCTGGAATCCTTGGATAGGGCCCACTTTCCCGTAAGCATCTCCCAATCCAAACCATATAATATTGCATCCACCGATCACAACCTAACCAATGCAATGATTGACACCTCAATATGCTTCACCTCAGACTGTATCCAGAGACTTCACGTGTAGAATGACAACCCTTCAGCTTCATTACTCGGGTGAGACCTTTCCTTTTATAGTACACTCTAATTTCATCTCAGGTAGTTCACTTTCTAACAAAGTCCCATAACCTAGATATACACCAGTTTCTGTGAGAGAGAGCTTATGTGCACACGTATCCATAAACTACTGCAAAATATATACCTGAAAGCAGAAGTACACTAGAGTTTGCAGTGAGTACCTCCCTAACACTTCCTCTCCACTATTCCAAGCTTGAGATCCATGATTGCTCAACAAACTGTTTGGCTTCGTATGTTAACTCTCTTTTCAATCACCAGGTTCCAGAAGTGACCAGGATGCTGGCCAGGCTTCCCTGGATTGAAGACCCTACCAATGTGTCCGGGAGCTCTGCTTCCCCAGAGACACACCTTACTAGGGAAAGAGAAAGGCAGACTGGGAGTATGGGCTGTCCAGTCAACGCCCAAGTTCAGTGGGGAAGCAATTACAGAAGCCAGACCTTCTACCTTCTGCAACCCTCAATGACCCTGGGTCCATGCTCCCAGAGGGCTAGAGAATGGGAAAACTATCATGGGAGGAGGTGGGTTAGGGTGATTGGGAGGTGGGAATTGTGTGGAGTTGTAACCCACCTACCTTATGTTTTTGTTCATTAATCCTTTCTTAAATAAAAAAATTTAAAAAAAGAAATGCTACTGAAAGGTTCTATTATTTATATTTGTATTTAATGCTGCTCCAACTATATGGCCAATTATTTCTGAAAAACTAGGCTGTTATAAATGTGGTAATTCTGAATTAAGGTCAAATACATAGGTCGACAATTCTAAAAATGACAGATATATAAATATATATGTATATATATGTATGTATATCTTTATTATAAACTCTGAGTGATACTGGCATAGAAATGAGGAGACAGAATACGGCTTGTGTCAGAAAGACTTACAAACTGAAGCTCCATTAGCCTAGGTGAAATCACCAATACAACAAGCCAGAGCTCAGCAGTGCTCTGGTAACTCTCTTTGTATTTCTGGGCCTGTAATTAAAATAAGTATATGAGAAAATATTAATGAGTGAAGACAGAGTGTGTGAGAGCATGTGAGAGTTAGAGACAGAGAAGGCGAGAAGAGAAATAGATGAGTTGGAAAGAGACCAGAATTCAAAAACCTCCTACACTGTGTTCATTGATGACAGGTTCTAATCTGGCTTGTAGAGATTGTAAGGCAGCAGCTCTCATGCCCACAGACCCCAGACAGCCCCTAGCCTTCACCATATGCTCTACTACCAGACCTGACAGTAATGCCTGTGTCTGTCTGTCTGTCTGTCTGTGTGTGTCAGTGTGTGCTGAGCTCACCTGTAGTAGTCTCAGAGCATGGGTGTCAAGGTAGCCAGCCTCACAAGCAACTTATGTACAGAGAACCTAGCTGGTCAGGGCAAGCCAGCTAGCCCAGATTCTGGCTAAGCAATAATGCATATGCAAAGGGAATCTGATGTCTTGCTCTCTTGAGTTCCCGATTCAATCCCATGCCTCACTATCATCCAAACACTGCCAAGGGGGGAATCTGGGGCACCCATCATAATTCAGGCGCATGAACCTGTCCAGTCACGTTTGGCTGCCTACTCAGCCTCCAGGTTCTCAGTCCACTGCTCAGGGAAGAAGACTACAAGCCCAGAAAGTACCCAGAGCTGTGTTTCAACATAGATGGGAACTGTGTTTGACCAAACATTAGTGAATGAACCCGGCCCCTTACAACTACACTTTGGGTTCAGCTAAGGCAATTGCTCCTGTTGCCTCACATCCCTGATCATGGTGTCCTGGTGTCCACACATCACACTCAGAGAGATTCCCAGAAGTAGGCATCCATGATTGTCCCATACAAAGTTGCTCTGCTTGCAGGAAGCACAAACTCCCGGGACCTTGCTATGCAGAGACAAAAGGAATATGGATGCATCCATTGGCTGAATTAGGAGCTTCCAGTGGAGATCACAGCCACACACCTCACCTGAGGGCCTGGCTGCTGCTAATAAAGGCAATTGGAAACAACTCTTACCAATTGGTCCCTGAGGACATACTCAGGAATCCCTCCAGGAGCTAGCAGGCTGACAGACCACCTGACCCCGGGATAGATGTGCTCCTAGTTGGGCGGCCATTCTGGTTAGAGATGAGAATATTCCCTAGATACAAGAAAGAACTTCAGGTTTCAAAAGGATTTGAAACCCCATGAGGCACTTGGAAAAGACATTTCACAGCCATCAAAAAACCCTCTTTCTGAACCCTGGAAGTTTCCTTTTTGCGTGGAAAATCTGGACACTGGTGTGGCCATCAGTTCCACAGATCCTTTACATTTGGCCAAATAGAGGGAAAGCACAATGTGTGTGCCACGGGGATAGAGTTTCACTTCTCTTGACCTGGGCTCTCATGGAATAAGGGCAAGGTTGCTTTGCAGGAAATTGAGGAGGGCTGCATTTAGGCGGAATGTCAGCCTCAGGGCCCAGGAGAATGGGAGTCAAGCACAGAGGGCCTGGACAGCTGCAGCTGGAGATGGAAATATGCCTGGAACCTGCAGCAGAAATGCTGTCTCCGCATTTCCCCAATGTACTACACCATACGCACGAGACTAAATAATGCAAAGGGCAAAGCAAGGAAAATTTCAACACCAGAAAGTCTGAGTTCATGATGCATGCACTGACTTCCAGTAAGGGTCCAGTGAAGAAGGCACATAGAGACAGTCAGAGAGACAGGATGACACAGACAGAAAAGGACTGAAATTCTGGCCCTGTGTTGATCAGTGCCAGAGCACTAAAGACAAACCCTCCATGCCCATGCATACTTCTTACAAGTGGCATTGCTATTTTATGTTTGTGAGGAAAGGTAACACTTAGGACATCTAGGATTTAGCCACTCTGAGAAGCAACACTTGACTGGCAGTCCACTCTCCAAAACTTCCCTCGCATCTCCAAATTGGAAGTAGTCTTAGTGATGCTCCAGCCAAGATGCAGGCTGGCGTATTGAATCTCCCTGGTCCACCCTTAGCCTGTCCTGTCTGCAGGGAACTACACTATTTCTATTACTTCTTTGATTTACAGATTTGGGATAGGACTCAGTGGACAAAAAGAGCAAGAGGGAAGGTGATGTTTTGGCAGCTGTAGTTTGTGCTGAGAGAGATTTATAGAGTGATAAGAGGTATACGAATGGCTCTGCGAGATGTCTCTCATGACTGTGGCTCAGAATGGCCAGGTGTATCCACATTACTACCCTAATCCAGATTTGTGCAGGTCTCTAGATAAAAAATATTTTCAGACCTCTACATGTTACATATATATAGAGAGAGTGCGAGACACTGAGGTAGTCATTTTCTACAATGGATTCTATAGGACACTCAAAGAATTGATTGCTAAAACCTGGAGAGAAACTGTGCATCAGGAAAAGATTGTCCAAAGGATTAAAATCTCCAAATCATTAGCTATATGCAGCTCCAACGGGACAGAGCGAAAAAGGATCGAGCAGTAACTCATCAAGGAGACTCTCCACATGGACAGGCACCACAAGTTTCCTAGTCTGGAAACACACACAGGGCAGCTGCTAGTTACCAGTGCTAGCCTCAGGGCAAAAACCTCTCCCTCTTCAGTGTATTTACATCTGAAAAGAAGAAAAGTTTCCAAGGGCCAAAGAGAGCTACAATGGTGTCAATATTGATCTGTAAATCAGAATGTACCAACTGTTTTGCAAAAAAATCACTTTATTATAAACTCTGAGTGATACTGGCATGGAAATGAGGAGACAGAATATGGCTTGTATCAGAAAGACTTACAAACTGAGGCTCCAGTAGCCTAGGTGAAATCGTCAACCCAACAAGCCAGAGCTCAGCAGTGCTCTGGTATCTCTCTCTGTATATCTGGGCCTGTCAGTAAAATAAGTATATAAGTAAAATATTAATGAGTGAAGACAGAGTGTGTGAGAGCATGTGAGAGTTAGGGACAGAGAAGGCTAGAAGAGTAATAGATGAGTTGGAAAGAGACCAGAATTCAAAAACCTCCTACACTGTTCATTGATGAAAGGTTCAAACCTAGTTTGTAGAGATTGTAAGGCAGCAGCTCTCATACCCACAGATCCCAGACAGCCCCAGCCTTTACCATATGCTGTACTACCAGACCTGACAGTAATGTGTGTGTGTGTGTTTGTCTGTCTGTCTGTCTGTCTGTCTGTCTGTCTGTGTGTCTGTGCTCAGAGCTCTCCTATATTAGTCTCAGAGAAGGGTGACAAGATAGCCAGCCTCACCTGCAACTTATTTACAGAGAACCTAGCTGGTCAGGGCCAGCGAGCTAGCCCAGATTCTGGCTAAGCAAGAATGCATATGCAAAGGGACTCTCATGTCTTGCTCTCCTGAGTGCCCGATTCAATCTCATGCCTCACTATCATCCAAACACTGCCAATGGGTGAAGCTGCGCACCCCTCAGAATTCAGGGGCAGGACGCTGTCCAGTCACATTTGGCTACCTACTCAGCCTCCAGGTTCCCAGTCCACTTTTCAGTGGACAGCAGGTTACAAGCCCAGAAAGAACCCAGAAGAGCTCTGTTTCATCATAGATGGGAACTGTGTTTGAGCAAGCAATAGTGGATGAACCTGGCCCCTTACACCTACCCTTTGGGTCCGACTAAGGCAATTGCTCCTGTTGCCTCACAATCCCTGATCATGGTGTCCTAGTGTCCACACATCACACTCAGAGAGATTCCCAGAAGTAGGCATGCATGAGTGTCCCATACAAAGTCGCTTTGCATGCAAGAAGCACAAACTCCCAGGGCCCTTGCTATGGACTGACAAAAGGAAGATGGATGCCTCCATTGGATAAATAAGGAGCATCCAGTGGAGATCACAGCCCCGCCCCTCACCTGAGTGTCTGGCTGCAGTTAATAAAGGCAATTGGAAACACCTGTTGCCACTTGGTACCTGAGGACATACTCAGGAATCCCTCCAGGAGGTAGCAGGCTGGCAGACCTCCTGACCCTGGGATAGCTGGGATCCTAGTTGGGAGAGCCTTCTGGCCAGAGGTAAGAATATTCCCTAGATACTAGAAAGAACTTCAGATTTCTAAAGGATTTAAAACCCCATGAGTCACTTGGAAAAGACATTCCACAGCCATCAAAACACCCTCTCTCTGAACCCTGGAAGCTTCCGTTTTGTGTGGAAAATCTGGACACTGGTGTGGCCATCAGTACCACAGATCCCTTACATTCGGCCCATTAGAGGGCAAAAACAATGTGTGTGCCATGGGGATAGAGTTTCACTACTCTTGACCTGGGCTCTCATGGAATAAGGACAAGGATGTGGTGCAGGAAATTGAGGAGGGCTGCATTTAGGCTGAGTGTCAGCCTCAGGGCCCTGGAGAATGGGAATCAAGAACAGAGGGCCAGGACAGCTGCAGTTCGAGATGGACATATGACTATTACCTGCAGCAGGATCGCTGTCTCCTCAGTTCCCCTCTGTACTAAGCCATATGCACGAGACCATATAATCCAAAGGGCAAAGAAAGAAAAATTTCAACATCAGGAAGACCGAGTTCATGATGCATGCACTGACTTCCATAAGGTCCCAGTGAAGAAGGCACGTAGAGACAGTCAGAGAGATGAATAACAGTGACTGAAAAGGACAGGAATTCTGGCCCTCCATGCCCATGCATACTTCTTAAAAGTGGCATTGCTATTTTATGTTTGTGAGGAAAGATTACACTTAGAACATCTAGGTCTTAGCCCACTCTGAGAAGCAACACTTGGCCTGCAGCCCACTCTCCAAAACTGCCCTCGCCTCTCCAATTTGGAAGTAGACTTAGTGATGCTCCAGCCAAGATGCAGGCTGGCGTATTGCATCTCCCTGGTCCAGCCTCAGACTGTCCTGTGTGCAGGGAACTGCACTGTCTATTTCTTCTTTGATTTACAATTTTGGGATAGGACTTGGTGGACAAATAGGGCAAGATGGAAGTAAATGATTTGGCAGCGGTAGTTTGTACTGAGAGAGATTTGTAGAGTCATAAGAGGTATCCGAATTGCTCTGTGAGATATCTCTCATTACTGTGGCTCAGAAGGGCCAAGTGTGTCGGCATTATTAACCTAATCCAGAGCTGTGCAGTTCTCTAGCTAAAAAAATATTTTCAGATCTCTACATGTTACATATATATATATATATATATATATATATATATATAAGAGAGAGAGAGAGAGAGAAAGAAAGAGAGAGAAAGAGACACTGATGTAGTCATTTTCGACAATGGATTCGATATGACATACAGACAATTGATTGCTAAAACCTGGAGAGAAACTGTGCATCAGGAAAAGAATTGTCCAAAGGAGTAAAATCTCAAAACCGTTAGCTATATGCAGCTCAATGGGACAGAGAGAAAAAGGATTGAGAAGGAACTCATCAAGGAGACTCTCCACATGGACAGGCACCACAAGTTTCCTCGTCTGGCAACAGACACAGTGCATCTCCTAGTTCCCATTGCAAGCCTCAGGGCAAAAACCTCTCTCTCTCTTAAGTGTTTTTACATCTGAAAAGAAGAAATGTGACCAAGGGCCAAAGAGATCTACAGGGTGTCAATATTGAGCTGTAAATCAGAATGTACCAAGTATTTGCAAAAAAATCACTTTATTATAAACTCTGAGTGATACTGGCATGGAAATGAGGAGACAGAATATGGCTTGTGTCAGAAAGACTTACAAACTGAGGCTTCAGTAGCCTAGGTGAAATCGCCAACCCAACAAGCCAGAGCTCAGCCGTACTCTGGTAACTCTATTTGTATATCTGGGCCTGTCAGTAAAATAAGTATATAAGTAAAATATTAATGAGTGAAGACAGACTGTGTGAGAGCCTGTGAGAGTTAGAGACAGAGAAGGCGAGAAGAGAAATAGATGAGTTGGAAAGAGACCAGAATTCAAAAACCTCCTACACTGTGTTCATTGATGACAGGTTCAAACGTGCCTGTAGAGATTGTAAGGCAGCAGCTCTCATGCCCACAGACCCCAGACAGCCCCAGCCTTCACCATATGCTCTATTACACGACCTGACAATAATGTGTATGTGTGTGTGTGTTTGTGTGTGTTTGTCTGTATGTGTGTGTCTGTGTGTGCTCAGAGCTCACCTGTAATAGTCTCAGAGCATGGGTGTCAAGGTAGCCAGCCTCACCTGCAAATTATGTATAGAGAACCTAGCTGGTTAGGGAAAGCCAGTAGCCCAGATTCTGGCTAAGCAAGAATGCCAGAGAACTATGTGGATGCCCAGGACCCCATTTTGAGCCCCTGGTAACCACTTACCCGGCTAGGGAAAAGCTGGGCTAGTGGCAAATCAGAGCTGCCGCTGTCTCTCTGTCTCTCTTCCTGCTTGCGCCCTGCTCTCTCAATTTATGACTGTTTCCTTCTCCTCAATAAGAAAGTTACAAATGATGTACAGAAATACAGGGAAAGTGGGAAAAATTACCCCCGTAGCCACTATTACATGTAACTGTTGACTGTAAACCATTCATCCCCAAAGAAAGAACAGAATAAATATTTGTGAGGTTAAAAACACTGTAGGTTAAATAAGGAACACTCTTTAGAGCCATGCAATACTAATCCATTGTGCATTGGATGTCACTGTCAAAATCAGTGCAATAGTAGCTGTAGAAGTGTTTAGTATCTGCAAAAGGAAATGTACTGTGTGTCAAAAGTTCCCTTCAATTATAAGAGAAAATCTATCAGGCAGAAGAAATTACCCCTCATGTGATATCGGAGTAAATATATAAATAAATATGCAAATATATGGGGATGATCTAGGAGGATTTGAAAAAAATAAAAAATAAAAACAAAAACCACAGAAAGACCTGATTACAGCAGAAATATAGAAAACGTCTGCTGAGAAACAGAGGGCTGCTTCAAATATTCCTTGACAATTCAGGGTCCAGGCAAATTAAGAATCCCTGAGAAAGAAAAGAAACACATACATATTGAAGCTTTACTAGAAAATGGTGGCAAGTTCTGAGCTATGATAATTACAATAAGGATACTGATAGAAAGGCTATTGGAAATTCTCCTGGAAGGTTTTTAATTTATAATTGTAGTGAATCCTGCTCCAACTATATGACCAATTATTTATGAATAAGGAGGCTGTTATAAATGTGGTAATTCTGCACTAAGATCAAATAAAAGGTCAACAATTCTAAAAATGACTGATATAAATATATATATATATATATATATATACATATAAGTATGTGTTTCTTTATTATAAACTATGAGGTATACTGGCATGGCAATGAGGAGACAGAGTATGGCTTGTGCCAGAGAGTCTTACAAAGCTCAGGCTCCAGAAACATAGGTGAAATCGCCAACAAAACAAGCCAGAGCTCAGCAATGCCCTGGTGACTCTCTTTGTATATCTGGGCCTATCAGTAAAATAATAAATAGGTAAAATATTAATTAGTGCAGACAGAGTGAGTGAGAGCCTGTGAGAGTCAGAGACACAGAAGGCGAGAAGAGAAATAGAAGAGTTGGAAATAGACCAGAAGTCAAAAAACCCCTAGACTGTGTTCATTCATGACTGGTTCAAACCTGGGTTGTAGAGATTGTAAGGTAACAGCTCTAATGCCCACAGACCCCAGACAACCCAAGCCTTCACCATATCTGTGTAGTATTTGCCCCACGAAATGTATTGTGCGTCAAAAGATCCCTTCAATTATAAGAGAAAATCTATCTAGCAGAAGAAATGACCCCTCATGTGATACCTGTATAAATAAATAAATATGCAAATCAATGGGGATGATCTAGGAGGACTTGAGAAAATAATAAAAGGAAACCAAAACCACAAGAAGACCTGATTACAGCAGAAACATAGAAACCATCTGCTGGGAAACAGAGGGCTGCTTCAAAAATTCCCTATCACTTCAGGATCCGGGGAAATTAAGATTTCTGGAAAAAGAAAACACACACATACGTATTGAAGCTTACACTGGAAAAAGACGGGAAGTTCTGGGCTATGATAATTACAATAAAGATGCTGAAAGAAACTCGATTAGAAATGCTATTGGAAGGTTCTATTATTTATATTTGTATTGAATGCTGCTCCAATTATGTGGCCAATTATTTCTGAAAAACTAGGGTGTTATAAATGTGGTAATTCTGAATTAAGGTCAAATACATACATCGACAATTCTAAAAATGACAATTATATAAATATATATGTATAAATATATATGTATGCATATCTTTATTATAAACTCTGAGTGATACTGGCATGGGAATGAGGAGACCGAATATGTCTTGTTTCAGAAAGATTTACAAACTGAGGCTCCAGTAGCCTAGGTGAAAACGCCAACACAACAAGCCACAGCTCAGCAGTGCTCTGGTAACTCTCTTTGTATATCTGGGCATGTCAGTAAAATAAGTATATAAGTAAAATATTAATGAGTGAAGACAGAGTGTGTGAGAGCATGTGAGAGTTAGAGACAGAGAAGGCAAGAAGAGAAATAGATGAGTTGGAAAGAGACCAGAATTCAAAAACCTCCTACACTGTGTTCATTGATGACAGGTTCAAACCAGGCTTGTAGAGATTGTAAGACAGCAGCTCTCATGCCCACAGACCCCAGACAGCCCCAGCCTTCACCATATGCTCTACTACCAGACCTGAGAGTAATATGTGTGTGTGTGTGTGTGTGTGTGTGTGTGTGTGTGTGTCTGTCTGTCTGTCTGTGTGTGTCTGTGTCTGCTCAGAACTTATCTATAGTAGTCTAAGAGTATGAGTGGCCAGGTAGCCAGCCTCACCTGCAACTTATGTACAGAGAACCTAGCTGGTTAGGGAAAGCCAGCTAGCCCAGATTCTGGCTAAGCAAGAATACATATGCAAAGGGACTCTCATGTCTCGCTCTCCTGAGTTCCCGATTCAATCTCATGCCTCACTATCATCCAAACACTGCCAACGGGGGAAGCTGGGGCACCCCTCAGAATTCAGGGGCAGGACCCTGTCCAGTCACGTTTGGCTGCATACTCAGGCTCCAGGTTCCCAGTCCACTTCTCAGTGGACAGCAGATTACAAGGCCAGAAAGAGCTGTGTCTCAACATAGACGGGAACTGTTTTTGACCAAATAATAGTGGATGAACCAGGCCCCTTACACCTCCCCTTTGGGTCCTGCTAAGGCAATTGCTCCTGTGGCCTCACAATCCCTGATCACAGAGTCCTGGTATCCACACATCACACTCAGAGAGATTCCCAGAAGTAGGCATCCATGAGTGTACCATACAAAGTCGCTCTGCTTGCAGGAAGCACAAACTCCCCGGGCCCTTGCTATGGAGAGACAAAAGGAAGATGGATGCCTCCATTGGCTGAATTAGGAGCTTCCAGTGGAGATCACAGTCCCGCGCCTCACCTGAGGGCCTGGCTGATGCTAATAAAGGCAATTGGAAACAGCTGTTACCATTTGGGCCCTGAGGACATACTCAGGAATCCCTCCAGGAGCTAGCTGGCTGGCAGACTTCCTGACCCCAGGATAGGTGTGCTCCTAGCTGGGAAGGCCTTCTGGCCAGAGGTGAGAATATTCCCTAGATACAAGAAAGAACTTCAGGTTTCAAAAGAATTTGAAATCCCAGGAGGCACTTGGAAAAGACATTTCACAGCCATCAAAACACACTCTTTCTGAACCCTGGAAGCTTCCGTTTTGCATGGAAAATCTGGACACTGGTGTGGCCATCAGTACCACAGAGCCTTTACTTTCGGCCCAATAGAGGGAAAGCACAATGTGTGTGCCAGGGGGATAGAGTTTCACTTCTCTTGACCTGGGCTCTCATGGAATAAGGACTAGGATGCTGTGCAGGAAGGTGAGGAGGGCTGCATTTAGGCTGAGTGTCATCCTCAGGGCCCTGGAGAATGGGAGTCAGGCACAGAGGGTCTGGACAGCTGCAGCTGGTGATGGACACATGCCTGTTACCTGCAGTAGGACCGCTGCCTCCTCAGTTCCACACTGTACTACGCCATATGCACGAGATTAAATAATCCAAAGGGCAAAGAAAGGAAAATTTCAACACCAGGAAGACCGAGTTAACGATGCATGCACTGACTTCCAGTAAGGGCCCAGTGAAGAACACATGTAGAGACAGTCAGAGAGACAGAATGACAGTGATAGAAAAGTACAGAAATTCTGGACCTGTGTTGATCAGTGCCAGAGCACTGAAGACAAATCCTCCATGCCCATGCATACTTCTTACAAGTGGCATTGTTATTTTATGTTTGTGAGGAAAGGTTCCACTTAGAACATCTAGGTCTTACCCCTATCTGAGAAGCAACACTTGGCCTGCAGCCAACTCTCCAAAATTGCCCTCGCGTCTCCAAATTGGAAGTCGTCTTAGTGAGGCTCCAGCCATGAAGCAGGCTGGCGTATTGCATCTCTCTGGTCCAGCCTCAGCCTGTCCTGTGTGCAGGGAACTGCACTATGTTTATTTCTTCTTTGACTTACAGTTTTGGGATAGGACTCAGTGGAGAAAATGAGCAGCATTGAAGTAGATCATTTGGCAATGGTAGTTTGTGCTGAGAGAGATTTGTAGACTGATAAGACGTATAGGAATGGCTCTGTGAGATGTCTCTCAAAGACTGTGGCTCAGAGGGCCAGGTGTATCCAAATACTTACAATAATCCAGAGCTGTGCCGGTCTCTAGCTAAAAATATTTTCAGACTTCTCTAGCTACAAATATTTTCAGAATATATATATATATATATATATATATATATATAGAGAGAGAGAGAGAGAGAGAGAGAGAGAGAGAGACACTGATGTATTCATTTTCTATAATGGATTCGATATGACATTCAAACAATTGATTGATAAAACCTGGAGAGAAACTGTGCATAGGAAAAGAGTTGTCCAAAGGAGTAAAATCTCCAAATCATTAGCTATATGCAGCTCCAACGGTACCGAGCAAAATAGGCTCGAGAAGGAACTCATCCAGGAGACTCTCCACATGGACAGGCACCACAAGTTTCCTAGTCTGGCACACACACAGGGCAGCTTATAGTTCCCAGTGCAAGCCTCAGGGCAAAAACCTCTCCCTTTTCAGTGTCTTTACATCTGAAAAGAAAAGTGACCAAGGGCCAAGGAGAGCTACAATGGTGTCAATATTGAGCTGTAAATCAGAATGTGCCAAGTGTTTTGCACAAAATCACCTGTGCCACAGTGATTCTGTTGTTCTCTGTCTCTCCCTCCCTCACACACACACACAGTCTCACAGTCACACACACGCACACATCCACAGATGCACAGGCACAAAAGGAGTTATACACCTGCGCACTGGAAAGCTTCTGCAAGGCAGGGCCCTGGGTGAACCCTGCTTTGCACTTCCTGGAAGCACGCCCAGCCTTTTAAGGCCAGCTCTGAGCTCCCATAGTCGGGCTTCCTTTAAAAGGCCCGCCCACAGGGTGCCAGCCATGCTCTGATAGGCCAGAGGCCTAGGCCACTCCCATAACCCCTGCCAGCAATCTCATTGGCCAGTGTGCTTGGACACGCCCAGGAGGGTCTGCGGTCCTAGTGTTTGATTGGCCAGCGGCCTTGAGCACCACCACCACCACCACCACCAAGGCCTTGGAGTACGCTCATTGGGCAGCCTCTGGAAGGCCCGCCCACCACCCACATCAGCTCAACTCTGATTGGCCTGTTGTCCCAGGGACACGCCCCCCAGCCAGCCAGAGAATGTGAGAGTTAGAGAAGGTGAGAAGAGAAGAAGATGAATTGAAAGAGACCAGAGTTCAAAAACCTACTACACTGTGTTCACTGATGACAGGTTCAAACCTGGCTTGTAGAGATTGTAAGGCAGCAGGTGTCATGCCCACAGACCCCAGACAGCTCCAGTCTTCACCATATACTGACCTTACAGTAATGTGTGTGTGTGTGTGTGTCTGTCTGTGTGTGTCTTTGTGTGCTCAGAGCTCACCTGTAGTAGTCTCAGAGCATGGGTGTCAAGATAGCCAGCTTCACCTGCAACTTATGTACAGAAAACCTAGCTGGTCAGGGCAAGCCAGCTAGCCCATATTCTGGCTAATCAAGAATGCCATAGAACTATGTGGAAGCCCAAGAAACCATTTTGAGCCCCTGGTCACCACTTACCCGATTAGGGAAAAGCTGGGCTAGTGGCAAATCAGAGCTTCAGCTGTCTCTCTGTCTCTCTTCCTGCTTGGGCCCTGCTCTTTCAATTTATGACTGTTTCCTTCTCCTAAATAGGAAAGTTACAAATGACGTACAGATATACAGGGAAAGTGGGAAAAATTACCCCCATAGTCACTATTACATGTAACTGTTGACTGTAAACCATTCATCCCCCAAGAAAGAACAGAATAAATATTTGTGAGGTAAAAACATTGTAGGTTAAATAAGGAACACTCTTTAGAGCCATGAAATACTAATCCATTGCGCATTGGATGTCACTGTCAAAAACAGTGCAGTAGTAGTTCTAGTAGTGTCTAGTATCTGCAAAAGGAAATGTATTGTGTGTCCAAAGTTCCCTTCAATTATAAGAGAAAATCTATCAGGCAGAAGAAATGACCCCTTATGTGATATCAGACTAAATATATTGTTGTTGTGGTGGTCTGTTTTCGGGCTGCACCGTGGAGAAGAGAGTGGACGTCCAGAGCAAATGGGTACACAAATCTTTATTATAGGATGGGCAGGTTTGATTCAGACCACGTGGAGCCAGCCGACAATGGCCATCCCCACTATCTGACCATGGGGGGGGGAGCAGGAGCCAGACCTCAGAGAGGGAGAGCTGAGAGCCCAGAGAGAGGGGGGGTGAGGCTGCGTCCAGAATTTTTATATAAAGCCAATTACCTTTTAGAGTACTCCAAGCAGATGGGTCATGCAAAAAAAAAGTTTTTGTTTTTTTTTGTCATTCAACACACTCACTCACAAAAACAACTGGCCAGTAATAACATAAGACATACAGGGAAAGGGTAGGAGAGAGGTCTCTGTGAGCCAAATTTTGTAGGTTCTGCCATGTCGTATTACGGGTCCTGGGATGTATCCTGCATCTGGTCCTCTTGTAGTATTTCTTGTTCTTCAGGAATAACAGCGCCATCCTGCAGGTATTGTCGGACATGGCGGGCAGGAACCCAGACAGGTTTAGAGAAATTTTGAGGAAAAATGTATGCGAAACCCCTTCCCATGGTCAATAATGGGTCAGGCCCTTTCCAAATTTTATCGAGTGGGTCTCTCCATTTGACCTTAATAGATGGGAGGGTAGATGGTGTTTGCCAGTGAAGAATAATAGGGGGTAAGGCCGAGTTATTGTAAATATTAAAGAGATTTAACGTAGTTAAGGCTTTTGCTAGCTGGATATTGGGGGGATATGTTCCTCCTTTACCTTTCTTTAGTTGAGCCTTCAGAGTTTGATGGGCCCTCTCGACAATGCCTTGTCCCTGTGGATTGTAGGGAATGCCCGTGGTATGATTAATATTTCAGAGGGAACAAAAATCTTTAAATTGTTTGCTTGTAAACATAGGTGCATGGTCTGTTTTCAAAAATAATGGGACCCCCATAACGGCAAAACAAGAGAGCATATGGCTTACAAGCTTTTTAGCACTTTCTCCTGTCTGAGCTGTAGCCCACATAAATTTAGAAAAGGTATCAATTGAGACAAACACATATTTTTGTTTGCCAAAGTTTGGTATGTGGGTGACATCAATTTTCCAAATAGCATTAGCTTTTAAACCTCGGGGGTTAACCCCAAGGGTCTGGATAGCATGTGTCTTTATGAGACTTGCACAAGAAGAGCATGTAGCGAGGATATGTTTTAACTGTGATACAGGAACATCAGGGAATCGAGCTCGAAGGCCTTTAAGATTAACATGGGTCAGAGAATGAAAATTAGCAGGATCAGAGACAGAGACTGGGAAAGTTCCCATGGAGGCAAGGCGGTCAACTGCAGCATTCCCTTCGGACAGGGAACCAGGAAGAGGGCTGTGGGAACAAAGGTGTTGAATATACAGTGGTTGGGTTCGAGAACAGAGCATAGAGGCGATTTGAATCAAGAGAGGGGAAAGTGGGTTGTCATCAATTTTCACATAAGAACGAGCAAGCCATGGAAGTAAGTTAACAGTAGACACACTGTCAGAAAAATGGTTGAAGGATTCTGGTACAGCTTTTAGTGCAAGAAAAACAGAATAATGTTCTTTGTATTGAGGGGAATTATCAGGAAGCTCAGTAAAGAGAGGTTTAGGAGATTGTTTGTCTGGGTAATATATAAGGGCAGCAGCTCCCCTTTTTCCGCCATCAGTAAAGATTGTAGGAGCAGAGGTAATGGGATTCCGAGAGAAAAGTTTAGGTGCTAGTAGAGGCAGAAGAGGTAAAGAAGCTATCAATTTATTAGAAGGAAAATGGTTATCTATTTGTCCTGGAAACCCCACGAAGCCTATGGCAAAGCGGGAATGATGGCATATAAGCCACTCTGTATCTGTGAGAGAAAAGGGCAGAATGATTAAATCCGGTTCTTTCCCTAAGACCTGCACAGACCTATTTCTCCCTTGGCGAACCATGAATGCTAATGCGTCTATCTCAGTGAGGAGTCTTGGAGCTCCTCTTACTGGCGTGTGAAGCCATTCGAGAACCCCATGGTCTTGCCACAGTGCCCCTACTACTGTGGGGGTGGAGTTGAAGATAAGAAGGTTTACCGGAGAGGAGGGGGAGAATCGAACAAGGTGCATGTCCTGGAGGGCCTGGTTAACCCTATCCAGTGCCAAGGAGGCCTCAGGAGTTAACTTATGTTTTGAAGAGGGCTGTTTGTTTCCTTTCAACAGGTCAAACAGTGGTTGGAGGCAGCTTGTGGGCAGATAGAGATACTGCCTAAGCCAATTTAAATTTCCTAGAAAACTTTGTAAAGAAGCAAGAGTAAGGTTAGAAGGGAAGGTAACATTAGGTTTTAAGGGACGAATTTGCGTTAGAGAAATCTCTGAACCTAGGAAGGATATTGGAGAGATTAGCTGTATATTTTCAGGGGCTACATTAAGGCCGCTTTTCTTTAATGTAGGAGTGAGAAAATCACGTAAGGCATAGAGATCTGTATCTGATTTTCCCCATATTAAAATATCATCTGTATAATGAAAAATATTAAGGCCCTTATGAATATATGGGACAAGGGCAGATTTAACAGCCTCCTGACAAATTGTAGGACTATTGGCCATACCCCGGGGCAGCACCACCCATTCAAATCTTTCAGCGGGGCTGGCGTTATTAATAGAGGGAACAGAGAAGGCAAAACGTTTACAATCTCGAGGATGCAAGGGGATAGAGAAAAAACAATCTTGTATATCAATAGCTATGATTGGAATTCCTGTGGGAATTGCAGAAGCAAGAGGAAAACCCCTTTGGGGGGAGCCCCAGACCTGCATGGTTTTATTTACTGCACGGAGATCTTGAAGGAGGCGCCATTTTTCCGAGCGCTTTTTAATCACAAAGACAGGAGTATTCCATGGGCTTCAAGAATGACGAATGTGTCCCAAGGACAACTGCTCTCGGACGAGCTCTTTTAAAATTTTTAGCTTATCCCTAGGTAAAGGCCACTGTTCCACCCAGATAGGCTCATTAGAAAGCCAGCTTAAGTGGGGTGTTTGGCTACGAACAGTGGCATTTAGTATTGGGGGTGCTGAATAGACCTGGTATTGCGGGAATGAGTTTTACACTCTGCAGAGGCGTCTGTGGATATCCTAATATTAAGACATTCCAGAAGATCCCTGCCCAGTAAGTTGGTGCTAATCTTAGCTACCAAATGCTGGAAGTGTCCGGTAGAACCTTCTGGGTCTTCCCACATAAGCGAGTCTGGTGTGCAAAATGCTCTCATCATCCCTCCTATTCCATATAAACTGGGTCAAGGGATGAGTTCCCAATCTTGGGGAACCTCTTCTTGCCTTAAAATCGTCTTTGCTGCCCCCGTGTCAATCAAAAATTTAAAAGGAATATTATCAATCTTTACTGTCATAGAAGGGTGACCTTGTTCTAAAACAGGAGTGGTCCACAAAATCTCAGGCCCCGAATTTGTACCATTCAGGGGCGAACCATCTTTATGAAATTGGGACCAACAATCTCTCTTCCAATGAAACCCCTTACGACATTTTGGACAAACAGTACGTGATCTCTGGCTCCCTGACTGAAAGCGGGGTTGCTCTGGCTGGAGGCGTGGTTTCCCTGACTGGAGGCGTGGTCGCAACTTATCAGGACATTGGTTACACCAATGTCCTTGGCGACCGCACTGAAAGCAGGCCCCGTTTTGCTTACGTGGGGCAACTGCATAGACCTGCATCATAGCGGGTGCCCCATAATTGCCTGATGCAAGTTCCTGTGTCGCTAGAATCCAATTATCTGGGTGTAGATGTTTAAGATAAAGGCATACCTGATGGAACTGTGGTGTCATGCCTTCCCAGACAATAGAGCACAGGAGTAGTGTGCAGACGTCAGGATTATAAACCTTTCTCTCTAAGCTTCTCTTCACCCTTGAGATGAAGCTCGCCAATGATTCATAAGAGCCTTGGTGAAAAGAGTTAATGGGAGCTGACGGATCTACATCTGGTGTGGAAACCCTTTCCCATGCTTGTGTTGCACAGATGCGTACCTGTTCAAAATAATCGGTTGGAAACCTGGCTTCTGCCTGCTGAGCTCCAGATTCATAAGCTCCTGCTCCAAACAAAGCATCAGAATTCCATTCTACCTGTTTGTTACTATTTTCCTGCAATTGCCTAGAGCACTCATTGCGGAAGCATGCCTGCCACTGAAGATAGAGTGGGTCTGGGAGTGCAGCACGAGCCAGATATTTCCTGTCTTGTGGTGTATTTAAATGCTGGTAAAAACTCCTCAAGACGGACTTGGTCCATGGAGATTGCATTCCGTCCTCCCTGACTGCTTGTCTGAGTGTTCCAAAATTTTTAGAGGAATATGGATGCCATGGCTGAGGGTTTTGTTTAGAAGGGGCCAAGTTTACCTGGAATGTGTGGATTTGGTCCGATGGTGCGGGAGAGGGAGCTACAGAAGTGGAAAGTGCCATAGAAACTGCTGTATTGGCTGCAGGGGAAACTAAACGCATAGCTACAGGGACGGAGCTCCCGGCGTGGACTGCACATTGTTTAAAATCCTTAAATGCTGAAAAAATATCCTTTAGCTCTCGTATCTCAGCCACTAGGTCCCTTAATGGTGACGTATCAGCAGGGGGCGGGGTCAGGGACGAGGAAGCCTCAGGCAGAGCTGAAACCAGGGTGGCAGGGGCTAGGGGCAGGGTCAGGAACATGGAAGCTGCAGGCGGAGCTGAAACCAGGGAGGCAGGGGCAGGGGGGTTCAGGGTCACAGAAACCTCAGGTGGAGCTGAAACCGCGGCAGCAGGGGCTGGGGGCGGGGTCAGGAAAACGGAAGCTGCAGGCGGAGCTGAAACTGGGGAGGCAGGGGCGGGGGGGGGTTCAGGGAGGCAAAAACCTCAGGCGGAATTGAAACCAGGGAGGCAGGGGCCGGGGGCGGGTTCAGGGATGCAGAAACCTCAGGCAGAGCTGAAACCGGGGCGGAAGGGGGCGGGGTCAGAGGAGGAGCATCCGAACACGTGTGCTTGTCTGTGGGAATGGAATTCTTGGGTTTAGCCGCTGATCGCTTAGGAAGTCTAAGTCGTAAGCACATGTGATTTAACTCTCGTACCTCAGCCTCAAGGTCACTTATCCTTATGGCATACCACGTTTTACATATCTTGAAAGTGGCGACCATAGTTAAAAAAATGCAAGGGGTATCGAAAATTAAACCCTTAATGACAGCGCGAATCTGTCCCAGGTCAAGAGATAATGACTGGGACACCTCCTCATAAAATGAGAAATTTCCCATGGTGGAGGCAAACACAGGGCGGATGCCACTTACCTGTGTCTGGGCAGTTTCGGAGACCTCAAGCCGGGCATGGTGTGGGTACGGAACAGGATTTGAAAAAACAAAAAAATAATAAAAACCACAGGAAGACCATAGGTAGACAATTCTAAAAATGACAGATATTTATGTATATTTATATATGTATATGGATGTATATCTTTATTATAAAGTCTGAGACATACTGCCATGGATATGAGGAGACAGAATATGGCTTGTGTCAGAGAGACTTACAAAGCTGAGGCTCCAGTAGCCTAGGTAAAATCACCAACAAAACAAGCCAGAGCTCAGTAGTGCTCTGGCAACTCTCTTTGTATATCTGGGCCTGTCAATAAAATAAGGATATAAGTAAAATATTACTGAGTGCAGACAGAGTGAGTGAGAGCCTGTGAGAGTCAGAGACAGAGAAGGAGAGAAAAGAAATAGAGGAGTTGGAAATAGACCAGAAGTCAAAAAACCCTTAGACTGTGTTTATTCATGACAGGTTCAAACCTGGGTTGTAGAGATTGTAAGGCAGCAGCTCGAATGCCCACAGACCCCAGACAACCCAAGCCTTCACCATATGTGTGTAGTATTTGCCCCAGGAAATGTATTGTGCATCAAAAGTTCCCTTCAATTATAAGAGAAAATATATCAAGGAGAAGAAATGACCCTTCATGTGATACCTGACTAAATAAATAAATATGCAAATAAATTGGGATGATTTAGGAGGACTTGATAAAAATTAATGAAAACAAAAACCACAAGAAGACCTGATTACAGCAGAAACATAGAAACCATCTGCTGAGAAACAGAGGGCTGCTTCAAAAATTCCCTAACACTTCAGGGTCCAAGGAAATTAAGATTTCCAGAAAAAGACAACAAACACATACGTATTGAAGCTTACACTAGAAAAAGGAGGGAAGTTCTGGGCTATGATAATTACAATAAGGATGCTGATAGAAACATGATTAGAATGCTACTGGAAGGTTCTATATTTAATATTTGTATTGAATGCTGCTCAAACAATATGGCCATTATTTCTGAAAAAATAGGCTGTTATAAATGTGGTATTTCTTAATTAAGGTCAAATACATAGGTCGACAATTCAAAAAATGACAGATATATATATATATATATATATATATATATCTTTATTATAAACTCTGAGTGATACTGGCATGGAAATGAGGAGACAGAATATGGCTTGTGTCAGAAAGACTTACAAACTGAGGCTCCAGTATCCTAGGTGAAACCGCCAACACAACAAACCAGAGCTCAACAGTGCTCTGGTAACTCTCTTTGTATATCTGGGCCTGTCAGTAAAATAAGTATATAAGTAAAATATAAATGAGTGAAGACAGAGTGTATGAGAGCATGTGAGAGTTAGAGACAGAGAAGGCGAGAAGAGAAATAGGTGAATTGGAAAGAGACCAGAATTCAAAAACCTCCTACACTGTGTTCATTGATGACAGGTTCAAAGCTGGGTTTTAGGAATGGCTCTGTGAGATGTCTCTCATGATTGTGACTCAGAAGGGCCAGGTGTATCCGCATTACTACAATAATCCAGAGCTGTGCAGGTCTCCAGCTAAAATTATTTTCAGACCTCTACATGTTACATATATATATATATATATATATGTATGTATATATATATATATATATAGAGAGAGAGAGAGAGAGAGAGAGTCACTGATGTAGTCATTTTCTACAATGGATTCCATATGACATTCAAACAATTGATTTCTAAAACCTGGAGAGAAACTGTTCATGAGGAAAAGAATTGTCGAAAGGAGTAAAATCTCCAAATCATTAGCTATATGCTGCTCCAATGGGACAGAGCGAAAAAGGCTCTAGAAGGAACTCATCCAGGAGACTCTCCACATGGACAGGCACCACAAGTTTCCTAGTCCGGCAACACACACAGGGCAGCTGCTAGTTCATTTTGGAAGCCTCAGGGCAAAAACCTCTCCCTCTTCAGTGTCTTTACATCTGAAAAGAAAAAAAGTGACCAAGGGCCAAGGAGAGCTACAATGGTGTCAATATTGAGATGTAAATCAGAATGTGTCAAGTGTTTTGCACAAAATAACCTGTGCCACAGTGATTCTGTTGTTCTCTCTGTCTCTCCCTCCCTCACACACACACACACAAAGACAAACAAACACACACTCTCACAGTCAGACACACGCACACATCTACAGAGGTACAGGCACAAACGGAGTTATACACATGCGCACTGGACAGCTTCTGCAAGGCAGGGCCCTGGGCTGAACCCTGCTTCGCACTTCCTGGAAACACGCACAGCCTTTTAAGGCCATCTCTGAGCTCCCATAGTCGGGCTTCCTTAAAAGGGCCTGCCCAAAGGGCGCCAACCATGCTCTGATAGGCCAGATGCCTAGGCCATGCCCAGAACCCCTGCCAGCAATCTCATTGGCCAGTATGCCTGGACAGGCCCAGGAGTATCCGGGCCCCTAGTCAGTGACTGGCCAGCGGCCTTGACCACCACCAACATGGCCTTGGAGCACCCTCATTGGGCAGCCTCTGGAAGGCCCGCCCACCAGCCACATCAGCTCGACTCTGATTGGCCTGTTGTCCAAGGGACACGCCCCCAGCCAGCAGAGAATGTGAGAGTTAGAGAAGGCGAGTAGAGAAATAGATGAGTTGGAAAGAGACCAGAATTCAAAAACCTCCTACACTGTGTTCACTGATGATAGGTTCAAACCTGGCTTGTAGAGATTGTAAGGCAGCAGCGCTCATGCCCACAGACCCCAGACAGCGCCAGTCGTCACCATATGCTGTACTAACAGACCTGACAGTAATGTGTGTGTGTGTCTGTCTGTCTGTCTGTGTGTGTGTGTCTGTGTGTGCTCAGAGCTCACCTGTAGTAGTCTCAGAGCATGGGTGTCAAGGTATCCAGCCCCACCTGAAACTTATGTACAGAGAACCTAGCTGGTCAGGACAAGCCAGCTAGCCCAGATTCTGGCTAAGCAAGAATGCCAGAGAACTATGTGGAAGCCCAAGACCCCATTTTGAGCCCCTGGTCACCACTTACCCAATTAGGGAAAAGCTGGGCTAGTGGCAAATCAGAGCTTCAGCTGTCTCTCTGTCACTCTTCCTGCTTGGGCCCTGCTCTCTCAATTTATGACAGTTTCCTTCTCCTAAATAGGAAAGTTACAACTGACGTACAGAAATACAGGGAAAGTGGGAAAAATTAGCCCCGTAGCCACTATTACATGTAACTGTTTACTGTAAACCATTCATCACCCTATAAAGAACAGAATAAATATTTGTGAGGTTAAAAACTTTGTAGGTTAAATAGGGAACATTTTTTGGAGCCATGCAATAATAATCCATTGTGCATTGGATGTCACTGTCAAAAACATTGCAGTAGTAGCTGTAGTAGTGTGTAGTCTCTGCAAAAGTACATGTATTGTGTGTCCAAAGTTCCCTTCAATTATAAGAGAAAATCTATCAGGCAGAATAAATGACCCCTTATGTGATATCGGACTAAATATATAAGGCGAGTAGAGAAATAGATGAGTTGGAAAGAGGCCAGAACTCAAAAACCTCCTACACTGTGTTCATTGATGACAGGTTCAAAGCTGGCTTTTAGAGATTGTAAGACAGCAGCTCTCATGCTCACAGACCCCAGACAGCCCCAGCCTTCACCATATACTGTACTACCAGACCTGACAGTAATGTGTGTGTGTGTCTCTCTGTCTGTGCTCAACTATAGTATTCTCAGAGCATGGCTGCCTACTCAGCCTCCAGGAGAATGTGAGTGAAGCACAGGGGCCTGGACAGCTGCAGCTGCAGATGGACATATGCCTGGAACCTTCAGCAGCAACGCTGTCTCCACAGTTCCCCTCTGTACTACACCATGTGCAGGAGACTAAGTAATCCAAAGGGCAAAGAAAGGAAAATTTCAACACCAGGATGACTGAGTTCATGATGCATGCACTGACTTCCAGAAAGGGCCCAGGGAAGAAGGCACATAGAGACAGTCAGAGAGACAGAATGGCAGAGACAGAAAAGGACTGAAATTCTGGCCCTGTGTTGATCAGTGCCAGAGCACTGAAGACAAACCCTCCATGCCCATGCATACTTCTTAAAAGTGGCATTGCTATTTTATGGTTTTGAGGAAAGGTAGCACTTAGAAAATCTAGGTCTTAGCCACTCTGAGAAGCAACACTTGGCCTGAAGCCCACTCTCCAAAACTGCCCTCGCCTCTTCAATTTGGAAGTAGTCTTAGTGATGCTCCAGCCAAGAAGCAGGCTGGCATATTGCATCTCCCTGGTCCAGCCTCAGCCTGTCCTGTGTACAGGAAACTGCACTCTGTCTATTTCTTCTTTGATTTACAGTTGTGGGATAGGACTCGGTGGACAAAAAGAGCAAGAGGGAAGTAGATGATTTGGCAGCAGTAGTTTGTGGTGAGAGAGATTTGTAGAGTGATAAACGATATGGCTCTGTGAGTTGTTTCTCATTACTCTGGCTCAGAAGGGCCAGGTGTATCCACTTTACTACCCTAATCCAGAGTTGTGCAGGTCTCTAGCTAAAAAATATTTTCAGACCTCTACATGTTACATATATATAAAGAGAGAGAGAGAGAGAGAGAGACTAATGTAGTCATATTCTACAATGGAATCGATATGACATTCAAACAATTGATTGCTAAAACCTGGTGTGAAACTGTGCATCAGGAAAAGAATTGTCCAAAGGAGTAAAATCTCCAAATCATTAGCTATATGCAGCTCCAACGGGACCAATCAAAAAAGGCTCGAGAAGGAACTCACGTTTGGCTGCCTACTCAGCCTCCAGGCTCTCAGTCCACTGCTCAGGGCAGCAGATTACAAGCACAGAAAGTACCCAGAAAGAGCTGTGTTTCAACATAGATGGGAACTGTGTTCAACCAAACAATAGTGGATGAACCCGGTCCCTTACACCTACCCTTCGGGTCCGGCTAAGGCAATTGCTCCAGTGGCCTCACATCCCTGATCATGGTGTCCTGGGGTCCACACATCACACTCAGAGAGATTCCCAGAAGTAGGCATGCATGATTGTCCCATACAAAGTCGCTCTGCTTGCAAAAACACAAACTCCCCTGGCTCTTGCTATGGACAGACAAAAGTAAGATGGATGCCTCAATTGGCTGAATTCGGAGCTTCCAGTGGAGATCACAGCCACTGAGGATCTCACCTGAGGGCCTGGCTGCTGCTAATAAAGGCAATTGGAAACACCTGTTTCCACTTGGACACTGAGGACATACTCAGGAAACCCTCCAGGAGCTAGCAGGCTGGCAGACTTCCGGACACCGGGATAGCTGTTCTCCTAGTTGGGCGGCCCTTCTGGCCAGAGGTGAGAATATTCCCTAGATACAAGAAAGAACTTCAAAACACCCTCTTTCAGAACCTGGGAAGCTTCCGTTTTGCATGGAAAATCTGGACACTGCTGTGGCCATCAGTACCACAGATACTTTACCTACGGCCCAATAGAGGGAAAGCACAATGTGTGTGCCAGGGGGGTAGAGTTTCACTTCTCTTGACCTGGGATCTCATGGAATAAGGACAAGGATGCGGTGCAGGAAATTGAGGAGGGCTGCATTTAGGCTGAGTGTCAGCCTCAGGGCCCTGGAGAATGGGAGTCAAGCACATAGGGCCTGGACAGCTTGAGCTGGAGATGGATATATGCCTGTTACCTGCAGCAGATTCGCTGTCTCCTCAGTTCCCCAATGTACTATGCCATATGCAGGAGACTAAATAATCCAAAGGGCAAAGAAAGGAAAATTTCAACACCAGGAAGTCTGAGATCATGATGCATGCACTGACATCCAATAAGGGCCCAGTGAAGAATCTACCTAGAGACCGTCAGAGAGAGAGAATGACAGTGACAGAAAAGGACAGAAATTCTGGCCCTGTGTTGATCAGTGCCAGAGCACTGAAGACAAACCCTCCATGACCATGCATACCTATTACAAGTGGCATTGTTATTTTATGTTTGTGAGGAAAAGTTACACTTAGAACATCTAGGTCTTAGCCCACTCTGAGAAGCAACACTTGGCCTGCAGCCCACTCTACAAAACTGCCCTCGCCTCTCCAATTTGGAAGTAGTCTTAGTGATGCTCCAGACAAGATGCAGGCTGGCGTATTGCATGTCCCTGGTCCAGCCTCAGACTGTTCTGTGTGCAGGGAACTGCACTATGTCTATATCTTCTTTGATTTACAGTTTTGGGATAGGACTCTGTTGACAAAAAGAGCAAGAGGGAAGTAGATGATTTAGCAGAGGTAGTTTGTGCTGAGATTTGTAGAGTGATTAGAGCTATACGCCTGGCTCTGTGAGATGTCTCTCATGACTGTGGCTCAGAAGGGCCAAGTGTATCCGCATTCTTACCCTAATCCAGAGCTGTGCAGGTCTCTAGCTATAAAATATTTTCAGACCTCTACATGTTACACACACACACACATACACACACACACACACACACACATATCTATCTATCTATCTATCTATCTATCTATCTATCTATCTATATATATATATAGAGAGAGAGAGAGGGAGAGACATTGATGTAGTCATTTTATACACTGGATTCGATATGACATTCAGACAATTGATTGCTAAAACCTGGAGAGAAACTGTATCAGGAAAATAATAGTCCAAAGGAGTAAAATCTCAAAATCATTAGCTATATGCAACTCCAACGGGACAGAGCGAAAAAGGCTTGAGAAGGAACTCATCAAGGAGACTCTCCACATGGACAGGCACCACAAGTTTCCTAGTCTGGCAACAGACACAGTGCATCTGGTAGTTCCCAGTGCAAGCCTCAGGGCAAACACCTCTCCCTCTTCAGTGTTTTTATATCTGTAAAGAAGCAAAGTGACCAAGGGCCAAAGAGAGCTACAATGGTGTCAATATTGAGCTGTAAATCAGAATGTACCAAGTGTTTTGCAAAAAATCACTTTATTATAAACTCTGAGTGATACTGGCATGGAAATGAGGAGACAGAATATGGATTGAAAGACATACAAACTGAGGCTCCAGTAGCCTAGGTGAAATTGCCAACACAACAAGCCAGAGCTCAGCAGTGCTCTGGTAACTCTCTTTGTATATCTGGGCCTGTCAGTAAAGTAAGTATATAAGGAAAATATTAATGAGTGAAGACAGAGTGTGTGAGAGCATGTGAGAGTTAGAGACAGAGAAGGCGAGAAGAGAAATAGATGAGTTGGAAAGAGACTGGTCATTCAAAAACCTCCTACACTGTGTTCATTGATGACAGGTTCAAACCAGGCTTGTAGAGATTGTAAGACAGCAGATCTCATGCCCACAGACCCCAGACAGCCCCAGCCTTCACCATATTCTGTACTACCAGACCTGACAGTAATGTGTGTGTGTGTGTGTGTGTGTGTGTCTGTCTGTCTGACTGTGTGTGTCTGTGTGTGCTCAGAACTCACCTATAGTAGTCTAAGAGCATGGGTGGCAAGGTAGCCAGCCTCACCTGCAACTTATGTACAGAGAACCTAGCTGGTTAGGGAAATCCAGCTAGCCCAGATTCTGGCTAAGCAAGAATGCATATGCAAAGGGACTCTCATGTCTCACTCTCCTTAGTTCCCGATTCAATCTCATGCCTCACTATCATCCAAACACTGTCAACGGGGGAAGCTGGGGCACCCCTCAGAATTAAGGGGCAGGACCCTGTCCAGTCAGGTTTGGCTGCATATTCAGCCTCCAGGCTCCCAGTACACTTCTCAGGGCAGCAGATTACAAGCCCAGAAAGAACCCAGAAAGAGCTGAAATTTGGGAACTGTGTTTGACCAAACAATAGTGGATGAACCCGGCCCCTTACACCTCCCCTTTGGGTCTAAGGCTAAGGCAATTGCTCCTGTGGCCTCACAATCCCTGATCATGGTGTCCTGGTGTCCACACATCACACTCAGAGAGATTCCCAGAAGTAGGCATCCATTAGTGTCCTATACAAAGTCGCTCTGCTTACAGGAAGCACATACTCCCCAGGCCCTTGCTATGGAGAGACAAAAGGAAGATGGATGCCTCCATTGGCATAATTAGGAATTTCCAGTGGAGATCACAGACCCGCCCCTCACCTGAGGGCCTGGCTGCTGCAAATAAAGGCAATTGGAAACACCTGTTTCCACTTGGTCACTGAGGACATACTCAGGAAACCCTCCAGGAGCTAGCAGGCTGGCAGTCCTCCTGACCCCGGGATAGCTGTGCTCCTAGTTGAGTGGCCCTTCTGGCCAGAGGTGAGAATATTCCCTAGATACAAGAAAGAACTTCAGGTTTCAAAAGGATTTGAAACCCCATGAGGCACGTGGAAAAGACTTTTCACAGCCATAAAAACACCCTCTTTCAGAACCCGGGAAGCTTCCGTTTTGCATGGAACATCTGGACACTGGTGTGGCCATCAGTAACACAGACACTTTACATTCGGCCCAATAGAGGGAAAGCACAATGTGTGTGCCAGGGGGGTAGAGTTTCACTTCTCTTGACCAAGGCTCTCATGGAATAAGGACAAGGATGCGGTGCAGGAAATTGAGGAAGGCTGCATTTAGGCTGAGTGTCAGCCTCAGGGCCCTGGAGAATGGGAGTCAAGCACATAGGGCCTGGAGCGCTTGAGCTGGAGATGGATATATGCCTGTTACCTGCAGCAGATTCGCTGTCTCCTCAGTTCCCCAATGTACTATGCCATATGCAGGATACTAAATAATCCAAAGGGCAAAGAAAGGAAAATTTCAACACCAGGAAGTCCGAGATCATGATGCATGCACTGACATCCAATAAGGGCCCAGTGAAGAATCTACCTAGAGTCCGTCAGAGAGATAGAATGACAGTGACAGAAAAGGACAGAAATTCTGGCCCTGTGTTGATCAGTGCCAGAGCACTGAAGACAAACCCTCCATGACCATGCATACTTCTTACAAGTGGCATTTTTATTTTATGTTTGTGAGGAAAGGTTACACTTAGAACATCTAGGTCTTAGCCCACTCTGAGAAGCAACACTTGGCCTGCAGCCCACTCTCCAAAACTGCCCTCGCCTCTCCAATTTGGAAGTAGTCTTAGTGATGCTCCAGCCAAGATGCAGGCTTCTGTATTGCATGTCCCTAGTAGAGCCTCAGACTGTCCTGTGTGCAGGGAACTGCACTATGTCTATTTCTTCTTTGATTTACAGTTTTGGGATAGTACTCGGTGGACAAAAAGAGCAAGAAGGAAGTAGATGATTTGGCTGAGGTAGTTTGTGCTGAGATTTGTAGAGTGATTAGAGCTATACGACTGGCTCTGTGAGATGTCTCTCATGACTGTATCTCAGAAGGGCCAAGTGTATCCGAATTCTTACCCTAATCCAGAGCTGTGCAGGTCTCTAGCTAAAAAATATTTTCAGATGTCTACATTTTACACACACACACACACACACATATATATATATATGTATGTATGTATGTATATATATATATATATATATCGAGAGAGAGAGAGAGAGACACTGATGTAGTCATTTTATACACTGGATTCGATATGACAATCAGACAATTGATTGCTAAAACCTGGAAGGAAACTGTACATCAGGAAAATAATTTTCCAAAGGAGTAAAATCTCAAAATCATTAGCTATAAGCAGCTCCAACGGGACAGAGTAAAAAAGGCTTGAGAAGGAACTCATCAAGGAGATTCTCCACATGCACAGGCACCACAAGGTTCCTAGTCTGGCAGCAGACACAGGGCAGCTGGTCGTTCCCAATGCAAGCCTCAGGGCAAAAACCTCTCCCTCTTCAGTGTTTTTACATCTATAAAGAAGCAAAGTGACCAAGGGCCAAAGAGAGCTACAATGGTGTCAATATTGAGTTGTAAATCAGAATGTACCTAGTGTTTTGCAAAAAATCACTTTATTATAAACTCTGAGTGATACTGGCATGGAAATGAGGAGACAGAATATGGATTGTGTCAGAAAGACTTACAAACTGAGGCTCCAGTAGCCTAGGTGAAATTGCCAACACAACAAGCCAGAGCTCAGCAGTGCTCTGGTAACTCTCATTGTATATCTGGGCCTGTCAGTAAAATAAGTATATAAGGAAAATATTAATGAGTGAAGACAGAGTGTGTGAGAGCATGTGAGAGTTAGAGACAGAGAAGGTGAGAAGAGAAATTGATGAGTTGGAAAGAGACTGGTCATTCAAAAACCTCCTACACTGTGTTCATTGATGACAGGTTCAAACCAGGCTTGTAGAGATTGTAAGGCAGCAGCTCTCATGCCCACAGACCCCAGACAGCCCCAGCCTTCACCATATGCTGTACTACCAGACCTGACAGTAATGTGTGTATGTGTGTCTGTCTGTCTGTCTGTGTGTGTCTGTGTGTGCTGAGACTACCTATAGTAGTCTCAGAGCATGGGTGGCAAGGTAGCCAGCCTCACCTGCAACTTATGTACAGAGAACCTAGCTGGTTAGGGAAATCCAGCTAGCCCAGATTCTGGCTAAGCAAGAATGCATATGCAAAGGGACTCTCATGTCTCACTCTCCTTAGTTCCCGATTCAATCTCATGCCTCACTATCATCCAAACACTGTCAATGGGGGAAGCTGGGGCACCCCTCAGAATTAAGGGGCAGGACCCTGTCCAGTCAGGTTTGGCTGCATACTCAGCCTCCAGGCTCCCAGTACACTTCTCAGGGCAGCAGATTACAAGCCCAGAAAGAACCCAGAAATAGCTGAAATTTGGGAACTGTGTTTGACCAAACAATAGTGGATGAACCTGGCCCCTTACACCTCTCCTTTGCATCAGGCTAAGGCAATTGCTCCTGTGGCCTCACAATCCCTGATCATGGTGTCCTGGTGTCCACACATCACACTCAGAGAGATTCCCAGTAGTAGGCATCCATTAGTGTCCCATACAAAGTCTCTCTGCTTGCGGGAAGCACATACTCCCCAGGCCCTTGCTATGGAGAGACAAAAGGAAGATGGATGCCTTCATTGGCATAATTAGGAGTTTCCAGTGGAGATCACAGACCCGCCCCTCACCTGAGGGCCTGGCTGCTGCAAATAAAGGCAATTGGAAACACCTGTTAACACTGTTAACACTTGGGCCCTGAGGACATACTCAGGAATCCCTCCAGGAGCTTGCAGGCTGACAGACCTCCTGACCCCTGGATAGCTGTGCTCCTAGTTGGGAGGGCCTTCTGTATCTATTCCCTAGATACAAAAAAGAACTTCAGGTTTCAAAAGGATTTGAAACCCAATGAGGCACTTGGAAAAGACTTTTCACAGCCATCAAAACACTCTCTTTCACAACCCAGGAAGCTTCCGTTTTGCGTGGAAAATCTGGACACTGGTGTGGCCATCAGTACCACAGATCCTTTACATTCAGCACAATAGAGGGAAAGCACAATGTGTTTGCCAGGGGGATAGAGTTTCACTTCTCTTGTCCTGGGCTCTGATGGAATAAGGACAAGGATGCGGTGCAGGAAAATGAGGAGGGCTGCATTTAGGCTGAGTGTCAGCCTCAGCGAACTGGAGAATGGGAGTCAAGCACAGATGGCCTGGACAGCTGCAGCTGGAGATGCACATATGCCTGTTACCTGCAGCAGGTTCGCTGTCTTCTCAGTTCCCCAATCTACTACGCCATATGTAGGAGACTGAATAATCCAAAAGGCAAAGAAAGGAAAATTTCCACACCAGGAAGTCCAAGTTCACGATGCATGCACTGACTTCCATAAGGGCCCAGGGAAGAAGGCACGTAGAGACAGTCAGAGAGACAGAATGACAGTGACAGAAAAGGACTGCAATTCTGGCCCTGTGTTGATCAGTGCCAGAGCACTGAAGACAAACCCTCCATGCCCATGCATACTTCTAACAAGTGGCATTGTTATTTTATGTTTGTGAGGAAAGGTTACACTTAGAACATCTAGGTCTTAGCCCACTCTTAGAAGCAACACTTGGCCTTCAGCCCACTCTCCAAAACTGCCCTCGCCTCTCCAATATGGAAGTAGTCTTAGTGATGTTCCAGCCAAGATGCAGGCTGGCGTATTGCATCTCCGTGGTCCAGCCTCAGACTATCCTGTGTGCAGGGAACTGATCTATGTCTATTTCTTCTTTGATTTACAGTTTTGGGATAGGACTCGGTGGACAAAAAGAGCAAGAGGGAAGTAGATGATTTGGCAGCCGTAGTTTATCCTGAGAGAGATTTGTTAGAGTGATAAGAGGTATATGAATGACTATGTGAGATGTCTCTCATGACTGTGGCTCAGAAGGGCCACGTCTATCGGCATTACTACCATAATCCAGAGCTGTTCAGGTCTCTAGCTAAAAAATATTTTCAGATCTCTACATAATATATATATATATATATATATATATATATATATATATATATATATATATAGAGAGAGAGAGAGAGAGAGAGATAGAGATAGACTGATGTAGTCATTTTCTACAATGGATTCGATATAATAGTCAGACAATTGATTGCTAAAACTTGGAGAGAAACTGTGCATCAGGAAAAGAATTGTCCAAAGGAGTAAAATCTCAAAATCATTAGCTATATGCAGCTCCAACGGGGCATAGCGAAAAAGGCTTGAGAAGGAACTCATCAAGGAGACTCTCCACATGGACAGGCACCACAAGTTTCCTAGTCTGGCAACAGACACAGTGCATCTGGTAGTTCCCAGTGCAAGCCTCAGGGAAAAAACCTCTCCCTCTTCAGTGTTTTTACATCTGAAAAGAAGAAAAGTGACGAAGGGCCAAAGAGAGCTACAATGGTGTCAATATTGAGTTGTAAATCAGAATGTACCAAATGTTTTGCAAAAAAATCACTTTATTATAAACTCTGAGTGATACTGGCATGGAAATGAGGAGACAGAATATGGCTTGTGTCAGAAAGACTTACAAACTGAGGCTCCAGTAGCCTAGGTGAAATCGCCAACACAACAAGCCAGAGCTAAGCAGTGTTCTGGTAACTCTCTTTGTATATCTGGGCCTGTCAGTAAAATAAGTATATAAGTAAAATATTAATGATTGAAGACAGAGTGTGTGAGAGCATGTGAGAGTTAGAGACAGAGAAGGTGAGAAGAGAAATTGATGAGTTGGAAAGAGACCAGAATTCAAAAACCTCCTACACTGTGTTCATTGATGACAGGTTCAAACCAGGCTTGTAGAGATTGTAAGGCAGCTGCTCTCATGCCCACAGACCCCAGACAGCCCCAGCCTTCACCATATGCTGTACTACCAGACCTTACAGTAATGTGTGTGTGTGTGTGTGTCTGTCTGTCTGTCTGTGTGTGTCTGTGTGTGCTCAGAACTCACCTATAGTTGTCTAAGAGCATGGGTGGAAATGTATCCAGCCTCACCTGCAACTTATGTACAGAGAACCTAGCTGGTTAGGGAAATCCAGCTAGCCCAGATTCTGGCTAAGCAAGAATGCATATGCAAAGGGACTCTCATGTCTCGCTCTCCTGAGTTCCCGATTCAATCTCATGCCTCACTATCATCCAAACACTGCCAACGGGGGAAGCCGGGGCACCCCTCAGAATTCAGGGGCAGGACCCTGTCCAGTCATGTTTGGCTGTATACTCAGCCTCCAGGCTCCCAGTCCACTTCTCAGTGGACAGCAGATTACAAGCCCAGAAAGAACCCAGAAAGAGCTGTGTCTCAACATAGATGGGAACTGTGTTTGACCAAACTGTTGTTAAAATTTTCGGAGGCTCTTGCAGGCCTGGCTTGCTTCATGGCGGGTAACAGAGACGCGGAGACAACGGCTGGGCAGGGAAGCTGTATTTCTTTATTCAGGAACAACGATACATAAACTAAGACAAACTAATCACCAAACAGAACTCTGCTGTCTCTTTGGCGGCGCAAGCCCTCTTTCTTTTACTCTCGAACTCAGGAACCCAGGAACTCTGTCTCTCTGCCACTCTCTCTTACTCTGTAACCCTGAGACTCTCGAACTCAGGAACTCTCGGACTCAGGAACTCAGGAACTCTCGGACTCAGGAACTCAGGAACTCTGTCACTCTCGAACTCAGGAACTCTCTGGCCCTCTCTCTCTTCCTCTGTAACCCTGAAACTCTCGAACTCAGGAACTCAGGAACTCTCGAACTCTCATACTCGGGAACCCTCTGAAACTCTTCCACTGTGGAACTCTCTCTTACTCTGTAACTCTGCAACTCTCGAACTCCGGAACTCAGGAACTCTCCAACTCTGGAACTCTGGAACTCTACTCTGGAACTCAAGAACTCTCGAACTCTCGTACTCGGGAACCCCCTGAAACTCTTCCACTGTGGAACTCTCTCTTACTCTGTAACTCTGAAACTCTCGAACTCAGGAACTCTCTCCCGGGGTTCCTTTGGGGCGGGGCCAAGTGGGCCCGTGAAATTAGCAGGCCTGATCCAATTCTCTTGGCGGGGGGAGGGCTAGAAAAAACCAATGTAAAGCATACAACACCAAACAACAGTGGATGAACCCAGCCCCTTACACCTCCCCTTTGGTTCGTGCTAAGGCAATTGCACCTGTGGCCTCACAATCCCTATCACGGTGTCCTGGTGTCCACACATCACACTCAGAGAGATTCCCAGAAGTAGGCATCCATGAGTGACCCATACAAAGTCGCTCTGCTTGCAGGAAGCACAAACTCCCCGGGCCTTTCTATGAAGACACAAAGGAAGATGGATGCCTCCATTGGCTGAATTATGAGTTTCCAGTGGAGATCACAGCCCCGCCCCTCACCTGAGGGCCTGGCTGCTGCTTTTAAAGGCAATTGCAAACACCTGTTAACACTTGGGACCTGAGGACATACTCAGGAATCCCTCCAGGAGCTAGCAAACTGGCAGACCTCCTGACCCCTGGATAGCTGTGCTCCTAGTTGGGAGGGCAATCTGGCCAGAGGTGAGAATATTCCCTAGATACAAGAAAGAACTTCAGGTTTCAAAAGGATTTGAAACCCCATGAGGCACTTGGAAAAGACATTCCACAGCCATCAAAAAACCCTCTATCTGAATCCTGGAAGCTTCTGTTTTGCGTGGAAAATCTGGACACTGGTGGGGCCATCAGTACCACAGATCCCAATATGGGAAAGCACAATGTGTGTGCCAGGGGGATAGAGTTTCACTTCTCTTGACCTGGGCTCTCATGGAATAAAGACAAGGATGCGGTGCAGGAAAATGAGGAGGGCTGCATTTAGGCTGAGTGTCAGCCTCAGGGCCCTGGAGAATGGGAGTCAAGCACAGAGGGCCTGGATAGCTGCAGGTGGACATGGACATATGCCTGTTACCTGCAGCAGGATCACTGCCTCCTCAGTTCCCCAATGTAATAAGCCATATGCAGTAGACTGAATAATGCAATGGGCAAAGAAAGGAAAATTTCAACACCATGAAGACCGAGATCATGATGCATGCACTGACTTCCATAAGGGCCCAGTGAAGAAGGCACGTAGAGACAGTCAAAGAGACACAGGATGACAGAGACAGAAAAGGACTGAAATTCTGGCCCTGTGTTGATCAGTGCCAGAGCACTGAAGAAAAACCCTCCATGCATATGCATACTTCTTACAAGTGGCATTGTTATTTTATGTTTGTGAGGAAAGGTTACACTTAGAACATCTAGGTTTAGCTCACTCTTAGAAGCAACACTTGGCCTGCAGCCCACTCTCCAAAACTGCCCTCGCCTCTCCAATTTGGAAGTAGTCTTAGTGATGCTCCAGCCAAGATGCAGGCTTGTGTATTGCATGTCCCTAGTACAGCCTCAGACTGTCCTGTGTGCAGGGAACTGCACTATGTCTATTTCTTCTTTGATTTACAGTTTTGGGATAGGACTCGGTGGACAAAAAGAGCAAGAAGGAAGTAGATGATTTGGCTGAGGTAGTTTGTGCTGAGAGAGAACTGTAGTGATAGGAGGTATACGAATGGCTCTGTGAGATGTCTCCCATGACGGTGGCTCAGAAGGTCCAGGTGTATCCTCATTACTACCCTAATCCAGAGGTGTGCATGTCTCTAGCTAAAAAATATTTTCAGACCTCTACATGTTACATATATATATAGAGAGAGAGTGAGATACTGATGTAGTCATTTTCTACAATGGATTCAATATGACATTCAAACAATTGATTGCTAAATCCTGGAGGGAAACTGTGCATCAGGAAAAGAATTGTCCAAAGGAGTAAAATCTCCAAATCATTAGCTATATGCAGCTCCAAGGGGACAGAGCAAAAAAGGCTCGAGTATGAACTCATCCAGGAGACAATCCACATGGACAGGCTCAGAAGTTTCCTAGTCTGGCAACACACACAGGGCAGCTGCTAGTTCCCAGTGCAAGCCACAGGGCAAAAACCTCTCCCTCTTCAGTGTCTTCACTACTGAAAAGAAGAAAAGTGGCCAATGGCCAAGGAGAGCTATAATGGTGTCATATTTAGCTGTAAATCAGAATGTGCCAAGTGTTTTGCGCATAATCACCTATGCCACAGTGATTCTGTTGTTCTCTCTCTCTCCCTCCATAACACACATACACACACACACACACACACACACAAACACACACTCTCACAGTTACACACACGCACACATCCACAGAGGAAAAGGCACAAACGGAGTTATACACATGCGCACTGGACAGCTTCTGCAATGCAGGGTCCTGTCCTGAACCCTGCTTAGCACTTCCTGGAAGGATGCCCAGCCTTTAAGGGCATCTCGGAGCTCTCATTGGCGGGCTTCCTTCAGAAGGCCCACACACAGGGCGCCAGCCAGGCTCTGATAGGCTAGAGGCCTAGGCCACGCCCAGAACCCCTGCTAGCAATCTCATTGGCCAGTGTGCTTGGACACGCCCAGGAGGGTCAGGGCCCCTAGTCAGTGATAGGCCAGCAGCTTTGAGTACCATGAGTGAAGACAGAGTGTGTGAGAGCATGTGAGAGTTAGGGACAGAGAAGGCAAGAAGAGAAATAGATGAGTTGGAAAGAGACCAGAATTCAAAAACCTCCTACACTGTGTTCATTGATGACAGGTTCAAACCTGGCTTGTAGAGATTGTAAGGCAGCAGCTCTCATGCCCACAGACCCCAAACAGCCCCAGCTTTCACCATATGCTGTACTACCAGACCTGACACTAATGTGTCTGTGTTTTTTTGTGTGTGTAGGTCTCTCTCTCTGTGTGTCTGTGTGTGTTCAGAGCTCACCTGTAGTAGTCTCAGAGCTTGGGTGTCAAGGTAGCCAACCCCAACTGCAAATTATGTACAGAGAACCTAGCTGGTCAGGGCAAGCCAGCTAGCCCATATTCTGGCTAAGCAAGAATGCCAGAGAACTATGTGGAATACCGGGACCCCATTTTGAGCCCCTGGTCACCACTTACCCAGCTAGGGAAATGCTGGGCTACTGGCATATCAGAGCTGCAGCTGTCTCTCTGTCTCTCTTCCTGCTTGGGACTTGCTCAATCAATTTATGACTGTTTCCTTCTCATCAATAAGAAAGTTACAAGTGATGTACAGAAATATAGGGAAAGAGGGAAACATTACCCCCCTTGCCCACTATTACATGTAACTGTTGACTCTATACCTTTCATCCAGCAAGAAAGAACAGAATAAATATTTGGGAGGTTAGAAACATTGTAGGTTAAATAGTTAGCATTCTCTAGAGCCATGCAATACTAATCCATTGTGCATTGGATGTCACTGTCAAAAACAGTGCAGTAGTAGTTGTATTAGTGTGTAGTATCTACAAAAGGAAATGTATTGTGTGTCAGAAGTTCCCTTCAATTATAAGAGAAAATCTATCAGGCAGAAGAAATGATCCCTCATGTGATATTGGACTAAATAAATAAATAAATATGCAAATAAATGAGGATGATCTAGGAGGATTTGAAAAAAATAAAAAATAAAAACAAAGACCACAGGAAGACCTGATTAGAGCAGAAATACAGAAAACGTCTGCTGAGAAACAGAGGGCTGCTTCAAAAATTCCCTGACACTTCAGGGTCCACGCAAATTAAGAATTACCGAGAATGAAAAGAAACACATACATATTGAAGCTTACACTAGAAAATGGAGGCAAGTTCTGTGCTATGATAATTACAATAAGGATGCTGATAGAAAGGCTATTGGAAATGCTCCTGGAAGGTTTCTAATTTATAATTGTAGTGAATCCTGCTCCAAGTATGTGACCAATTATTTATGAATAAGGAGGCTGTTATAAATGCGGTAATTCTGCGTTAAGATCAGATAAAAAGGTCAACAATTCTAAAAATAACTGATATATATATGTATATATATATATATGTACATATATGTATATGTATCTTTATTATCAACTATCAGGGATACTGGCATGGCTATGAGGAGACAGAGTATGGCTTGTGCCAGAGAGACTTACAAAGCTGAGGCTCCAGAAACCTAACAAGCCAGAGATCAGCAGTGCTCTGGTAACTCTCTTTGTATATCTGGGCCTGTCAGTAAAATTAGTATATAAGTAAAATATTAATGAGTGAAGACAGAGTGTGTGAGAGCATGTGACAGTTAGAGACAGAGAAGGCGAGAAGAGAAATAGATGAGTTGGAAAGAGACCAGAATTCAAAAACCTCCTACACAGTGTTCATTGATGACAGATTCAAACGTGGCTTGTAGAGATTGTAAGGCAGCAGCATCATGCCCACAGACCACAGACAGCCCCAGCCTTCACCATATGCTGTTCTACCAGACTTGACAGGAATGTGTGTGTGTGTGTGTGTGTGTCTGTTTGTCTGTCTGCCTGTGTGTGTGTGTGTGTGTGTGCTCAGACCTCACCTATAGTAGTATCAGAGCATGGGTGTCAAGGTATCCAGCCTCACCTGCAACTTATGTACAGAGAACCTAGCTGGTTAGGGAAAGCCAGCTAGCCCAGATTCTAGCTAAGCAAGAATGCATATGCAAAGGGACTCTCATGTCTAGCTCTCCTGAGTTCCTGATTCAATCTCATGCATCACTATCATCCAAACACTGCCAACGGGGTAAGCTGGGGCACCCCTCAGAATTCAGGGGCAGGACCCTGTCCAGTCACCTTTGGCTGCATACTCAGCCTCTAGGCTCCGAGTCCACTTCTCAGTGGACAGCAGTTTACAAGCCCAGAAAGAACCCAGAAAGAGCTGTGTCTCAACATAGATGGGAACTGTTTTTGACCAAACAATAGTGGATGAACCCGGCCCCTTACACCTCCCCTTTGGGTACTGCTAAGGCAATTGCTCCTGTGGCCTCACAATCCCTGATAACGGTGTCCTGGTGTCCACACATCACACTCAGAGAGATTCCAAGAAGTAGGCATCCATGAGTGTCCCCTACAAAGTCGCTCTGCTTGCAGGAAGCACAAACTCCCATGGCCTTTGCTATGGAGAGACAAAAGGAAGATGGATGCCTCCATTGGCTGAATTAGGAGCTTCCAGTGGAGATCACAGCCCCGCACCTCACCTGAGGGCCTGGCTGCTTCTAATAAAGACAATTGGAAACACCTGTTACCACTTGGGACCTGAGGACATAATACTCAGGAATCCCTCCAGGAGCTAGCAGGCTGGCAGAACTCCTGACCCCAGGATAGCTGTGCTCCTAGTTGGGAGGGCCTTCTGGCCAGAGGTGAGAATATCCCCTAAATACAAGAAAGAACTTCAGTTTCAAAAGGATTTGAAACCCCATGAGGCAATTGGAAAAGACATTTCACAGCCATCAAAAAACCCTCTTTCGGAACCCGGGAAGCTTCCGTTTTGCGTGGAAAATCTGGACACTGGTGTGGCCATCAGTACCACAGATCCTTTACATTCAGCCCAATAGAGGGAAAGCACAATGTGTGTGCCAGGGAGATAGAGTTTCACTTCTCTTGACCCGGGCTCTCATGGAATAAGGAAAAGGATGTGGTGCAGGAAATTGAGGAGGGCTGCATTTAGGCTGAGTGTAAGCCTCAGGGCCCTGGAGAATGGGAGTCAAGCACAGAGGGCCTGGACAGCTGCAGCTGGAGATGGACATATGCCTGTTACCTGCAGCAGGATCGCTGTCTCCTCATTTCCTCAGTGTACTACGCCATATGCAGTAGACTGAATAATGCAAAGGGCAAAGAAAGGAATATTTCAACACCGGAAATCCGAGTTCATGATGCATGCACTGACTTCCATAAGGGCCCAGGGAAGAAGGCACGTAGCGACAGTCAGAGAGACAGGATGACAGAGACAGAAATGGACTGAAATTCTGGCAATCAGTGCCAGAGCACTGAAGACAAACCCTCCATGCCCATGCATACTTCTTACAAGTGGCATTGTTATTTTATGTTTGTGAGGAAAGGTTACACTTAGAACATCTAGGTCTTAGCCCACTCAGAGAAGGAACACTTGGCCTGCAGCCCACTCTCCAAAACTGCCCTCGCCTCTCCAATTTGGAAGTAGTCTTAGTGATGCTCCAACCTAGATGCAGGCTGGCGTATTGCATCTCCCTGGTCCAGCCTCATACTGTCCTGTGTGCAGGGAACTTCACTATGTCTATTTCTTCTTTGATTTACAGTTTTGGGATAGGACTCAGTGGACAAAAAGAGTAAGAGGGAAGTAGATGATTTGGCAGCGGTAGTTTGTGCTGAGAGAGACTTGTAGAGTGATAAGAGGTATACGAATGGCTCAGTGAGATATCTCTCATGACTGTGGCTCAGAATGGCCAGGTGTATCCGCATTACTACCCTAATCCAGAGCTGTGCAGGTCTCTAGCTAAAATATATTTTCAGATCTCTACATGTTACATATATATATATATATATATATATATATATATATATATATATATATGTAGAGAGAGAGAGAGAGACTGATGTAGTCATTTTCTACAATGGATTCAATATGACATTCAGACAATTGATTGCTAAAACCTGATGAGAAACTGTGCATCAGGAAAGAATTGTCCAAAGGAGTAAAATCTCAAAATCATTAGCTATATGCAGCTCCAACGGGGCATAGCGAAAAAGGCTTCAGAAAAACTCAAGAAGGAGACTCTCCACACTGACAGGAACCACAAGTTTCCTAGTCTGGCAACAGACACAGTGCATCTGGGAGTTCCCAGTGCAAGTCTCAGGGCAAAATCCTCTCCCTCTTCAGTGTTTTTACATCTGAAAAGAAGAAAAGTGACCAAGGGCCAAAGAGAGCTACAATGGTGTCAATATTGATCTGTAAATCAGAATGTACCAAGTGTTTTGCAAAAAAATCACTTTATTATAAACGGTGAGTGATACTGGCATGGAAATGAGGAGACAGAATATGGCTTGTGTCAGAAAGACTTACAAACTGAGGCTCCAGTAGCCTAGATGAAATAGCCAACACAACAAGCCAGAGCTCAGCAGTGCTCTGGTAACTCTCTTTTTATATCTGGGCCTGTCAGTAAAATAAGTATATAAGTAATATATAAATGAGTGAAGACAGAGTGTGTGAGAGCATATGAGAGTTAGAGACAGAGAAGGTGAGAAGAGAAATAGATGAGTTGGAAAGAGACCAGAATTCAAAAACCTCCTACACTGTGTTCATTGATGACAGGTTCAAACCAGGCTTGTAGAGATTGTTAGGCAGCAGCTCTCATGCCCACAGACCCCAGACAGCCCCAGCCTTCAACATGCTGTACAACCAGACCTGACAGTAATGTGTGTGTGAAAGACTGTCTGTCTGTCTGTCTGTCTGTGTCTGTGTGTGCTCAGAACTCACCTATAGTAGTATCAGAGCATGGGTGTCAAGGTAGACAGCCTCACCTGCAACTTATGTACAGAGAACCTAGCTGGTTAGGGAAAGCCAGCTAGCCCAGATTCTGGCTAAGCAAGAATGCATATGCAAAGGGACTCTAATGTCTCACTCTCCTGAGTTCCCGATTCAATCTCATGCCTCACTATCATCAATACACTGCCAATGAGGGGAAGCTGGGGCACCCATCAGAATTCAGGGGCAGGACCCTGTCCAGTCACATTTGGCTGCATACTCAGCCTCCAGGCTCTCAGTCCACTTCTCAGTGGACAGCAGATTACAAGCCCAGAAAGAACCCAGAAAGAGCTGTGTCTCAACATAGATGGGAACTGTGTTTGACCAAACAATAGTGGATGAACCCGGCCCCTTACACCTCACCTTTGGGTCCTGCTAAGGCAATTGCTCCTGTGGCCACACAATCCCTGATCACGGTGTCCTGGTGTCCACACATCACACTCAGAGAAATTCCCAGAAGTAGGCATGCATGAGTGTCCCATACAAAGTCGCTCTGCTTGCAGGAAGCACAAACTCCCTGGTTCCTTGGTATGGAGAGACAAAAGGAAGATGAATGCCTCCAGTGGCTGAGTTAGGATTTTCCAGTGGAGATGACAGACCAGACCCTCATCTGAGGGCCTGGCTGCTGCTAATAAAGGCAATTGGAAACACGGGTTACCACTTGGCACCTGAGGACATAATACTCAGGAATCCCTCCAGGTGCTAGCATGCTGGCAGACCACCTGACGCCAGGATAGCTGTGCTTCTAGTTGGGAGGGCCTACTGGCCAGAGGTGAGAATATTCCCTATATACAAGAAAGAACTTCCAGTTTGAAATGAATTTGAAACCCCATGAGGCACTTGGAAAAGACTTTTCACAGCCATCAAAACACCCTCTTTCAGAACCCTGGAAGCTTCCGTTTTGCGTGGAAAATCTGGACACTGGTGTGGCCATCAGTACCACAGATCCTTTACATTGGGCCGAATACAGGGAAAGCACAATGTGTGTGCCAGGGGGATAGAGTTTCACTTCCCTTGACCTGGGCTCTCATGGAATAAGGACAAGGGTGCAGTGCAGGAAATTGAGGAGGGCTGCATTTAGGCTGAGTGTCAGCCTCAGGGCCCTGGAGAATGGGAGTCAAGCACAGAAGGCCTGCACAGCTGCAGCTGTAGATGGACATATGCCTGTTACCTGCAGAAGGATCGCTATCTCCTCAGTTCCCCAATGTAATAAGCCATATGCAGTAGACTGAATAATGCAAAGGGCAAAGAAAGGAAAATTTCAACACCAGGAAGTCCGAGTTCAGGATGCATGCACTTACTTCCATAAGGGCCCAGTGAAGAAGGCACTTAGAGACAGTCAGAGAGACAGGATGACAGAGACAGAAATGGACTAAAATTCTGGCACTATGTTGATCAGTGCCAGAGCACTGAAGACAAACCCTCCATGCCCATGCATACTTCTTACAAGTGGCATTGTTATTTTATGTTTGTGAGGAAAGGTTACACTTAGAACATCTAGGTCTGAGCCCACTCTGAGAAGCAACACTTGGCCTGCAGCCCACTCTCCAAAACTGCCCTCGCCTCTCCAATTTGGAAGTAGTCTTAGTGATGCTCCAGCCAAGATGCAGGCTGGCGTATTGCATCTCCCTGGTCCAGCCTCAGACTGTCCTGTGTGCAGGGAACTGCACTATGTCTATTTCTTCTTTGATTTACACTTTTGGGATAGGACTCGGTGGACAAAAAGAGCAAGAGGGAAGTAGATGATTTTAATTCGGATTTCTGTAAATATTAGGAAGGTTTAGTAAAGTTACTTCATTGATACTTTAGCCAACTGAATACTGGGGGGTGCATTCCCCTTCTTTTTTTATTAATTGAGCTTAAGGGTTATAGTTCTTCTTGTTTGAGCTGTAGCCCACATAAATTTAGAAAAAGTACCAACTGAGAAAAAAAATTGTTTACCAAACATGGGCAGGTGAGTTACATCAATCTGCCAGAGAGCACTGGCTTTTATCAATGGGGATTAGTCTTCAAATTCTGCATAGCAGGATCTTAATTAAACAAAGCAGGAGCCAGTAAAGTGCTCTCCCTATGGCAGGTCAAGCGTTAAAATTTAGGACGCTTGTAAAAAATGAAAAAAAAAATTTAGGATATGAGTGACTTTAGGAGTCATTACACACCCATAAATAAAAAAGAAAAATGTTTGTCTTTAAATCTTACCATATGAGCAGTCGGTTCTTCATCTGTAGATTGTACCTACAATTATTAACTTAAGAGAAAAGAATGTGTACCAAGTTAGAAGTTTAGATGATCTAATCCAGAGCTGTGCAGGTCTCTAGCTAAAAAATATTTTCAGACCTCTACATGTTACCTATTATTTATATATATATATATATATATATATATATATATATATATATATAGAGAGAGAGAGAGAGAGAGAGAGAGAGAGAGAGACACTGATGTAGTCATTTTCTACACTGGATTAGATATGACATTCAGACAACTGATTGCTAAAACCTGGAGATAAAATGTGCATCAGGAAAAGAATTGTCCAAAGTAGTAAAACCTCAAAATAATTATAACAGCCAAGTTTTTCAGAAATAATTGGCCATATAATTGGAGCAGCATTCAATTCAAATATAAATAATAGAACCTTCCAGTAGCATTTCTAATAGTGTTTCTATCAGCATCCTTATTGTAATTATCATAGCCCAGAACTTCCCTTCTTTTTCTAGTGTAAGCCACAATATGTATGTGTTTGTTTTCTTTTTCTGGAAATCTTAATTTCCCTGGATCCTGAAGTGTTAGGGAATTTTTGAAGAAGGTCTTCTTGTGGTTTTTGTTTTTATTTTTTTTTTTTAAAGTCCTCCTAGATAATCCCCATTTATTTGCATATTTATTTATTTGGTTTACAGTCAACAGTTACATGTAATAGTGGCTATGGGGGTAATTTTTCCCACTTTCCCTGTATTTCTGTACATCATTTGTAACTTTCCTATTGAGGAGAAGGAAACAGTCATAAATTGAGAGAGCAGGGCCCAAGCAGGAAGAGAGACAGAGAGACAGCTGCAGCTCTGATTTGCCACAAGCCCAACTTTTCCCTAATTGTGTAAGTGGTGACCAGGGGATCAAAATGGGGTCTTGGGCTTCCACATAGTTCTCTGGCATTCTTGCTTAGCCAGAATCTGGGCTAGCTGGCTTGCCCTGACCAGCTAGGATCTCTGTACATAAGTTGCAGGTGAGGCTGGCTACCTTGACACCCATGCTCTGTGACTACTACAGATGAGCTCTGAGCACACACAGACACACACAGACAGACAGACAGACACACACACACACACACACACACACATTACTGTCAGGTATGGTAGTACAGCATATGGTGAAGACTGGGGCTGTCTGGGGTCTGTGGGCATGAGAGCTGCTACCTTACAATCTCTACAAGGCAGGTCTGAACCTGTCATCAATGAACACAGTGTAGGAGGTTTTAGAATTCTGTTCTCTTTCCAACTCATCTATTTCTCTTCTCGCCTTCTCTAACTCTTACATTCTCTGGCTGGCTGGGGGCGTGTCACTGGGACAACAGGCCAATCAGTCCAGCTGATGTGGCTGGTGCGCATGCCTTCCAGTGGCTGCCCAATGAGCGTGCTCCATGGCAGTGTTGGCGGTGCTCAAGGCCGCTGGCCAATCACTCACTAGGGGAACAGACCCTCCTGGCGTGTCCAAGCACACTGGCCAATGAGATTGCTGGCAGGGGTTCTGGACTTGGCCTAGGCCTCTGGCCTATCAGAGCATGACTGGCGCCCTGTGGATGGCCTTTTGAAGTAAGCCTGACTATGGGAGCTCAGAGCTGGTCTTAAAAGCCTGGGCGTGCTTCCAGGAAGTGTGAAGCAGGGTTCAGTCCAGGACCCTGTCTTGCAGAAGCTGTCCAGTGCGCATGTGTATAACTCCGTTTGTGCCTGTGCCTCTGTGGATGTGTGCGTGTGTGTCACTGTGAGAGTGTGTGTTTGTGTGTGTGTGTGTGTGTGTGTGTGTGAGGAAGGGAGAGACAGAGAACAACAGAGTTACTGTGGCACAGGTGATTTTGTGCAAAACACTTGGTACATTCTGATTTACAGCTCAATATTGACACCATTGTAGCTCTCCTTGGCCCTTGGTCACTTTTCTTATTTTCAGATGTAAAGTCACTGAAGAGGGAGAGGTTTTTGCCCTGAGGCTTGCACTGGGAACTAGGAGCTGCCCTGTGTATGTTGCCAGACTAGGAAACTTGTGGTTCCTGTCCAAGTAGAGAGTCACCTGGATGAGTTCCTTCTCGAGCCTATTTCACTCGGTACCATTGGAGCTGCATATAGCTAATGATTTGGAGATTTTACTCCTTTGGACAATTCTTTTCCTGATGCACAGTTTCTCTCCATTTTTTAGCAATCAATTGTTTGAATGTCATATCGAATCCATTGTAGAAAATGACTAAATGACTACATCAGTGTCTCTCTCTCTCTCTCTCTCTCTCTCTCTCTCTATATATATATATATATATATATATATATATATATATATGTAACATGTAGAGGTCTGAAAATATTTTTAGCTAGAGACCTGAACAGCTCTGGATTATTGTAGTAATGCGGATACACCTGGCCCTTCAGAGCCACAGTCATGAGACATCTCACAGAGCCATACATATAGGTCTTATCAGTCTACAAATCCCACTCAGCACAAACTACCGCTGCCAAATGATCTACTTCCCTCTTGCTATTTTTCTCCACAGAGTCCTATCCCAAAACTGTAAATCAAAGAAGAAATAAACATAGTGCAGTTCCCTGCACACAGGGCAGGCTGAGGCTGAACGAGGGAGATGCAATACGCCAGCCTGCATCTAGGTTGGAGCATCACTAAGACTACTTCCAATTTGGAGAGGTGAGGGCAGTTTTGGAGAGTGGGCTGCAGGCCAAGTGTTGCTTCTCAGAGTGGGCTAAGACCTAGATGTTCTAAGTGTAACCTTTCCTCACAAACATAAAATAACAATGCCACTTGTAAGAAGTATGCATGGGCATGGAGGGTTTGTCTTCAGTGCTCTGGCTCTGATCAACACAGGGCCAGAATTTCAGTACTTTTTTGTCACTGTCATTCTGTCTCTCTGACTGTCTCTATGTGCCTTCTTCACTGGCCCATACTGGAAGTCAGTGCATGCATCCTTAACTGGGTCTTCCTGGTGTTGAAATTTTCCTTTCTTTGCTCTTTGGATTATTTAATCTCGTGCATATGGCTTAGTACAGGTGGAACTGAGGAGGCAGCGATCCTACTGCAGGTAACAGGCATTTGTCCATCTCCAGCTGCATCTGTCCAGGTCCTCTGTGCTTGGCTCCCATTCTCCAGGGCCCTGAGGCTGACACTCAGCCTAAATGCAGCCCTCCTTACCTTCCTACACAGCATCCTAGTCCTTATTACATGAGAGCCCAGGTCAAGGGAAGTGAAACTCTATCCCCCTGGCACACACATTGTGCTTTCCCTCTATTGGGCTGAATGTAAAGGATATGTGGTACTGATGGCCACACCAGTGTCCATATTTACCATGCAAAACGGAAGATTCCAGGGTTCAGAAAGAGGGTGTTTTGATGGCTGTGCAAAGACTTTTCCAAGTGCCTCATGGGGTTTCAAATCCTTTTGAAACCTGAAGTTCTTTCTTGTATCTAGGGAATATTCTCACCTCTGGCCAGAAGGCCTTACCAACTAGGAGCACACCTATGTCAGGGTCAGGAGGTCTGCCAGCCTGCTAGCTCCTGGAGGGATTCCTGAGTATGTCCTCAGGGCCCAAGTGGTAACAGCTGTTTCCAATTGCCTTTATTAGCAGCAGCCAGGCCCTCAGGTGAGGGTATGGTCTGTCATCTCCACTGGAAGCTCCTAATTCAGTCAATGGAGGCATCCATCTTCCTTTTGTCTCTCCATAGCAAGGGCCCGGGGAGTTTGTGCTTCCTGCAAGCAGAGCGACTTTGTATGGGACACTCATGGATGCCTACTTCTGGGAATCTCTCTGAGTGTCATGAGTGGACACCAGGACACCATGATCAGGGATTGTGAGGCCACAGGAGCAATTGCCTTAGCCGGACCCAAAGGGGAGGAGTAAGGGGCCGGGTTCATCCACTGTTGTTTCGTCAAACACAGTTCCCATCTATGTTGAAACACAGCTCTTTCTGGGTTCTTTCTGGGCTTGTAATCTGCTGCCCTGAGCAGTGGACTGAGAGCCTGGAGGCTCAGTAGGCAGCGAAACATGACTGGACAGGCTCATGCCCCTGAATTCTAAGGGGTGCCCCAGCTTCCCCCATTGGCAGTGTTTGGATGATAGTGAGGCATGGGATTGAATGAGGAACTCAGTAGAGCAAGACATGAGAGTCCCTTTGCATATGCATTCTTGCTTAGCCAGAATGTGGACTAGCTGGTTTGCCCTGACCAGCTAGGTTCTCTGTACATAAGTTGCAGGTGAGGCTGGCTACCTTGACTCCCATACTCTGAGACATCTATAGGTGAGCTCAGAGGACACACAGACACAGATAGACAGACAGACAGACACACACACACATTACTGTCAGGTTTGGTAGTACAGTATATGGTGAAGGCTGGGGCTGTCTGGGGTCTGTGGGCATGAGAGCTGCTGCCTTACAATCTCTACAAGCCAGGTTTGAACCTGTCATCAATGAACACAGTGTAGGAGTTTTTTGAATTCTGGTCTCTTTCCAACTGATGTATTTCTCTTCTCGCCTTCTCTGTCTCTAACTCTCATATGCTCTCATACACTCTGTCTTCACTCATTTATATTTTACTTATATACTTATTTTACTGACATGCCCAGATATACAAAGAGAGTTACCAGAGCACTGCTGAGCTTTGGTTTGTTGTGTTGGCGATTTCACCTAGGCTACTGGAGCATCAGTTTGTAAGTCTTTCTGACACAAGCCATATTCTGTCTCCTCATTTCCATGCCAGTGTCACACATAGTTTATAATAAATAGATACATACATATATATATATAAACATATATATTTATATATCTGTCATTTTTTGAATTGTCGACCTATGTATTTGACCTTAATTCAGAATTAACACATTTATAACAGCCTAGTTTTTCAGAAATAATTGGCTATAGTTGGAGCAGGATTCAATACAATTATAAATAATAAAACCTTCCAGTAGCATTTCTAATCGTGTTTCTATCAGCATCCTTATTGTAATTATCATAGCCCAGAACTTCCCTCCTTTTTCTAGTGTAAGCTTCAATACGTATGTGTTTGTTGTCTTTTTCCGGAAATCTTAATTTCCTTGGACCCTGAAGTGTTAGGGAATTTTTGAAGCAGCCCTCTGTTTCTCAGGATATGGTTTCTATGTTTCTGCTGTAATCAGGTCTTCTTGTGGTTTTTGTTTTCATTATTTTTTATTTTTTCAAGTCCTCCCAAATCATCTCCATTTATTTGCATATTTATTTATTTATTCAGGATCACATGAGGGTCATTTTTTCTGCTTGATATATTTTATCTTATAATTGAAGGTAATTTTGATGCAAAATACATTTCCTGGGGCATATACTACACACATATGGTGAAGGCTTGGTTTGTCTGGAGTCTGTGGGCATTAGAGCTGCTGCCTTACAATCTCTACAACCCAGGTTTGAACCTGTCATGAATGAACACAGTCTAGGGGGTTTTTGACTTCTGGTCTATTTCCAACTCCTCTATTTCTTTTCTCTCCTTCTCTGTCACTGACTCTCACAGGCTCTCACTCACTCTGTCTGCACTCAGTAATATTTTACTTATATTCTTATTTTATTGACAGGCCCAGATATACAAAGAGAGTTGCCATAGCACTGCTGAGCTCTGGCTTGTTTTGTTGGTGATTTTACCTAGGCTACTGGAGCCTCAGCTTTGTAAGTTTCTCTGACACAAGCCATATTCTGTCTCCTTATATCCATGGCAGTATGTCTCAGACTTTATAATAAAGATATACATCCATATACATATATAAATATACATATATATCTGTCATTTTTAGAATTGTCGACCTATGGTATTCCTGTGGTTTTTATTATTTTTTTATGTTTTCAAATCCACCTAGATCATCCCAATATATTTGCATATTTATTTATATATTTAGTCCGATATCACATGAGGGTTCATTTCTTCTGCCTGATAGATTTTCTCTTATAATTGAAGAGAACTTTGGACACACGATACATTTCCTTTTGCAGATACTACACACTACTACAACTACTACTGCACTGTTTTTGACAGTGACATCCAATGCACAATGGATTAGTATTGCATGGCTCTAAAGAATGTTTCCTATTTAACCTACAAAGTTTTTAACCTCACAAATATTTATTCTGTTCTTTCATGTGGGATGAATGGTTTACAGTCAACAGTTACATGTAATAGTGGTTATGGGGGTATTTTTTCCCACTTTCCCTGTATTTCTGTACATCATTTGTAACTTTCCTATTTAGGAGAAGGAAACTGTCATAAATTGAGAGAGCAGGGCCCAAGCAGGAAGAGTGACAGAGAGACAGCTGAACATCTGATTTGCCACTAGCCCAGCTTTTCCCTAATTGGGTAAGTGGTGACCAGGATCGCAAAATGGGGTCTTGGGATTCCACATAGTTCTCTGGAATTCTTGCTTAGCCAGAATCTGGGCTATCTGGCTTGCCCTGACCAGCTAGGTTCTCTGTACATAAGTTGCAGGTGAGGCTGGCTACCTTGACACCCATGCTCTGAGACTACTACAAGTGAGCTCTGAGCACACAAAGACACACACAGACAGACACACACACACACACACACACACACACACACAAATTACTGTCAGGTCTGGTAGTACAGCATATGGTGAAGATTGGGGCTGTCTGGGGTCTGTGGGCATGAGAGCTGCTGGCTTACGATCTCTACAAGCCAGGTTTGAACCTGTCATCACTGAAACAGTGTAGGAGGTTTTTGAATTCTGGTCTCTTTCCAACTCATCTATTTCTCTTCTCACCTTCTCTAACTCTCACATTCTCTGGCTGGCTGGTGGCGTGTCCCTGGGACAATAGGCCAATCAGAGTCGAGCTGATGTGGCTCGTGGGCGGGCCTTCCAGAGGCTGCCCAATGAGCTTGCTCCAAGGCCGTGTTGGGGGTGCTCAATGCCACTGGCCAATCACTCACTAGGGGCCCGGACACTCCTGGGTGTATCCAAGCACACTGGCCAATGAGATTGCTGGCAGGGGTTCTGGACTTGGCCTAGGACTCTGGCCTATCAGAGCATGGCTGGTGCCCTGTGAGCGGGCCATTTGAAGTAAGCCTGACTTTGAGAGCTCAGAGCTGTCCTTAAAAGGCTGGGCGTGCTTCCAGGAAGTGAGAAGCAGGGTTCAGCCCAGGGCCCTGCCTGGCAGATGCTATCCAGTGTGCATGTGTATAACTCCGTTTGTGCCTATGCCTCTGTGGATGTGTGAGTGTGTGACTGTGAGAGTATATGTGTGTATGTGTGTGTTTATGTGTGTGTGTGTGTGTGTGTGTGTGTCCATATTCTGTCTCCTCATTTCCTTGCCAGTATCACTCAGAATTTATAATAAAGATATACATACATATATATACATATATATTTATATATCTGTTATTTTTAGAATTGTCGAACTATGTATTTGACCTTAATTCAGAATTACCACATTTATAACAGCCTAGTTTTTCAGAAATAATGGCCATATAGTTGGAGCAGCATTCAATACAAATATAAATAATAGAACCTTCCAGTAGCATTTCTAATCGTGTTTCTATCAGCATCCTTATTGTAATTATCATAGCCCAGACCTTCCCTTCTTTTTCTAGTGTTAGCTTCAATACATATGTGTTTGTTTTCTTTCTCCAGAAATCTTAATTTCCCTGGACCCTGATGTGTTAGGGAATTTTTGAAGCAGCCCTCTGTTTCTCAGCAGATGATTTCTATGTTTCTGCTGTAATCAGGTCTTCTTGTGGTTTTTGTTTTTATTTATTTTTTTTATTTTTTCAAGTCCTCCTCGATCATCCCCATTTATTTGCATTTTTATTTATTTAGTCAGGTATCACATATGGGGTCATTTCTTCTGCTTGATAGATTTTCTCATATAATTGAAGGGAACTTTTGAAGCACAATACATTTCCTGGCGCAAATAGTACACACATACGGAGAAGGCCTGAGTTCTCTGGGGTCTGTAGGCATTAGAGCTGCTGTCTTACAATCTCTACAACCCAGGTTTGAACCTTTCATGAATGAACAAAATCTAGGGGGGTTTGACTTCTGGTCTATTTCCAACTCTTCTATTTCTCTTCTCGCCTTCTCTGTCTCTGACTCTCACAGGCTCTCACTCACTCTGTCTGCACTCAGTCATATTTTACTTATATCCTTATTTTATTGACAGGCCCAGATATACAAAGTCAGTTGCCAGAGCACTGCTGAGCTCTGGCTTTTTTGTTGGTGTTTTCACCTAGGCTACTTGAGCCTCAGCTTTGTAAGTCTCTCTGACACAAGCCATATTCTGTCTCCTCATATCCATGACAGTATCTCTCAGACTTTATAATAAAGATATACATCCTTATACATATATAAATATACATATATATATATCTGTCATTTTTGGAATTGTCAACCTATGTAATTGATCTTAATCAGAATTAACACATTTATAACAGCTTCCTTTTTCACTAATAATTGGCCACATAGCTGGAGCAGGATTCAATACAATTATAAATAATAGAACCTTCCAGTAGCATTTCTAATAGCATTTGTATCAGCATCCTTATTGTAATTATCATAGTACAGAACTTGCCTCCTTTCTCTAGTGTAAGCTTCAAGACATATGAGTTTCTTTTCATGGCCCTGCCATGTCTGCTGCCCTGTTCGCAGTGTCCGAGCAGTGTGGAGGGATCAGGCGTCCAGTGCCCTGTTCCACGTGGTGGAGAGCCGGCTCCTGTGGGCTGGCCTCGGGCTTTTGCGTGTTGGCTTCGGGCTCCAGTGGCTCTTGTGTGCTGGCTTCGGCCTTCTGCGGGATGCGGGGCTGCGGGCGCGGTGCGCGGGGTTGTCTGGGCGCAGCCGGCTGGCTGGCTGTTTAACCAGGTGGAAACAGCAGTTCCGCGCCTCGCCTCCCTCCCGCTGGCTCTTCCTGCTTGCTGTTCTGAGTTCACCCGAGTGAGTGGAAACCACAGAGTGGTCCAGAGATAAATGTTCCAGAAACAACAAAACAGTCTCATGAAGAAAGAGCAGAGGCCTTTGGAGATCTCTTCACAAGCAGAAGAGAAGGCCATAGTGCATAGGTAGCCAAATTGTCTTTACTTATCTGAGAGATGCGCAGGTCAGGTCCAAGTGGGCGCCATAACAAAAGTTCTTTTTCCTCCAGTTTGTTATAACTAAATGTTTATGGGTATGTCTCAAGTTTGGTAACACTAACTTAACGGTCAAAAGTGTAACCCTACAGCTACACTTTTACCAGACAAGGTAAAAATTAATTGTTAAGGTAACTTACTATTTAGGTAAAAGTCTAAATGTTCAACGTGACTATTCATTCCCAAAACTAAACTATATAAATTTTATATACAGGACACCTTTGAAGGGCCCCCAAAGGTGCCCTGTAAACTATCTTGTGGAAATTAATCCACAACAGATCTGGCATCAATCTGGCACTGTAAACGTTAAAATCATTGTCACGAATATGCGTTAACTCTCTAAGCAATTTGAGTCTGTTTAAAATACATATTTTAGCTAAAATTGGTCTCAAGATCCTGCGGTAGAGGCTGCTACAGGAGGTCACATTAGATGACCTTTAAATAAAATCATAAAGAGATTCTAAACCAATTATAATCATCGAGGTATCAACTATAACAAACCTATAACTTGTTCCAAGTTCAAATTAACCACGAGAAGTAGATTGTTTGTGTTTCTTTCACAGGAATCCCGGAAAAACCATCTGAACCCCTGCACACCCTGACATCACTCACTAGATGGCACGACTACTGTGGCACACCCCCCAAAACCCTAGATGTCACTCAACGTGATCTGAAGAACCTGATACACGAACTCCAAGGACAGAACTTTCTTCATGTCTGGTTACCGTTCCTGCTTCTGACCTGCTTGTTACGTGTTGGCAGTTCCAGCTAGCTATCTACAAAAGAGCAACATTCCAGCAGCTGACCTCCCTCATGCAGCATTGCATCCCCTGCCAATTCTTCCCTTAGCCATCTACTTCGGACTGAGACTTGTATCGGACTTTCTGACATACCCTATATGCCCAGGCCAGCAGGGCGGTGAGCAGGGGCTAGCAACCCAATGAGACCTGAAATGATAGGGACAAGAGACGCGAAGAATGAGGGCAAGTCAAGTTTCTGATCAAGCTCTAAATTTTATTGTGAACACAGGCATTATAAGGCTTTGGGGAAGGAGGGGGAAGTGCTGGAGGAGGAGGAGGGGGAGCAATCTTCAAAGGGGGAATGTTCCTTGCAACATACATTGGATGAAATCATGTTTGCTACCACAACTATGTGTTGTGTCACTGTTTCTGATAAATGGTCTACCTGAGGGGAAAATGGCTTGCCCAGGGGGAAATGGAACTTGTCTCGAGGGCTTCCATTGTTTCAAAGCTAATCATCTATCAAAGCAGAGAAATGGCTCCTGGCATCTCATCCCTTCGTTATAATTTAACTTGAGGCAGTTAGTTGAGGTGAGGAGCAGGGACCTGAACAGCAGGTATAACCAGAGGGGGGAAGTATTGACCCGATTCCTCCCGCGGGGTGGGTGCAGAAACCCACCTTCCCGCATCTTATAAGGCTCTCGGTGTCTTTTTGGGGAGGGGAGGCAGAGCCACAGTTTCCAGAGAAATGATTTTTTGTTGCTGACACCAACCTCCATGCAAATCAGGTTTGCTTCACGGGGGACTCAGAGGCGGACAATAGGGTCCTCCCCCTGCAGTGCTTTGCCTTGCACCCCTTACTGGTGTCCTTTCCCTGCCAAGGTTGGATGTTTCCGTGCATAATTCTGAGTTTTATGCCATCCGAAAGGGAGGTCAGTCATCCTCAGGTTCAGCCAGGCCTCTATCAGCCAAATCAAGTCTGTGATAATGGATTTGCAAAGGTTTTAATGCCAAGGAGTCAATCTGCCGTTTTATAAAATCAGTAATCTTATTAAAAATAAAGGGTCCTAAGGTAACCATTAACAAAAGACTAATAAGGGTCTCATAAGGGGCTCTGTAGTGACTCAAGACTATTTGTGGTGGAGTCTATAACCTGTTGTAATTTGTCAGAAAATTCATGGGAGGAATATATAGAGTGTCCTAGCATGCCACCAGCAAGTCTAAGGGAAGCAGTCAGTGGTTGTGATGTTCAGGGGAAGAAACACAGCACATCTGGTCTTCTGGTCAGCGCCAACTGATGAAATTTTCTTCTTCTGGTCAGCTGTGGAACAAGCAAAACTAGGAGGCAAGGACCAGGTAGAGAAGAATTGACATGAAAATATAGGATGGTGTTTATCAAAACACAGAGGAGGTGCATACACATTAGAAGTCAAGGTGAGGTTCCTTGAACATTGAGGAACATTTTGAGAAAAGTGAGCAGTCAATAAGCATGCAAAGATGAAGTCAGCAGTGGTAGGTCAGCAGAAAGAGAAGACTTGGATAAGCTGGTGAGGTTAGCTGGAGTATATACTGCCATGGCGTCCTTTGTGGTAAGGACTTGCCAACAGGGACTCTGTGGATTTTGCAAGAGCAATGTCATCCACCATAATAAAAGGAAAACAAACATGGCCATCCAGTGTTGAAAAAAGAGAAAAAAGAATATGTCTCTATGACTGGAAAAGTGGGTGGCTTTGTCAATGAGATATAATAAACGGACAATTTGAATTTTTGTAAATATTAAAAAGATTTAGTATGTTACTTCATTGACACTTTAGCCAACTGAATACTGGAGGGTGCATTACCCTTCCTTTTTTTTTATTATTAATTAAGCTTAAGGGTTTTAGTTTTTCTTGTTTGAGCTGTAGCCCACATAAATTTAGAAAAAATATCAACTGAGAGAAAAAGTTTTTTTTTGTTTACTAAACATGGGCAGGTGAATTACATCAATCTGTCAGAGAGCACTGGCTTTTATCAATGGAGATGAATCTTAAAAGTCTGAATAGCAAGATCTTAATTAAACAATGTAGGAGCCAGTAAAGTGCTCTCACTATGGCAGGTCAAGCGTCATAATTTTAAGAGGCTTGTAAAAAAAATGATAAAAAATTTTAGGATATGAGTGACTTTAGGAGTCATCACTCACCCATAAATAAAAATTAAAAATGTTTAGTTTTAAATCTTACCATATGAGCAGTCAGTTCTTCATGTGCAGATGTACCTATAATTATTTACTTAGGGAGAGAACTTGTACCAAGTTAATTGATGATCTAATGGTTAGAATTGACTTGAGGTTTTTTCTGTGATTTTAGAAGGCTCTTTATTAGAATATACCAATATGTTATAGAAAGTCAATACCTAATGTGTTGACATGATAAAATATTTACCATTTTTTAGCATTATTTTAAACTGATTAGACAGTTTAAGCACACTATTATACCTTTAGTTTACTAAGATCTTTACTCATCACAAAGCTATCATGAGTAAGCATAGATATAAAACTCTTAATAGATTTTGTTCTTTAGAACTCTAATATGGCAACTTAAAAGGCTAAAATAAAACCTCATAGTTTAAATATTCAAAATATTAATTTTGTTAAATCAGGATTTGCCAAAACAAATCTTCTATCAGACCAAAAACACAATGTATTACCTTAATTTATCAAGAATAAACCTCTGGCAGTGTCTTAAAACAAACCAGATAATTTTTAAAAGCAGAAAGATATAAAGAGGAAAACCAGCTCAAGAGCCTCTGGCATGTAAATAATTAACATAACCATTGTGTTATCTTTTACTAACCCAAGCCAGTTTTGCCTGTTTAGTTGAGAAAGTGTTTTAAAAGCTTTTTTTTTTTTTTAAATCACTTAAACGATTTTAAGTAAAATGTTAAACTTTGTTTGTTAGGATCTTTGTTTATCACAAAGCTATCACACCCTTAGGGCAGCTATGAACAAGGGTGGGTACACAACTTAATTGATCTTTCACTTTGATTTAGATAGGTAACTTAAAAAGCTAAGATAAACCTTAAAGCTGAAATGTTAAAATAAATTTTTTACTGTTAACATTTATTTCAGATGACCATTTTACACTAAATAATTTTGTTGAATCACATCTGTTGAATAAAAATTTATCAGGCCAGGAATAGCACGTTTAACCCTTTATTTCTTGGCAAGGCCACTGCTCTACACTGACTGGGTTATTAGAAAGTCAGTTTAAGGATGGAATTAAATTAACAAACAGTGGCAGTTGATATTGAGGTGCTGGTAATATCTACAATTTTCACAAGAGTGAGAGAGACTACAGAGGCATTTTACCATGCATAGATATCTCAGAAAATCTTTTTAACTAATGAATTGATGCTGATATTAGCTATCAGAAGGACGAAACTGTCCTATATTTTACTCTGGTAAAGGTGTGCTAACTCTATGAGTCTGGATCTTTAAAACCACATTTAGCTTAACTAAATCTTATTTAAAACTTAAAACAAACTTTACTTAGGGGTTAACACACATTAATGAAAACAAGGTTAGCACAGACTTAAAACATACATTCTTGGTGAAAGGAAAATTTTCCCTTTGAAAAACCGCTTTTGGTTTTTGGATTCCTAACTCACAGACTCACTACCCCCCCCCCAAGGAGGGGCCTTTGTGGCTTAGGGGAATGATTGACTGACTGAATTTGCCAATCTGTGGAGCAGGGGCTCTGTGCCATGATTGGCTGCGAGGGCGGAACAGGCGGGCTTAGTTTACAGCCACTGCGCAGAGAAAAATTTTTGAAATTCTTTTTCTGGGCTAAGGTACATTTTACAGTTTTAAAGAAAGTGGTCTAATCAGTATTATTGGCCAAGTCAAGGACCGGAGCACAAAACGGAGGGGCGGTGGTGTAGGGAGGCAGTCTGGACAAGGAAGAGCCTAGGGGTTAGGGTTAACCAGTTTGAGCCTGGCTCCGAGTAACAGGGAAAGCCAAAACCGGGTTTGATTTGGATGGTTTAGTCTTAGCTTTAGGGATTGGGCTTTTTGGTGAGGCTAAAAATGTAAGCTCTTCTGTAACTGCAGCTATTTCTTTCATTAATTGAAGCTGCTCTCTCCGGTCAGCAAGGACCTTTTGGAGGGTGGAAATTCCTGTAAGGGCTCCTGAGCATGCCATCCTGACGGAGGGGTTATCAAGGAGAGGGTCAGGCTGGAGAGTGGGAGCATGGATATAGGGAGGGGAATTAAAGGGAGGAGGACACCAATCGGGATTGTAGTATCTGGCAGCCTCTTTTTCTAGCAAAGCCTCATTCTCTGCGGGAAGTGCTTCAGGAGAGGGAGGGTTTTGTGGGAGGTTTTGTAAAACTGGATAGAGGCAGGGGAAAGAATGTTGGGTTTCATTCTCATGTGAATTAGCAATAGGAGGGTCAATGAAGGGAACTTTAGTCAGTGAGGTGGAACCTGTAGGGATGGGAACAGGGCTTTTACTTTCAATGGGTGCTGGGAGGCTTTTATTTTGACTGGGTACTGGGGGATCAAGATCAATAATCACAGAAGGGCATGGGGATGGGGACTTTGTCCTGGACGGCGGACTAGAAAGTAGCCGGAGGACTTTTTCACCCTCTGTAATAAGGTTTTTAATATCAGGGTGATTATTATAGATTTTTAAGATATCATTAATTAAATTCCAGTAACAAAAGGCAGAAACAGGTACACGTTCAGGACCAAAAGACTGATAGTGATCAAGTGATCATTAAGACAATCAACAATTCTCCAACGTTTCTCATTTATAGTGCCTTCCTGGGGGAACCAGGGGCAAATATTTTTAATATAATCTAAAAACTTCTTTAATTATTTCTTTTTAACCCTAGTTCCTCGTGTCTTGAGTGACTCCTTGAGTCCTTTAATGAATAAATCTTGTTTGCTAAATTCATGTCCCATGGTTTTGCTTACCTCAGCCTCTGTGACACTCTTCCCCAGATGCGACTCACGGGCGGGTATTTCCGTGGCGATCTCTGCGAGTCTTTGCGTTCCCCCCCTCGGGCCGCGGTGACTCTGTGAATTCGGGTAGGCCTACCCCCTCGATCAGCGGAGTTTCTAGGTTCAGAAGGCTTCTTTGCCCCACGCTCGGGCGCCAGAATGCCCCGGCCAGCAGGGCGGTGAGCAGGGGCTAGCAACCCAATGAGACCTGAAATGATAGGGACAAGAGACGCGAAGAACGAGAGCAAGTCAAGTTTCTGATCAAGCTCTAAATTTTATTGTGAACACAGGCATTATAAGGCTTTGGGGAAGGAGGGGGAAGTGCTGGAGGAGGAGGAGGGGGAGCAATCTTCAAAGGGGGAATGTTCCTTGCAACATACAATGGATGAAATCATGTTTGCTACCACAACTATGTGTTGTGTCACTGTTTCTGATAAATGGTCTACCTGAGGGGAAAATGGCTTGCCCAGGGGGAAATGGAACTTGTCTCGAGGGCTTCCATTGTTTCAAAGCTAATCATCTATCAAAGCAGACAAATGGCTCCTGGCACCTATATACATTTTACACAATTTTGAAGCAGCTTATTTCCCTTCACGCTGCTGGTTTTTCATAGACTGATCCTGAGTAATTCATAGACTTTACAGACTGTTGCCTTGAGGACTATACAATGCCAAATAGCCCCTCTGTTTGGTGGGTAATGCCTCCCGCCTCCCCCTTATTATGTACCCTTGCCCCTTTCCCCACCCAAACAGGGAATGTTCCTTTACACACCAATCCTTCCCTTCACACCACACTGGCTTTTACTTCTCCCCTACTTGTACCTTCCAATTTTGTTATATCATTTAGGCTTATGCCCAAAAGGTTTCTGCCCCATGATAGTCTTTTATAGACTTTGTACATCTTATGCAATTACTAGATAGAAAGATAGAAAAGATGTAGAGATATTGTGAAGAGATGGTTGAGCAGGCTACGCTTAAACCTATGAGATGAGTCTCTCCAGGTAAGTCTCTCTCTCTAAAGAGGGGTTGAGCACAGGAGGACGCATAAATCTCACAAGGTTGGCAGCCATTTAAGCCTTCCCTCCTCCACAGAAAGTCCTACATCTTCCCACCTGAGCATGGCATTCTTCGAAAACATTTAAGCCTGCTCCATTCCATTTTTATTTACTGTGTCCATTTAGATATAAAGGGATAGGAGGAGATGTTGCAAAGGAGTTATTCTGATGCAGTCTCCGCCCCCAGGTTTTTCTATGCCCCACTAAATCCTAGAGTGCCCCCTTTCAACCAATCCTGGCCCTACACGTCACCCCTGGTTGTCGCCCAATAAAAAGCCCCCTCACCCCTCCCCTCTCTCTCTCTGGGCTCTCGGCTCTCCCTCTCTGAGGTCTCTCTCCCTGCTCTCCCCCCATGGTCGGCCATTGCCGGCTGGCTCCACGTGGTCTGAACCAAAACTCCCCACCCCCTATAATAAAGATTTGTGTAACCCTTTGCTCTGGACGTCCGCTCTCTTCTCTGTGGTGCAGCCCGACACCAGACCGCCACAACAACTATATATATATATATATATATATATATATATATATATATATATATATATATATATATTGCATGTAGAGGTCTGAAAATATTTTTTAGCTAGAGACCTGAACAGCTCTGGATTAGGGTAGTAATGTGGATACACCTGGCCCTTCTGAGCCACAGTCATGAGAGACATCTCACAGAGTCATTCGTATACCTCTTATCACTCTAAACATCTCTCTTAGCACAAACTACAGTTGCCAAATCATCTACTTCCCTCTTGCTCTTGTGGTCCACCAAGTCCTATCCCAAAACTGTAAATCAATGAAGAAATAGACATAGTGCAGTTCCCTGCACACAGGACAGTCTGAGGCTGGGCCAGGGATATGCAATACTCCAGCCTGCATCTTGGAAGGAGCATCACTAAGACTACTTCCAAATTGGTGAGGCGAGGGTAGTTTTGGAGAGTGGGCTGAAGGCCAAGTGTTGCTTCTCAGAGTGGGCTAAGACCTAGATGTTCTAAGTGTAACCTTTCCTCACAAACATAAAATCACAATGCCACTTGAAAGAAGCATGCATGGTAATGGAGGGTTTGTCTTCAGTGCTCTGGCACTGATCAACACAGGGCCAGAATTTGTCATTTTCAGTCACTGTCATTCTGTCTCTCTGACTGTCTCTATGTGCCTTCTTCCCTGGACTCATCATGGAAGTCAGTGCATGCATCGTGAACTCGGTCTTCCTGGTGTTGAAATTTTCCTTTCTTTGCCCTTTGGATTACTTAGTCTCGTGCATATGGCTTAGTACAGAGGAGAACTTAGGAGACAGCGTTCCTGCTGCAGGTAATAGGCATATGTCCAACTCCAGCTGAAGCTGTCCAGGCCCTCTGTGCTTGACTCCCATTCTCCAGGGTCCTGTGGCTGACATTCAGCCTAAATGCAGCCCTCCTCAATTTCCTGCACCACATCCTTTTCCTTATTCCATGAGAGCCAAGGTCAAGAGAAGTGAAACTCTACCACCCTGGCACACACATTGTGCTTTCCCTCTATTGGGCCAAATGTAAAGGATCTGTGGTACTGATGGCCACACCAGTGTCCAGATTTTCCATGCAAAACAGAAGCTTCCAGGGTTCAGAAATAGGGTGTCTTGATGGCTGTGAAATGTCTTTTCCAAGTGCCTCCTGGGGTTTCAAATCCTTTTGAAACCTGAAGTTCATTCTTGTATCTAGGGAATATTCTCACCTCTTTCCCAAAGGCCCTCCCAACTAGGAGCACAGCTATCCCGGGATCAGGAGGTCTGCCAGCCTGCTAGCTCCTGGAGAGATTCCTGAGTATGTCCTGAGGCCCCAAGTGGTAACAGGTGTTTCCAATTGCCTTTATTAGCAGCAGCCAGGCCCTCAGGTGAGGGGCGGGGCTGTGATCTCCACTGGAAGCTCCTAATTCAGCCAATGGAGGCATCCATCTTCCTTTTGTCTCTCCATAGCAAGGGCCCTGGGAGTTTGTGCTTCCTGCAAGCAAAGCGACTTTGTATGGGACACTCATGCATGCCTACATCTGGGAATCTCCCTGAGTTTGATGTGTGGACACCAGGACACCATGATCAGGGATTGTCAGGCCACAGGAGCAATTGCCTTAGCGGGACCCAAAGGGTAGGTGTAAGGGGCCGGGTTCATCCACTATTGTTTGGTCAAACACAGTTCCCATCTATGTTGAAACACAGCTATTTCTGGGTTCATTCTGGGCTTGTAATCTGCTGCCCTGAGCAGTGGATTGAGAGTCTGGAGGCTGAGTATGCAGCCAAAGGTGACTGGACAGGGTCCTGCCCCTGAATTCTGAGGGGTGCCCCAGCTTACCCCATTGACAGTTTTTGGATGATAGTGAGGCATGAGATTGAATCGGGAACTCAGGCGAGGGAGACATGAGAGTCCCTTTGCATGTGCCTTCTTGCTTAGCCAGAATCTGGGCTAGCTGGCTTGCCTTGACCAGCTAGGTTCTCTGGACATAAGTTGCAGGTGAGGCTGGCTACCTTCCCACCTATGCTCTGAGACTACTATAGGTGAGCTCTGAGCACACACAGACACAGACAGACAGACATACACACACACACATTACTGTCAGGTCTGGTAGTATAGCCTATGGTGAAGGCTGGGGCTGTCTGGGGTCTGTGGGCATGAGAGCTGCTGCCTTACAATCTCTACAAGCCAGCTTTGAACTTGTCATCAATGAACACAGTGTAGGAGGTTTTTGAATTCTGGTGTCTTTCCAGCTCATCTATTTCTCTTCTCACCTTCTCTGTCTCTAACTCTCACATGCTCTCACACACTCTGTCTTCAATCATTAGTATTTTACTTATATACTTATTTTACTGACTTCTGGATGAAGTCCGCCTTGGCACCCCCAGACCCCGGACCCCGGACCGCCTTCGTGGTGGAGCCGGAGGGTCTACCAGCAGTCCCTTGGGACTTGGTCGCTGGCGGAGTGGCTCGCGAGTCGACCGGGCATCTGGATGAAGTCCACCTTGGCACCCCTGGACCCCGGATCCTGAATCTCAGACTGCCTTCGTTGTGGAGCCGGCAGGTCGACCAGAACTCCCTTGGGACTTAATCGCTGGATGAAGTCCACCATGGCATTTCAGGATCCCAGGACCCCACCACCCCGCCACCCAGCTGTATCCTGGACTGCCGCCTTGTGGAGCCCGCGGGTCAACCAGCACTCCCCTGGGACTTAGTCTCTGGCAGAAGAATTTGCAAGTTGGAATGGAAGTCTGAATGATGTTGCACTCTGGCTCCTTGAATTGCTGAGGCTTCCTGGCCATGGTTGTGGAGCCTCAAGAATGAGGGTCTCTTAGCATAACCATTATCCTCTCTACCCCTTCTAGGCAATACTTTGTATCTTTCTGGCCAGAAATTTGCATTGTAAATGAGTGGGTGGTTTGGGGTGGAGTGGAGTGGAGTGAAGTGAAGGGTGAAGGGTGGTGGTGAGCAGAGTGTTGGGGATTCCTCAGAGAAAGGGTACCTGGTAGGTAGCCACCGCCCCCAATTTCCTTTCCCTCACCCCCCCGCCATTTTTTATTCACTGTATTTATATATATATGGAGCAGAAAAGAAATGTCTATATATAATATGTATCATGTCTGTCCAAGACCACACACACATTCCTTTAGAAAATAAAACTGGGGGAGTGGAACAACACACATTGCTTGCTTGCTTGCTTGCTTGCTTGATGAATGTATGAATGAATAAAGCTGGGGGTTGTGTGTCACAAAGCCTTATTTCTGCTGTTGTTCATCTCAAGAGCTACTGAGGAACAGGATTCCCTGTCTTGCACCTACAGGTTTTGTGAAGGCACCAGGGACTGACTGAAGTTGTAACCTCAGAGGAGTCCAATACATGAATGTCTTTTGCATAATCTTGCTATCACTGGGGTCCCTTTCTCTCCTGTCTGATTCTATTTTAGTATATTCATTGTCTATTACATGCCTGAGAGAGCTTAACAGATTGTGTGTGTGTGTGTTTGTGTGTGTTGGGGGGGTGGGGCGTCAGGGGAGAAGAGAAGGCTGTGCATCTCTCTCTCTCTCTCTCAAGATAAACAAATTATCTTTTAAAAATATTTTATTTATTTACTTATTTATTCCCTTTTGTTGTCTTTGGTTTATTTTCGTCGCCTTTGTTGGATGGGGCAGAGAGGAGGGGAAGACAGAGAGAAAGATAGACATCTGCAGACAGACCTGCTTCACAGCTGCTTGCTTGTGAATCAACTAACTCCCCTGCAGGTGGGGAGCCAGGTGCTTGAACCAGGATACTCACACCTGTGGTCCTTGCCCTTTGTGCCACATGCACGCTTGACCTGCTGTGTTCATGCCTGACTGACTTACTTATTTATTTATTTATTTATTTATTTATTTATTTATTAGAATGACAGGAGGAGACAGAAAGAACCAGACATCACCCCTGTACATATGTTACCGGGGGGGTTGAACTCGGGGGCCTCATGCTTGAGAGTTCAGTGCTCTATCCATCATGCCACCTCCAGGATCACTAAATTATCTTTATGTCTTAGATAGAGATAGCCAGAAATTGAGAGGGAAGGGGTGGGGGGAGTGGGGGAGAGAAAGAGAGACACCTGCAGCCCTGCTTCACTACTTGTGAAAGAAGAGGAAAGAATACAGAAAGCAGGGTGTGTCCTTCTCCTTCTCCTTCTCCTTCTCCTTCTCCTTCTCCTTCTCCTTCTCCTTCTCCTTCTCCTTCTCCTTCTCCTTCTCTTTCTCCCAACAGCACTGCTCAGCTGTGGCTTATGGTGGTGTGGGGGGCTGGAACCTGGGACCTTGGAGTCTCAGTGCTTGAGTCTGTTTGCATAAACATTATGCTCTTTCACTCACCCTTTCTTTGCTTGCTTGCTTGCTTGCTTGCTTTCTCTTCTAATTTTTCCTTCTCCTCCCTCTACAGACACCCACCCCCCCCCCACTAAATTTCATGCTTGACTACTTTGGCCTCAGGAAAACAGTTCAAGCTACCTCAACTTGAAAACAACAACAAAACAAACAAACAAAAAGAACCCAAAAAACAAAAAAAAGAAAGAAAAGAAAAAAGAAAGCACATTTCATTCCCCCCTCCCCCCTCTCTCTGCAGCTTGGAAACAACAACAACAACAGTTGAGTGTTGAGGGAAGATAAAAAAGACCATCCCGCCCCAAAGCTGGGACTATCTGCATCTGAATGAAGCCTTTGAAAGGATGGTCCACACTGGTGAGATCCAGTTCATTCATTCATCCATTCATTCATTCATTCTCCTTACAAAAACACTATCTGTTTCTAGAAAGGACACACCACCTGCTCTCCATCTCCCCAACTTGTGGTCAGTGGTCATTTCCCCATGAAAAATAAAATAAATGAATAAAAGAAATTTCTTCCGCGGGGGAGGGGGAACCCGAGGCTACAGAAGCAGGCAGAGGCTGAGGAGGCAGAGCCATGAACAAGCTCTTTGCTTCCAGCATTGAAATACTAATGAGAGAAAGATGTCAGTCTGTCATCTATGGCAGGGAAGTAACAGACTCTGGGGTGGGGGTCTGGGTGGGGGGGGGCAGGGGAGTGTTCAGCTTTTGGGACATGATGGGAGAGGAGAACCTAGAGGGGGTTGAAGAGTTATGTGGAAAGATGAGACATGTTGTGCATGTACAAACTGTTGTATTTTTCTGTCCACTGTAAACAATTAACACCCCCCATGAAGGAAGGAAGGAAGGAAGGAAGGAAGGGAGGAAGGAAGGAAGGAAACAGAGAAAGAGAGAGAGAGAGAGAGAGAGAGAGAGAGAGAGAGAAAGGTCTCCTGTAAGCCTGCTGCATACCACCATGCCTTTTCTGGCTAGAGGCCCCAGATGTCCCAAGGCAAAGCAAACCACTGTCAAACCATAAAAGACCAGTGTTCCCATCTGCCTATTTCAGTGCCTCCGTTCCTATGATTGAAATGAAATATATATATATATAAATTATATCTATTTATCTTTCTCCTCCTCCTTCTCCTTCTCCTTCTCCTTCTCCTTCTCCTTCTCCTCCTTCTCCTTCTTATCCCTCCAGGGTTATTGCTGGGCTCCTTGCCTGCACCATGAATCCACTGCTCCCTGGGGCCATTTTTCCCCCTTTTGTTGCCCTTGTTTATCCTCCTTCTTGCCCCCCACCCCAGCACTGTTCAACTCTCCTTTATGTTGGGGGGGTGGAGAATAGAACCTGGTACTTGGGAGACTCAGGCATGAGAGTCTCTGTGATAAACCTATTCCTTTGTTAATGGTGAAAAGTGTGGAAGACAGGCATATACACAACTCTCTCCTCTCTCTCTCTCTCTCTCTCACACACACACAAACACACACACTTTTTTGTTCTAAGTCCCATCTCTAATAAAATACTTTGGGGGGGAAAGGGCGGGAGGGAGGGAGAGAGAGAGAGATGGATGTGAGTAACACAGAAAAATGCCATTTCTTTGCATGTGATCAGAAAAGGTTCAGACTAAAACATCATTTTACATTTAAAATGAGAACATCTAAGAGTGTACGAGACAGCAACAAAGATGAAAATAGGTGGAACTCCACAGATGTTGGTGCGTGTGTGCTCCTGTGTGTGTGTGTGTGCATGTGTGTATAAAGGCCATTTACACATTGACATCCCCCCACACACAGGCATACACACACAGAAAAGGTGGAGGGATTAGGCCTCTCCTTTCTTTTCTAAGAATTCACCCCTCTCCCCTTTGGGAGGGGTATATAGTTTCCTAAATACACCTACCCAGAGCCTGGAAAAAATTGATTTTTGAGTAATTAATTAATTGACTGCCTCACTTTAATTCATTGACTGGGCCCCCCTTCCTCCTCCTCCTCCTCCTCTACCACCACCACTACCATCCTTTTTTAAATTATTTATTTTCTCACTCTCTCCCTTCTTGCCTTCAGTCCCCTCACCACGTGACACATGCCCTCTGATGGAGGCATCACTAAAACTATATATTTACATGGTGATAGGGTTCAGGACACAAAGGTTTGTCACTATTTTCATTTAATTTTATTTTATTTAAGATTGTACTTATTTCTGAAGCAGAAAGATACGACGGGAGACAGAGAAAGAGCCAGACATCACTCTGGTACTGTGCTGCTAGGGGTTGAACTCAGGACCTCCTCGTCCTTGAAGGTCCAATACTTTATTTATCCACCGCGCAACCTTCTGGACCACCACAATGTAACTTTTCATTTCATAGGAAGAAATCTAAGAAACCACAGTGAGAACCACTGAGGATGAAAAGAGATGGAACTGGGAGTCGGGCTGTAGCGCAGTGGGTTAAGCGCAGGTGGCGCAAAGCACAAGGACCGGCATATGGATCCTGGTTCGAACCCCGGCTCCCCACCTGCAGGGGAGTCGCTTCACAGGCTGTGAAGCAGGTCTGCAGGTGTCTATCTTTCTCTCCTCCTCTCTGTCTTCCCCTCCTCTCTACATTTCTCTCTGTCCTATCCAACAACGACAACAACAATAATAACTACAACAATAACACAACAAGGGCAACACAAGGGAATAAATAAATAAAATAAATATTAAAAAAAAAGAAAAGAGATGGAATTCCAAAGGCAGTGGTGTGTTGTTTTCATGTCTTTCTCACACCCTGTACTCTATCTCTGTCTCTCTCTCTGTCTCTGTCTCTCTCTCTCTCTCTGGAAAGAATGGAGGGACTGGGGAGGCCCGGGTGGTAGTGCAGATGGTTAAGTACACATGGCAGGGAGCAGACCTGCAGACCAGCTTCACCACTTCTTCGAGCCTCCCCCCACCCCCACCCGCCACTTGAGAGGCTCTAGACCTGGGATGCCCACCCTGGTCCTTGCACTTTTTACCATGTGCTCCCAAACCACAGTGCTACAGTCAAGCCCCCTCCCAACCCCCACCCCAATGTGTCTATCTTTCTCTCCCCCTCTCTGTCTTCCCCTCCTCTCTGGATTTCTCTCTGTCCTACCGGACAACAATGACAGCAATAATAACAATGGTAATGATGAACAACCAGGGCCATACAAAGCTGAGGGGGGGGGCTGGGATGGCCTCTAGGAGCAGTGGATTAGTACTGTAGGCATGGAACCACAGACATAAACCTGGGTGGGGGGCGGGGGGGGGGGAGAGGAAGGACTGTTAGGTCTACTTTTCCTTTCCTAGAACACTCCCCCTGCACTGCTGTTGCTGTTGCTGTTGCTGTTGTTGCCATTCTAGGAAGGTGTTCACAGCCTGTGAAGGGACTCCCCTGCAGGGGGGGATTTGGGGGCTCAAACCAGGATCCTTCCTCTCATCCTTCAGCTTTGCATCAAGCACGCTTAACCTGCTGCGCTATTGCCGGACTCCCACTAATGTTATTTTTTAATTTTTACCAGAGCACTGCTCAGCTCTTGTTTTCTTTACTTTTATCTTTCTTCTTTTTTTTTTCTTCTTTTTTTGCCTGTTTGTTTGTATTATGGCTGGAGCTCAGTGCCTGCTTGCACTACAAATCCACTGCTCCTGGAGGTTGTTTTTCCCATTTTTTTGCCCTTGTTGTTACCATTGTTGTTGTTGTTAATGTTATTCTTGTCAATGCTGTCTCAGCTCTTGTTGTTTTATGGAAAAAACAAGACCCTGATGGGGGGGAGAAGGAAGGGGGGGCAGGGGGGGTTGGTTTATACAAAAGAAGTTGTATAACCTTTGGTTATACAAAAGATCTTCACTTTTTCCCCTGAGGCCTCAAAGTGCCAGCCAGATTCATTCCACAACAGGCCACAAACCAGAACTGAGTAGTGCTCTGATTGGTCTCTGTGTGTAGATTTCTCTCTCTCTCTCTCTCTCTCAATCTCTCTCTGTCACCAGATGGTGGTTGGGGGGGGATATGTTGTCCAGTGATTGAACCTGAGACTTTTGAAACCTCAGGCATGAGAGTCTCTTTCTATAACCATTATGCTATTTACCCCACCCCGGCCCTGTAGATTTCTCCTTTCTCACAAATACATAATTTCTTAAGTTTTATTTATAAAATGGAATAAATACAATTTTTAAAAGCATTTATTTTTGATTGATTGACTGACTTTTCTTTTTTTTTAATATATATAAAGAAGGGCAACAAAACTGAGAGGGGGGAAGAAAAAAAAAAGGCCTCCAGAAGCAGTGGAATCCTGGTGCAGGCACCGAGCCCCAGCAATAATTTGGGAGGGGAATATGTATGTGTGTGTGTGTGTATGTGTGTGTGTGTGTGTGTGTGTGTATTTTTTTCCCATTGCATATTATGTGTGCCTAACCCAGTGTGCCACGCCACCACCCAACCCCCAACTCTATCTATCTATCTATCTATCTATCTATCTATCTATCTATCATCTATTTTCATTTGAGAGAGGGATCTGAGGTCTCAGGTGGGATCCCCACAGACCAAGACCAGTTGCCAGAACACAGCAATATTCTGGACTATCCCTGCTGCTTTCCCCCCTCCTTTTTTTTTGTAAATCTACTCTTCAATATAACAATCCGAATACATTGTAAGGGGTTCAGCATAAACTGTAACTTTTCCTTTAAAAGAAAGAAATCCAATAAACCATAGGGAAGTGAAGGGTGAAGGGTGGTGGTGAGCAGAGTGTTGGGGATTCCTCAGAGAAAGGGTACCTGGTAGGTAGCCACTGCCCCCAATTTCCTTTCCCTCACCCCCCCTGCCATTTTTTATTCACTGGATTTATATATCTATATGGAGCAGAAAAGAAATGTCTGTATATAATATGTATCATGTCTGTCCAAGACCACACACACATTCCTTTAGAAAATAAAACTGGGGAGGGGAACAACACACATTGCTTGCTTGCTTGCTTCTATGCTTGCTTGCTTGCTGTATGTATGAATGAATAAAGCTGGGGGTTGTGTGTCACAAAGCCTTATTTCTGCTGTTGTTCATCTCAAGAGCTACTGAGGAACAGGATTCCCTGTCTTGCACGTACAGGTTTTGTGAAGGCACCAGGGACTGACTGAAGTAGTAACCTCAGAGGAGTCCAATACATGAAAGTCTTCTGCATAATCTTGGTATCACCAGGGTCCCTTTCTCTCCTGTCTGATTCTATTTTAGTATATTCATTGTCTATTACATGCCTGAGAGAGCTTAACAGATTGTGTGTGTGTGTGTGTGTGTGTGTGTGTGTGTGTGTTGGGGGGGTGGGGCATCAGGGGAGAAGAGAAGGTTGTGCATCTCTCTCTCTCTCAAGATAAACAAATTATCTTTTAAAATATTTTATTTATTTACTTATTTATTCCCTTTTGTTGTCTTTGGTTTATTTTCATCGCCGTTGTTGGATAGGACAGAGAGGAGGGGAAGACAGAGAGAAAGATAGACATCTGCAGACAGACCTGCTTCACAGCTGCTTTCTTGTGAATCAACTAACTCCCCTGCAGGTGGGGAGCCAGGTGCCTGAACCAGGATCCTCACATCAGTGGTCCTTGCACTTTGTGCCACGTGCACGCTTGACCTGCTGTGCTCACGCCCAACTGACTCCCTTATTTATTTATTTATTTATTTATTTATTTATTTATTAGAATGACAGGAGGAGACAGAAAGAACCAGACATCACACCAGTACATATGTTACCCGGGGTTTGAACTCGGGGGCCTCATGCTTGAGAGTTCAGTGCTCTATCCATCATGCCACCTCCCAGATCACTTAATTATCTTTATGTCTTGGATAGAGATAGCCAGAAATTGAGAGGGAAGGGGTGGGGGGAGTGGGGGAGAGAAAGAGAGACACCTGCAGCCCTGCTTCACTACTTGTGAAAGAAGAGGAAAGAATACAGAAAGCAGGGTGTGTCCTTCTCCTCCTCCTCCTCTCCTCCTCCTCCTCCTCCTCCTCCTTCTCCTTCTCCCCACAGCACTGCTCAGCTGTGGCTTATGGTGGTGTGGGGGGCTGGAACCTGGGACCTTGGAGTCTCAGTGCTTGAGTCTGTTTGCATAAACATTATGCTCTTTCACTCACCCTTTCTTTGCTAACTTGCTTGCTTGCTTTCTCTTTTAATTTTTCCTTCTCCTCCCTCTACAAACACCCACCCCCCCACCCACTAAATTTCATGCTGGACTACTTTGGCCTCAGGAAAACAGTTCGAGCTACCTCAACTTGAAAACAACAACAAAACAAACAAACAAACAAAAAACCAAAAAACAAAAAAAAGAAAGAAAAAAGGAAGCACATTTCATTCCCCCCCTCCCCCCTCTCTCTGCAGCTTGGAAACAACAACAACAACAGTTGAGTGTTGAGGGAAGATAAAAAAGACCATCCCCCCCCAAAGCTGGGACTATCTGCATCTGAATGAAGCCTTTGAAAGGATGGTCCACACTGGTGAGATCCAGTTCATTCATTCATCCATTCATTCATTCATTCTCCTTACAAAAACACTATCTGTTTCTAGAAAGGACACACCTCCTGCTCTCCATCTCCCCAACTTGTGGTCAGTGGTCATTTCCCCATGAAAAATAAAATAAATGAATAAAAGAAATTTCTTCCGCGGGGGAGGGGGAACCTGAGGCTACAGAGGCAGGCAGAGGTGGAGGCTGAGGAGGCGGAGCCATGAACAAGCTCTTTGCTTCCAGCATTGAAATACTAATGAGAGAAAGATGTCAGTCTGTCCTCTATGGCAGGGAAGTAACAGACTCTGGGGTGGGTGTCGGGGTCAGGGGGGGGGAGTGTTCAGCTCTTGGGACATGATGGGAGAGGATAACCTAGAGGGGGTTGAAGAGTTATGTGGAAAGATGAGACATGTTGTGCATGTACAAACTGTTGTATTTTTCTGTCGACTGTAAACCATTAACACCCCCCATGAAGGAAGGAAGGAAGGGAGGAAGGGAGGAAGGAAGGAAACAGAGAAAGAGAGAGAGAGAGAGAGAGAGAGAGAGAGAGAGAGAGAGAGAGAAAGGTCTCCTGTGAGCCTGCTGCATACCACCATGCCTTTTCTGGCTAGAGGCCCCAGATGTCCCAAGGCAAAGCACACCACTGTCAAACCAGAAAAGACCAGTGTTCCCATCTGCCTATTTCAGTGCCTCTGTTCCTATGATTGAAATGAAATATATATATATTATATCTATCTTTCTCCTCCGTCTCCTTCTCCTTCTCCTTCTCCTTCTTATCCCTCCAGGGTTATTGCTGGGCTCCATGCCTGCACCATGAATCTACTGCTCCTGGGGTCCATTTTTCCCCCTTTTTTTGCCCTTGTTTATCCTCCTTCTTGCCCCCCACCCCAGCACTGCTCAACTCTCCTTTATGTTGGGGGGGGGTGGAGAATCAAACCTGGTACTTGGGAGACTCAGGCATGAGAGTCTCTATGATAAACCTATTCCTTTGTTAATGGTGAAAAGTGTGGAAGAGGGTGACCTACCAAAAGACAGGCATATACACAACTCTCTCCTCTCTCTCTCTCTCTCTCTCACACACACACACACACACACACACACACACACACACACACACACACACACACACACACTTTTTGGTTCTAAGTCCCATCTCTAATAAAATACTTTGGGGGGGCAGGGAGGGAGGGAGGGAGAGAGATGCATGAGAGTAACCTGGAAAAAATGCCATTTCTTTGCATGTGATCAGAAAAGGTTCAGACTAAAACATCATTTTACATTTAAAATGAGAACATCTAAGAGTGTACGAGACAGCAACAAAGATGAAAATAGGTGGAACTCCACAGATGTTGGTGCGTGTGTGCACGTGTGTGTGTGTGTGTGTGTGTGTGTGCATGTGTGTATAAAGGCCATTTACACATTGACATCCCCCTCCACACAGGCATACACACACAGAAAAGGTGGAGGGATTAGGCCTCTCCTTTCTTTTCTAAGAATTCACCCCTCTCCCCTTTGGGAGGGGTATATAATTTCCTAAATACACCTACCCTGAGCCCGGAAAAAAATTGATTTTTGAGTAATTAATTAATTGACTGCCTCACTTTAATTCATTGACTGGGCCCCCCCCTTCCTCCTCCTCCTCCTCCTCCTCCTCTACCACCACCACTACCATCCCTTTTTAAATTATTTATTTTCTTACTCTCTCCCTTCTTGCCTTCAGTCCCCTCACCACGTGACACATGCCCTCTGATGGAGGCATCACTAAAATTATCCATTTACATGGTGATAGGGTTCAGGACACAAAGGTTTGTCACTTTATCTTCATTTAATTTTATTTTATTTAAGATTGTACTTATTTCTGAAGCCGAAAGATACGATGGGAGACAGAGAAAGAGCCAGACATCACTCTGGTACATGTGTTGCCAGGGGTCAAACTCAGGACCTCCTTGTCCTTGAAAGTCCAATACTTTATTTATCCACCGACTGCCACAATGTAACTTTTCATTTCATAGGAAGAAATCTAAGAAACCACAGTGAGAACCAGTGAGGATCAAAAGAGATGGAACTCCAAAGGCAGTGGTGTGTTGTTTTCATGTCTTTCTCACACCCTGTACTCTGTCTGTCTCTCTCTCTCTGGTAAGAATGGAGGGACTGGGGAGCCCCTGGTGGTAGTGCAGAGGGTTAAGTACACATGGCAGGGAGCAGACCTGCAGACCTGCTTCACAGGCTTCTTAGAGCCTCCTCCTACCCCCACCCGCCATGGGAGAGGCTCTCGACCTGGGATGGGGACCCTGGTCCTTGCACTTTGTACCATGTGCTCCCAAACCACAGCGCTATAGTCAACCTCTCCCCCAACCCCCACCCCAGGTGTCTTTCTCTCCCCCTCTCTGTCTTCCCCTCCTCTCTGGATTTCTCTCTGTCCTATCCGACAACAACGACAGCAATAATAACAACGGTAATGATGAACAACCAGGGCCATACAAAGCGGGGGGGGGTGGGGATGACCTCTAGGATTCATATGGTAGGCAGGGAACCACAGACATAAAACTGGGAGGGGGGCGGGGGGGGAGAGGAAGGACTCTTAGGTCTACTTTTCCTTTCCTAGAACACTCCCCCTGTGCTGCTGTTGCTGTTGCCATTCTAGGAGGGTGTTCACAGCCTGCGAAGCAACTCCCCTGCAGGTGGGGATCTGGAGGCTGGAACCGGGGTCCTCCAGTCCTTGAGCTTTGCATCAAGCGCTCTTAACCCGCTGCGCTACTGCTGGACTCCCACTAATGTTATGTTTTGATTTTTACCAGAGCACTGCTTAGCTCTCGTTTTCTTTACTTTTCTCTTTTTCTTTTTTTTTTTTTTTTCTTCTTTTGCCTGTTTGTTTGTATTATGGCTGGAGCTCAGTGCCTGCTTGCACTACAAATCCACTGCTCCTGGAGGTTCTTTTTCCCATTTTTTTGCCCTTGTTGTTACTGTCGTTGTTGTTGTTAATGTTATTCTTGTCAATGCTGTCTCAGCTCTTGTTGTTTTATGGAAAAAACAAGACCCTGATTGGCGGGGGAGAAGAAAAGGGGGGCAGGGGTGGGGGTTTGGTTTATACAAAAGAAGTTGTATAATCTTTGGTTATACAAAAGACCTTCACTTTTTCCCCTGAGCCCTCAAAGTGCCAGATTCATTCCACAACAGGTCACAAACCAGAGCTGAGTAGTGCTCTGGTTGGTCTCTGTGTGTAGATGTCTCTCTCTCTCTCTTTATCTCTCTCTGTCACCAGATGGTGGCTGGGGGGGTATGGTGTCCAGTGATTGAACCTGAGACTTTTGAAACCTCAGGCATGAGAGTCTCTTTCTATAACCATTATGCTATTTACCCCCACCCCAGCCCTGTAGATTTCTCCTTTCTCACAAATACATAATTTCTTAAGTTTTATTTATAAAATGGAATAAATACAATTTTTAAAAGCATTTATTTTTGATTGATTGACTGACTTTTTTTTTTTTAATATATATGAACAAGGGCAACAAAACTGAGAGGGGGGAAGAAAAAAAAAGGCCTCCAGGAGCAGTGGAATCCTGGTGCAGGCACCAAGCCCCAGCAATAATTTGGGAGGGGAAATGTATGTGTGTGTGTGTGCATTTTTTTTCCATTGCATACTATGTGTGCCTCACCCAGTGTGCCATGCCACCACCCAACCCCCGACTCTATCTATCTATCTATCATCTCTATCTATCTATCTATCTATCATCTATTTTCATTTGAGAGAGGGAGCTGAGGTCTCAGGTGGGATCCCCACAGACCAAGACCAGTTGCCAGAACTCAGCAATATTCTGTCCCTCCTGCCTTCCCCCCTCCTTTTTTGTTTTTTTAAATCTACTCTTCAATATAACAATCCGGATACATTGTAAGGGGTTCAGCATAAACTGTAACTTTTCCTTTAAAAGAAAGAAATCCAATAAATCATAGGGAACTCCAAAGGTGTCCTTCCCACACCCCTCTTCTCTCTCTCTGGATAGAGGGACTAACTACCTCGACCCCCCCAACACTTACTGTTCCCTCTCCCCCAAACACACTTTAGGGGTAGGGATGTACAGTTTTCTAAATACACCTCCCCCTAGTTCAGAAAGAAAGATTGGGGGGCGGTGCACCCGGTTAAGCACACAGAGAAAGAAATGCAAGGAGCCCGGTTCCTGCCTGGGTCCTGCCACCACTGCCTGCACTGCTGCTTCAGTCACTAACCTTTGCTCATGGACTCCCTCCCCACATGGCTCCCTCCCTCCCTCCCCCTCCCCGTTTCCCTGCCCTTCATGCACTCCCTCCCTCCGTCACTCAGTCAGGCACTCAGGAATGCATGTCCGGCTTGCCCACTGGCCGTGTGTGTGTGTGTGTGTGCGCGCGCGCGCGCGCCCTGATCCTGCCTGGGGCCGCCGTCAAGGCGATCCTCCTCGGGTCCGCGGGCGTCCGCTGCCATGGCCACCACTGTCCTGCCGGGGTCCGCCGCCGCTGCCGCCGCCGCGGGAGGCCTGACTTTCACTTTCTCGGCTCAAGGGGATGTGTAGGGTGCCCCCTGGGGGCCGGTTTTATATTGCCGCCGCCTCCTCCCGAGTTCTGGCTGCAGAGGCAGAGGGGAGAGATCTGGCTGCGCTTGGCCAGGCCAGAGTTCTAGGAGCCAGGCTGTCGAGCCGGTCTGTCGCGCCCCTGGTGGCCTGTGCGCACACCACTCTCTGGACGTATGCCGTAGCTGCAGTTTACTAGGGGAGTGAGTGTTGCCGGCCGGGCGACACCGCCGCGGCGCTGCCCGGGCTGGCGCGCGGGTGGGCGGCTTGATGCCAGCCGGTCGGGCCGGCCGGAGCCTCCGCCCGCGGAAGTGGGTCTGGGCCGGTCCGGGTCGGGCCGAGCCGCGGCGTGGCGCTGCCCTGGCAGGCACGCGGGCGGGCGGCTTGAGGCCAGCCGGTCGCCGCCGCCGCCGCGCGTTCGGGACCGAGGCCCGGTGCGGAGAGCTGCACGTCCTGGGAAGCGGGGCGCTGCCGGAAAGGCGGCCGCCCCCTCGCCGTCACGCACCGCACGTTCGTGGGGAACCTGGTGCTAAACCATTCGTAGACGACCTGCTTCTGGGTCAGGGTTTCGTAAGTAGCAGAGCAGCTCCATCGCTGCGATCTATTGAAAGTCAGCCCTCGACACAAGGGTTTGTCTTGCTCTCGCCCTCTCCCACCCTCTCGGGGGGGGGGGGAGGTGGAGGGGCGGGGTCGGTCCATCCATCCATCCCGTCAGGCCCCTGCCCTGCCCTGCCTTCTCCCATCCATCTTTGCCTAGGCGTCCGGGCTCAGGAGGAGGTGGGGGGGACGCGGCGCACTACGCGAGTGCCGCGGCGCGTTCGCGCGAACGCCCGGCCCACCGCCGGTCCCTCTCGGGCGCTCTTGCCCGCCCGCCCACCCGCTGCCCGGGAGGCGAGTGTGGGGGGGTGGCAAAGCGCCTCGAGGCGTCGGCGCGGTGCTCGCGCCCGTCCTCCCAGACCGGCCGTGGTGTCGACCAGCAGCCCGCTCCCGACTCCGGATGGCGGCAGAGTCCGCCATCGCAGCGCGGCCACCGGATGGATCATCGGGCCACGGTTGTGGAGGCGGCGGGTTGACCAGCAGTCCCTTGGGACTTGGTCGCTGGCGGAGCGGCTCGCGGGTCGACCGGGCGTCTGGATGAAGTCCGCCATGGCACCCCCGGACCCCGGACCGCCTTCGTTGTGGAGCCGGTAGGTGGACCAGCAGTCCCTTGGGACTTGGTCGCTGGCGGAGCGGCTCGCGGTTCGACCGTGCGTCTGGATGAAGTCCGCCGTGGCACCCCCGGACACGGGACCCCGGACCGCCTTCGTTGTGGAGCCGGTGGGTCGACCATCAGTCCCTTGGGACTTGGTCGCTGGCGGAGCGGCTCGCGGGTAGACAGGGCGTCTGGATGAAGTCCGCCGTGGCACCCCCGGATCCCGAATCTCAGACTGCCTTCGTTGTGGAGCCGGCGGGTCGACCAGCACTCCCCTGGGACTTAGTCTCTGGCAGAAGAATTTGCGAGTTGGAACAGAAGTCTGAATGATGTTGCACTCTGGCTCCTTGAATCATAGCATGCTTCCTGGCCATGGTTGTGGAGCCTCAGGAATGAGGGTCTCTTAGCATAACCATTATCCTCTCTACCCCTGCTTGGCAACACTTTGTATCTTTCTGGCCAGAAATTTGCATTGTAAATGAGTGGGTGGGGTGGGGTGGAGTGGAGTGGAGTGAAGTGAAGGGTGAGGGTGGTGGTGAGCAGAGTGTTGGGGATTCCTCAGAGAAAGGGTACCTGGTAGGTAGCCACCGACCCCAATTTCCTTTCCCTCACCCCCCCTGCCATTTTTTATTCACTGGATTTATATATCTATATATTTTTATATATGAGCAGAAAAAAAATGTCTGTATATAATATGTATCATGTCTGTCCAAGACCACACACACATTCCTTTAGAAAATAAAACTGGGGGGGTCGGGCGGTGGCGCAGTGGGTTAAGCGCATGTGGCGCAAAGCGCAGGGACCGGCGTAAGGATCCTGGTTCAAGCCCCCGGCCCCCCACCTGCAGAGGAGTCGCTTCACAGATGGTGAAGCAGGTCTGCAGGTGTCTATCTTTCTCTCCCCTTCTCTGTCTTCCCCTCCTCTCTCCATTTCTCTCTGTCCTATCCAACAACGAATTGCATCAACAAGGGCAATAATAATAACTACAACGAAGCTACAACAAGGGCAATAAAAAGGGGAAAAAAATGTCCTCCAGGAGCGGTGGATTCATGGTGCAGGCACCGAGTCCAGCAATAACCCTGGAGGAGGAAAAAAAAAAATAAAATAAAAAATAAAACTGGGGGAGGGGAACAACACACATTGCTTGCTTGCTTGCTTGCTGAATGTATGAATGAATAAAGCTGGGGGTTGTGTGTCACAAAGCCTTATTTCTGCTGTTGTTCATCTCAAGAGCTACTGAGGAACAGGATTCCCTGTCTTGCACGTACAGGTTTTGTGAAGGCACCAGGGACTGACTGAAGTTGTAACCTCAGAGGAGTCCAATACATGAAAGACTTTTGCATAATCTTGGTATCACCGGGGTCCCTTTCTCTCGTGGCTGATTCTATGTTAGTATATTCATTGTCTATTACATGCCTGAGAGAGGATTAACGGAGTGTGTGTGTGTGTGTGTGTGTGTGTGTGTGTGTGTGTGTTGGGGGGGGTGGGGCGTCAGGGGAGAAGGGAGAAGAGAAGGCTGTGCATCTCTCTCTCTCTCTCAAGATAAACAAATTATCTTTTAAAAATATTTTATTTATTTACTTATTTATTCCCTTTTGTTGTCTTTGGTTTATTTTCGTCGCCGTTGTTGGATAGGACAGAGAGGAGGGGAAGACAGAGAGAAAGATAGACATCTGCAGACAGACCTGCTTCACAGCTGCTTGCTTGTGAATCAACTAACTCCCCTGCAGGTGGGGAGCCTGGTGCTTGAACCGGGATCCTCACACTGGTGGTCTTTGCCCTTTGTGCCACGTGCATGCTTGACCTGCTGTGCTCACGCCCAACTGACTCCCTTATTTATTTATTTATTTATTTATTTATTTATGAGAATGACAGGAGACAGAAAGAACCAGACATCACCCCGGTACATATGTTACCGGGGGGGGTTGAACTCGGGGGCCTCATGCTTGAGAGTTCAGTGCTCTATCCATCACGCCACCTCCCGGATCACTAAATTATCTTTATGTCTTGGATAGAGATAGCCAGAAATTGAGAGGGAAGGGGTGGGGGGAGTGGGGGAGAGAAAGAGACACACCTGCAGCCCTGCTTCACTACTTGTGAAAGAAGAGGAAAGAATACAGAAAGCAGGGTGTGTCCTTCTCCTCCTCCTCCTTCTCCTTCTCCTCCTTCTCCCAACAGCACTGCTCAGCTGTGGCTTATGGTGGTGTGGGGGGCTGGAACCTGGGACCTTGGAGTCTCAGTGCTTGAGTCTTTTTGCATAAACATTATGCTCTTTCACTCACCCTTTCTTTGCTTGCTTGCTTGCTTGCTTGCTTTCTCTTTTATTTTTTCCTTCTCCTCCCTCTACAAACACCCACCCCCCACTAAATTTCATGCTGGACTACTTTGGCCTCAGGAAAACAGTTCGAGCTACCTCAACTTGAAAACAACAACAAAACAAACAAACAAATAAAAAACAAAAAAAAAAAGAAAAGAAAAGAAAAAAGAAAGCACATTTCATTCCCCCCTCCCCCCTCTCTCTGCAGCTTGGAAACAACAACAACAACAGTTGAGTGTTGAGGGAAGATAAAAAAGACCATCCTGCCCCAAAGCTGGGACTATCTGCATCTGAGTGAAGCTTTTGAAATGATGGTCCACACTGGCAAGATCCAGTTCATTCATTCATTCATTCATTCATTCATTCATTCATTCTCCTTACAAAAACACTATCAGTTTCTAGAAAGCACACACCTCCTGCTCTCCATCACCCCAAATTGTGGTCAGTGGTCATTTCCCCATGTAAAATAAAATTAATGAATAAAAGAAATTTCTTCCGCTGGGGAGGGGGAACCCGAGGCTACAGACTAAGGCGGAGGAAGAGGAGCCATGAACAAGCTCTTTGCTTCCAGCATTGAAATACTAATGAGAGAAAGATGTCAGTCTGTCCTCTATGGCACGGAAGTAACAGACTCTGGGGTGGGGGTCTGGGTCGGGGGGTGGGAGTTTTCAGCTCTTGGGACATGATGAGAGAGGAGAACCTAGAGGGGGTTGAAGAGTTATGTGGAAAGATGAGACATGTTGTGCATGTACAAACTTGTATTTTTCTGTCGACTGTAAACCATTAACAACACCCCACATCAAGGAAGGAAGGAAGGGAGGGAGGAAGGAAGGAAACATAGAAAGAGAGAGAGAGAGAGAGAGAGAGAGAAAGGTCTCCTGTGAGCCTGCTGCATACCACCATGCCTTTTCTGGCTAGAGGCCCCAGATGTCCCAAGGCAAAGCACACCACTGTCAAACCAGAAAAGACCAGTGTTCCCATCTGCCTATTTCAGTGCCTCCGTTCCTATGATTGAAATGATATATATATATATATATATATATATATATATATATATATATATTATATCTATTTATCTTTCTCCTCCTTCTCCTTCTCCTCCTTCTTCTCCTTGTTATCCCTCCAGGGTTATTGCTGGGCTCCATGCCTGCACCATGAATCCTCCACTCCTGGGGTCCATTTTTCCCCCTTTTGTTGCCCTTGTTTATCCTCCTTCTTGCCCCCCACCCCAGCACTGTTCAACTCTCCTTTATGTTGGGGGGGGGGTGGAGAATCGAACCTGGTACTTGGGAGACTCAGGCATGAGAGTCTCTATGATAAACCTATTCCTTTGTTAATGGTGAAAACTGTGGAAGACAGGCATATACACAACTCTCTCTCTCTCTCTCACACACACACTTTTTTGTTCTAAGTCCCATCTCTAATAAAATACTTTGGGGGGGGCAGGGAGGGAGGGAGGGAGAAAGATGGATGAGAGTAACCCGGAAAAATGCCATTTCTTTGCATGTGATCAGAAAAGGTTCAGACTAAAACATCATTTTACATTTAAAATGAGAACATCTAAGAGTGTACGAGACAGCAACAAAGATGAAAATTGGTGGAACTCCACAGATGTTGGTGCGTGTGTGCGCGTGTGTGTGTGTGCATGTGTGTATAAAGGCCATTTACACATCCCCCCCACACACACAGGCATACACACAGAGAAAAGGTGGAGGGATTAGGCCTCTCCTTTCTTTTCTAAGAATTCACCCCTCTCCCCTTTGGGAGGGGTATATAGTTTCCTAAATACACCTACCCAGAGCCTGGAAAAAAATTGATTTTTGAGTAATTAATTAATCGACTGCCTCACTTTAATTCATTGACTGGGCCCCCCTTCCTCCTCCTCCTCCTCCTCCTCTACCACCACCACTACCATCCCTTTTTAAATTATTTATTTTCTCACTCTCTCCCTTCTTGCCTTCAGTCCCCTCACCACGTGACACATGCCCTCTGATGGAGGCATCACTAAAACTATCCATTTACATGGTGATAGGGTTCAGGACACAAAGGTTTGTCACTTTATTTTCATTTAATTTTATTTTATTTAAGATTGTACTTATTTCTGAAGCAGAAAGATACTACGGGAGACAGAGAAAGAGCCAGACATCACTCTGGTACTGTGCTGCCAGGGGTCGAACTCAGGACCTCCTCGTCCTTGAAGGTCCAATACTTTATTTATCTACTGCGCAACCTTCTGGACCACCACAATGTAACTTTTCATTTCATAGGAAGAAATCTAAGAAACCACAGTGAGAACCACTGAGGATGAAAAGAGATGGAACTGGGAGTCGGGCTGTAGCGCAGTGGGTTAAGCGCAGGTGGCGCAAAGCACAAGGACCAGCAGAAGGATCCCGGTTCGAAACCTGGCTCCCCACCTGCAGGGGAGTCGCTTCACAGTCGGTGAAGCAGGTCTGCAGGTGTCTATCTTTCTCTCCTCCTCTCTCTATCTTCCCCTCCTCTCTCCATTTCTCTCTGTCCTATCCAACAACGACAACAACAATAATAACTACAACAATAACACAACAAGGGCAACACAAGGGAATAAATAAATAAAATAAATATTAAAAAAAAAGAAAAGATATGGAACTCCAAAGGCAGTGGTGTGTTGTTTTCATGTCTTTCTCACACCCTGTACTCTATCTCTGTCTCTCTCTCTGTCTCTGTCTCTGTCTCTCTCTCTGGAAAGAATGGAGGGACTGGGGAGGCCCGGGTGGTAGTGCAGATGGTTAAGTACACATGGCAGGGAGCAGACCTGCAGACCCGCTTCACCGCTTCTTCGAGCCGCCCCCCACCCCCACTGCCATGCGAGAGGCTCTAGATATGGGATGCCCACCCTGGTCCTTGCACTTTGTACCCTGTGCTCCCAAACCACAGCGCTACAGTCAAGCCCCCTCCCAACCCCAACCCCAAGGTGTCTATCTTTCTCTCCCCCTCTCTGTCTTCCCCTCCTCTCCGGATTTCTCTCTGTCCTATCCGACAACAAAGACAGCAATAATAACAACGGTAATGATGAACAACCAGGGCCATACAAAGCGGGGGGGGGGCGGGGGCGGGGATGGCCTCTAGGTGCAGTGGATTCATACTGTAGGCATGGAACCACAGACATAAACCTGGGTGGGGGAGGGGGGAGGGGAAGGACGCTTAGGTCTACTATTCCTTTCCTAGAACACTACCCCTGCACTGCTGTTGCTGTTGCTGTAGCTGTTGCTGTTGTTGCCATTCTAGGAGGGTGTTCACCGCCTGTGAAGCGACTCCCCTGCAGGTGGGGATCCTGGGGCTCGAACCGGGATCCTTCCTCTGGTCCTTGAGCTTTGCATCAAGCGGGCTTAACCTGCTGCGCTATTGCCGGACTCCCACTAATGTTATGTTTTAATTTTTACCAGAGCACTGCTCAGCTCTTGTTTTCTTTACTTTTCTCTTTCTTCTTTATTTTTCTTCTTTTTTTGCCTGTTTGTATTATGGCTGGCACTCAGTGCCTGCTTGCACTACAAATCCACTGCTCCTGGAGGTTGTTTTTCCCATTTGTTTGCCCTTGTTGTTACCGTTGTTGTTGTTGTTAATGTTATCCTTGTCAATGCTGTCACAGCTCTTGTTGTTTTATGGAAAAAACAAGACCCTGAAGGGGAGGAAGGAAAGGGGGGCCGGGGGGGTTTGGTTTATACAAAAGAAGTTGTATAACCTTTGGTTATACAAAAGACCTTCACTTTTTCCCCTGAGGCCTCAAAGTGCCAGCCAGATTCATTCCACAACAGGCCACAAACCAGAGCTGAGTAGTGCTCTGGTTGGTCTCTGTGTGTAGATTTCTCTCTCTCTCTCTCTCTCTCTCAATCTCTCTCTGTCACCAGATGGTGGTTGGGGGGTCATGGTGTCGAGTGATTGACTTTTGAAACCTCAGGCATGAGAGTCTCTTTCTATAACCATTATGCTATTTACCCCCACCCTGGGCCTGTAGATTTCACCTTTCTCGGAGGTGCCACACCCAGTTAAGCACTCATGTTACAATGCAGGATGACTGGGCTTCAAGACACTGGTCCCCACCTGCCGGGGGAAATCTTTACAAGTGGTGCAGAAGTGATACAGGTGTCTCTCTCTGTGTCTCAAACTCTCTATCCATCCCTTCCCTGTCAATTCCTGTCTATTTATTCAAGTAAATAATCAAGAAAATAGAGAGTCAAAAAAGAAAAAGGAAAATGAAATATTCCACTACTTCAAAGGGGCTACTCAGGACAATGCTTTCCTTGTTAAGATCCTCACAGCATACCATATGCAGAAAGGCAAAGACGCCGTGTATTTTTTAACCCGGTTTTTATATTTATTTATTAATTTAGGTGGTTATTCATTTTTGTTATAGATGAATTCATTTTTCAATTTGACATAGACTAGGGCTCTGACACCAACAGTCTCAAGTACCCCTAGATGGTACTCTGCCTCTAAAAAACCAATCCATTGACCTGTCCATCCATCCAGGTATCCATCCAGCTATCCATCCATCCATCCATCCATCCATCTATCCATCCATCGACCAGTCCACCAAGGTAAGTACAAAAGGAGATCTCTCCTTGAATGGTGAAGACAAACAACGATGCAGAGGTAGGTTGCAAAGGGGCCAGTTCGGCTGAACAGGTCAGAGGGGCTGAACCAGGGAATGTGTTGGGGGGTGTGGGTGTGGGTGGGGTGAGCCGGAGACCCTGTGAGCTGGGTCACGTCAGAGGCTGGGAGGAGGTGGAAGGGGTTGCGAACAGTTGTCACTGGAGAACCATCACAAGTGCTGGAGCTGTTGAGCAGGGCACCCAGAAGAGAGGACAGACAAAGGAGAGAAGCAAAGTGCAGAGGAGAGGAGAGGGGAGTGGATAGTGAGGACAGGAGAGGATTGGAGAGGACAGGAGTGGAGGGGACCTGAGAAACCTACCTAGACAAAGGCAGCATACAGACATCCAGGAAGGCAGGCAGGCATGCAGGCAGCTCTGGCCTGGGCTCCCTGGATCCCGGGCACACCTACACCTATCTTCTGTTGGCTGCCAGAGGTCCCTGAGGTCCTTCGTCGGTCAACACAGTCTTCCCATCCTTCCATCCCTCTGTGCCAGGGCCCAGGCGTCTGGGTGCTGCTGACTGACCTACTGGCACGGCAGTTGGGCTGCCCAGTGCCAGTGTGGCCAGCACAGAATGCCAGGGGCTAGGACATCACAGAGGGCTCCTGTGGTTGCTAGGCCACGGGGATCCCGCCCATCCAGTTGACCAGCAGCCATGAACCCCACACTGAACTTGACCTGAGGGGTGGTGGCCAGACACCAGAGCCAGAGCCCCAGGGCAAAGCAGGTGCAGGTCGGCCGGGCCAAGGGGCTATGGGCAGATTTTGTGTGTCTGGGCAAGGGGCTGGCATCTGACAGCCCAGGGCTGGGGACCAAGTTCCGCCAAGCCCCTGTCCCACCATGTGCACTGACACACAGTCTTGCTGACTGACTGACATTCTCTCCTCCCAGAGACACCCACACCAGGTCCCTGCGTGCCCTGAGCTGCCCCTGAGGGTTGGTGGGTGCCTGCCTGCACACATGCCTCCGTAATGGAGGCTTCTATTAATCCTGTTGCCTACTGACAGCTGCCATCATGCTCCTCCTCCTCCTCCTCCTCTTCTTTCTCCTCCTCTTCCTCTCTTCCTCCTCTTACTCCTCCTACTCCTCCTCCTCCATCTCCTCCTCCAATTCCTCATGCTCAGAGGGACTCACTTAGGGCCCTTGGCTTAGGCAAGCCAGGGCTGCTGCTCTGGCTGCTGTAGCTTCTATCCAGTGGGTGGGTGCAGGAATCTGTTCCTGTCAGTCCCTGGTTCCTGGGACCTTCCATGCCTCCAGCTCCCCCCACTCTCTAGTCCAGACCCCTCCTCAAGGATGTCCCATTTCCCCTTGCCCTCTGTCCCCCAGCTCCCCAACTAAAATCTACTGTGTGCCTTCCTGCGCTACTTTACTGCCACCCTGCTTCTTCCCTTCAGCCCTGAGGGCCCAGGGACAGCCCAGCTGCCATCTCACCATCCAGCAGGGGGACCTGCCCTAACCCCCAGCCACCACACCCACACACACAGCCCTGCACACACTCACGGGCTCCCCTGCCAGCAGCCTGCCTCTCAAACAGTCTCCTTCTGCCCCCTAGCCACCTTACAGCCTCTGCCACGGCCCCCCACAGACACCTGGGCTTGAGCAATGCAGACATGCAACCAGTTCCCCTCGCCCCCACTCCATTTGCTCCAAGGTTGTCAAGAGTCTTTTTTTCATGCTGTAGGGGAGGGAGTTGAGACAGTCCAATGTCCTGGGGAGCAAGAACTGCAAACAGTCCATCTACAATGTAACATTTGGGTCTCAGGCCGCCCAATCCCTAGTGCGCTGTGCAGACCTTTGACTGGCAAAAACACCCCATCTGAGCGTGAGATCTGGCTGGGCTAGTGGCACTTTCTGTGGACTAGGAGACAGACAGACAGAGTTTTCATGTTCAAAACCTGTACTTCACAGAAGATGGTCATTTGGTACGGTTAAAAAAAAAAAAAAAAAACTTTTTATTTTTTACTTTTCCCTTGCCTGGGTAACCTATCTGCTGCCTTTTCTCACTGAAAAAAGGGAAAAACATTTTTTGGAGGGAAAAGGACCAAAATGCAGGCAGTTGGACTCCATGGAGGGTGGATGAGGAGTAGCTCCTGCCCAGGCACTAGAGCCCCAGCTGCTGATCCAGGTGCTCTCTGATATCAGAGAGCTCCGTGTGTCGTGTCATGACACTGTCTCCAGGACTGATCCTCAGGATAATGCGGATTCAAAACGAGGCAGGTCATATTGCCTTAAAAAGTAAATGCAGGAAGGTTTGGCTGTATGTCAGAGGGTTAAGGGCTTGTGGCGCTCATGAAAAGAGGGGACAGGTGGAAGGGTCTGGGGTGTGGCGCCCAGACCCCCACCTGCAGGGGAGTCGCTTTACAGGGGTGAAGCAGGTCTTTAGGGGCTTTATGTTTCTCTCCCACTCTGTATTTCCTCTGGTCTCTCCTTTTCTCTCTGTCCGATGCAAGTGTCAGTAAGAACAACAACAACAACAATAACCACCACAGTGACCAAGCAACAAGGGCAGCAAAAGGGGAACAAATAGAGTGCAGGAGCTGTGGATTATTCGTGGCGCAGGCACTGAGCTGTGGCAATAACCCCTTGAGGCAATCAATCAATCAATGAATAAGTAATACAGGTAACAGAGATGTATATGTCCCTGTGTGTTTCCACTGAGTTAATGTCAATGCACGTTTATTTATTTCTTCATTTATTTATTTATTACCTTTCCACGAGAATTTCCTTTCTTTGCTAAAAACAGTGTCCCATCAAGGGTACCAGGTGGTGCCACACCCAGTTAAGCACTCATGTTACAATGCAGGAGGACTGGGCTTCAAGACCCTGGTCCCCACCTGCCAGAGGAAATCTTTACAAGTGGTGCAGAAGTGCTTCAGGTGTCTCTCTCTGTGTCTCAAACTCTCTATCCCTCCCTTCGCCCTCAATTCCTGTCTTTTTATTCCAATAAATAATCAAGAAAATGGAAAGTCAAGAAATAAAAAGCAAAAGGAAATATTCCACTACTTCAAAGGGGCTACTCAGGACAATGCTTTCCTTGTTAAGATCTTCACAGCATACCATATGCAGAAAGGCAAAGACGCCATGTATTTTTAACCCAGTTTTTATATTTATTTATTTATTTATTTATTTATTTAGGTGGTTATTCATTTTTGTTATTGATGAATTCATGTTTTCCATTTGACATAGACTAGGGCTCTGACACCAACGGTCTCAAGTACCCCTAGATGGTACTCTGCCTCTACAAAACCAATCCATTGACCTGTCCATCCATCAATCCACCCATACAGCTATCCATCCAGCTATCCATCCATCCATCCATCTATCCATCCATCCATCCATCCATCCATCCATCCATCCATCCATCCATCCATCCATTCACCAGTCAACCAAGCTAAGTACAAAAGGAGATCTCTCCTTGAATGGTGAGGAGAAACAACGATGCATAAGTAGGTTGGAAAGGGGCCAGTTCGGCTGAACAGGGCAGAGGGGCTGAACCAGGGAATGTGTTGGGGGGTGTGGGTGAGGGTGCGGTGAGCCGGAGACCCTGTGACCTGGGTCACGTCCGGGGCAGGGAGAGGGTGGAAGGGGTTGCGAACAGCTGTCACTGGAGAACCATCACAAGTGCTGGAGCTGTTGAGCAGGACACCCGGAAGAGAGGACAGACAAAGGACAGAAGCAAAGTGCAGAGGAGAGGAGAGGGGTGTGGATGGTGAGGACAGGAGAGGACAAGAGTGGAGGGGACCTGAGAAACCTACCTGGACTAAGGCAGCATAAAGACATCCAGGATGGCAGGCAGGCATGTAGGCAGCTCTGGCCTGGGCTCCCTGGATCCCGGGCACATCTCCACCTGTCTTCTCTTGGCTGCCAGAGGTCCCTGAGGTCCCTCGTCGGTCAGCACTGTCTTCCCATCCTTCCGTCCCTCTGTGCCAGGGCCCAGGCATCTGGGCGCTGCTGGGTGACCTACTGGCAGGGCAGTTGGGCTGCCCAGTGCCAGTGTGGCCTGCACAGAATGCCAGGGGCTAGGACATCACAGAGGGCTCCTGTGGTTGCTAGGCCACGGGGACCCCGTCCATCCAGTTGACCAGCAGCCATAACCCCCACCCTGAACTTGACCTGAGGGGTGGTGGCCAGCCACCAGAGCCAGAGCCCCAGTCTAAAGCAGGTGCAGGTCGGCCGGGCCAAGGGGCTATGTGCAGATTGGTGTGTGTCTGGGCAAGGGGCTGGCATCTGACAGCCCAGGGCTGGGGACCAAGATCCGCCACGCCTCTGTCCCACCATGTGCACTGACACACATTCTGGCTGACTGACAGTCTCTGCCCCAGCGATAGCAACACCAGGTCCCTGGGTGCCCTGAGCAGCCCCTGAGTGTTGGTGGGGGCCTGCCTGGACACATGCCTCTATTAATCACATTGCCTTCTGACAGCTGCCCTCCTGACCCACCTCCTCCTCCTCCTCCTCTTCTTCCTCCTCCTCTTCCTCCTCCTCCTGCTCCACCTCCTCCTCCTCTTCCTCATCCTCAGAAGGACTCACTCAGGGCCCTTGGCCTAGGCAAGCCAGGGCTGCTGCTCTGGCTGCTGCAGCTTCTATCCAGTGGGTGGGTGCAGGAATCTGTTCCTGTCAGTCCCTGATTCCTGGGACCTTCCATGCCTCCAGCTCCCCCCACTCTCTAGTCCAGACCCCTCCTCAATGATGCCCCCTTTCCCCTTGCTCTCTGTCCCCCAGCTCCCCAACTAACATCTACTGTGTGCCTCCCTGCGCTACTTTACTGCCACCCTGCTTCTGCCCTTCAGCCCTTGGGGACCAGGGCCAGCCCAGCTGCACCTCTCACCATCCAGAAGGGGGACCTGCCCTAACCCCCTGCCACCACACCCACACACACAGCCCTGCACACACTCACGGGCTCCCCTGCCTGTAGCCTGCCTCTCAGTCTCCTTCTGCCCCCTAGCCCCCTTACAGCTTCTGCCACGGCCCCCCACAGACACCTGGGCATGAGCAGCATAGACATGCATCAAGCTCCACTCACCCCCACTCCATTTGCTCTAAGGTTGGTCAAGAATCTTTTTTTCATGCTGTAGTGGAGGGAGTTGAGAAAGTCCAATGTCCTGGGGAGCAAGAACTGCAAATAGTCCATCTACAATGAAACATTTGGGTCTCAGGCCGCCCAATCCCTAATGCACTGTGCAGACTTTTGACTGGCAAAAACACCCCATCTGAGCATCAGATCTGGCTGGGCTAGTGGCTCTTTCTGTGGACTAGGAGACAGACAGACAGAGTTTTCAGGTTCAAAACCCCTACTTCCCAGAAGATGGTCATTTGCTACAGTTAAAAAAAAAAAAAAGGATTTTTATTTATTTTTCCCCCCTGCCTGGGTAACCTGTCTGCTGCTTGTTTCTCAGTGAAAAAAGGGAAAGATCTTTTTTGAAGGGAAAAGGACCAAAATGCAGGCAGGTGGACTCCGTGGAGGGTGGATGGGGAGTTGCTCCTGCCCTGGAACTAGAGCCCCAGCTGCTGTTCCAGGTGCTCTCTGATACCAGAGATCTCCGTGTGTCATGTCATGACACTGTCTCCAGGACTGACCCTCAGGATAATGAAATTCAAATTGAGGCAGGTCAAATTGCCTTCAAAAGTAAATCCAGGGAGGTTTGGCGGTATGTCAGAGGGTTAAGGCCTTGTGGCGCTCACATAAAGAGGGGACAGGTGGAAGGGTCTGGGGTCTGGCGCCCAGACCGCCACCTGCAGGGGAGTCGCTTTACAGGGGGTGAAGCAGGTCTTTAGGGGCTCTATCTTTCTCTCCCACTCTGTATTTCCCCTGCTCTCTCCTTTTCTCTCTGTCTGATGCAAGGTGAGTAACAACAACAACAACCGCAACAAAACCACCACAGTGACCAAGCAACACGGGCAGCGAAAGGGGAACAAATGGAGTGCAGGAGCTGTGGATTATTCGTGGCGCAGGCACTGAGCTGAGGCAATAACCCCTTGAGGCAATCAATCAATCAATAAATAAGTAATACAGGTAACAGAGATGTATATGTCCCTGTGTGTTTTCACAGCGGTAATGTAAATGCACTTTTATTTATTTCTTCATTTATTTATTACCTTGCCACGAGAATTTATTTTTATTGCTAAAAAACGTGTCCCATCAAAGGTACCAGGTGGTGCCACACCCAGTTAAGAACTCATGTTACGGAGGAAGATGGCGGACTGAGAAGTCGCTGACAGCGAGCGCTCTGACCGCATCGTCAGCAACGGTAGGATTTTCTGCCTTCAGCAGGCCAGTTAATAAGGGATGACACCAAAAAGTGAGTACAATTTAATTTGGGTTAAGAATTAGAGTAATGGTGACACGGACTAGCGGGGCTCCAGAATTCCCAGGGCACCGGGCAAGGTGATTGCGCCGGGCATTGTTCTCCGCCTGCCCAGGAAGGCGGCTCCTCCTCCGGTTGCAGAGCGCGGCGGGCAGATGAACCGGAGAGAGCACTTTAGCTCTGGGGCTTTCTCTTGGGAGTCTGCAGGGTCCACCGCGGCCCTGAGAACAGATCCAAAGACTTCTTGAGTATAGCTCTCATTGGATCAAAGGATTTGGAGCTAGTTTTCATTTTTGAGAAATCCTTTAAAAAAGTCTGGAGGGAGGGGTTTCCCGGAAGATGGTGGACTGAGAAGCGGCTAGCCTTGGAGCTCCGGACATATCTCCTGTAAACAATAGGATTTTCTGCCTTTAGCAGGCCAGCCAATAAGGGGCCATAGTGGTCATACCAAGGATGTGTCTATAACTTAATTTGGGTTAAGAATTAGAATAGGGGAAAAAAATCCTTTTTTCTTCCTTTTAATTTTCAAGCATACATCCTTCCCGCCGCCCCCCCCCCCCATAAGCAGTGCCTGGGACCAGCTACTAGCAGGATACCCCATACCACCAAACAGGGTTTTTTTTTTTTTTTTTAAACTCACTGATACACATTTGGGAAGTTCCTCGCACTGCTCTTTAATTACAAGCCTTCTTCTTATCTTCTCCCTTTTCTCTCTCTTATCTCTTTCTATCTCTTTTTTATTATTATTATTTTTATCTTGTCATACACTTCTTTCTTCTTTGCCTTTCTGAATTTGTGAATTACTTTGGGGAAGAAATCTGACCCAGAGTGGACTCTCTATGTGTGTATATCTGCTCTAGTTCCCTTTACACTCTTGTTACCCCTAGAATATACACTGGATAGTAGATTTGCATAACTGTCTATTCTTGCTATCCTCTCTTTCTTTTCTCTTTCTTCACTGGGATTTGGTTACTATTTTTTCACGGACTGGAGAAATTTTTTGGCTAACTGGTAACGATTAAACTCCTTCAATACTTACTTCAGTTGCTACTGTAATTCCGGAGGTTGGTGAGTGCAGTTGTCATAAAGGTATTTAGTACAGTGTTACTTGTGCTCAAATCACAACAACTGAAGAACAACAGAGCATTAAAAAAAAGAGAGAGAAACACATAAATAAAAAAATGGGTAGATTAAAAACAAATAAAACTGCTACCCCAATGAATGAAGACAAGAGCCCAGAAGAAACCACAAATCAGTCAGAAGTAACCATAGATAAGAAAAGTATGCAAGCAATAATAAACTTATTAATCACAGAAATGAAAACAACATTGGAGGAAAGGAATGGCAGTATTAGGGAAACAACAGTTGAGACCCCCAAGGAAAATGCTGATTATCTTGAGACAATTAGAGAACTGAAAGCTGAAATAGCTGTAATGAAGAAAGAAGCTGAGGCAAGGGAAAGCAGACTAACAGAAGCAGAAAACAGAATTAGTCACACAGAGGATGAGTTAGAGAAAACTAAGAAAGAGGTGAAAGAGCTTAAAAAGAGATTGAGAGACACTGAAAACAACAACAGAGACATATGGGATGATCTCAAAAGAAGTAACATTCGTATAATTGGCCTGCCAGAGGAAGAAAGAGAGGAAGGGGAAGCAAACATTCTAGAGGAAATAATACAAGAAAATTTCCCAGACCTGAATAACAGAAAGGATATCAAGGTGCAAGAGGCCCAGAGGGTACCAAACAGAATCAACCCAGACCTGAAAACACCAAGGCACATCATAGTCACAATGAGAAGAAGTAAGGATAAAGAAAGGATCCTAAAGGCTGCAAGAGAGAAATAAAAAGTCACATACAGGGGAACACCCATAAGACTTTCTGCAGATTTCTCAACTCAAACTCTAAAAGCCAGAAGGGAGTGGCAAGATATCTATCGAGCCCTGAATGAAAAATGGTTTCAACCAAGGATAATATATCCTGCTAGACTTTCATTCAAGCTAGATGGAGGGATCAAAACCTTCTTAGACAAACAACAGTTAAAGGAGGCAACTATCACCAAGCCGGCCCTGAAAGAGGTACTAAAAGACCTCTTATACAAGAACATCACTATAATACTTGTAATATATCAGAGTAAACAAATCGTTTTTTAGAATAATGGCACTACAATACATTAAATCCATAATATCAATAAATGTCAATGGCTTAAACTCACCCATCAAAAGGCACAGGGTGGGGGGATGGATCTGAAAACATAACCCAACCATATTCTGCTTGCAAGAATCCCATCTGTCACAACAAGATAAACACAGACTTAAAGTGAAAGGATGGAAAACTATCATACAGGCTAACTGTCCACAAAAAAGGGCAGCAACAGCCATTCTCATCTCAGACACGATAGATTTTAAATTAAATAAAGTAATAAAAGATAGGCAAGGACATTACATAATGATTAGAGGATCAATCAGCCAAGAAGACTTAACAATTATTAACATCTATGCACCCAACGAGGGACCATCTAAATACATTAAACACCTATTGAAAGAATTTCAAAAATACATCAATAGTAATACAATAATAGTGGGAGACTTCAATACCCCACTCTCACACTTAGACAGATCAACAAAGCAGAGAACCAATAAAGATACAAGAGAATTGAATGAAGAGATTGACAGACTAGACCTCTTGGACATTTTCAGACTCCTCCACCCCAAAAAACTGGAATACACCTTCTTTTCAAATCCACACAACACATACTCAAGGATAGACCACATGTTAGGCCACAAAGACAGCATCAATAAATTCAAGAGCATTGAAATCATCCCAAGTATCTTCTCATACCACAGTGGAGTAAAACTAACTTTTAACAACAAACGGAAAATTATTAAAAGACATAGAATTTGGAAACTAAACAACATGCTCCTTAAGAACCACTGGGTCAGAGACTCACTCAAACAGGAAATTCAAATGTTCCTGGAAACTAATGAAAATGAAGACACAGCCTATCAAAATATTTGGGACACAGCGAAAGCAGTACTGAGAGGGAAACTTATAGCTATACAATCACATATTAAACACCAAGAAGAAGCCCAAATGAACGACCTTACTACACACCTCAAGGACTTAGAGGAAGAGGAACAAAGGAACCCTAAAGCAACCAGAAGGACAGAAATCACTAAAGTTAGAGCAGAAATAAACAACATCGAAAATAAAAGAACCATACAAAAGATCAATGAAGCCAAATGTTGGTTCTTTGAAAGATTAAACAAAATTGACAAACCCCTAGCCAGACTCACCAAACAAAAAAGAGAGAAGACTCAAATTAATAGAATTGTAAACGATGCAGGAGATATCACAACTGACAGCACAGAAATCCAGAGAATTCTGCAAAACTTCTATAAAGAACTATATACCACCAAGCTAGAGAATCTGGAAGAAATGGAACAATTCCTAGAAACCTATGCACTTCCAAAACTGAACCAAGAAGAACTACAAAATCTAAATGCACCAATCACAGACAAAGAAATTGAAACCATTATTAAGAATCTCCCCAACAACAAAAGTCCTGGACCAGATGGCTTCACAAATGAATTCTACAAAACTTTCAGGAAACAGTTAATACCCATACTTCTTAAGCTATTCCATAAGATTGAAGAAACAGGAATACTCCCTTCCACCTTTTATGAAGCCAACATCACCCTGATACCAAAAGCTGATAGGGACAGAACAAAAAAGGAAAACTACAGACCAATATCTCTGATGAACATAGATGCCAAAATATTAAACAAGATCTTGGCCAACCGGATACAGCAACACATCAAAAAGATTGTTCATCATGACCAAGTGGGATTCATCCCAGGAATGCAAGGCTGGTTCAACATCCGTAAATCAATCAATGTCATTCATCACATCAATAAAAGCAAAGCCAAAAACCACATGATTATCTCAATAGATGCAGAGAAAGCCTTTGACAAAATCCAACACCCATTCATGCTCAAAAGTCTACAGAAAATGGGAATAGATGGGAAATTCCTCAAGATAGTGGAGTCTATATATAGCAAACCTACAGCCAACATCATACTCAATGGAGAGAAGCTGAAAGCATTCCCCGTCAGATCGGGGACTAGACAGGGCTGTCCACTGTCACTGTTACTCTTCAACATAGTATTGGAAGTTCTTGCCATAGCAATCAGGCAAGAGAAAGAAATCAAAGGGATACAGATTGGAAGGGAAGAAGTCAGGCTCTCACTATTTGCAGATGATATGATAGTATACATAGAAAGACCTAAAGAATCCAGTAGAAAATTACTGGAAGTTGTTAGGCAATATAGCAAGGTATCAGGCTACAAAATCAATGTACAAAAATCAGTGGCATTTCTTTATGCAAACACTAAATCTGAAGAAGCAGACATCCAGAAATCACTCCCATTTACTGTTTCAGCAAAAGCAATCAAATACCTAGGAATAAAGTTGACCAAAGAAGTGAAAGACTTGTATACTGAAAACTATGAGTCGCTACTCAAGGAGATAGAAACTGATACCAAGAAATGGAAAGATATCCCATGCTCATGGATTGGAAGAATAAATATCATCAAAATGAATATTCTCTCCAGAGCCATATACAAATTTAATGCAATACCCATCAAAGTTCCACCAGGCTTCTTTAAGAGAATAGAACAAACACTACAATCATTTATCTGGAACCTGAAAACACCTAGAATTGCCAAAACCATCTTAAGGAAAAGAAACAGAAATGGAGGAATCACACTCCCAGACCTTAAACTATATTATAAAGCCATCATTATCAAAACAGCATGGTACTGGAACAAAAATAGGCATACAGTCCAGTGGAACAGAATTGAAAGCCCAGAAGTAAATCCCAACACCTATGGGCATCTAATCTTTGATAAGGGGGCCCAAAGGATTAAATGGAAAAAGGAGGCTCTCTTTAATAAATGGTGCTGGTAAAACTGGATTGAAACATGCAGAAGAATGAAATTGAACCACTTTATCTCACCAGAAACAAAAATCAACTCCAAATGGATCAAAGACCTAGATGTCAGACCAGAAACAATCCAATACTTAGAGGAAAACATTGGTAAAACACTTTCCCACATACACCTCAAGGACATCTTTGATGAATCAAACCCAATTGCAAGGAAGACCAAAGCAGAAACAAACCAATGGGACTACATCAAATTGAAAAGCTTCTGCACATCCAACGAAACTATTAAACAAACAGAGAGACCCCTCACATAATGGGAGAAGATCTTCACATGCCAGACATCAGACAAGAAACTAATCACCAAAATATATAAAGAGCTCAGCAAGCTTAGCACCAAAAAAGCAAATGACCCCATCCAAAAATGGGCAGAGGAAATGAACAAAACATTCACCACAGAGAGATCCAAAAGGCTAACAAACATATGAAAAACTGCTCTAGGTCACTGATTATCAGAGAAATGCAAATCAAGACAACACTAAGATACCACCTCACTCCTGTAAGAATGGCATACATCAAAAAGGACAGCAGCAACAAATGCTGGAGAGGATGTGGGGACAGAGGAACCCTTTTACATTGCTGGTGGGAATGTAAATTGGTACAGCCTCTGTGGAGAGCAGTCTGGAAAACTCTCAGAAGGCTAGACATGGACCTTCCATATGACCCAATAATTCCTCTCCTGGGGTTATACCCCAAGGACTCCATAACACCCAACCAAAAAGAGGTGTGTACTCCTATGTTCATAGCAGCACAATTCATAATAGCTAAAACCTGGAAGCAACCCAGGTGCCCAACACCAAATGAGTGGCTGAGAAAGCTGTGGTATATATACACAATGGAATACTATGCAGCTATCAAGAACAACGAACCCACCTTCTCTGACCCATCTTGGACAGAGCTAGAAGGAATTATGTTAAGTGAACTAAGTCAGAAAGATAAAGATGAGTATGGGATGATCCCACTCATCAACAGAAGCTGACTAAGAAGATCTGAAAGGGAAACTAAAAGCAGGACCTGATCAAATTGTAAGTAGGGCACCAAAGTAAAAACCCAGTGGTGAGGGGTAGGCATGTAGCTTCCTGGGCCAGGCGGGGTGGGAGTGGGTGGGAGGGATGGGTCACAGTCCTTTGGTGGTGGGAATGGTGTTTATGTACACTCCTAGCAAAATGTAGACATATAAATCAGGAGCTAATTAATATGAGAGGGGGAAATCAATTGTATGTCTCAAAGTTTCTCAAAAGACAAACTGAATCTTTTTAATATATAGGCTATGTATTTGATATGCGGACTCTCTCAAAAGCCTAGACCAAGTAGATTAGAAGCTTCCAATAGCACAGCTATATACAAGATACTGGGTACTGTCCAGCAAACCATAACAAAGGGACTTTTCAAAGTTAACCCAATTAACAAATAATGTGATGATAATATTAACTATTGATTGTCTTTTTGAACCCTAAGACAGCAGGAACCTCACATCTTCACTATAGAGCCCCTACTTCCCCCAGTCCTGGAACCCTTGGATAGGGCCCACTTTCCTGTATGCATCTCCCAATCCAAACCAAATAACATTGCATCTACCGATCACAACCGAACCAAAGCAACGATTGCTACCTCAACATGCTTCACCTCAGAATGTATCCAGAGACTTCACCTGTGGAATGACAACCCTTCAGCTTCATTACTCGGGTGAGACCTTTCCTTTAATAGTACACTCTAATTTCATCTCGGGTAGTTCACTTTCCAACAAAGTCCCATAACCTAGATATACACCAGTTTCTGTGAGAGAGAGCTTATGTGCACACGTATTCATAAACTACTGCAAAATATATACCTGAAAGCAGGACTACACTAGAGTTTGCAGTGAGTACCTCCCTAACACTTCCTCTCCACTATTCCAAGCTTGGGATCCATGATTGCTCAACAAATTGTTTGGCTTCATATGTTAACTCTCTTTTCAATCACCAGGTTCCAGATGCCACCAGGATGCTGGCTAGGCTTCCCTGGGTTGAAGACCCCACCAATGTGTCCTGGAGCTCAGCTTCCCCAGAGTCAAACCCTACTAGGGAAAGAGAGAGGCAGACTGGGGGTATGGACCGACCAGTCAACGCCCATGTTCAGCGGGGAAGCAATTACAGAAGCCAGACCTTCTACCTTCTGCAACCCTCAACGACTCTGGGTCCATGGTCCCAGAGGGATAGAGAATGGGAAAGCTACGATGGGAGGGGGTGGGTTATGGGGATTGGGTGTTGGGAATTGTGTGGAGTTGTACCCCTCCTACCTTATGCTTTTGTTCACTAATCCTTTCTTAAATAAAAAATTAAAAAAAAAGAAAAAAAGATAAAAAAAGAACTCATGTTACAATGCAGCTGGAAATCTTTACAAGTGGTGCAGAAGTGCTGCAGGTGACTCTCTCTGTGTCTCAAACTCTCTATCCCTCCCTTCCCTCTCAATTCCTGTCTATTTATTCCAATAAATAATCAAGAAAATGAAAGTAAAAAAAGAAAAGGAAAAGGAAATATTCCACTACTTCAATGGGGCTACTCAGGACATTGCTTTCCTTGTTAAGATACTCACAGCATTCCATATGCAGAAAGGCAAAGACACCATGCATTTTTAACCCAGTTTTTATATTTATTTATTTAGGAGCTTATTCATTTTTGTTATTGATGAATTAATGTTTTACATTTGACATAGACTCTGGCTCTGACACCAGCGGTCTCAAGTACCCCTAGATGGTACTCTGCCTCTACAGAACCAATCCATTGACCTGTCCATGCATCCATCCATCCACCCATCAATCTATCCATCCATCCATCCATCCATCCATCCATCCACCAGTCAACCAAGCTAAGTACAAAAGGAGATCTCTCGTTGAATGGTGAAGACAAACAACGATGCATAGGTAGGTTACAAAGGGGCGAGTTCGGCTGAATAAGGTAGAGGGGCTGAACCAGGGAATGTGTTGGGGGGTGTGGGTGTGGGTGAGGTGAGCCAGAGACCCTGTGAGCTGGGTCACGTCAGGGGCAGGGAGAGGTTGGAAGGGGTTGCGAACAGCTGTCACTGGAGAACCATCACAAGTGCTGGAGCTGTTGAGCAGGGCAACCGGAAGAGAGGACAGACAACGGAGAGAAGCAAAGTGCAGAGGAGAAGAGAAGGGAGAGGATGGTGAGAACAGGAGAGGACAGGAGAGGACAGGAGTGGAGGGGACCTGAGAAACCTACCTGGACAAAGCCAGCATACAGACATCCAGGAAGGCAGGCAGGCATGCAAGCAGCTCTGCCCTGGGCTCCCTGGATCCCGGGCGCACCTCCACCTGTCTTCTCTTGGCTGCCAGCCCTGAGGTCCCTTGTCGGTCAGCACTGTCTTCCCATACTTCCGTCCATCTGTGCCAGGGCCCAGGCCTCTGGGCACTGCTGGCTAACCTAGTGGCAGGGCAGTTGGGCTGCCCAGTGCCAGTGTAGCCATCACAGAATGCCAGGGGCTAGGACATCACAGAGGGCTCCAGTGGTTGCTAGGCCACGGGGACCCCGCCCATCCCGTTGACCAGCAGCCATGACCTCCACCATGAACTTGACCTTGAGGGGTGGTGGCCAGCCACCAGAGCCAGAGCCCCAGGCCAAAGCAGGTGCAGGTCGGCCGGGCCAAGGTGCTATGAGAAGATTGGTGTGTGTCTGGGCATGGGGCTGGTATCTGACAGCCCAGGGCTGGGGACCAAGTTCCGCCAGGCCCCTGTCCCACCATGTGCACTGACACACAGTCTTGCTGACTGACTGAGAGTCCCCGCCCCAGAGATACCCACACCAGTCCCTGGGTGCTCTGAGCTGCCCCTGAGGGTTGGTGGGTGCCAGCCTGGACACATGCCTCCATAATGGAGGCCTCTATTAATGCCGTTGCCTACTGACAGCTGCCCTGTTGCCCCTCCTCCTCCTCCTCTTCTTCCTCCTCCTTTTCCTCGTGCTCCTCCTCCTCCTCCACCTCGTCCTCATCTTCCTCATCCTCAGAGGTACACACTCAGGGCCCTTGGCCTAGGCAAGCCAGGGCTGCTGCTCTGGCTGCTGCAGCTTCTATCAAGTGGGAGGGAGCAGGAATCTGTTCCTGTCAATCCCTGATTCCTGGGACCTTCCATGGCTCCAGCTGCCCCCACTCTCTAGTCCAGAGCCCTCATCAAGGATGCCCCCATTCCCCTTGCCCTCTGTCCCCCAGCTCCCCAACTAACATCTACTGTGTGCTTCCCTGCTCTACTTTACTGCCACCCTGCTTCTGCCCTTCAGCTCTGGGGGCCCAGGGCCAGCACAACTGCCATTTAACCATCCAGCAGGGGGACCTGCCCTAATCCCCTGCAACCACACCCACACACACAGCCCTGCACACACACTAGGGCTCCCCTGCCTGCAGTCTGCCTCTCAAACAGTCTCCTTCTGCCCCCTAGCCCCCTTACAGCCTGTGCCACGGCCCCCCACAGACACCTGGGCATCAGCAGCGCAGACATGCAAACAGCTCACCTCGCCCCCACTCCATTTGCTCCAAGGTTGTCAAGAGTCTTTTTTCATGCTGTAGGGAAGGGAATTGAGACAGTCCAATGTCCTGGGGAGCAAGAACTGCAAACAGTCCATCTAAAATGTAACATTTGGGTCTCAGGCCGCCCAATCCCTAGTGCGCTGTGTAGAACTTTGACTGGCAAAAATACACCATCTGAGCGTGAGATCTGGCTGGGCTAGTGGCTCTTTCTGTGGACTAAGAGACAGACAGACAGAGTTTTCAGGTTCAAAACCTATACTTTCCAGAAGATGGTCATTCACTTCGGTTTAAAAAAAAAAAAAAAAAAAAAAAAAAAAGGCTTTTTATTTTTTTCGCCCTGCCTGGGTAACCTGTCTGCTGCCAGTTTCAAAGTGAAAAAAGGGAAAAATCTTTTTTGGAGGGAAAAGGACCAAAATGCAGGCAGGTGGACTCCGTGGAGGGTGGATGAGGAGTTGCTCCTGCCCTGGCACTAGAGCCCCAGCTGCTGTTCCAGGTGCTCTCTGATACCAGAGATCTCCGTGTGTCGTGTCATGACACTGTCTCCAGCACTGACCCTCAGGATAATGAGGATTCAAAACGAGGCAGGTCATATTGCCTTCAAAAGTAAATCCAGGGAGGTTTGGCGGTATGTCAGAGGGTTAAGGGCTTGTGGCGCTCACGAAAAGGGGACAGGTGGAAGGATCTGGGGTCTGGCCCCCAGACCGCCACCTGCCGGGGAGTCGCTTTACAGGGGGTGAAGCAGGTCTTTAGGAGTTCTATCTTTCTCTCCCACCCTGTATTTCCTCTGCTCTCTCCTTTTGTGTCTGTCAGATGCAAGGTCAGTAACAACAACAACAACAACAACAACAACAACAATAACCACCACAGTGACCAAGCAACAAGGGCAGCGAAAGGGGAACAAATGGAGTGCAGGAGCTGTGGATTATTCGTGGTGCAGGCACTCAGCTGTGGCAATAACCCCTTGAGGCAATCAATCCATAAATGAAGAAGTAATACAGGTAACAGAGACTTATATGTCCCAGTGTGTTTCCATTGAGTTAATGTAAATGCACTTTTAATTACTTCTTCATTTATTTATTACCTTGCCACGAGAATTTCTTTTCATTGCTAAAAAAAAGTGCCCCTTCAAGGGTACCAGGTGGTGCCACACCCAGTTAAGCACTCATGTTACAATGCAGGAGGACTGGGCTTCAACACCCTGGTCCCCACCTGCCAGGGGAAATCTTTACAAGTGGTGCAGAAGTGCTGCAGGTGTTTCTCTCTGTGTCTCAAACTCTCTCTCCCTCCCTTCCCTCTCAATTCCTATCTATTTATTCTTAATCAAGAAAATAGAAAGTAATAAAAGAAAAAGGAAAAGGAAATATGCCACGACTTCAAATGGGCTACTCAGGAAAATGCTTTCCTTGTTAAGATCCTCACAGCATTCCATATGCAGAAAGGCAAAGACACCATGTATTTTTTAACACAGATTTTATATTTATTTATTTGTTTATTTATTTAGGTGCTTACTCACTTTTGTTATTGTTGAATTAATGTTTTACATTTGACATTGACTAAGGATCTGACACCAGGGGTCTCCAGTACCCCTAGATGGTACTCTCCCTCTACAAAACCGATCCATTGACCTGTCCATCCATCCATCCACCCATCCATCCATCCATCCATCCATCCATCCATCCATCCATCCATCCATCCATCCATCCAGCAGTCAACCAAGCTAAGTACAAAAGGAGATCTCTCCTTGAATGGTGAAGAGAATCAACGATGCACAGGTAGGTTGCAAAGGGGCCAGTTTGGCTGAATAGGGCAGAGAGGCTGAACCAGGGAATGTGTTGGGGCGTGTGGGTTTGGGTGGAGTGAGCCGGAGACCCTGTGAGCTGGGTCACATTAGGGGCAGGCAGGGGGTGGAAGGGGATGCGAACAGCTGTCACTGGAGAACCATCACAAGTGCTGGAGCTGGTGAGCAGGGCACCTGGAAGAGAGGACAGACAAAGGAGAGAAGCAAAGTGCAGAGGAGAGGAGAGGGGAGAGGATGGTGAGGACAGGAGAGGACAGGAGAGGACAGGAGTGGAGGGGACCTGAAAAACCTACCTGGACAAAGGCAGCATACAGACATCCAGGAAGGCAGGCAGGCATGCAGGCAGCTCTGGCCTGGGCTCCCTGGATCCCGGGCACACCTCCACCTGTCTTCTCTTGGCTGCCAGCCCTGAGGTCCCTCTTCGGTCAGCACTGTCTTCCCATCCTTCCGTCCCTCTGTGCCAGGGCCCAGGCGTCTGGGCGCTGTTGCCTCACCTAGTGGCAGGGCAGTTGGGCTACCCAGTGCCAGTGTGGCCAGCACAGATTGCCAGGGGCTAGGACATCACAGAGGGCTCCTGTGGTTGCTAGGCTACGGGGACCCTGCCCATCCAGTTGACCAGCAGCCATGACCCCCACGCTGAACTTGACCTGAGGGGTGGTGGCCAGCCACCAGAGCCAGAGCCCCAGGGCAAAGCAGGTGCTGGTCGGCCGGGCCAAGGGGCTATGGGCAGATTGGTGTGTGTCTGGGCATGGGGCTGGCATCTGACAGCCCAGGGCTGGGGACCAAGGTCCGCCAGGCCCCTGTCCCACCATGTGCACTGACACACAGTCTTGCTGACTGACTGACAGTTCCCGCCCCAGAGATACCCACACCAGGTCCCTGGGTGCCCTGAGCTGCCCCTGAGGGTTGGTGGGTGCCTGCCTGGACACCTGCCTCCGTAATGGAGGCCTCTATTAATCCCGTTGCCTACTGACAGCTGCCCTCCTGCCCCTCCTACTCCTCCTCCTCTTCTTCCTCCTCCTCTTCCTCCTCCTCCTCTTCCTCCTCCTCCTCCTCCTTCTCCTCCTCCTCCTCTACCTCCTCCTCTTCTTCCTCATCCTCAGAGGGACTCAATCAGGGCCCTTGGCCTAGGCAAGCCAGGGCTGCTGCTCTGGCTGCTGCAGCTTCTATCCAGTGGGTGGGTGCAGGAATCTGTTCCTGTCAGTCCCTGATTCCTGGGACCTTCCATGCCTCCAGCTCCCCCCACTCTCTAGTCCATACCCCTCCTCAAGGATGCCCCCTTTCCCCTTGCCCTCTGTCCCCCAGCTCCCCAACTAACATCTACTGTGTGCTTCCCTGTGCTACTTTACTGCCACCCTGCTTCTGCCCTTCAGCCCTGAGGGCCCAGGGCCAGCCCAGCTGCCATCTCACCATCCAGAGGGGGACCTGCCCTTACCCCCTGCCACCACACCCACACACACAGCCCTGCACACACTCACGGGCTCCCCTGCCTGTAGCCTGCCTCTCAAACAGTCTCCTTCTGCCCCCTAGCCCCCTTACAGCCTGTGCCACGGCCCCCCACAGACACCTGGGCATCAGCAGCGCAGACATGCAAACAGCTCCCCTCACCCCCACTCCATTTGCTCCAAGGTTGTCAAGAGTCTTTTTTTCATGCTGTAGTGGAGGGAGTTGAGACAGTCCAATGTCCTGGGGAGCAAGAACTGCAAACAGTCCATCTACATTGTAACATTTGGGTCTCCTGCCGCCCAATCCCTAGTGTGCTGTGCAGACCTTTGACTGGCAAAAACACCCCATCTGAGCGTGAGATATGGCTGGGCTAGTGGCTCTTTCTGTGGACTAAGAGACAGACAGACAGAGTTTTCAGGTTCAAAACCTATACTTTCCAGAAGATGGTCATTCACTTCGGTTTAAAAAAAAAAAAAAAAAAAAAAAAAGGCTTTTTATTTTTTTCGCCCTGCCTGGGTAACCTGTCTGCTGCCAGTTTCAAAGTGAAAAAAGGGAAAAATCTTTTTTGGAGGGAAAAGGACCAAAATGCAGGCAGGTGGACTCCGTGGAGGGTGGATGAGGAGTTGCTCCTGCCCTGGCACTAGAGCCCCAGCTGCTGTTCCAGGTGCTCTCTGATACCAGAGATCTCCGTGTGTCGTGTCATGACACTGTCTCCAGGACTGACCCTCAGGATAATGAGGATTCAAAACGAGGCAGGTCATATTGCCTTCAAAAGTAAATCCAGGGAGGTTTGGCGGTATGTCAGAGGGTTAAGGGCTTGTGGCGCTCACGAAAAGGGGACAGGTGGAAGGATCTGGGGTCTGGCCCCCAGACCGCCACCTGCCGGGGAGTCGCTTTACAGGGGGTGAAGCAGGTCTTTAGGAGTTCTATCTTTCTCTCCCACCCTGTATTTCCTCTGCTCTCTCCTTTTGTGTCTGTCAGATGCAAGGTCAGTAACAACAACAACAACAACAACAACAACAACAATAACCACCACAGTGACCAAGCAACAAGGGCAGCGAAAGGGGAACAAATGGAGTGCAGGAGCTGTGGATTATTCGTGGTGCAGGCACTCAGCTGTGGCAATAACCCCTTGAGGCAATCAATCCATAAATGAAGAAGTAATACAGGTAACAGAGACTTATATGTCCCAGTGTGTTTCCACTGAGTTAATGTAAATGCACTTTTAATTACTTCTTCATTTATTTATTACCTTGCCACGAGAATTTCTTTTCATTGCTAAAAAAAAGTGCCCCTTCAAGGGTACCAGGTGGTGCCACACCCAGTTAAGCACTCATGTTACAATGCAGGAGGACTGGGCTTCAACACCCTGGTCCCCACCTGCCAGGGGAAATCTTTACAAGTGGTGCAGAAGTGCTGCAGGTGTTTCTCTCTGTGTCTCAAACTCTCTCTCCCTACCTTCCCTCTCAATTCCTATCTATTTATTCCAGTGAATAATCAAGAAAATAGAAAGTAATAAAAGAAAAAGGAAAAGGAAATATGCCACGATTTCAAATGGGCTACTCAGGAAAATGCTTTCCTTGTTAAGATCCTCACAGCATTCCATATGCAGAAAGGCAAAGACACCATGTATTTTTTAACACAGATTTTATATTTATTTATTTGTTTATTTATTTAGGTGCTTACTCACTTTTGTTATTGTTGAATTAATGTTTTACATTTGACATTGACTAAGGATCTGACACCAGGGGTCTCCAGTACCCCTAGATGGTACTCTCCCTCTACAAAACCGATCCATTGACCTGTCCATCCATCCATCTACCCATCCATCTATCCATCCATCCATCCATCCATCCATCCATCCATCCATCCATCCATCCATCCAGCAGTCAACCAAGCTACGTACAAAAGGAGATCTCTCCTTGAATGGTGAAGAGAATCAAGGATGCACAGGTAGGTTGCAAAGGGGCCAGTTTGGCTGAATAGGGCAGAGAGGCTGAACCAGGGAATGTGTTGGGGCGTGTGGGTTTGGGTGGAGTGAGCCGGAGACCCTGTGAGCTGGGTCACATTAGGGGCAGGCAGGGGGTGGAAGGGGATGCGAACAGCTGTCACTGGAGAACCATCACAAGTGCTGGAGCTGGTGAGCAGGGCACCTGGAAGAGAGGACAGACAAAGGAGAGAAGCAAAGTGCAGAGGAGAGGAGAGGGGAGAGGATGGTGAGGACAGGAGAGGACAGGAGAGGACAGGAGTGGAGGGGACCTGAGAAACCTACCTGGACAAAGGCAGCATACAGACATCCAGGAAGGCAGGCAGGCATGCAGGCAGCTCTGGCCTGGGCTCCCTGGATCCCGGGCACACCTCCACCTGTCTTCTCTTGGCTGCCAGCCCTGAGGTCCCTCTTCGGTCAGCACTGTCTTCCCATCCTTCCGTCCCTCTGTGCCAGGGCCCAGGCGTCTGGGCGCTGTTGCCTCACCTAGTGGCAGGGCAGTTGGGCTACCCAGTGCCAGTGTGGCCAGCACAGATTGCCAGGGGCTAGGACATCACAGAGGGCTCCTGTGGTTGCTAGGCTACGGGGACCCTGCCCATCCAGTTGACCAGCAGCCATGACCCCCACGCTGAACTTGACCTGAGGGGTGGTGGCCAGCCACCAGAGCCAGAGCCCCAGGGCAAAGCAGGTGCTGGTCGGCCGGGCCAAGGGGCTATGGGCAGATTGGTGTGTGTCTGGGCATGGGGCTGGCATCTGACAGCCCAGGGCTGGGGACCAAGGTCCGCCAGGCCCCTGTCCCACCATGTGCACTGACACACAGTCTTGCTGACTGACTGACAGTTCCCGCCCCAGAGATACCCACACCAGGTCCCTGGGTGCCCTGAGCTGCCCCTGAGGGTTGCTGGGTGCCTGCCTGGACACCTGCCTCCGTAATGGAGGCCTCTATTAATCCCGTTGCCTACTGACAGCTGCCCTCCTGCCCCTCCTACTCCTCCTCCTCTTCTTCCTCCTCCTCTTCCTCCTCCTCCTCCTCCTCCTCCTCCTTCTCCTCCTCCTCCTCTACCTCCTCCTCTTCTTCCTTCATCCTCAGAGGGACTCAATCAGGGCCCTTGGCCTAGGCAAGCCAGGGCTGCTGCTCTGGCTGCTGCAGCTTCTATCCAGTGGGTGGGTGCAGGAATCTGTTCCTGTCAGTCCCTGATTCCTGGGACCTTCCATGCCTCCAGCTCCCCCCACTCTCTAGTCCATACCCCTCCTCAAGGATGCCCCCTTTCCCCTTGCCCTCTGTCCCCCAGCTCCCCAACTAACATCTACTGTGTGCTTCCCTGTGCTACTTTACTGCCACCCTGCTTCTGCCCTTCAGCCCTGAGGGCCCAGGGCCAGCCCAGCTGCCATCTCACCATCCAGAGGGGGACCTGCCCTTACCCCCTGCCACCACACCCACACACACAGCCCTGCACACACTCACGGGCTCCCCTGCCTGTAGCCTGCCTCTCAAACAGTCTCCTTCTGCCCCCTAACCCCCTTACAGCCTGTGCCACGGCCCCCCACAGACACCTGGGCATCAGCAGCGCAGACATGCAAACAGCTCCCCTCACCCCCACTCCATTTGCTCCAAGGTTGTCAAGAGTCTTTTTTTCATGCTGTAGGGGAGGGAGTTGAGACAGTCCAATGTCCTGGGGAGCAAGAACTGCAAACAGTCCATCTACATTGTAACATTTGGGTCTCCTGCCACCCAATCCCTAGTGTGCTGTGCAGACCTTTGACTGGCAAAAACACCCCATCTGAGCGTGAGATATGGCTGGGCTAGTGGCTCTTTCTGTGGACTAAGAGACAGACAGACAGAGTTTTCAGGTTCAAAACCTATACTTTCCAGAAGATGGTCATTCACTTCGGTTTAAAAAAAAAAAAAAAAAAAAAAAAAAAAAGGCTTTTTATTTTTTTCGCCCTGCCTGGGTAACCTGTCTGCTGCCAGTTTCAAAGTGAAAAAAGGGGAAAATCTTTTTTGGAGGGAAAAGGACCAAAATGCAGGCAGGTGGACTCCGTGGAGGGTGGATGAGGAGTTGCTCCTGCCCTGGCACTAGAGCCCCAGCTGCTGTTCCAGGTGCTCTCTGATACCAGAGATCTCCGTGTGTCGTGTCATGACACTGTCTCCAGGACTGACCCTCAGGATAATGAGGATTCAAAACGAGGCAGGTCATATTGCCTTCAAAAGTAAATCCAGGGAGGTTTGGCGGTATGTCAGAGGGTTAAGGGCTTGTGGCGCTCACGAAAAGGGGACAGGTGGAAGGATCTGGGGTCTGGCCCCCAGACCGCCACCTGCCGGGGAGTCGCTTTACAGGGGGTGAAGCAGGTCTTTAGGAGTTCTATCTTTCTCTCCCACCCTGTATTTCCTCTGCTCTCTCCTTTTGTGTCTGTCAGATGCAAGGTCAGTAACAACAACAACAACAACAACAACAACAACAATAACCACCACAGTGACCAAGCAACAAGGGCAGCGAAAGGGGAACAAATGGAGTGCAGGAGCTGTGGATTATTCGTGGTGCAGGCACTCAGCTGTGGCAATAACCCCTTGAGGCAATCAATCCATAAATGAAGAAGTAATACAGGTAACAGAGACTTATATGTCCCAGTGTGTTTCCACTGAGTTAATGTAAATGCACTTTTAATTACTTCTTCATTTATTTATTACCTTGCCACGAGAATTTCTTTTCATTGCTAAAAAAAAGTGCCCCTTCAAGGGTACCAGGTGGTGCCACACCCAGTTAAGCACTCATGTTACAATGCAGGAGGACTGGGCTTCAACACCCTGGTCCCCACCTGCCAGGGGAAATCTTTACAAGTGGTGCAGAAGTGCTGCAGGTGTTTCTCTCTGTGTCTCAAACTCTCTCTCCCTCCC